>NC_057879.1:12971878-13627503 GCF_019740435.1 Gambusia affinis
TGTAAGCAGCATCACTAAGGAGATAGGCACACATGCATTTTAGCACACTTACTAAAGATTTAGCAAGTGAACCACAGCATTATAAAAAACATGTAGAAATAGATTTTTCTCAAAAGTAAAAATATTCTTCCAAGATGTGGAAAACGGGCCTATTTAATGTAGGATCTGTAAATTTGAGAGCTGGAAGTTTTACCTGTAACACTCTGCCCACCACTTCTCGACTGGTTTGCAGTCCCTGGAGGAATGCACGTGCCGCCACAAATGTACGAGTGACCTGTATCGTCATTTTATGGGCGGCATCTCCAAAAAGTCGAAGTGTCTCTATTTTCTTTGATACACACTCCTGGTATTCCTCATCTGTAACAGGCAAGCATGTGTAAAACGTTTTGTATTTGTAGAGCTTCACATAAAACAAAGAAGAATCGAGTCCATATGATTTAAATTGACATCATCTTAGTTTTTCATGCCCTCCTTGGAATAACTATAAAACAAGAAAATGATGAACATGCAAAATTGTTTAATTTTCTTATTCAGTTGTAGCTCTAGTTCATGGTTTGGTTCTGTGTCATTACAATAAGAAATATTTTTGTTTTTCCAACCAGAAAAAAAGCAAACAATAAGTTCAAGCTTATGTTGCCATACTGTTGTAAAGTAATTGAAATAAAATTATTTTATGTAATTTTTTTTTCAAGGACCCTCAAGAAAACATGACTATATAAAATATTCTACCTCATTCTCATCTGATTCTTCCTCATATCTGCTATGCTCCCTTTATGGCTTGTGGTAAACCACAAAGAGGAGTTCTTGTGGCTTTGTTTTACTAATGATTTTGTAGCCAATGTTTTACAAAGACCAGATTTGTGGAGCTTCTCTGATTAATGTCCTTTTTTTATTTATAGTCCAACAGTTTGGGTGGACTCCCAGGCCCATATAGGTTTGCAACTGTACTGCTGTTTGCTACTTCTAAGCATTCACCATTCTTTGAAGTAAAAACGTAACTCCTACTATGGCTAAACACTGTTCTTTATTTACCTCAGAATATTTGTATAGACAACATCCTGAGATGTGGGTGATTTATGTTTTACTTCAGATGAAACAAAGCCTCTCTAACAAAGCCTCTCTTTTTTAGTAATATTTTCTCCTTCCGTTTTTGAAAGATGGATTGAACAATGTCTCGCAAATAATAAGAGACATTGTTTTATAACCTAAACTTCATTTTGATTTCTCCACAACTGTATCTCAAAGCTGTCTGGTGCATTTTTGGTGGTCATGTTACAACATTTTAAAGAAATCTGTATGAATAGATTGGCCTATGTCATTCATATATGCAAAGGACTCCACATCACTTTGAAACAACAGAAGATAGGAGTGCATTTACTGAAAAAGCATACCTATTGAACTCTGCTTATTTGCTTGGTAAAAAAGCTTCTCCAGCAGCTTGGTCCAGAATTCATTCAGCACCTCCTCCAGATTGACACTGGTACTCCGGTAGTAGTCCCTCAAATCCTGGTACAAGTCATGAAAAAGCTGGGAATTTCTGGAGTATAAAAAGCCCCATGTTGAAGTGAACGTATCCTGAAGGGTGGCCCTGGACCTGTTCATTAAATCATCCATGTAGCCTGAAAAACACAAAAAATCAGCACATTTAAAAACAGGTATATTGTCGTAAAATATAGCTTTGTAGTTCGCCACTTTGTTCAGCAAACTGTTTTAGCTCAGAAAACATCACAATGGATAATGAAATTGGATTGGATTTTATTCGACTGAGAAAACTTATTTGACTCTTGACTATAGCTTATTTTATGTGGAGGCATGCTCACACTTTAAAATGGTAGAATTGATATCTTTCCTATAAAACGATTTTTTATTATCTGCATTTAAGAATTTTCGGAAACACTGCAAGTTTCAGACACAAGTTTGAGAGGCACTCACAAATAAACATCCATTAAAAAACAACAAAAAAACCCCTCCATGGTCACTGATTACAGAAATAGGATCATATGAAATGAAGTTTAATGTAGCAGAAATATAACACCCACATTTAAAAGAGCTAAAGTCAATCTCAGCATACGAGTTACATAAGGATTTAATATGCTAAGCTCATTTTGCCCCATCTGTGTAGCATAATTTTAGCACTGGCCTTGTTAGACAGCATTTATCAGTTCTGCTTTACCCACTCTTTATTCAAAAGAAACAAGATTGCTTCTCAGCTGCTGTTTGCTACTTCTTAGCATTCACCATGCTTTGAGGTAAAAACTTAACTCCTACTGTGGCTAAATACTGTTCTTTATTTTACCACAGAATATTGGTAAAGACAACCTCCTGAGATGTGCATGATTCATGTTTTATTTCAGAAACAAAGCACCACTAATAATTTTGTATTAATATTTTCTCTTTTCAGAGTCCGCATTTTAATGTTAGTCTTTGCCCTAACCTAGGTGCAGAGTAATCTATTGAAAAAGAAATAAAAAAGTCCATTTCTAATTTCTCTTGTTTCGATACATGCTCAGAACAAAGCCAGTGAACACAATTTGTAGAAAATTGTTCTTTTTTTTTTTTAAAAAAGCTTGTTTTTTGTGACAAGTTCCTATGTTTTGGTATTTTTTCAAGCTATATTTGGGATGTCTTAACAGACTCAAGATGGGAAGTAAACTTTAGCATGTTTGTCTAGAGGTTTTACTTCAGAATTGACAGGAATCTCATCAGAAAGTTTTGTACCTAACTGCTCAGTCTGAGTCCTATGCTCTCTTCACTTGAGTAGTATTGATTTTCAAGTCTTTGAACATATTCTTGATACGGTACTATGTCAATTTGGTTTGAGGGGTTGTTCGGCACCATATTTATGACCTTGACTGACATAAAAATACAGCTTATATAACTGTCTGTGAAAAAGAGTAAAAGAAAAAAAAGATTGTCCAAAACAGAAAAAAAAACAAAAAAAACTGACATAGATATTGTAAGTGCAGTGACCCATAAACATAAAAAGTTTTATTTTTACTTTTTTGTAACACATTTTTTAATTCCTTAAAGACATTTCAATGTAAATACAAAATTCAGTTTTAAAAATGTTTGAAAGAAACCTTTATTCCTTAATACAGGATTAATTTCTTAATAAAGGAATAAAACCTTTCCAAACCAACCTGGCTCTATATGTAACTGTCCACTAAACTGAATAAACTGTGCCACCCTTGGGAGAAACAGCTGTCACAGGCATTTGCAATAATTAATGAGTAATTAATAAGTCTTTCACATCATTGTGGAAAAATGTTGGCCTACTTATGCCCCATTTACACAGAGCTGTGGTTAAATCATAATATTGTTGTTGCAATCCAGCTGCTAGTTTACACAACAGCAGTGACTGGAGTATCTCCGGGCTTTAAAATATAAAAAGTCTTTAAAAAAATGCTCTACATCTCCAGAAGCAGAACCAAACATAGAGAGGCAGCAATTAGCTTCAATGCACCACAAATCTGAAACAAACTTCCAGAAAACAGAAAATCCCAACAGTTTAGAGTTGCTTTTGAACCATTAAAAATGAAATGCTGACCAAACTATTTGATGTGTATTGATGATTTTGATGATGGGACTCATCAAAACACAATTTTTGTTTCTGGTTTTCTCAATTGTTGACTATGTGGTGCCTTTTATAACTTTGTATTTCTGCGTCTTTATGAAGTAAAGCACTCTGAACTGCCTGGTTGCTAAAATGTGCTATGCAAATAAACTTGATTGAATGAATGCTAGTCAGGATTTATCTAATGTTTTTTCAACTCAATAAACAGGCAAAGAAATGCCAGCATGCAGGACCAATCTTACCTATGTTCTTGAAAGAATGCTCATGACTACTTTTTGTTGTCTAGTTACTTTTAGGTTACATAGGGAAAAAAAAAAGATTAAAAGACTTTAGATAGAGTGCTGACAATTAAGCAACATCAAGATGATACAACCAAATCAATAAGTTTTCATTCCAAGACTTTGGAAAAAAATAAACTTAAAAAATAAGACTGTTGGGAAATTCTAAGCAAATACTATTTATAGACAGTTTGGGGCAGAAGACATCCAAAGGCTATGTGAATTGCCAACATCTCCATATGATCTCTATGGCCAAAGAGAATTTGGGAAATGTCTGACTGCATTTATGCTGTGCATGCAAACACAAACTGAGACACAAGATGGTTTGATATTGCATGGAAGAAAGACAAATATGAATTTCCCAGAAGTTATAGAGCTAAAACAAGCATCAATTGCAGCTATAGATCAATTATAGGTAAGTATAAATAAACATAGAGCTTTTGTGTATTTTCTTTTGCATTGACATCATATTCTTTTCACAAAATTAGATTCTGTAAAATTCTGCATTGCATCAGAGACAAACCACTTGAGCAACATATTTTAAAAATCCGTACAAACAGAATTCAATGAATGTGGCACTGGACAAGGGAAATGCACAAAGCGACAACCACATTGTTGTCTGAGAATGCATACACACACACACATTTACAAAATGGTAAATGAGGCATGCAGGTTCCCCAGGCCCGAAACCTGGGAGAAGTGATGGACTCTGTCCTGAACTTCCAGAGCCACATAAAGACAGTTACAAAGTCGGCCTTCTATCACCTGAAGAACATTTACAGGATTAAAGGACTTATGTCTCAGCCAGATCTAGAGAAACTCATCCATGCGTTTATCTTTAGATTTGATTGTTGCAACAGCGTCTTCACAGGTCTGTCCAACAAATCAATCAAACAGCTGCAGCTGCTCCAGAATGCTGCTGCTCACGTTCTCACTAAAATCAGAAAGATAAAGCACATAACACCAGTTTTAAAGTCCCTACACTGGCTCCCGGTAGCTCAAAGAATAGACTTTAAAATACTGCTGTTAGTTTACAAATCACTGAATGATTTAGCACCACAAAGACCTGCTGCTGTTGTATCAACCTTCCAGACCTCTCAGGTCTTCTGGTTCTGATCTGCTCTGCATCCCCAGAACCAGAACCAAACGAGGAGAAGCGGCATTTAGCATCTATGCACCACAAATCTGGATTCAACTTCCAGAAAACTGTAAAACAGCTGAAACACTGACTTCCTTTAAATCTCAACTTAAACCCCACTTGTTTAGAGTTGTATTTGAAACGTAATCAATTACAAATTTATTGACGTAACCTGACTTAATGTCGTGTTTTGATTATTGATTCTATGTTGCATTGTGTTTTTGTGTCTGATATGATGCAAAGCACTTTGAAATGCCTTGCTGCTGAGATGTGCTATACAAATAAAATTTGATTGATTGATACATCCCCTAATGAATGTCTTCCTGAGATGAGAGTGGAGTTAATGCTTACATCTGTAATCTCCCCACATTTCATACCTATGCTCTTTGACATATAAAATAATCATTTTAACTTTCTTGCTTTTTGCCTCCCACTGCTTCTAAACTTGACCAAATACACATACATCATCATTTAAAAGACACAAATCTCTACTTACCACGAAATGACAGGTTTTATGTGTGAAAATGCTCAGTTCTATAAACCAGAACTGTCTTTGTACAAATCAATACTGAGCTTTAAATTATAGTCTACTCCACATGAACTCTTGCACATGGTTGCTTCTGTTGCAGTATTTCTACCTTCAGTACTTCCCATACTTTGAGCTTGAATAATCGGAAAGAAATTTGGGGGGAGTTTGGGGAGAGGCTCTTTAAGCTGCCAAGCACTCTACTTAACCCCAAGATTTTTCTCACTTGTAGATATGAACTGCATGTCTGAGTCAAAGACAGGTTAATGTAATGGTCCTGTGTACTGGAAATATTTTAGCTTAGTCGAAAGTGCTCCAGGATATTCAAAATCTAATGAGCGTACATTTTATATGTAAATGAGCTGTTAAGATAACCAAAATGAAAACAGGATAAAAATACAAAATGACAACAAAGTTTAAAAAACTCATACATTTATTCTAATACTAAAGTAACAGTGCATGTGACTATTTGTGAAGAGATGTTGGTTAAGAACTTTGAAAGATATTTTCAGTACACATTCTTGGTATAGATTTCTCTTTTGAGAAAACCACATTTTTCATTATGCAAACATTTTGTAGACATTTAAAATTACACTATCCATATCATCCTATCCATGTTTCACACCTTACTAAGTCAATCAGTTTATTCATAACTACTTAGTCAACAAACACGTTTAGCACGCTACTTTAAAAGCAAGAATGTTCTTTCCTTGTATTTCAACATGCATTTTTCCAAAATTATTACCATAAACTCTACCAGTATTTCAGCTTTGTTCTCTACACTCACCTGGCTGGAGATTTCTGGAGAAGAGATTTTTTAAATATGTGTAGGAATATAAGAACTGTAGTAATTTTTACTACTGCATAGAAGTTAACTTAAAGCAAAAATACACCCCCATCTAAACATACAAAAGATTGCTAAAGTTCTGACCTTTGTTATTGTCCTAGTTTTGCAAGGACAACAAAAGAATAAACATAACAGGCCAAACCAAATGTTGTACTGTCTATGGACAAATGGCTTTCTGGGAGCCATTAGACTGCTTGTGAGTCAGACTGACTCTCCAGCAATGATAACACTTATCACAAACACACTCCGCCCCAGGAACACTGCTAAAATCTCAGAGAGAATTTAGATACTATTAAAAGGTGCCCTATATTAAACAAGCCAACACATCACATAAAGCATGCCATTTATCACAAGCGCTCAATGGAAGCCTTTATTCCTTTTTCTTGTCCCTCTCAAAACATTCTCTGGCTGGCAGAATGCACCGTTTACTAAGACCTTATTCTTCAATTACCCATCTGGTTCTCTTTTGCAGCATCTTTTTTTCTGTTATCTCTTTTCTGTAACATTCACACAATTGCTTATTCTTATAATTTTTATTCTTTTGCTCTCTTTCTTTCTATCTTAATTTGCTTCCCACGTCTTGCCCCAGTTTCCTTCTTCCTTACATAGGTACTTCTCTTTCCATGTTTCAGTTGTTCATTTCATCATTTTGTTCTCCCAAGGTGCCATCACTACTAAAGAGCAAAAGTGTATTTGGCATAATTGGGTCAGTGTATGCTGTGTCCCCACGGATGTGATTTGCATGCAGATAAAATTAGTCAATCAAGCCCTATGATAGTAGTAGATGACCTTGTCTTTTTATGACATTACCAAAGGTGACCTCAAAAGCAGAAAATTATAATTTGGTAGGTAGACTACAGGAGTGGGTTAGCCTTTTCTTATGTTACATAGAGATGAAAGGCAGTAGTGTCCTATCAGTATGCCTATATTCATTAATTTGGAACGTAACAGAAGGGAGCTCTTGATACAATCCTAAGTATTGACTGGTTTTGGATTCCTGACTAAACTTAACTCCTATGAATGGTGTACTCTTCGATTGTATAATCTCATTAAGCTTTGGGCTCCAATTCATGGGCCAGTTTTAGAAATCAGGAGCCTGACTTGGAAAACCGCATTATGGGCCATGCAAATGTAGGGACGGTCCTAGCCTGTTGACGCCTTGGCCAAGAAACAACACACTGTAGAAAACACATCCACAAATTTTAAAAAAGTTAAAAAGGAATTAAAACAAGAGTTAGATTGCTGTAATAGCATATAATGTTTTTTCAACAGATTATTGAGAAGTCTAGAAATAATTTTATTTGTTTTGTTCCATTTGTTTTGTTTTATTTTGAGAGACGCTTCTCTCATTTTCTATTGAAGACAAACATTTTGCCTAAATAAAAATAATTTACACCTTAAGTTCAACATAAGCCTGAACTTGGTTGGCATATTTCACATATTTCCAGAGTTTATTGCTCTTTAATTCAAAGCAAGTCAAATGAGCACACTAAAAACAATAGGGCTAGCAGAGGCGTGAGGGATTATTTGCAGAATTGGCAGAATGTAAAACTTTTAGAATGCTTCCATGCTTTGTCATAACTATGATTGTATAAAGGGTCTCAGATACTTCCTTTGTTAACATGGTTCTCTCATTTGAACCTAACACTGAAACAAGCAAACAATATTATTTTAATTTCAAATGCATTTGAGCAGTGAAGGAGGAATCCAATAGGAACACAGACACATACACGCATACACAAGTATGCATACACACGCTAACACACCAACTCTTCACAAATCCAAAAATCACTCAAGACAGTATTTGACCAAATGCCAAATATCCGGTTTTGAGCTTTTGTCTGACTTGGCTGTTAATATAGAAGGCCAGACATTAGAAACGGAAAAAACACAAACAAACATGCATATAAAACATATTTGTATGTTCACGTATACAAAGTGTACAAACTTAATGCCCAGAGCATCTACATGTGAACATACTGGTCCTTTAATCTGTGGCTTTGCTGGTGCTTCTTCCAAAGTTCCTGGACTCAAAAACCCTAGCCATACTGGGTTGGAACAGTAACACCCTGCACTTAGCCACATGGTGCTAGTTAGCCCACACCCTGCTAAATACAGCCAGATGTGCAGGAATAGAAATATGGTTCAATATCACTGCAAGTTTTTTCTGGTCATATGAAAGAAAAAAAAAGTCTATTCTTCCCCAAAATCTTTTTTTTCTGGCTTCGTCAAATGAACATGGCTAATGGCTGTTCCTTTTTTACTATAAAAGGAACAGGCATTAGTCAACAGCAACATATGTTTAACTGTTGGCTGAAACGGTTGCAACTGGTTTCCTGTACAATCTTAAGCTATCAAAAAACAGAGTGTCCTTAACAAGAAGCACTGTGACTGCCAAACTGTCATTTAAATGACAAAAATATAAGACATCACAGTCTATTTAATCCCTGTTTATGGGAGCTCAGCTCTTTCTAGAAACAGCCTGCAGTAGACAATGTCCAGATATTCGCCTGAACAATAAAGACGTTAGTCAAACTGACAGGCTTCCGCTGAGAACAACACTGAAAATACCCTGTTAACCACTGTCTAAGAAAAAAGTAAAGCCAGTGTAGAACAGCCAAGCCACAGGAGCTCTAAGGTCTCCACTTATTCAGAGAGAACACAGCAACTCCCTTTTCTTGATCTTGGGTCTTATGTGTGCCACATGCCTGTTTTCAGCCAAAGTGACTTATTGTGCTGTAACTCCTAATAGAAACTCCTCAAACTCATAATTCCAGAAAGGGTCACTCAATATATTAACATTAATCAAGTCAAGTTTTTCTCTCCTAAAAACAGGAAGTGTGTATCATATAGGGTGTGGATGATGACATGTTATGTGAATCCAGTGTCCAATGTAGACTGTCGACCGATATGAGATGAACACTTTTGTTGATAAGAAAATAGATTTTAAATTAATGCGTTCATATCCAAATATCCAGATGTTTGGATATGAAAAATGTAAATGTATGATAAATATATCAACCAACATCAGGTAAATTGAACTTTGTCATGGTCATATTCTATGAGTCAACCTACTTAAATTAGGATCAGAAACAAAATAAATGACAAAAGACAATAATAGAAATTTTCAATATGATATACAATGCACATGCAAACAGAACATTTCCTATGACCATTTCTATGATTAACAAGTTTATTCTAACTACAGCAAATATTAACTGAAACATAATGGTTTATAGGTATGAAACCATACATTTAGAGTTACAAATAAAGGATGAAAAAGAGATGCATAGATACAAAACAAGGGTGCAAACTGGCAAAGGAACTGACTATGGGCTATGGCAAACTCAAATAAATACCACCTACAATGAGGAGTTACTAATAGGCAATGTAATGACTTTTCAATAAATTGGTTAAGTAAATTTAGTGATTTGACAAACGGCCTCTAATTTATACCAGCTCCCAATAAAAACATCTCATAATCAGTCTGCTTCCCATTAGCTAGAACAGCGTGCTCAAGAGATATCTCTAACTTCATGTCTAGTAGACAAGAAGCTTCCTAGTCTGTAGGCAACTTCATTTACAACTAAATTATTTTTACTGTTGTAAGATAATACACCCGAAAACCCAGATAGACAACAACTTAACACGCTTTAAACCTCCCTGCAAACTCCCAATGCCTAAGGCAGAGAAGAGGAGATTAAAACTTGTAGGGGCATTTGTGATGAACTTCAAAGAACAATTTCATTATCTTTCTGTTTCAAATCAAAAGCAGTTATCATAAACTTGCACCTACTTGTTTGTCAAGCCTCTGAACAAAATGATCCCCAAATGACTTTTGAGGCAAAGCAGGCAAACTTTTTTCTTATATGTCAACCTTTATTTTTTTTCTTTGATATTTTTAACTTAGAAATAATATAAATCATGTAGCAATGAGTGTTTAATCAAAGAATGGGAAATTTTGAGAACTGCTGAAAGACACAAACACATTTTGAATAAAACTGCTTGTCTCTGACAGGTTCTTGGCCTGCACATATTATTGTGTAGTTCTGCTTTGGTGCAGTGACAGTATCCCTTTGGCACGGCAAGTCAGTGCTGAGAGCAAAAAGAAAGGGTCAGGAGAAAGAATGGCACAAAGTCATGGAAGAAAAGCAAACAAGTCTCACTCAGTCACTAATCACTGTGCTCTGAAAAGGTCAGACTAACTAGTCAAGCTCAGCTCTAGCCAACAGAGCTATTGTCACAAACTGCCTAAGAGTAAGAAGTGGAGCAGAAAAAGCACCTTTCCATTAACTGGAGTAAGTCAATGGAGACATATAATTACCTTGTTGCATCAATCTTCAACAATGAAAATTACTTTTTCACACGTTTTGAATACAACCATCAGTATCCCTTTTGGACCGGATACAGATGTCACTATACAGAACACTGGCCTATTCATTAATGAGTTGGCTCTGTGTTGTTATAGGTTTAATTTTTACTCAAGTCTTACTAAGACAGTAATGTCCCGTTTCATTGTGCTGTATGACGTTAATTCTCAAAGTCTCTTGCATACCCAAGTATGTATGAGTCGAAACATCACTCACCATCACCACTGCTCACAGATAAAGTACTACCAATGGTGGCAGAAAACTTGCCAAGTCACTCTACTACTAAGTAATTTTGTACACCACAATAAATTCCTAGATTTGGTAACAAAAGCTACATTCTAATGTACATTTGTATTCTAACTTTGTACTGATGACAAAGCATTAAGAAGGCAGTAAAACAGTGATTTGTTGAACATAAAAATCACTTGAAAAATGTCTGGCCTGTTAGTTTATGCTATGATTGACACCAGAACCTTGACAACCCAATAGTGGGAACACTGTGAGGTGTATTTTAAGCCTTGCTGCATGATAAGTGAACTCCAGGAGGAACCCTCCACTTTTACAATTCACTGAAACAATTTCCGCTCTTGCTCTCGATTATTATCCTTTTTAGACAATATTATCTCTCTCCAGGGAGTGAAAAACATTTTATCTGGTCATGCCCTTCCTGAATATATAAAGAGATGCATCACATGGAATGCTTTGCAGCTGCTTGCAGTTATTGTGAATACTTATACTCACCATTGAAGGTGTTGTAACTGTATGAAAGTGAGCTCTGTAAGGGTCGCTTAGCTTCTCTGAGAAGTCCTTCCATCTCCCTGCGGCTGAGCGAAGCCAGATTGTCCTCCATCTCGATGGTGCAGCAGGTGTAACCCTGGGGACAAATGCGCAGGTGCTCCCCTGGCAGAGGGACAGTGCAAGAGGTGAAGAGGAAAGGAAAAGAAAGAACAAAGATAAAATCAAAAAATTTGCATTAAAATGAAAAATTTGCACGATGGCTACCTGTGATGTAAAAAAAAAAAAGAAAATCTACTTAAATTGATTGCAACAGACTCGTCTATGGTATTGCTGCATGCAGGTATAAAATGTATAATTTAATATGGAAACATGAGGTGGATGAAATAGTCATATTTACATATCGGTAATTAGTCACTTTAAAGTTTTATTCTAGATTCGTTTTGCATACTGCATAAAGTGCCTCTGAACATCACAAGGAATACCACACTGGAAATTAAACAGAAAACAGTTTTTGTCCAAGAAGATATTTGAAAGTTTTATGTATGATCACATTAGAAAAGGGGTTTCTTTGATGGGGAAAAAAAAAAGAAATCATGAAAAAATGAAAAAAAAAAATATCCACAAAATACATATATAAAAAACTGTTTAAAAAAATATATCCAATATTTGTATGGAATAAAAAATTTACAATATTAATGCTCAGAAGGGAAACAATGAATAATATTGTTAGGACCTTGGTTTGTTTTGAGTTGTTTTTGGATTTTGATTTATTTCTTTTAGCTTCATTATTATTCTGTGTTCCTAGTGTCTTTCTTTGACTAGTTCAGATTCTGTTTTACTTAAGTTCAGTTCCTTCTAAGTGATTATAGTTTATTTTATTTCTCGTGTCTAATTATTACACCTTACTCTAGTTTTATTATGTTACTTATGTCTACTCATTCTTTAGTGTTAGATTTATTTACTTAGTTACCCAGTTTGTATACTGTCCCTTGCCTCCTGTGCTATTTTAGCTCTCTCCTCAGCCTGCCTTCGACTCGCTATCCACACACCTGCAACATGTTTCTAATCAGCCATCTGGTCCTTGTTCTATAATCAAGCTCCCCAGTAAACATACTACTCATTCTCAGTCACTGCTTGCTGAATCCTCCCGTCATGCTCCAGTTATATCTTGTTACGTTCCCATATAATCTGCTGGCTTTTTGTTCATGGTTCCTGCAGGTTTTTTTTACTCTGGCTGTCTGCGTTCCTTACATTTGAAATACATTTTTGTTCATCATTTTTGTTAAACTTTCAACACCACTTGCTGCCTCTGTCTCTCTTGGGCCCCCCATCTACCACACTGAATCATGACAAATATAATGTCTGTCTTACTAAAATTCTCAAACTTTAAAACCATATTATAAAATTATTTTTAAAAACAAATCCTCTTTGATCCGTTGTATTGTCTTTTTGTGATTATACAACCAAGTTCAAGTCTTTGTGTAATCAAAGTTTTTCCACTGACTGTACTCATCAAACACTATTACAAAACCTTAAACATTTAATTAATGTGTCAGCTCACATCAGATTTACTTTGTTTGCAGAAAGACACACGCACATTCGGTAAACACACATAAGTGGTTGATTAATGGTTTAACTTGTCAAAGCTGTAATTATTACCCACCTGGCTGAACACTGGGTAAGACTCTAGGCACGATTTGATGAGACATCAGTGTTACAAATTCTTCTGCCATCCGTTTATATGTCTGAAACTTATTCATAGAATAATAAGGTGCGTCTGTTTTATTGTTCTATAAATTAATCAGAGTGTGCCTTCACCATTTCACAAGGGCACCAGAATAGGGGGGGCATTGTGACCCTTCCACTTTATGGCTCTGTCCAGAAAAACAATCTTGTTTCCTCCGACACCCATATCCAACTGTAACTGATGTGTCTCTCCCTCTTTTTTCTTTATCTTGCACTTTTGCTGTCTAGTGACAGACAAGGCATAATCAAAGTTCTTAACATGCAGACAAGTAATTGCGCACTGTCATAATTTTGTGCATCCCAAAGACAGCTGGAGTTGGAAACACCAGGCACATAGATGGCAGGTCACTATGTGGAGAAAAAGAAAATTTATCTGTATCTGTTTGTGTGAACATCTTTGAAATAACAAGTAAAAATTAATAAAGTCATATGACAGCTTGTCTAGGTAATTGATTTACTTTCTGAATGTAAAAAAAAAAAAAAAAAAAAAAGAAGAAAGAATTTAATGTCACTCAGAAAAAGCTGTCACATAATTTCTCTGGACACTAAGGATTTTTCAAATTAATTAAAGATTTCTGCTTTTTTGTCCATTTTTCAGGGAAAGTTTCACAAAAATGTATGCATTCTTAGCACTGTGCATGGATGTGGGCATCACTCATTGGATGAATCCATAAGCCAGAGTCTGGGCAGTACTGAGACAAAACACAGATGAAATATTTGGATAGCAGATATTTAGTAAAGGATGATATGTGGAGAAGATCAATTGATATGTTACATGACATGCCTTACAGAAATAACTAAATACTCATGTTCTGTTGCATACACATTTCTGCAGCAGCTTGGAGAGGAGTTTTGTGCCGATTTTATGGAGAGGAGACAGCAATCAAGGCAGGTAAAAGAAGGTGGAAGGCTAATCCATCAGCACTCAAAAGTTCAGCAAGCTCAAAAAAGAGGGGAATGCCAAGTGTAGAGATGGTGCTCTAAAAATAAAACCTCTGACATCTGCAGCAGGAGTTGTGCCAGGTGAAGAGAGGGGATCTACACTGGCTGCAAGTTGTGCATAATTTTATTAGCTTCATTGTAAATAGCTAAGTGTAAGTAGTTAGAATAATATATTCTTACTTATATGACTCTTTTTACTGATGTTTGACTTCTAGTTTGTGTTCTGTTTATTTAATATTTGTTTATTTGTTTATTACATGTAGATTAGTGACACGAAAACTGGTGTTCATAATTTTGATTTTGTGATAAAGTAAGTTAAAACTGTGGTTGATTTATCCTGATATATTTTTTGTTAGAGTTCTCCGACGAATTGATTGTCAAATCAGCTTTTCCATAACATTTTCTAAGACGATAATGATTAACAGATAAACACTTGAAGCAAAATTACATTTAGTTTCTTAAATAAAAGTTCAAATTAACACCAAATAACACCAAAAATAATTTTGGTGTTATTTTAGTTTTATATCATTTTTTAACTGATAAAGAATTACATTAGTTGTAAAATCGCAAGGTGAATTGAATGAGGTTTGAATGGGGCATTTAAAATCAGCCTTGTAGCAGTTCTAGCGTTTACCTAGAAAATAAATTACCAAGTTGCTCCGGTAGTATTTTTCCACCATATTTTTTTTTTTTGCAAATACATTAGGACAAACAATATCCAGTTCCCTTCCCGAGTACCAAATGCAGTTTGTTTGAACAATAAAACCCTCACCCACCCTTTTCTTCCCCTTAATAACACAACTTATATGAAGTTGTGTTATTAGGGCTAAGCAGTGAAAGAGCTGCGAAAGCATTTTAATCACACTATTTCTTTTTATTATGCTTCTGTCAAATGAACTAGATTTTTGGAGGCCTAAATCTATACGAAAACTCACCAAACTTGGTGGACGAATCAATCCTGTGTAAAAAATTATATATTTTAAGGGAGTCATAAAAGTCATAACAAAAACAGCTCAACAGCACCCCCCGTATTGACATTAATAGAGGAGGAGACCCATTGAGGAAATTTCAGAGTAATTAATTGTACATTTTAAGGCCTTTTTGGTCCTTTATCACCACTTCCTCCTTTTGTTTTTCTTTAGGCAGATATGTCTACTAGATTCCCAAATCATTAGCTTATCATTGTTCATCAGGAAGGAAGGGTTCTATTAAACTGCGATCTCAAAAGGCAGAATAGGGTCACACACACTGTGATAAAGCATGGGAGAGACCAGCAGTCACAGGGTTTTAGAGATGGTGGAAAAAGGGGGAAGGAGAGAAGACAGGAAATTAAGAAAGCATCACTGCTCTGGGAGTCTGTGAATCAAAATAGTGCTCCTGTGCAGCTAAGTCACTTTTAAAGTGAGATTCATTTTAGGACTGTTCTTTTTGTCACTACAATGTACAGTATTATTTGCAATACTTGTTTTTATTCGTATGTAAGATTGTCCAACAAGTAGGGCTAAAGGTAGAAATTAGCCACTTGCCTATGATCAGACCACTGTCAAAGACAGAAATATGGCTAACACAACCTCTGGTTTGGAGATATTTCAAGGTAAGCACAGAGGACACTTAACAAGCAGACTGCTCTCTGTGCTTAGGTGAGCTACCAACAAGGGGGGCAACATATTATATTTAATTAATTAAGCTTTTACTCTTTCTGTTTTTAGACCACCAGTAGATTAGCTTTTATCATCTGTGATATTTGATTGTGAGAAGCAGAACAGGGTGGAGCTGCATGGGCATTTATTGTTGCTTTTTATCCCTGGTTTACTCTGCATCCGGCTCCGTTCTATCCCGTCCTGATGCAGGCTCCACAGTACATATGCACCCATTATTGTCTTCAGTTGAAGCTGCACGAGAACAAAAGCCAAAATCCATATTTTCTAAATAATTCACCAAGACAGACTGTATTTGCTCAAAATATAGTTATATTAATGAAAATATGGGTAAATTTATACATATGCCCAAATGTATCAGTTATTACTATGTGTACACACAAAGCATGTGGCTTTAATTCAGAAACCTATTAGGTTTCTTCCGCAAGTCACAGCAGGCCCGCCAGTCAAGGCAAACAAAGTGGGAGACCAATGGAGGAAAAATATTAATTTTGGAAGTTGAGAACTACAGTATTTTCAATGACACCACTCATCCTTTTATCACTGGCTTTTATGTACAATCCCTCATTTCCCACACATGCTTCTTGTTGTGCCCTTGCTGTTACTAGCAAATTGGAGAGAAGAAGGAACGCCACCAGTGGAAATTGAGTTTCTCTGGAACGCCTGCAAAATGTACAGCAGAGCGAAGCCAGATGCAGTGTAAATTAGGGGTTACACTCTGATGAACATCTGGACCTTAATTTCTTTCCTTCCTCAACAGTGTAAGCTACCTACTCCTCTACGTGGTCTACATTTACACTAGACCAATAACTGAAAACTGACATATTTTAAATGTTGATTGGAGAAACGTTTGACTTTCAGGCGGCACCGCCAAGACACCTTGCGCTGTATTTCTCCTTCCAGGTCACTAGATGGGGATCTGATTTCTGCATGTCATCGAATGCACATGCGCTTTTGATCCTTGGCTTCCACCTCCCTAGCTTCAATCTCATTGTTAACGATAACACACAGTATCTCTATCTCCCATAAAAGAAGGGCTCATAGAGAACATTATATCCCTTATCAATAATTGTGTTAAACTGAACATGGTAAGTAGCGCAACACAGCACAATGCTATCCACCAATGTTTTTCTTGTTAACTGCCTGGGCATGCATAGAATAAATGCTGCAACTATGCAGCTGTGTGTGTTCACACCTGGAAAGTACTTAACATCTTTGAAGCTTACAGAAAAGTTTCATTCTGAGACATGGTTTGAAAAAGTATCGGTGTGAGAGATTCTAGCCACTTAACTGAAGTACTTGTATTCTGTGTGGAAACAAAACTGGGATTGGGATACCTCTAGTGAAAAACACTTGCAAAAGAGTGGAAAACTCACCAAAATAATTTAACAGACTTAAAGAAAGGTTAAATAACAAAAGCAATCTAGGTTCCAGAATGGAACCCATAAGAACTCATCATTAGAGCTCCGTAGATTCTGACATGATCCATTGAAACTACTACCCAGTCCAAAAAATAAAAAAATAAAAAAATCTCCATGTGATATCCAGAGATTCCAACCAGATCTTAGTTCAGCATTTTAATAGTAATTTTTGTTGGGATACATCATTTTCTGTTTATCAGGATGTTTAACAGTCTCAGAAAAGAAACAAAAATAATTGTTGTAGATACATATTGAGCTAAAAGTCAAGATAAACTCCATTCTACATATACAACTAGTAAAGTCCACGTATCAAAATAAAAATAAAAAATTCAATTTTACATTTGAACATTTTATGAATACTCTTTTTCTCAAAAACATTTCACAAAATAGCAAGAAGCGAATCACAAGGACACCACTAATGGCTTTTGGTATTGATTGACAGCATATAACTGATGAGATTCAAATCACAATGTGCACTATATCTCAGCGAGTGCGTGTGTTTGCATGTAGGGTTGAGCTGTGGGACCAAAGGGATTAACAGCCTAATCCAGCCAGTGGTCAGAGTGTGTCCACAGCTTCGTGGATTATTGCCTGTGCCATAGATAGCATTCATGCAAAACCAGGAATTGCAGACATGCACACACCCACATACTCTTGAACAGTGGATTAAGGTTAAACACATGAAGAACAACAAGACTGTTTGGCAGCAAAAGTTGACATAGCTCACCCGCCAACTGCACGCACTAACGTTTAACACACCATTCTAACAAGAAGCTCACAATAGATGACACTTTCTAACTAGAAAACAGTCTAAACGCTGAGCAGGGCTTTCTTTGAGCCTCAAATGTTCAAACAGAGGATGACCCACAGGTTACCCTGGTCTGTCACCTACAGACCCTGGATACTCAGCCTGGTAATGTGAGACACCCAGAGTCACATAAATAGCTTTCTCCAACCAGACTAGGTGGCAGCTATACAACATTTATAACACATTACCACTTTGGCCAGCTGCTTTAACGCACTATGTTCTTCAGGTTCACTGTGGAGAATGACCAGATATGTCTCTGCTTATATGTTTACTACAATACAGTAGCAGAGGAAATAGTGCTGCTCTGTATATTTACATAGAAAAAAGGACCTTTCAATCACTTGAATAAAAATTACGGAATCGTTTGTGTAAGTAATCATTTAAACTCAATAAGACAAAATTTGTTAAAGGGTATTGTATTAATTTAAACTGTATGAAAATGAATAGTGCTGTTGAAGCGTAACAGGAGGATAGAGCAATTCTTGAAAAAAGCTATTAAAGCATCATCTGAAGGTGCAAAAGAAAACTGTAAATGTGTATTGACTGTAAATTACAAGCTGTTGTGAACATACACACGTTTCTGCTAATGTACCAGACCATATCCACCCACAGAGACCTCATCACTCTCATCTGAAACAGATTTGTGCTGCGCAACACTTTAACACATCCCACAGAGAAAGTCTGACTTCTCAAACTTTAAAGGATTAAAGTATTTTTTGCTTATTTACTAAGCAACATTTGAAAGATGTTAAATGAATTAGGCTTACCGATTATTCTACACTAACCAGTCATTTTATTAGGCATACCGCTTGTTACACTGACAACACTTTTGTGTATGTTGGAGCAGGAGCTGGATACCCCCGATCTACTGCAACAGAAGATGTCTCTCAGTTCTGCTCCTGTTAGCTAGAATACAAAAGTGAGGCTTTAGCTCACTGAAATTAAAACTGTGACGCCTTTAGTCAGTCAATCTTGTATTGAGCTGAATAAAGTATGAAAAATAAGTATAAAATGTACATGTGTAAACACATATTTTCTTCTTGTTGCAACACTTGCGTTTGGACAAAAAAAGAATCTAAATAACACTCAGTTGCTGCTGCATTCTTGTACATGCAATCACTGCTCATGTGACAATATTTATATTGTCACATAATATAATGCGACGATATATCATATTATATCATGTATAATACAATGGGAGTCTGTGAAACAAAAAAGTGTTCCTGTGCAGCTAAGTCACTTTTAAAGTGAGATCCATCTTAGCACTGTTCTTTGGTCACTGCAATGCACAGTATTATTTGCACTACTTATTTTTATTGCAAAATGAAACAGAAATATTTTTTTTATTTTATTGATAAAGATTGGCATCGTTATCATTTATTCCCATGTATTTTAGTAATGTTAGTAAGCAGCACTCAAATTTACATTCTGATTGTTTATTTTGCACCACAAATAGCAGGTAGTTGAGAAGCAGAGACGTTCTGGTTAATAATCAGGCATCTTATTATTAATCCTTCTTTTGGCATTTTGAGTGCCTACATTTAAAATGTGCATAGTAGAAAGAACGTTTTGGGGAGCGGATCAACTTTCTGCATTTAAAATACAAACACACATGCAGATAATTTTCATCGTCACAGCCAATTATAACATGATCCTCTTTACTTCATGACTCTCAGGAAGCACAAATGACTTGTTGCCTATTTTCATAAGATGTGCTGTTGCTAGATACTGAAGTGGTTCTCTTGAAGAGCAGAAAAACAAATTCTCTCTAATGCTGCTCCTATGTAGCGCTGCTTACTGATTGCCTACATTTCTGGGCTGCTTTACTTCCGTTAGGGTCTTGTGGGAACTACCGTATCTATAGAGCATATTTTGGATGTGGTAGAACAGATCCATGATTCACATTATGGACATATAGCCGACAAATCTGCTGACGTGATGCTATCATTCTAACATTGACCTACATTTATGATACTTTATTGAATTTATCCCACAAAGAATCAAGGCAGAGGTAAACCGAGACCCAAAAAGATAGATTTCTTGTGCATATATAAATAAATAACAAATTTACTAAGAGGAAGCTTAATATTCAAGCATAATATCCAGCTACATTAATATTCAAACTTTATGAATCATGCATCTCTGAACCTGTTACATAATCTTGTAACAGATGTGAGCCAGATGCTAGGGCATCACCCTAGAGAGTTTGTGATACAATGTCATTGTTTACTGAACAAAATGAATTGAATCTGGCAATTTCTAATGTTGTGAGAGGAAGAATGTGAGTGGGTGAGAAATAGCTTCAATCTAAACTGAAACTTTCTACTGCATTGTCAAGTGCATGAAAATGCATTATACAAATGTTAAGCCCAGAAATCCATTCCTGCAACATTTCAAATGAGTAACAGGGTATGTGCAAAGAAAGCATCAGTTTTGCACTCCTCTAAAGGGAGTTGTAAAATATAGGGAACATGGTGGATTGCAACAGGTTTTGTAATTAAGTTGGTATAGTCCTGAGTTTTCTGCTTTGTGTGGAATGCGAGAATTCACTAAGTTGAACTAGAATGCAGGTTCGCACTCTTTGCATCTTTGAAACATGCACAGAACAAATAGGAAAAAAAACAGCCAACATCCTGTCATAGATTTTTTTATACCTTTACTCTAACCCACCCTTCTTTTGCAAGTTGCAGGCATGCCTTAACCTGATCTCCCCAGTGTGTTACCTGACAGATTGATTATCAGTGTGAGTGTAATTGCAAAAACATAGAAGAAACTGGTGGGAGAAGGGGTCATTTAAAGTTATCTTAAAGAAATCTAACTTCCTGATGTGGTGTAGACGTGCTATAACATACACGTTATAGCATGTAAATGTTGTGCTAGACATACAACATACATGTATGTTGACCCAGCAGCTTGAATGAGATGCTGGGAGTTGACCTCATTTCTAGGCATAGAAGTTTTGTTTCTCTGTTCTCAGGTGCACGTAGGTGGGAATTTCACTGATGATCCCTTAAGAGCTTTTGACAATAGATGTCAACACTTGGCACACATCAGACAAAACATCCTGCCACATCAAGTGAAGAAAATAGGCTGACATCTCAGTGTAACTACACACATCTATAAACCCTAGAAGTCTGAGAAAGCAAGGGGATGAAGGAGGATATAAAATAACTGACAGATGATCTTTTCACAAAGTTAACCTGCAGCACCTCTGGATCTATAACATGCTGTCAAAAACTCTGAAAATCACAAAGGTAACTTAGTCTTTAGGAGGCAATGCAGTTGAGTTTTCCCGTTTCTGGCTTATTGTTTGTTTTTCTCTCTAATTAGGCAATAGCAATGGAAAAACTCTGTTGTCTGATTTTTCACTCATGCAGTTTTAACAGTAATCAAAACAGAAAACTTGGTAGAGAACTGTTCATTCCCTTAACCAACAATACCAGAATTTGTCTGGTGCCAGTTACATCCAACACAAGTTCCTATCCAACAAGCAGTCATGGAATCTCCCACTCACTGATACTGTCTCTTTATGCTGCATTCAATTTGTAACCAGAAGTTGAAATCTCAGTGCTCCAAGTCAGAAATCAAATTTGACAAATCCAGAATGCTGTCTAGTCCTCAATAACTAATATGGCAGCAATATGAAAATGAGAGGTGTAAGCTGGAAGCTAAGACCAGCTTACACCTAAGCTAATATATAAGATATTATATAAATATTTGTGGAGTGTGTAAATCCAAGTTGTCCTAATAGTGCTCTTTAGGTTGGAAGTTGTTTCTCAGGGCAGAATGCAAAGTTAGCTATAATTGGTATTACAAAAAAACTGCATTTTCTAAAGAGGAATGTCTGCTGCTCATTTAAGCTGGTTTAACTGTTCCTTTTGATTGCTCTTTTTTATATTTTATTAGCAGTCTGACATTTGTCTTTGTTTTACAGTCTAACCCCAATTTTACACTGAATCCTCTCACACATAATGACTGACATTTCCTTTGCTTCAAATAAAATGAGTTAATGACTTGCTCATAACAAGCAGACTTAACAGAACAGACCGCAAAACTCTACTTGGTGCATCTCTACCATGTTTGGCTAATAGCTGTTAGTTTGTTCACTGACTTTAACAATTAACAAACCCCACTGGTGTTTTTACTTGCAAACTGAACCCACTTAACTCTGACCATTGGGACGAATTAAACACAACACAAGAATTCCCAGTTTCAAGGAAAATAAAAATACAACACACAAGAAAGGGTTATGCAAACTTCACACAGGCTTCATGAATCAGAGACTTTCTAGCTTTGAGGAGACAACCACCAGCCAACCATTGTGCAGTTGTAGCTTTGAACTTGTCTTTATCAATTAAGCCCTTAGATGATCTTTTATAATGTTCAGTTCCATTTGAAGTAGGTTTCCACAAAACCACGGTCATTTGAAAGCTTAGAACTGAAAAAGAAACAGGCAAAGATTCTTATATAAATCCTGCAAAGCCCAAAGCAGGAGCATCATTTGAAGATGAGGAAAATTAGCTAACAGGCAAAAACGAAGAAGCCAGAACAGTGTAAGGTTTGTGTGACAGCGTGTAGATGTGTGAGCTTGTGTGGATGGGAGAGAGAGAAAGCTGGATCTTATTCAGTGGCAATGTTCTCCTTGTGACAGGACCTTCTCCTGCTGGTGAAATAACAAAGAAAGTAGCCAGTTTCCTCTTGCCCTATGATGTTCAGTGGTGGAGTAGCTGACACAAAGAGGTAGACCTGCTGTTGTCAGAGCCTGTCAAAGCAGCAAGAGCTAGAACACATTTAGTCTGAGACAGGAACTTGGAGGCGCATGTTGGTGTAGCAGCAAACTGATGAAGAATGGGAATGTGACCATGTAAAACATTCAACTAAAAAAATAAAAAAAATATGGAGAGCAAGCAAGCTTGAGAAAAAAAGAATTACAGAAAAAGTCATTTTCACTCATTTAAAAAGGTGTTCTTCAAACCAAGTGTCTGTAAATACAGATTTGAACTAATGGATTCAACATTGTCCAAACGCCAATATTTATCAGAACAAGTCATTTTCCATCTTACAATTTGCATAATTAAGGGTGTGGCTAAAGGGACTGGTGCATGTTTGTGCATTAAGGTGCACATAATTACCACACCATTATTACCTTGTTTAAAAGATGGAGCAATGATGCAGGCTACTTCATGTTAATGACTGGCTTCATTAACACTTCACAGAAATTTGTCTAGTTTCTTAGAGGTAAAATGCATTCTCATAGTGGAGTGGAAAAAAAATCAGCTTCTTCCAAAAAAACTACAGTATTTACTTCCCATCACATTTATCGAAAAACTTGAATAGCCAGAAAAGGGGCCTAAAATGAATAAATAACTCTCTAGATGGTCCTTATGCTCATAACTTGGGTGTCCCCAAATTAGAAATATACAAAGATCATAAATTTTGTGCAATATTTTGACCAGAGGGATGCCTAATTTTAAAGACACGAGAATAACCTAAAAATTGTTTTGAAGATTTTGCCTTCAAAATATCTTAAAATTTATATATGAAGGTTTGCTTTTCTGCTAAATTGGGGAGGTTAATTCAAACTTTGCCAGTTCCATCAACTTTTTCTAATGCGATTCTTCAAATTGGGTATAAGAAAAATAATGGAAACATGGCTTAAGATTAAGGCTTTGAGCCCCCAAGAGTACTGAGTTCTGAGTACTACTAAAAGGAAATTGGGAGCACAAATGACACATAATGTAACACATGACTGCAATCCAGCGATCTGTGTGTCTTTGCCACCACTCTTCAAAATCTATCAGTCATCGGCTTCAGACAGACAAAAACACACCCCTGTTATTCGGATTTAAGTCTTTCAAAGCCACAGAGAAAGGCTGTCAAATGTTTGATCAGGTCTTCTTTAATCCCAATAATGACTCAGATAAGCACTAAATGCTGGATGATCTGCCTATTGATCCTTTCTTGGAGAGAACATGACTGAGTTTCTTTGCCTCACTCAGATCAAAGGACAGACTGCCGTCTTACTTCCTCCCTCAGTTCAGTCAACTTTTTCTCTCTTCTCTCTGCATACACCCACCTCCCTACTCCCCCAACTCACTTCACACACACACAAGCACCCACCATCTTCCCCCTTTCTTTCCCTTGCCTCTGGCTGGGAATCTAGCCAGTGAAACTGGGATTTCAGACAGCAAATCCACACTTGCCCAGATCTTCAAAAACTGACTTGTTTTATTAATGGCTTTAACAAGTCAACAGTCATTACCATGGGGTGTTTCTCTCAATTATCTAATTTCATGTCATCTGTCTAGCTTTAATATAGATCAAGATAAATAGTGCAATCACCTGTCAAATGCCTGCAATATTGGCAGCAAGAGAGTTGAATTTCTTAACATTTAAAGTATGTAAATTGCATGTTTATGTCTACACCTCTAGCATGTTATCATTATAATAAAATAAACATTCACAAAAGGCTCAATCACAACGTAAATTACCAACACAGCAGCACATTCTTGCAAACTGACAATGAAATATGTAATGATGATGGCCACGGGATTTAATGATTGCTCCCTCTTGATAGCTCAGATGTCAGTTCACCAGTGAGTCATTCTGAAAGTGTGATCTGAAGGAAGGCTTGACATGGGAACTAAAACTGTACAAGGAAAGCCCTGTTTTGGCGAAGCTGCGTGAGAATAGCGTGCATGCCAAGCTGTCTATTTTGAAGTCAGGTCAGGGCAGGCTAACACTTTAGGCCCTCTTAGTCACTGTGAATCACTGAAATGTCTTGACAACAGACGGATAGGCATGGCTAACTGACACAAAAGAGACTGAAACAAACAGAAACATGAATGTCAGATGCCAAGACACCAGAGTGTCAGGCAGTAACAAGAGTTTGGCAGCCAAGAAAATAGAGCAAAACAAAAAAAAATGACAGAGAGGATATTCAGATTCAACCCACAAATCATTGGAAGGCAATTACATCCCAAGAAAAATATGAAGATGTTTAGGGATATCAGAATATGTGGCTGATGTTTTCCTGCACTATATACAAACCACAATGACTCCCTATGAAACTGCTCAGAGTACCATTTCACCACAGAAGCTCATTTCAGTAAACCAGGCTACCAAATTATTGTTCTTACTGTATCTAGGCCACCAGCCTGGATGTCACACAACTCCTGCATGATTCCAAACAGCACACACTTTGACCAGATACAAATTAGGCGTAGCAGGTCATTGTGTTTGTTGTGGGATAGAACCAGGCAGACTTATGGGAAACTGAGCCACATTATCTCCAAGACGGCATGGCAATACAAAGTCAGTTTATCTAATTTTAAAATAAACCTTCCTGACAAATAGGGCAAAATTTTAAGATCTGAATTAAAATAAATTAAAACAATAGTTAGGAATTGTGAAAATAAAGTTTAATTAACAGGCTTGCTAAATGAGTCTGAAATCCAGGAAAAAAACCCCAAAACATTTTAATGGACTTGCTAAAAATTGGGATGAGGATATTGATAATGATTAAACTAGTGTTTTCTGAGTTTTTCTTAACATCACATAATGCAATCAACGTTCTTTATAAGGTCAAGCATACTAGAATCTAAAATCATAAATAGGTGTGGGGAGATGACTGAGTTTGACATTTATATCATAAAGTTCCATCGCCATAAGAACATCCAAATTGCTCGAATTTAAAAATATGATGGTACAAAGTTAAATATAAATATTTATTTAACCTTAATATCAAGAAGCTATCAAGAAGCTGTTCTGCCTGTTAACTATCAAGTATTCTATTAGGGTAGAGTAATGAACCAAAGCAGAATACTCTTCTCTGAAGCTGGCAAATTTTAGAGGGAATTGAACTGATGTGAAGTTGGGATGCTAAAATGTTTAGCTGGAATGACACATTTGGGGAAAATTGTTAAACTATTGGAATTATGTGAGCAGTACACAGTGCGGGAATGTGGACCTATGAGGTGCCATTTAAAAAAACGGAAAAACATTTCTTCTCATTGAACCACAAAGCAGTTGCAGGTGTTTAATGTTTTTTGTCTTTTTGTTATAGACAGCTTTGCAGTCCTGGAGAATTCAAAACCTGGCATATCGCCCAGGTGGGAGCAGCTTTATTGCAAAGCTCTGACAGGTAAATGCACAAGATGTGTAAAGAAATGTTTCTGTCTTTCACTCTGTAGTACTCCGTCTAATCCCGCTATCTGTCTAGGCTTGAAAGAGGGCTTTTTGTAGTTTCTTCAATGAAAAACTTAAATGCTTGTCAATTATGCACTCTGAAGCACAGAGCTACAACAGCAGCTCTTGGCTCTTCCGAACTAATTTTACTCTCTTGTGAACCTCTCATCTTAGTTTCATGCCTTTTGCATTAGGTTTAGGTTTACGGTTAGGGTCAGGGATAGGCTGTAGAAATGAATGAAAAATGAATGAAAGTCAATGCAAAGTCCCTGTGAAGATAAAAAGACATATTGTGTGTGTGTGTGTGTGTGTAAGAATAGTACTTTGTTTCCACAGACGTTAGAGAGCTGGCCTGTGTTGAAAAGCTAGATGGTTATCCTAACAGACTGAGACGAAGGGAGAGGAAAAGAGGAAGGAGAGAGGATTTAAAGAGGCCAGTGGGAGACACATAGGGCACCGGCATTTGGGGAAAGGGTGGATGGTTATCCATCCTCCTCCTAGGATGTAAGAGGAGAGACTGAAAGAAGGAAAAGGAAAAAGTATTTTAAAGACAGGGTGTCACTTGAAAAGCTCTCTTCTGCTTTACTCCTCTATCAATCCTAATAGAAGGTCTGACACCTGCTAAAAATATACAAGGCTAAAATACCACAAGATGTGACAGTTTTAGGACCGATAGACCAGAGATACAGGCTGATTTTGTCTCTGGTGAACATTTCTCATGCTCACCAGAAGTAAATTTCAGCTGAATTGATAACATTTCAAGGTTTTGAAAGAGGCCTAAACAGGTTTATTGAAAATTGATTTGCAATATATGGATTCTTAGAACTGGTATTTCACAGAATCCACAATGCCCTGCTGTCTAGCACGTTTCTGAAAGCCTTTCTAAGAGAAAAAGCCCACAACTTCCTAGATCCCTAAACATAATGAACAAGGACCATCAAGTACTTTCCACCAAGTCATTCTGGTTCACTCCAGAGTAATTCTGGCAAAAAAGCTTTGCTTCTTTTTATTTGACCAAACATGCACTTCAAGAAAGTTCAGCAAATTCTGCACATTTACTTTCCGCTATAGAAGATTTTTTTTCTCCCCATGCCTCCAAAACAACTCTTTGACTTGTAGATGCCTCCAGCAGTCATTGTCAGAGAAGCGGGATACACACTGAACAAGTCACCAGTGTATTACATGGAGTACACTTTTGTACTTTATGTACTACACTGTACACCCTGAGTAAATTAAACATTAATATTTAATTTTACATTAAACTTTAATGTTTAAAATTAATATTTAAAAGCTTTTAAATCTTAATTAAATTAGTTTTTCATCTTTCATGTGAATTTTCCAATTTTCAAAGAATGATGGTAAAGTCATAAATAAAATACTAATAAAATGAGTAAATAAATAAATACTTACAATTTATATAACACATCAGAAACACTACAATATTCTGTGCTATATCACTAGCTAATTATTTTATCATTCACTTTGTCCCAATAAGTTTTTTAAAGCATGGTCTCTCTGCTTTTCTCCCTTTAAATTTAGTTACATAAAAAGGTGCATTGCTCTGAGCAACAGACTCCAACACAAGGACCAAAGTCAGCACTGGTCTGACAGGCTAGCTGTGCATTACATTGAACTACAAAGTACATAATTTGTAGGTCAGATTGTACTCTCCCCCAATCGCATATAACCATGTAAACTACACTGTTCTGAAATTAGACAACATAAAAAGTCTTTTTAATTAACTTCAGATTTGTTAGGCAGCATCTGAACTGCAATGGAAAAACTGGCATGTCAGTTAATTTCTCATTTGATCTTTTTGACGGGATTTTGATTTTAGTCAAAAAAAAAGAAACCTAAAAAAATTTTATAAAAACTTTCCTCATTCCCATAAAAACAATTTGGAGCAGATATGATGGCCCTTTTATAAATTTATATATTTATATATATATATATATATATATATATATATATATATATATATATATATATATATATATATATATATATATATATATATATATATATATATAAACATTGCATGGTGTAAAAAGAAAAGAGGAGTGCAGTGTTTGTTTTGTAGAGGAGCAGTCCTGGGTAAAGTCACTGAACATGAAAGCTGGTCCATGGGCAAGAAATAGACAGCTCACAGAGTGAGGTCTCTACCACTTCTTTAGAAGTAGAAAAGGAACAAGGACTGCATGAAAGAGTAGAAATAAAAAGGAAGAAATAAAAGAGGCTTATTTTTGCTCCAGAGAAAGAGACGTGAATCTAGCAGAGTCCTGTTAGAGTAAATGTTTCCAAGAAGCACAATAGGTTCCCTTTACACACTGCTATATTAACTCCAGGGCTGTTACTGTTGGGGCAGACCTTTCTATCACCAACCATTGCTGCAGTGCACAATCTTTTTAACTTGTATATATGCAGCAGGGTGGTTTAACTACAAGGACAAACCTGCTCTTAAAAGCAGATATTGCTTTTATGTACGTTTCTATACACACACACACAGACACATGCGTTTATTAATTTCATTAATTTCAGACTCAAGACTAAAATAGAACTCGGACAACATAGATAGACACACCTCCAGAGCTTTCCACAAGGACACAAAAAGGCAAATTGCAGAGCCTTGAAATGAAACCATTAATTTCCGATTTTGTCCGACCAGACACATTTTATTGAAAGCTCACGACAACGTGTTGGAAAGATTATGGCAATTTAGATAGACGTTGTAGTAGTTAAGGATACAGTGTGTCACCTGGGTCTGCTGCTGATAATGTGTTTCACTAGAACTGAAAACAGAATTACATGGCATGGACTCAGCAGGTCACTTGGATACATAGGAAACAAATCAATGAATACATAGTAAATAAATTAGGAGTAAGTTTGAAACTCTTTGGCTTTCTTCTGTTTACTCCATTTGTCAGAACAGCAGCTGAAAAATGACAATTCTGTATTTTCTTTACTTGACATAAAAATTTATTTTATGCCACCTCTGCTAATAACTGATGAAATGACATATTTGATGACATAAGAAATGCAGCAAAAATAATTTCTGCCAAAGTACACTTCTTTAATTGCAAACATTATTGGATTGAAATTGGATCAAAACAAACCAAGAGTATAATTTCAAAGTCACAGGGTCAGCAATCAGAATTTGTGAAAAAATCCTTTGTGAAGATTTGATTTGCTAATTCCAAATTTAGCCTATTGTGATTCTTCTAACATATTTTTGACATGAGAAACTATATTAAAAATAGCAGTGAAACTTCAGTTTCTAACTAACTTATTCACATTAAAAGTAAAGGAAACATCACACAATCTTAACAAGAGACGAGTTGCTATAAAACAAGGTCTTTTGTTATTCCATCCACTGAGCTTTGAGCCTCCAGGTAACTGTCAGGGTTAATTTGAGGTGAAAATCTGGCAACAGACAATTTTTGGAGCATACCTAAACAAAATCCAACACACATGCAAGAACAATTTATATTAGTTATTTCCTTAGTGTATACACAAATTAAAAAAGAAACAAAATATTTACTCCGAACATCCCACAACAAAACTCCAAACATGAAGAAAATCGCTCAAAAGTTAAGCTAAACATTGTCCAATAAAAAGTAAAAAACAATGTGATTCACCACATAAGCATAATTTTGGAAAGAGAGAATTATTACCAGTAAATTTCTATGAAGACGGGTAGAAATAAAATAATAATCGCCTAGGAACAAAAGTGGAAGAATAGTCCATGAATAAAAAGCTTATTTATAGTGCATCAGTGCATTAGGTTCTTAGGGGAGAAGAGACTGAGCTACAATTTGCAAAATGGGTGCTGTGGGTGTTGGAAAACTGCCTCTTTTAAGAGCCACAGCACATTTAGCCACAAAAGAAGTAATAGACCACAAAATGCCTTTACTTGTTGCATGCTTTTACAGAAACTGCAAAATGACAAAAAAAATATACAAAAAACTTTTAGATAAAATGTGTCACCATTAATATTTACCTTTTATGTAGATATATTTTCCGAAATAAAATGTAATAATTTTAAAGTGCACTTAAGCAGTAATGACCCAGAAGACTACAAAATAGCATTAGGAACAGAAATACAGTACAAGTTATTGAAATAAAAAATAATAATAATAATTAAAGCACATAGTTAAAGATAAAATATATAGTGCAGGTTTTTTATTTGGAACAAATTGGGTGATTTACTATTATGCTTTTTCAAAGGCCAACTTCATCAATGTGCTTTTATATTATTCTTTCTTCTGTGATGTCACAAATTGTTCATTATGTTATTTTACTCACAAGGCCCCCTTTATGTCTCTAAATCTGTGAAAGTGTTTGGAAGCAAGTAATTAAACTACGTTAATATATGAATATTATTTACAATTGAATGCATTTCTTTTAGAGATACATCTAAATTTATGTTGCTGCTCTGGTTGTTACAAGTAATTTTGTCATATTGGTTCTACATGACAATGGTGCATACAGCAAAACACTTTCTTGGTTGTCTCATTCATCACTGATTCTTTTTTTCACAAGGAGCTGTAGGATAAACACAGGGGATGTCAAATGACTTGAGCTCTCATCCCCTCAGAGGAACACCTCACTTTGGTTTGGTTGGACTGCCTACATACCCTGTGGGCACACATCGCTGCTTCACTGAGTGATTCAGAGGAGTTAGGCACTGCTCCACTAACTGCAGTCACATGCATAATGTTTTATGTATTCTGCCAAAAAAGCAGACAAAGCAAAGTGGCATTTGACTGAAACATATTAACCTTAATTTTCCATGCATGACTAAATAAACATTCAAAAGGATGCTTCTCAAATGCCCACTTAAATAAACACATACACACAAACAGTAACTTAGGTACTAGCTAAGCATGCTCAGAAAAAGCTATCTGAGAAGACAGAAGAATCAGCTCCCTGTCCAAGGTTTAAACAACAGTTACTTACGTCATCCAAAATCAACACAGCCAGTGCCTGAGGAAGACAGCCAACTAATTTATATAACAAAGTGAAAAAAAAGACTTTGGGACAGGCAGACCAATGGCATTAAATCAAGACAACTGAGGCAATAGAGTTGGATAGGGAAGCAGAGAGGCTGAAAGTAGGTGGAGATGGCTGACTAGAGGAGGAGAGGCCTTAGGGGAAGAAAAAAAAATGGGGGAAAAAGAATAAAGACAAGGAAGTCTTAATTATAAACCAACATCTCTAAACCCAAAGAGCTTGAAAAAATGGACTCACGGCTTAGAAAGAGTGGCTAACACACTGAGTGAGCATTCGTTCATCAAAGAGGACACCACACGGACGACAAAGGACCAAAAAGTAGAACAATCATGTTTTGCTAATTTCCCCACCGCAAATAAATGGCTAAATTTGCAAGTAGAAATGTGTAAGCTTCAATTGATCAAAATACATATCATAAAAAGCACATCAAGATAACGTACACATATGTTTACAGAAAGAAATTCAAAGCAGGATAATGTATCATTAACAACTTCTTGGGAGACAACTTCGACTAGCCCAGCTACCTCAGTTCAGTTCATCCAGTCCAGTTGGCCCAGGTCATTCATCAGCAAAAATCACATGACACACCAGAACCATTTATCCTGAGCCTTAGTCCCCTTTGCCCGAAAGGATTTGTGATTCAATTTGACTGAGTGATGCCCTGGGCCTCATCGCTGCAACAGAGACTGCCTGGGTCTGCTGGAAAAGTAGCATGCAGGTTATATAGCGCACCATGGGTTTCACTATTGCTGATTCTACTGATCTTAGAGGCTTACAGCCAGTTTGTTGACATGTAAATAGATTTGATACACACAGTACTTTTCTAGTCATACTGACCACTCACTTTACTCTAGAGATGCAGTCACGCTTGTGAACGCACACACATTCTCACGCTGGCACACAGATTGGCAGGCAACTGCCTTCCCCAGGGGCAAATGGACATGTGGCAAAAGAATACTGGAATCAAGCCCAGAACTTTCACATTGCAAGACAAGTACTGGTCCCACTGAGCTACAATCACCAAGATGAAGTGGTCTGATTGGTTCATTTACTGTTTCATCATGTAGGGTACAAAGAATAAAGCGACAAGTTAGCAGAGATTGACGGAAAAAGGGAAAGCAACACTTTCCATCATCTCTCCCTCTTTTTTTTTAATCTTGCCTAACACTGCAGTGAGTATATGAAAGTTTTACACAAAAGGTTTTTTCAGATCTTCATTCCCTGGCACAAACTTAAACACAAAATAAATATGAGATCTAAGAATATATTTGACAAAGCAAGTGCCAATATTATTACATAATTTAAGACTGTTGCATATGCAAAACCTTGGACAGGGATGCAACACTGCTTTAGAAAATAATTACAAATAGATCATTATAAGTAATGCCTCAAAGCCAGTCCTTATCACAAAACACTTCAAAGGGGATTCAAATTTGTTTTCACTTTCTCAATGTTCCTGGTAAAAGGATCAAGCGAATGGGGGCTTAATTCAACACATCAGTATTACGCCCTTGATTCCCCAAGCAACGTAGTCTCAGCATTATTCTGACTTGGGGAAAAGGTAAACTCATGTCGCAGCTCAAGTGTAAAAGGTAAAGATTCCAGATGGCCTGTAAGCTCTCTGTTTAGTGCACATTTTACACACATGATTTCTTGCTATTAACAGCTATCGAATGAGGCAAGTTAATGTACTTTGAAACGAATCACTGGACTGTAGCCAGCTCTAGTTCTTTCAGTGGCAGTGACTGAAAATAGAAGAAAGAGATGGCCGCTTATTTGTGGGTTTCAACATGAATGGAACTACTGGGTAAGTACTTATTAAATAAAAGCATCAATATTATTTCAAGAATTTTGGTAAAATAAAAATGTAATGGGAATAATAACTGATGAAATACATATGCATAGGCTTTCTGTGCAAATTCTCAAAATGAGCTGACCAAAAAGTGTGGTTGTGCAGTAATGTAGCGAGACGCTAGATATGAGCTATTATTTCTCAGATTCAAATGCACACTCATACAAAGGGCCAAACACATTTTATACATAAACACATTATATGCTCTAAAGAGATGAGTCAGTGAAGCATGCTGTAAGCTAGGGTTGGCAGGGTTCATTTGAAAGATGTAAAATATTTATGCAGGAAGACTCTGCAGGGAAGGATGACGAAAAGAAAATTGCAAGGGAGAAATGGAGAGATAACAAATAACAGGACACATGAAATGACGATAAGTGGGCCAAAATGAAGTACTCTGTGTTACAGCTAAACAGAAAAAGTAGACATGCTTTATGAGTCATTGTCATTTTACATTCATTAACTTACTGTGCCGTACGTCCACTCTTTGGTATGACCGAAGAGAATAGTGAGAAAAATCCAATATTATCTCACCGAGACGGTAAAATCTGTTTCAACAAATTTGTGTGCTATTTCCAAAGTGGGCACTTTGCAAAAATGTCCACACTTCTAAAACTCTCTCTTTATTTTACAGTCACAAACTTAAATAACTTTAAATGAATTTAACAAAACAGACTCATGTAAATGTATAATTAAAATGGACAGAAAATAGCTTTATATATGTAAAATGGCCCAGTCAAACTCCAGACCTAAACTACAAATCTGTGGCGAGACTTGAAAATGGCTTTCTAAAGACATGCTCGACTGCTACTCCTTGCTATTTTGCAAGGAAGAATGGATGATAATTTCACTTTATAGATGTGCAAAGCTTTTAGCTTCCTCCACCCAAATACTGTGGGTATAAATTGTTTACTTAGAGGGACTGAATACAAATGCACCCATGACACAGAGTTACTCTATCATGTAAAATCCCAATAAAATACATTGATATTGGGGTAAAATTTTTAATCTTTAAAGGGCTTAATACTCTTTGAAAAAACAGTTAAAATGTACAATATATAAAGAAATCCTGTTGAAGTTGTTGCTAAAGTTTGTAAAAGTAAAAGGAGTGAAGGGAAAGTAAGAAAAGTGGCCAAACAGAGAAAATAAGAACAATCCTGTAACAGCAAACAATATGACAACTGACAGTAATTACAGATTTCCCTCCATAATTATGAGGGGCATTTCTCCCAAGATCCTCTGCTTTTGAGGCCTCTGTAATCGTCTGGTCACTCCCGCACTTCCATTTATCTCCATAAGTAAATAGCAGGTCAAGCCAAATCAGCAAACCACCATCAACTGTGGGGGCTTTTTCCTTAGCCCTAAATAACCCAAAGAAATGATGTCATAAACCTACATCTCACTATCTTATTACAGAAAAATGTGCTTCCATAGAAAGACAAAAAAAATGCAAATTCAACTACTCTATTGGAGGACAACTAGTCCCCCAATAGACAAGTTGGGGGAAGTGGAAGAAAGACGATGAACCACACACAGAAAGAGGGAAATGAGTGCATAGCTCAAAGTATTCACTTGGTTATTCTGCTTGCTACAAAAACCTGGAAGGAGCAAGAACTTTTAAAGTGTAACACAATTATACAGAAGCTGTCTTAAAAATGTAAAGGACAGAGAGGCAGTCATGCTGTGCAGAGTTCTAAGGCCTGGAAGAAGTTGGCTTGTTAAGCCGCTACAGTGGCAAAGGAATACTGTAATTACATTCAAACCAAGAGTAAAAGGAGCTCTCCTTGAGGTGGTTGGCTAAAACTATAAGAATGCTACAAAATTGTTTAGATTCAACAGACTTTTATAAAAACATGACATACAAATGACATTCACACAAAAGTTCCTACATCAAACTTGATAGGCAGAGGAGTTCTTAGCTTTAATTATGTCTTATTCCAGATTGCCATGCATGATTTTCAACTTATTGCAATATTATGTGTGACTGTAAAGTCCATGCTGGTTTCACTTAGTAAAATTAAAATGGGCCATTCTTAAACTTTTAAATGAGTAACAGAGGGAAAAAAAAATGTTTTTTGAGAGCATCTGTGTGCATTTACTATATTTGCTATGAAAATAAATGAATTTGCAATGTTCTCTGCAGCTGCAGATAAGGGAAAATGAGGAAGAGAGAAAATGGGAGATAAAAGTTTCATAAAAGAGAAAGGTCTCTAACAAAGTGGCAAACAGAGGAACTGATAACCAAACCACTTATGAAATGGTTTATCTGGATGAGAGAGAATCTCCTAGAAATTATGAATGCCAAGTGAAAAAAGGAGAGACTAATGTCTGACAGCTAAAATATCACAGTTGAATTAAATGACCAGTTAAACAGAAACAAAGAACCGTAGATTTGGTCGAGCTGAGGAAAAGATGGCAACAAAGCTCAATTATAAAAACAGCATGAAAGACATTATGAAATGTTATGAAGTGTGACATCAGAGAAGAGGTGGAGAAACATGCAGCATTGGAGCTATTTTAAAAAACAACTCTTGAGAAATCGAAAACAAATATTTCTTCTTGACATTTATATCCTCATGCCTACAAGCCATAAAACTTTATATTGTAGAAAATCGGTGTATTTTAAGAAATGTTCGTCTTTGAGCACCTACTTTCTTCAACCTCGGTCAAGCTGTACTTTTATACCTCTAATTACTTCACAGTTAAATTTATTCCCTTTTAAATAAGCTAAAATTAATACTCTGAGTTAAACAAGAGTCTCTGTTAAACATGTTAAAGGCTGTAAAGTTTTTTGGGAGCATATAACGTGTTGGAAGAGTCAGCTCCCATCTGCAGCAAGTACAACTATAATACATGTACCCTTATAATAAAAACAGTTTTAAGCTACTCTTCTACCTAGTAACATTTCAAGTTACTAGGTAGGACTTACATTGTAGTCATAACTACGACATGGCAAAAAAATTCCTCACTCAAAGACAGTATTGTCGGATATATAAAAAAGCTGACACTGTCTTTAAAAATATCCCAATAAAGTGAAGGGAAAAATAAATATCACAGTGTTTCATAAAATGAATTTGAATTTGGGACCTGAACTGAAAGACAGAGATTTACAAACTAAACTTCTGGGAAACCCAAGGCCAGATGGCCTCAACATACCTGAATCAAATGGCTGAATTCTCTCATCAGCATGTCACTCAGTTCTGCAGAGGCCTGACAATGAGCTACTCATTTAAGTCAGGTGTGCTGGATAGGAATGTACCTAATAGTTGTAGGGTAGTTGCTCTCAAGCACTGGTCTTGGGTGACCTCACCTCTGTAACTTGGCTTGAAGTGTGAGAACTTGAAGACTCAAGTTTTCTACAATTCTTTTAAGCAGATTTTTTTAAAGGTAAAGGTAACTTTATTTATAAAGCACATTTTCAACAACAAGACAATGCAGAGTGCCTTGCACTGCCTCCATATTCTATTTATGTCTCTCATAAATAGAATATGGAAGACACATGATTTCCAGGACCATTTTAAGGCTCTTAGTCCACTTTTTCTTCAGTAAGCTGCCGAAAAAAAAATCAATTGTTTTTAACTGAGTTATGGACAAAATCCTACAACTAATGGGCTAAAGACATATTACATATTTGCCACTTTTCTGTGAATCATTAACAAACCCTTTTCAAAATCAGTTTTCTCTGAAGAACAGACAAACAAGTATGTGGGTGTTTGTCACTATAATCCTACAGCCATGGGTCTTATTTAGGACCGAAACTCTACAAATGAACACTGCACAGCTGCAGGCAGGGCAACGTGTTGCCCTGTCTGCAGATGGGTGCAGGGTGTGTCACTATGTAGAATTCCTACTGCGTGCTCTCACTTGAAATGTTCAGTGCCATCTTGGTTTGGATCTACACCATTTATCAAGCAGCAAGGGGCAAACATCAGAAGTAGCTGTGGAAAAGAAAGATGCTCATGCTGTGAGATGCTGTTTGTTACTTGTCAATTCAAATACCTACCAAGTCCACAGAGAGCACAGCTGGTGGTGACAAGGCACGCAGCAGCTTAATGTGGTACACATAGACATTTACATGCTGAATAAAGGGCAAAAAAATATCAGAAAAATGCTAAATCTTCATACATTGTCAGCAAATAGGCAACAAACTATTTCATAGTATTGACTTTGCTTTAGATTAGTAGTCATACAGAGTTCAAACATCTGTCCTGCACACACACGCACGCACACGCAAACACACACATCCAGTCACATATAAAGTGTCCTAGACTCACAAACACATTGAAAAAAGATAAAAAGGGACCTTCCAGTAACAAAGTAATAATTCTCCTTTTGACATAGCCAATTCACCTGAAGTGAAATGAAGTATTATACACCAACACAACAGCCCTCAAATGGAAAGACACACACACACGCCTACACACGCAAGCATGTCCTCCCATTAAAGGTTGCGCTAACTTCCATTTATTCTCCATTGCCTAACCTTAATCAGTTTCCTGGCATCTAACCCCTTTAGTTTGGATTCAGTTACTTCATCTTCAGCCTTAAGAAGGAGAATGATTGCCTGAAAAAGGCTTTCTTTTTACCCGGAAACATCCCAATGAGGGGAAAAAAACAAAAAAAAAAAACAAGCCCAAGCACACACACAAGTTGGAATGACACTGACAACCCCTGTGCAGCCATAAATATGAAACTGGCCTTTGCTGTCATCTTTGTGTCTGCTCCTTCTGTGTGTTCTAGCAGGGGGAGAGCTCTGTGTGTGAACCCTTGCTCTCATATTAGTGAAGTGACATTGAGCAAAAGACAAGAGGAACCCAAGAGAAAAGAAGCCAGAGCAGAGAGTGAAATTGATGTGCAAAGCTGTGCAGAATACGAGCAGCAGGTAGATGTCAAGATAGAGTATTGCGCACAAGGAGTTTGACGAAATGTTGTGATATGAAGAGATATTTCTTGTCAAACACAAGCTGGTCCCATCAACCTCTATTTATTCAATTAGATATGAATAAATAGAGATATGATATGTGCTTTAAACTAGTTCCCTTGTTGAATCTATGTTTGAAACTAATATTTTGAAGTAAGAAATGAAATAGTTTGTGTGTGTTTTAAAGGCCTGCTTATAACACAACAACCCAACAAGCCTGTTGAAAAGACCTCCATTACTATTCTTTCCTCAAGTACCATTTTTAGTACCCAGTAAAAAAAAAAAAGAAAAAAAGAACTGTGATAAAGACACATACGATACCAACGTCTGAGAATAAGGTGACCACTAAACCTCAAATTAATCACTAATGATGGCATCGGCATCAGTGCTTCTGATTGGTGCTACACAAAAGGAGTATTTCAGAGTTTTTAATTAAATAAAACTGCATCAAATTACTGCAATCCATCAGTTTTGTCTTTTATAGGAATCGCTGAGCTAAAAAGCAAAGCTTTCCATTTACCGGTCAATCTATCATCCAATCCTCACCTATGGTCATGAGATATGCATTGTGACAGTAAGAACTAGATCAGTCACACAACATCTGAAATCAGTCTCTTCCATAGGTTGACTGGTACGGCTGAAGGAATATAATGCAAATATATTGTTATCTCAATAACAGAGCGCACAACATTCATATTGCAAAGGACTGTTTGGAATGCAAGAATTGATGACTAATATGTTCCATGTCTCATGAGTTCACACTACGCATGCTAATGTAATATTGAGAATTTTATATCTGTCTGCCCCCCCTTGAGTCTATATCTGACACCTTTGATAGAGTCCAAAATGTTAAATGTCACAGAAAGTGTTGGAAGCACAAATGGAAAAGAAAAGAGTAGGGGAAATGTTGATTTATCACAAAAGATATAAGTTTTGACATATTTAGCAGTAATATTACTATCGAATTGTGTTTTTGTCTTTGATTTGATGTAAAGCACTTTGAAATGCCTTGCTGCTGAAATGTGCTATACAAATAAAGTTTGATTTGATTTGATTTGAAAGACTTTCTGATTTTGTTGAAGCGATTGTGGCTGGTGTTAGCCTTGGAGATACAATGAGGAGTTCTGTCATACAGGGGACGCTCAGAATATAGCAGCTGAGGTGGTTCATGCTGATCAAGATGCCTCTTGGGCTCCCAGCTTCCAAGGCATTCTGAGCACATGCCAGATGTAGGAAACCCCAGGGCAGACTTAATTTTCCAGTGGGGATGATATTTCCCTTTGTCCTAGGTATGCCTCAGGTTCCCCTGTTATGAGTATTGGAAGAAACATATCCATTCATCCCTTTTTTATTCTGTCACCACTGACAATCTGATCTTGCAAGAGCAGGTAAGGATGGATAGGAGGATAAATGGATGGAGATCCTTTAACATACATTTTAGAATTTACTAAACCCTTATTTTCCTTCTGAAAAAAGCGATCTGAATGAATGTTTTGGCATTTCACAGTTTATTGACAGTTTATGCACAGTTTAAACTTAAATTTTATTTATTAATCCTACAGTAGCCAAAAGTGAGTTAAAAGTATTTTGAAAAACATTAAATGCTTCCTCTACAGGTTTGTTGATACTTGTTCACAAAATATCTAGACTTGAAGGAAGCTTCAAAGAAACATGTCCAAACAAACTGTGTTGCAGATGTCTACGTTTTCAAAAGCTCCAACGGTAAAGAGATATTCAATGAGACAGAACATTTTTCTTAAGTAAAGTTACTTCACAAAGAATATTTGATACTTAGGACTTGTCCTCCTCTTTGTTGTTATAGACTGCCAACACGGCAAAAAAGGGAGCGCAAAACCAAGTCAGCCTAAGTCAAGTCAGCAGTCCATCTGCCCTGTTTCTTTCTCCTTAGTGAACATCAAACACATGTGGTCTGTTTCATGCTCACTGCAGCCCATTATAGCTTAATGCATCAGGAGCCTTCTCACTGACTTCAGCATTTTAACAACTTCAGTATATTCAGCCACACACACACACACACACACACAAGAACAAGCGCAGACAGGCTCCCAGATGCAGGAATTGACACTCATTAAACCACAGCAGAGTTATGGGCCTGCACACTGAGATACAGAAAAAAAACTGTTGCTTTGGCTTTAATCTGTCTAAGAGGGGTGGACTAACAGAAGCACAGATAGTTTTGCTTACGTTAACCTTCAAATAAGCTTTGGCATTCATATCTTGAAAGCTGTTAATGAGTTCCATTTATGTGTAATTATGAGTGTTCAATTAGTTTTTTTTTTGTTGTTGTTGTTGTTGTTTTAATGGATAGTTTAAAGATAGAGCCTCAAAGCTTATAAGATGAATGTAGTCTAGTTCATCAAATGATTTTTTTGTCTGTCATTTCCCTCTAAATCCTAAATAGTATCTGCTCTATTCTGATAATTATTAACCTCTAAGATACATAGAAAGAAATTATTTGCAATAAAATATTAAAATGTTTCTTTTTCCAACAGAGAACAGATAAGGAGAAGTTATTTTTTTCAACTACATACATTATGTCATTAATAATTAACTTAAATGAAATATGTTAATCCCAAACAAATGTAAACAGTAAGCATGATAAGATCAAACTGGTACAGAGAGCTATTGCATTGCAAACATTGTGAAGATGTTATTCAACACAGTAGACAATATATATCGAGTCATTTGATTTATGAGAATGAGACTTTAATAATACTTTAAGTAAACTAAGAATCTACATTTAATTTTTTTATATCTCTCTCTCACGTAAAGCCTAAGTCTCACAAACATATTTTAGAATGCAATAACTAATTTAGTGTCCTTAGCAACCCTACACGAAGGGAATTATTTTACTTAAAAATATTTTGTTTTTAATCTGTCAGGTTTTTTTCTACCTGAGCTGACACTAGACACACACATTTTAAAAGCAACGCGGGGTTATTTATCAGTCATGTGAAATAATTTGGACACCTCATTAAATAAGCATTTAGCAAAATATTGCAAAATAAATTTTCACGTACTGGGGAAAACAAGATTTAATTGCACTGAACAAAACCTAACCTTGTTTTACTCTGTAAACAAAAAATGTGAATAAAAATGCTTTTCTAACAGAGGAAAATGTTAGAACATCCTACCCGACATAGTTAGTGTTTCCCCATTTTGCCAAAATAAAGTGAGAGGGTCCTTGTAGCCATCTCGCAGTTTCTGAAGTCAATTTGAGGAGTGCTTGCCCCACTCAAAACTTTCAGTGGTGAGATGCTTAAGGGGGTTTCTTGTATGAACATTTAGTTTCCAGTCACCCCACTGCATTGCAAAAGGATAACGATCTGGGCTTTGACTCTGCCCAAGACTTTCCCTTTTTGAGTTTCAGCAAGTCCTTGGTGGATTTGCTGGTATGCTTTGGTTACAGGGTTCTATTCAGCTTTAATCTTTCACAGAAATTCTCAAATATTCCTCAAGCATCCTCAAATACACCATAGAACTTATGATGGTTTATATGATGATTAATTGGTCACGTCCTGCTGCAGCAGCAAGGCATCCTCAATTCATGACACCTCCACCTCAGTACTGGTGGAAGTGTCACACCTCAGTACACACTTGGTATGAGGTTCTTATTCTGGAATGTTGCATTTGGCTTACACTTGGGAAAGATATTAGGGCTTGAAATATTTTTCATCATATGTTTAATTATTTATACCTCAGGGTTTCCCCCAGCTAAGCCCGGTGGTCGGGGTGCCGCGGTAATCAACCAGTAGGCCACACTATTCTAACATTTGTTTATCAAGATCTCAATGCTCTTCAATTTAAATTAATTGTTTCAGCATTGATAAATTAAAAGGTTTTAAATTGTTTAACATTTAAATTAGAGGTTTTAACGAGCTACCGAGTTTACTTTGTAAAAGTCAACTTTTAAAGTAAAGAACAATCTTCATAGATTATTTTGCTACAGAGTTTGTGCTCTGTTTGTCTACAAATATATTTCTGAATGTATATTTGTTATTGCAACAAATTACAATTGTCACTGATTGCTTTTAAGCTTGGCCAGTTACACTAGTGGGAGAAAAATCTCTGCATGTTTACTCTCTTAGCATGCAGGTACAGCTCTCAAAATGGAACTAATTGCTTTAATCACATTTACAGAAAGAGATACAGTCATGGGTAAATTATTGTACAATAAAGTGAGAAATGGTTAAATGTAATTGTTTATCCCAGTTTTCATTGTCCAATATGTCTCTCAGGCAGCATATTTGCTTAACACTTGATTAGTAGTAACCTAGCAAGTCAAAAGATGAGAACATTTTGCCGGTAAGTATTTTAACAAATAAGTTAAATAGTCAAAACCAGCTCTTTTAGCATGAAGACTATATATTATACATTTCAAAGTCAAAATTTTAGAGAACCACTGAGTTCAAAACATTCCCATACTTCTCACAGTGGGTTGGTATACTGATCAGTATATATTTAAAGCCACAAACCAGTCCTTAGCAACTAGTTCTCCCTTACAGGGCCGGGGAGCAGCAGCAGCACTGTCATTATCTAAACACTGGTTACAGATGACACTCCATAGCATCACACAACTCAGTCAGTATGTAGCAGCCAGCAATCAGCAACAACAAAAATACAGCATGGGAAAAATCAATGCCAAAATGTTACCAGCCTTCCTGCAGATGTCTCACACAGCTTGCCTCTTTGTACTAGCCTATGTGACATTGAGGATCTAACACTCATTGGCTGCCAGCTGCTTTCAAAGACCCACAGACGCCTCTCTCTTTAAGAGCCGATGAGAGAGAGACACACAGAGATGAAAAATGTCATCCCCTGAAAGACAAAAAGATAAGTCATCAAGACTGTAATGACGGGGTGGGACAGCGAAGGGGCAGCACAAGGAGGAGACGGATGACTATAATGAAAATCAATCTTCCATTTTTGGTAAACAGTGACAAAACAATTTGTTTCCCAAACTGATTACACTTTCCGCAGTCGAATCATCACGCTCATTCCAAAAGCATCCATCGGTTTACTTTATTCCATGTGAACGTGTTTTTCATTTCTTAAGGCGGTGGGCTTATAATGCTGCAATGGGCCAGTAAACATTGCTTCAACACAATGATAACAAACAGCTTATCCTTAACTCAACAGCTTTCTTCTGTGGGACCTCTCCAGGGGGAAATTACTTAGAAATAAAGGGGCTATCAGCAATGCTTTATGAGGCGTATCACTGTGGAAGCAATATCTGGAAATTGTTTCCTGTCACTTACGGAACATAATTAACCAAAGACTGGAGTATGATGTGGTGATGTTGACTATTTTCTACTTTTATATTTTGTTATAAGTTACTGAGAGTGAAAAAAATCTCTTAATCAAAGAAAATAAAACAAATAACTCTAAATCACGAATCTTAACATGTTAAAAGTGTTTTATTATGGACACTTTGTGAGAGTAAAGGAAAAAGTTAACGGCCTCATGCTGTAATAGATTCCATATTCGGTACTGAGCAGTCCAGTGGCTATTTAAATAGTTTAACTGGAAATCCCTTTCAGATTTCAGAGTTGAGGACCTCACATCTTCCTGCCAGGCAAGACTGAATCTGGCTGATGCAGTTAACATGTGACCTTGAATCAGACTCAGTCAATACATTAAGTTGATCAAGCAATGGTGTCACAGTGGGAAATATCCTCTGCAGATGTCAGGGATTATCTACACTGTTGACTTGGCTTGCAATTGGAAGCATAAAATTAAACCTTCCATTTTTACAAGGTGTTTATTGTGCCAGACTACAACCAATGAATAACTGATGTTATTTCTGATTAAGAGCCAAGTAGCAAGGAGAACAGAAAACAATTTTCCCTGCAGTTCTCTAATTATGTAAGCTCTGACAGTAAGAAAACTCTTTGTTTTGCAAAAAACAAACTTACTGACTGATGCTGGCTTTTGAAAGGACTTCTTCAATGTGTCAAGTAAACTAGGCAATTCTTCTACCAGTTATTAGCCCTTGCAACTGGTACTTGTGATGATATAATAATGTGGAAGAACAGTGTCTCATCACATTAGATTCACTAAGTCTGCATTTATATTAAATTGTAGGCCTGGATAAAATGACAGAAAAGCTTACAATGATGTAAGAATTTTACATTAGTCTACATCAATAATTATTAGTTTTTTGTTTTAAATATTCAAAATACTACTGCCAAACTAGTGATATGACCTGTCTTCTTTTATCCACAAGAGCAGAACAACAAAATGTCATAAGATTACGCTCAAAGGTGTTATTTTGAGAACTGGCCTTTTGTTTTGAGGCAAGAGTTAGAGTCTTCTGACTATCTCACAAATTGACAACTTGTTTGGGCCCCTATGTTCATTTTTCCAAATTAAAATGAACAAAACTCAACCTAAAAACAGGTTAAAGTTCTTTCTCTTTTATTAATATGCAAAACATTCTGAAAAAGTAAAGATTTCCTATTTTTACTGTGATGGGAATTGCTATAAAAACTTTCACAACCCCTTCTTCATTAAGTAGCTGTTCACGACCCCTTCTTCTTTAAGTAGCTTCTTTAACATATAAATGTTCCAAAGGTTCACTTTCTAGTCTGTTGGTGTGATGGATATTGTAGCTGCAGAAACCTGCTGTAAGCTGCATGTGTATGTGTTATTTGAAAAGCCAGAAAGCACCTCACTGAATTCCAAAGGAGGCAAAGCTGCAATCGTACAACCTGCAAACAGGGGGCTTGTGACTGACATCAGGCCATGGATGACAGTGAGAAACAACATATCTGCACAGTCACAGCACTGGGTTAAGTGACTGGTAGCTTACAAGGTTGGCCTCCCTGCCATATCAAAACATATTGAAGAAGAGGTCAGGTTAGAGAGTAGCATCTAGAGTAGCATTTTAAAGACACACAGAAAGCAAGGCACAACATCTATGCTTTATGTTAAGCGAACAAAAGATTTTGCAGGGTTGTTTTTTTTTTTTTAATCAGGGATCAAACAAACTTATTTCCTATGGTGCCTCTGCTCTGTCTCAATAACTTTTCAAAGCAGTGTTTCATCTACAGAGCCTGAAGCCATATCTCCTCTTCTTTACAGTACCATGTGACATCAAATGAGTGTGACAACAGATTTAAGAGGCATAAAGATAGAGTCTTTCTTTGTACTCTCATCCAAACAATAAATAAGTAAATACTTTACATTTATTTGTTTTCCCTTAGAATATGATGCTCACATTAGTAGTTGTTTTTTTAACTACATACAAAGTCCATTTGTATGTAATTTGCGTCCATTTTTGTACAAATGGGAAAATAACCCACATATAATGAAATGCAGCTTAGCTTCCAAAATGAAAACATTCTGAAGGCGCTTACCTGACATTTCAAACTGTGGGACACCATCCTGGTTGAAACCCTTTCCGCCGTAAAACCGTTGAATGTCCGAACAAGTTCGGGCTTTGCCGAACCCTTTGTCCCCAAAGGCTGGCGCTGTGAGAGAGCACAGCACCAGAGTCGCCAGGATGAAGAACTCCATTCTTGCTGACCAGTGTGGCTTTGGACTTGGTCTGGAGGAAATCCAAGCGACAACTAAGCGACTTAGTATAAAGCTGAAAGTACAACGAATTCAGGGCTGGTGCTGTGGTGCGTAAAATATCCTCCACCTTCCTTCTCCCTTATACTCTTTCAGTGCGTCTGCAGCTTCTGTGGCTGTTCTGTGCGCGCTACTGCGCGGCACAGGAGCAATTCCCCTCAGCCCAGATGTCCCGTCTCTTCTTTAATCCACTTACGCCAGCGCAGCCAGGGCAGACGCTTATTATTTTCTCCCCAAACTATAAAATTTTCCCTTGCTGAAAGGTTATTCTGTAAAGATCCCCGGTCTCACTCAGCTACCCGTGGAGCTTTTGGCTGATCTAAAGAGAGACAAGCAAGAGATGCAAGAATTAGGTTACCCGGCTGAAATACGCTATTTTAAGTCACGCCAGAAATAAGCGTTGTGTTGACTCACGCCTGCCCGGCTTTAACGTGAGGAATCCGAGTACAGAGGTGCACACACCGGCAGATACCGCAGCTCAGGCTTTTCTGGACGATGATGTGCCAGCGCTGCCACTCTGTGGAAAAGGGAGGGAGGCGGGGAGAAGCAGGCAGACAGAAAGAGGAGGATGAAAGAGAAACAGAGCTTTAAAGCAACTCCAGCTATTTCTTGTTGCTTTCTGACACCGTCATGCTTATTTGATTTTTTTTTTTTTTTTTTATCCAAATTTTAAGCTACCACGCCTCAACAGTTTGGAAAGTATCCTCTCGTTATTGTGGAACACTGATTTGTATAAGAGTGTAAACATACCTGGTTCCCAGGAGAGGAAAATGCTGTGTGGGTCTCATCACGTAAGGAATGTGTGCTTGCTGGCTGGGCTTAGTCACCATCGGCCAGGTGTCACACATGAACTGTAGGCTGGTCCCTTTCAATTCACAGTACTGGAGACCCTCCTCTGAGAGTGTCTGTTGAGTAGAAGGCATCACTCTACAGGACGCAATTCATGTCCAACAAATCAGCATCTGTTTTAGGCTACAACCAGGTTACCTGTCACCAAATGAATGCCTTCATTATCCACAGTTTCTTTATGTTTACCCCCTAAATCTGGGTAAACACCACAATGTGGATAATATGGTCTCTCTGCTAATTTTAAATTCCTTAGATGTCAAAGAAAAAAAAAAAAACACCCCAAAACCGACTCAGTATCTTTATTTAATGTTGAATGTTGTGTGTAGTTGTGTATTTTTTATTGCCGGTTTTGGCTGTGTGGTGAAATTGCTTATTTATCGGTTTGTCTGTTTGGAGCGGGGGGCATCTATCAATTCTACAGATAGGAAATCAAATCACCTTTATAGTTGCTGTTGTTTTTAAGATACATAGCAACATTTATTTAGTTGTGAACTATTTTTTTTACTGAATATTGATTGATCTGAAAGCAAAGTCAGACCAGTCATTTTAATTCTGTTTGTTAGGTGAAAATAAAAATCATTCAGGTGTCAGGTGTCTCTGTGGTTCCCTGTGCAGAAATCTGCACATGGAACATGTGTGCACCCAGTCTCTAAATCCTTTTACAATTTATTATTTTCAATAGAAATATTATTATTTCAATCAGTGATTATTTAGTAATCCATACTGAGTTATTTTCTTGCACCTGACATGTGTTCAAACCCATAACCCAGTTTGTAAAATAACTCAAATTGTGTATTTTGACCCAGCTGGTTTTGGTGAGTAGCTTCATCATACTCACAGGAATTTCACACACAGTTTGCAGTTATAACACTGTTAATAGGAGCATTAACTTCAGTTTATTTGTGCAAGTAAATCTAGTGTGACTCTGTGAACTTATGACATAGGTTTATGATAGCAGCACACATACCTTTCCCTCAGTTTAAAATGTTATACTGTTATTCCACTCACTGGGAGTGTGAAATTTGATTAGTCTGTTTTGAATGGCATCACCTTTTTGCAAAAAAAGAGTAAAGATTGCTTTTTTTAAGTAAGTAAAATCCCACTAGTTTGGTACTGGGTGGGCAAACCACTGAGTTTGGAATGAAGGACAGTCACGAAAAGAGAAAAGAATGACAGTCAAGAAGAAATCCTTTTGGTAAACCGAGCCATTTCCTGTCCTCAAATTCTTCCATTTCCATTTCCAGAGTCAGATATTGTTTACAAATACACTTAAAAATGCTACACTATAATTAGCCTTTTCCTCTTGACTGCTTGCTCCAAACAACAAGGAGAGTAACTCACATATCAGTAGCTGACAAATGGCCACTCTTGCTTCCTATTATTACAGCTCTGAAATGAATGAATGAATTACACATTCATTTGGGAATGTCAAGTGTCTTCATCATTTATGGCCTCTGTTTGTGAATGTGCATGTTTTTGTGTGTGTAATAGAGGAGCGGGGGGCAAAGCTGGCAATACACCCTCACAGCAGCTTTCCAATATTGAAATATGTAACTGTGACAAAGAATTAACCAAAAAAAAAAAAAAAGAAAAGCTAGCTTGCCTTGCTTTTCTTCCTGCTATGAGAGAAATTGAACTGTATTAAGAACACGTGGCGAGTGGCTACCAGAATAAGTGGACTCAACCCATGTGTGTGATAAGACATCACCCTTTATTGCAGATAGATCTGTGTATGCATGACACATGTGCACCTTTATGTTTTTCTCAACAGCATTTGGTTTGTGAAACCTGAGTTTATGTGTCTGACTGTGTTCCACATGTGGTCATAGGTCGGCTCTGCTGTTGAAGGACTGATTGGCCCTCTACTGTCTGGTATGGAGATTATATAATTAATGCTCAATAAAGCCACAGAACAGCCATGTTTTCTTCCGACTGCTTCTCATTGAAGTTTTATTGCCTGTGACCATGAAAGGCTTCCTAATGAGGAGCAGGATGCAGGGGGAAGTCAGGCAGACCAGCAGAATGGTAGCAAAGACAGAGAGGAGTGCTGGGTGAGAGGCCATAAATAAGCAACAGTCAGTTTATTGTGCATGTGCAATAATTATGTGGTAAGCATTTTTAGGGCATGGTGAGGTTTCCAGTGAAAATTACATGCATGCTCAGTTCCTATTGCATAGAAAGTTCGCAGTGAACATGTTCAGAGGAAAATGTGATTAAGAAAAGATATTATCCCTGCCTTCTGAGCCACTGTCTCCCTTAGCTATACAACTCAAAAGATGGCAAGAAAAGCAGAGTTTTCAAAATGTTATTACCAACAAGTGTGGATTGCACTTGTATTCATCCCCCTTTACTCTGATACCCTTAAACAAAAAAAACAGTGGAACCAAGTCACCTGAATAAACAAACATAATCTTTATGGAAATGTAGCCCAAAACAGCCACTGTTAAAATAAATAAATAAATAAATAAATAAATAAATAAATAAATAAATAAATAAATAAATAAATAAATAAATACTGGGGCCTTTTTGCAGAGTGCCACAAGCCATGTAGCGGACACGAAAAAATCATCTGTAAAAAGGTGCTGAAAAACTGAACCTTTAGGTCCTTGCAGAAATAACACAGGTCATAAATACACTTTACCTACTGTGAAAATTTATGGTGGTATCATCCTGCTCTGGTGATGCTATTATTTATCAGGGACAAAATTGATGGAAATATGGCTGAAGTTATAAACAGGGCTAAATCCACTATGAGTTTCTAAAGGTGCAGGTTCTCCTTCTTCGTGGCTAACATAACTTCTCTGATGGACAATATCTTCCACCCTTTGTTCCAGTTCAAGCCGCTACTGAACTGGACAACTCCTTCAGTGACAAACTGCTGCATTCGAAATGCACAAATGAGTGTCACTGCAGATCCTTTTCAGCAGCTTTTAGACTTTGCAACCATCACTGCTCCCAACAAAAACAAAGTATTTATATCCATGTTGGTGGAATCACCTACCATTTACAGTTCAGTACTTATTTTGGTCTGTACTGTACTTATTTTGAAATAAAATGTCTGTTGTTATTGCACATTTGTTTTTCTGCACTGATATGCTTTATTGTAAATAGTCTGTATATATTATTTTTTATTTTGTAATGGTCAATGCTCATTCATATTGTGTACAGTTTTGAAAAAGTGATCCAACTCAGTTGCACATCCTTTGGAACGTGAATCTGACATGTCTATTTCTAATAACTGCACAGTACTTTTTGTTAAAGTCTTGCACAGTATATTACTATGATTATTGTTACTCTTGTTTTCATATGTTACTTTTAATAATTTAAGAACTTTTTTGTTTGAACCTTTATGTGTGTTGCTGGTATTACACCTGATTTTCCATGTTTGAGGGACAATAAAAGCTGCATCTATTCTATTCTATTCTATTCTATTCTATTCTATTCTATTCTATTCTATTCTATTCTATTCTATTCTATTCTATTCTATTCTATTCTACTTTACTTTACTTTGTGTTTATTAGATTAAAAGGGTCTTTTGAAATGAACCTTTAACCACATGTTAAACATGTTTTTATACAGCCCACATTTCTGTTTGATTTTTAATGTGATGTAATGTTTTAATCTGCACTGATATGCTGGTTAAAACCAGCATATCATATCAGTTATCTGTACGTTAACCTACAGATAACTTTCATTATCTGTAAGTTCAACTTCATCATAGTTAACAGAGATGCAGGATTGATAACACCTGTTTGTGTGGATATAATGTGCTTCGTTTTACGAATGAGCCTATTGAGTTAAATTGACTTTTAAACAATATTCTATTTTATTGAATTGGTCTGCATATATACAAAATGTTTTACAAGATACTGCATATTAGGTATTGATACAGTCCCATATTTTTGTTAAAGGTCAAAATATATGCAAAGACAAAAGTGGTTCCAATTGAAATATGCTTAAATTGTTTTTATATGGAACATTGCAGTAGACAAGCACAGACTGCTCTCATCAAACTCATGAAAAGAGTTTTATGTGGATGTCAAAGTGAGTCTGGTGCAGTCCAATTTGATAGAAGACACACATATTCAGGCACAAACTCATTTTCCCCCCAAAATAAAAGTGATATAGTGAGCATGCTGCAGAACTGGCTAATCTACAAGCTACACTGCTGAGCCTCAGAGTTTCTCTGTAAATATTAGTGTGTTGTTTCAACAGATGTAATCGGCCTTTAGAAGGAGATCATCGTGTCCTCTCCCTAAAGCCAGTCTCATCCCATGTTCTTGCAGATACCATCGATTCTTCATCCGCTCTGGGTTTTAATGTCAGCCATTAGCCAGGGTTCAGCACATTCACGGGAATGCTTAAGTGCCACACATTACTCACCAGATCTATCTTTTGCGTTTTTGTGTTCATTGTCTCCGTTATTCAGTCCATTACATTTATATTTTTTCCATAGTGTAGAAAACTCTCTGACGTCCTCTTCACAGGAATTAATCATCATACCTTCATGTTTATTTTTGACGCTATTATGCAAAAATTTTAGTTTTTGACATCAGCTCCTCTTCCATTTTTCTTTGTTGTTGTGTTACACTGGAAATTTTCCTCTTTCAAGAAAAGACACTCTCAGCTGCCAAACACAAATGATTAGAAGGAAAAAAAAAAGGCTTGCTAGTACTTGCAGAGGGAAGACATGTATTATTTTAGAAAAAAGATACCATAATAGAGGAAAACATTAAGGGTTTGCTGGGAAGAGGTGGCATGATAGGAAGGAAGATAACATAATGAGGGATGACCTGGGGAAAATGAAAAAGAAGAAAGTTTAAGAGAAAGAAAACAAATAAAATAAAATAAAATAAAAAAAATATATTTTTTTTTCAGTTAACTGTAAACTTTGTCACTTACATAGAGAAAGAACCTACTTAATTTCAATTGGCATATTTTATGTCCAATATTTACATACTGTATGAACATCCATCCATCCATCAGAAATCTGAATCTGAAATTCTGAAACTGAACCCACACCTTCTGTAAAATGTAATTCATGCAAATCTGATCTGGGGTCAACTAACTTAAACTCCTCTTAGCTTCTTTTTAGTTCTGTGACATATCTTTGTTCAGGCTGGCAACACCTCCCTCCCCGCTGGCCTCGGGAACAGTGGGAGGCAGAAACTCTGTGCAGTTCTCAGCCCCCTATGAGGAGTCCGACATTATTTTCCCACTAACACTTAAGATTATCTACACATTCCTTCAGCATTCCTCAGTCCTCCTCTGCACACAGGGTGCTTTATCACATGACTAGCACTCTCGTCTTCACAATTTGAGTTTAATGAGAGAGATGTCAGGAAAAAGTAGAACGCATCAGTGCCGACTGCATCTGATCACTGGACACAAAATAACCGAGTCAGTGCTAATTCTTCCCACCTTAGTAAACTGACTTTGACAAACTGACTTTTCTTTTTTTCAAAAACCAGATGTTGAAATGCAGCAGAGGAAGTGTACTGATGCTTTCTGAGCGTTTTCATTCGCTTCTAATTGGAAATTGCCATTTAGATGGATTGTTCATTCAGCGCTTCCTTGTTATGGTGTCATAAAGTGAACTATAAAACAAATTTCATCTATAAATCTGTCAGTTGTGAACAGCCTGAGTATGGATGGATTTCAAAAGAAGCTGTAATGCTGTGTTAATAATGAAAAAAAGCTGTGTGATGAGGCTGATGGAAAACCCCCTTTGCTTGGCTTGTGATTCACACAGGCAGAGTGACATGACATGACTGAATTACATTTACAGGAACTTTGTCTCCATCAGTGGTCCTATTACTGACAGTTTTTAGAAAAGCTTTCTTTTTAGGACCCAATTTCTAGCAAAAGAAGCGGAAGGAATTTTCATTGTGGTACATGTTTCTTTGATTTTAGAAAAGTGACTTCTTACAGAAAGAATGGAGTAGGCTAGAAGAGAATACATTTTAATGATCCCAAAGGGGAAGACGCTTATAATTGATAATGCTTTTAACTTAGGAAAAGAGATACAAGAGACACAATAGTTCAAATTTAATCATATGGAATAAAATGCTACCATTTTATAAAGGTTTTTTTATATTATAGGTAGGTATAAGTATAGAAGGTCTAACTTCTACTCACTCACTCAAAAATGAAAGTTAAAGAGAATTTAAGGAACATTCAAATCAGCAAGAAAAGTTGTTGTCATCACTGGTGTCCAAAATCATTCAGGCATGAAAAGTGGAGGTTATACCATAAAAATGAGGATGAAGTCCTTAACGGCCCAAATAATTGATTTCCACTCATTCATAGTCTGCAGAATTTGTTGATGACTTGCACTACTGAATCTGTTATCCAAGCCAATCGATGACACTCATTTATCTTGAGTCATATACAAACTCTATGTCCAACAAGTCCAGCAATTCAATTAAAAGATTGACTTAAGGTTTATGCTCCAGCACTAAAATGGGAACTGCTATAACACATTGTTCAGAAGCCATGAGGATTGATACAACTATTCAAAGCAAAAATAATTAGCAAATAATATTTAGGTTTAAACTGCTGTAGATAGACAGAAAGAAATAGGGAGTTGAGAAGGAGGAATGGCACCCATAGGACCCGTGGAACATTCACAGCAGTGCTCATCCGTCTCCAGGACATGAGAAAAAAAAGCAGGCTGTGGCATGAGAAAAAGAGCAAACCTGAAAGAGAATTCTGCTCTACATGCAGGCCACCCTTGAACATATGTGACATCCATGCAAAAAGACCTACAAACAATCACACGCATGCCTATGACTCAATTCTCAGCCTCCTTAATCACACCTCAAATTACAGTAACACCCACAGCGACCCCACTGGTCTAATTGGAATGGGGGCTCATGCTAGAAGGGCCACATTTTTCTTTAGCTGGCCTTTGTCATGTGGAGACAGTTAATCTGTTTTCTTAACAGCCTGACTTCCCCATTGAGTAATGTTCAGGCCCACTGCTGGGCCTTATTAAAGCACAATACATTCCAATGACACACTCAATCTAGTCTTTTGTTTTGTCCACAGGGCCGTCAGTAACTTTGTGTCTCTTGTGGACATGCTCATGGCTGAGGATGGACAGTGTGTATAAAAAATATTTTTATACAAATCTTACTCATGTAACTGTACATCGTTTTAGTGCTTGTATTAGACTTTATTTCCTTTTAACCCTCTGATGCATAAGTGAAGTAATCTTTTTTGCAATATCTTTGTAATGAAAAGTTTTCATCTCTTCATATTCCAGGCATCCCTCAAAAAATCTGTTATTGATATTGTGCAATTCAAATTTTTAATTTACCTTTTATACATTTTAAGAAATATCATATATTATGTCACTACCCCTTTCTTCTGTGAGTGGGTCAAAATTGATCCGCATTCATTCCCTATGGAATTTAATGGGAATTTTTGTTTCTTACCAACTGTGACTGTCAGGAACATTTTTTTTTTTTTTTTTGTGAAACATACATGCTGAGTCCAATGTGTTACCCCTGAATAATAATATTTTACACCGCAAGAACTCTTACATATAAGTATTATCTATATTTTTTATCTCACAAATGTGTGTGCGCGTGTCAGTCATGAGTACTGTGACAGTGTTATTGTCACAAATCAACATATTAGCAGTCTTCGAAGTTACCTAACACTAGTTATCTTACCAACTATCTAACATTACTGCTTATATTTTATTGTGCATGTGTATCATTTGTGTGTGCGTGTTTGTGTGTATCTCTGTGTGTTCGACACCCTGGATAAGAAAACCAAGAGAGACGGAGAATGTGTTGAATTACATGCAAAACCTGTTGATCAATGTGTTCAAGGTTTGTTCTTTTATCATCTCAATAAATAAAATAAAAAAATTACAGCTCTATAAGTGAATGCATAAATAAATGAGCCAGAAAAGTGCCTTCTCCCGATCGGGGAGGATGTCCTATTTGTCATACATTCCATTGGAAAAAAAAAAAAAATCCATCCAGAGTATTTGTCAAGAGCAAGATGTAAGAACTATGCGAGAGCAGTTTTCTGTTTTTGCTTAGTATGAATTGTGTCTGTTTGTGACCACGTAAAACTGTTCATGACCTGGATATGTTGCCACGGTGAATCAGAGGACAATCCTAAAACAGATAGGATAGACAACTATGTCTGCACAGCTTCAAACGTCAGGCAATTTGGCGTGGCCAATCAACCTGACACTCTTTTGAAATTTGAACCCAAGTCTTTTTGCAGCAATGCAACACTACTAAAACCTGCATCCCATCCCATCAGATGGGATGCACCTAATGATTCACATTTTCATGCCATGCTTCTTGATTTTATGTTTCTGCCTTTGTGTGTCAGTTTATTGAACCCACTTGTGCCTTGTTCTGATGACCTACCCGCTTCACCTGGTTGCTGTAGCACTTAAGCTCTTCACAGCTTCTGCCTCATTGCCAGATTATTGACTGCATGAGTGAGTCAGAAATCCATGCTTTTTTTCCTTGCCCCTGCTTGGTCTCCATGTTTCTGACCTAATTCAGGGCCCTGTGTTTTTTTTTTTTTTTTTTTTTTTTTTTCCTGTTTTGCCAAGCCCATGTTTGACTTCTGCAAGCTTTCTGATAACTGGATCATGACTCATGCCTCAAACACAGACCTCCGAGATTTGCTTGCCCTATTGGATGAGTTTTCCAATATCTAATTCTCTCTGAATGATCATTGCCTGATTACTTGAGCCACTATTGGATTGTGGACTGTGGAAGGTTTTTGTGTCCTTTATGTTCACAGGCAGAAAAACCCACAAACTATGTAGAGTTTTTGAAAATTAAATGTATCTAAAATGCCAGCTTACTCCACTCACCCAAATATTTTTAAGTCACCTTGATATTTGGAGCTCCCAAACTTTCAACCTTTTTCTCAAAACAGTCCTTCCTTTTTTGAATATGAGACATGTTTGCCCTGCCCTTTCTGTCTTCTTTTCTCTGTAAATAGTAAAGATAGTCCCTTAAAATGTGAATCTTTCTCAGCAAGTGATTGAAAATGGTCTGAGCCAACTGCTCAGTCCTCTGGCATGTGCTATGATAGTTAAAGTCAGTTTCTATTTTTCTTTCATAAGAGGAAGAATAAGTCGGGGATCCTGTAGGATATTCAAGTATTGCAAAACTGAATAACTGCTCATATTTGATGTAGTCCTTCTAGAATGACTTTCTGGAGGCAGTAATCAGCAAAGGACAAGATTACTCTACAATAAGGAGCCTTTTCCATTTACTGACATACATGTTTGCATGGTGCAGACTGTCTGACCTTCACAGGATCAGATTAATGGGGAAAAAAAAAACATTATTTTGCCCTTTAAGAGTTTGAATTACAAGTAGACATAACATTAAAAGAAAAAAAAAAACATAAAAATTTTCAAGATAACATGTTGTGCATGGCTATGCATGATAATGACTAACTGTTTTTTAGAGATTTAATCCAAGTCATAGCTACAAATCACCTTGATGTTTTTTCAACAGAGTTTATTTGAATTAAAATGAGGGTCACAAATTTACTTAACCTAATGCTAGTTAGCCACTAGACAAAAATGACAGATCAACAACTGAATATGCTGCCTTTGTTACCAAGTTGTAAGATTTGATGAAGCTCTGCAGTGGGAAATGGATACATCTGATGACTGAAAGTCAAGAGGGAGAGCTGTGGTTAGGAGGTGCCACAGGACTCTCTTCACCCAATTGTCTATCTTTGACAAGCTATTTCTAGTGCCATCTCCTCTCTATTGCCTCTTTCATCCAGCCCAAGCTTGTCACTGTGATCCCTGTGCTGAAAAGGTAAGACAATCTGGAGGTATGGGGTGATGGGTGGTAGATGAGTTCCTGGGGTGGAAAGTGGGCTGCTTTGTTTTCACATTGCTTAAGCTAGGATCATCCAATGGGGAAAAAAAAAGTGTGACATCTCTAACATTGAATGAAACTACTTCAACTAATATTGAATTAGTTTTAGACCTTATCCTTTTGAAAAGAGCCAAATCATACACTGTCTTGCTCTCGTTCCTTGTCTTCATGTGAAGATGTTTTAGTGTGCATGTGGCTGCAAGGTCTGAAGCGCTGATGTATGCCATCGGTTAAAATAGCCCAGACAGACATCTAAGCAGCTGTGACCTCAGATCCCCCAAACTCTCAGTTAAACTTATTGACCACTCTGGTTCTCCAACGTCAGTGTCTGCATATTCCCCAACATTGTTCGAGCTAACCTCAGAAATTGATATTGACAACTTATCTATCTATCTATCTATCTATCTATCTATCTATCTATCTATCTATCTATCTATCTATCTATATATATATATATATATATATATATATATATATATATATATATATATATATATATATATATATATATATATATATATATATATATATATATATATATATATATATATATATATAAAAAAAAATCCTTCTCACCCACGGGTGGTGATTCTTCTTCCTCTTAGCTCGGGTCCTCTACCAGAGGCCTGGGAGCTTGAGGTTCTCATGAGTATCTTGGCTGTGCCTAGGACTGCACATTTCTGGACTGAGATGTCTGATGTTGTTCCTGGGATCTGTTGTAGCCACTGTTCCAGTTTGGGGGTGACTGCCCGAGGGTCCCGATGACCACAGGCACCACTGTGGTCTTCACCTTCCAGGCCCTCTCCAGTTCCTCCCTTAGGCCCTGGTATTTCTCTAGTTTTCATGCTCCTTTTCCTGATGTTGCAGTCACTTGGTATTGCCACATCCACCACAACGGCTTTCCTCTGTTGTTTATCCACCACGACTATGTCTGGTTGGTTCGCCCTCACCATTTTGTCTGTCTGGATCTGGAAGTCCCACAGGATCTTAGCTCGGTCATTCTCCACTACCTTCGGGGGTGTTTCCCACTTTGATCTTGGGGTTCCAGTCCATATTCTGCACAGATGTTTCTGTACACTATGCCTGCCACTTGGTTGTGTCGTTCCATGTATTCTTTCCCTGCCAGTATCTTGCACCCTGCTGTTATGTGTTGGACTGTCTCAGGGGCCTCCTTGCACAACCTACACCTTGGGTCTTGTCTGGTGTGGTAGATCTGGGCCTCAATTGCTCTGGTGTTTAGGGCCTGTTCCTGGGCGGCCATGATGAGGGCCTCTGTGCTGTCCTTCAGTCCAGCTTTTTCCAGCCATTGGTAGGACTTTCTGATGTCATCCACTTGATTTGTTGCGGTGGTACATCCCATGCAGGGGCTTGTCCTCCCATGATGGTTCCTCCGGCACCTCAGGTTCTGTTCCCCATTGTTTGAGACATTCACTGAGCACATTGTCTGTTGAGGCTTTGTCCCTGATGTATCTATGGATCTTGGATGTCTCGTCTTGGATAGTGGTTCTCACACTCACTAGTCCTCTGCCTCCTTCTTTGCGGTTCGTGTAGAGTCTCAGTGTGCTGGATTTGGGGTGGAACCCTCCATGCATTGTTAGTAGTTTCCGGGTCTTAACATCTGTGGCCTGTATCTCCTCCTTTGGCCAGCTAATTATTCCTGCAGGGTACCTGATTACTGGTAGGGCATAGCTGTTTATTGCACGGATCTTGTTCTTGCCATTGAGCTGGCTTCTCAGGACTTGTCTTATTCGTTGGAGGTATTTGGTTGTGGCTCTTTTTCTTGTGATATATATATATATCTATATATATATCTATATATATATATATATATATATATATATATATATATAGATATATATATATATATATATATATATATATATATATATATATATTTATATATATATATATATATATATATATATATATATATATAGATAGATAGAGAGAGAGAGAGAGAGAGAGAGAGAGAGAGAGAGAGAGAGATAGATATTGTTACTATTAACATTGCTTCTGTTCTCCTATTGTAGCTCATTGGTTGTCACTGATCTAACTGAGCAGAAGTCCATAACATATTGGAAACAGATGTATCCCCCATCTCCTAAACAAGTTAAAGAAGAGGTAACCAGCACTGAAGCAACACAGTCGAGTTATTTTGCCTTTATGTGTTCTAAGCTTGGATAACTGGGATTTGGCGAAATGCAATACTGCTAACAGGCAAACCTCACTTCAGAGCCACAATTAGGTCATTCACAACCAATTCAGTCAATGCTGCTGCCATCATGACTGGCTTTGACCGTGCCAGAACTATTAATGCCTTCTGCACTAACGCAATCTTGGTGCACAGCCTGGTATGTTTAGCAAAATTTCTCCTTCGTGCAACTGGTGAAGGACAGAATAAAATAGCTTGTCCTAAGTGAACCCTCATCACCTTTAATCTTCCTCAGCACTGACATCAGGAAGTTTGATTTGTGTCGTCAGATATAACACCCTACTCAATGCAGCTTAAAATGTGCTGCATAGACATAATGATTGCCTCAGTGGGATGTCTTCTTAAGCATAAAATGATGAATTTATATATCTTGTTTCTGCAAAACTTAAGCATATAATTTACAGGAGTATGATAAGAATAGGTCACAGTGATGTGAATTGTTAAAAAGCCTAAAGTGGTAAAAGTGTTTGCACATATAAAATATTAAGGTGCAAAATAATTTGGTGGAGACTTTCTAAGGCAACCAGTTGATTAAACAGTTGCATACAAGCCCTTATATTTATAATTTATCTATGTCGAGTGTTCTGCGTACACAGAATATTAGGAACGATTAGAAAAAAAAACTAAACAAGCAAAAAAATCTATGTGGTTTGTGAGTTGTAACCTTTAAGAAGAGACTAGCCAAAAGAGCAGAGCACTTTTAATAGAGCTCAACTACATTGTATCTTAATGATACAAAAATGACAACTGGAAACACAAAGCAAAGGATGAAAACTATGTACATTTATACACATGTGAGGGCATGAAACAGCAAGGAACAAACAGATGGATTTACTGCTGCTTTGAAATAAAACTTATTGTGGTTAGAGCACGCAAAATGTTACACATTCAACTTTTGAAATCTTAGAGAGTCCCAATTATTTTCACTTTGTTCCAATTTGACCTTGAGACTTCATTATGTAAATGCAGAGATGTTATAAATATACATGTCAGTTTTGCATTGTCAGGTAGGATGCCATGTCTAGTCCACCTCAGATAGCTACAGCTGGAACTAGACATTTACATACATTGTTTAAAATGATACATAATTTTTTTTCACTCTCTGAGTAGGTCAGTTATGATTAGCAAAATCATTTTAATTAGCTAAATGCTGGAATATTTTCACAGAACTTTGCATTATCTGAAATGTAAAAGTTTGCATGTACTAAGATTCTAAAAGGTTAATTCATGACATCTGAGGAAACAGAGGCACGCCTGTAGATGTATTTTAAGGCATTATCTGAAACATAATCTTAAAATTATTTCATTGATCCCAAAGTGAAATTAAATAATTAGGTAAAATTATATCTAATTTAAAATTATTAATATATGCACTTATACATTGCAGGTAAGTATTTGACTTAAACCTTATTACTCTGTGTCAGTGCCAGTCAATGCATCAATTTTGTCTGTATAAAAAGAAAACTGGCATTAAAAGGAATTCAAATTTGGACACAATTTGTGTTTTTTCCCCCGCTTTGCAGTGTGCCAACACAGTATGATCAAAACACATTTTCAATTGTTTGTGGGAAAATTGTGGAGGAGGGGGTCATGTAAAATGTAGAGATACTGCATTGTTTTCTGATTCCACAGTATCTGCTTGCAGGACAGCAGAAAAAGGAAATATAATTTCAGCAATGGACATTTTAAAGGAGAAAGGTAAAATAAAAAAGTCACAGCATTTGAAACTGAAGCTCTGCCAGAAAGGGACATGACAGTCTTGAAATTTTTGCATTTTATACGTGCAATAATGTGCAATTCATCAAGCAAACACACAAACCAGGATGCACAATAAATATTAGTAGAGCCAACATTATGTAACCTGTTTTGGAAATTTCAAAACTCCCCATTCTTTAATTACTTCATGTGGTAAATTATGGATATTTTCCCTTTTTATTTTTGACATTGAAACAATTTGGACTTTTGTAGAGCTGACAAGCATAGCCCATTCATGAAAGAAAACAAATTAACATTCCATTCAGCTCATGTCAAACATTAACTCAAACCTCTGTACCTATATACAATTGCTTGCTACAGTATTCACACCTAGTTTGTCTGCACAATATGTTCAGCCGTGCAAAGGAGCTTGTGATGTACCTGTGAACTCATTACATTCTAATCCCTGCAAGGTACACAGTCATTAGAGCATGTCAAATCTGCCATTTTGGGCCAGACACCTGGGATGGATCTACCGATTTTTCCATGCATTCCTTAATTCCTAAGAAGAAATGAGTTACATTTATAAAAGAACAAAATTCTTCCACCAGGATGGCATTAGTGCAGTGCTGTAAAAAGGTTCATAGCTTAGATGATAAGTAAAATCAGCGGTAGAAAAAGAAGACATCTGCTACATGTTACTTGATTTATGTTTGTAGCTAAGTGTTTACAGTTGTAAACATTCTTAAGAATGATTCAACCCCATTCTGAATAACAAAGGTTAGGTCTGTGCAAGTGAAGCAAGAGCTGCAGCCTTCCTTTATAATAACATCTATAACCAAACAGTATAGTGGAAACCGCAAGGTCAATCTTTATAATCGTTCACAATAAAGATCCTGTGGGACAAGACCCTGCATTTGCCCACTCATTACCTATTTACAGGCTCCCACACTGTTTTCCACACACTGACCCACTCTTCATTTCTGTGTCACCCTTAGTGACGTCTATCTGTGCAGGATGATGGCGGGAGTAAGGAACATATTGGTGATATGTTTATGATATGAATGTCATGTAAGTTCCTGAAGGGGCAAGGATGAGGAGGGATTTTTTTTTTTTTTTTTTTTTTTAGATATTCCTGTCATCAGATCAGCAACCACTTCAAACAAAGTCCAACAAAAAGCAGAGCAAGGCACCACGGTTGCTGCCAGCTTGTAGGTGGTGACCCGCCGACCACCTTCACAGCAGGGGGCTTGGGGGGGCTTTCTTGAGTGTTGTCACCTCCAGTCTGTCCTCCATCGGATATCTGCCCATTGATATCATCTGTATGTGACACCAAAAAAAGAAGGAGAGAAAAGGACTAGATATTAGACTTCAACAATGTAAAGAGATAATTCTGAATCTTTGAAAAAGAAAAGTGAATGAGCATTCTTTGTTATGAATTCAGATTAGTTAAGGTGAATGCTGACCAAAGTGGGCTTCTGCCATCTTAACACAACTCCAACCTCAAACACAGTTTAAGTTAATGTCATTACGTGAACTTTGAACTTCAGGGCACATTTGCATTATATAATCTCTATGAGTACAATAAATGATTCTCACATGTGAAACATGGACAGAGAGTAGAACAACTGATTAATTGAGATAGAGGCTAGGATTAAATACATGCTCACTTCTTCCCACTCCTTTTCCAACAGAAAAGAACTGGTAAACAAATTATTTTGGTCTTGGTTATGTATGCGCATGTTTTCTCTGTCCTACTGATGGCTTGTTTTCTTGTTTTTAAAAACTTGTTTGAATAATAAATCTAAATCAAATTAAGTCCTCATGTAATGCAGTACAACAAAAAGAAAAATATTATTGTGGTGTCAGTGAATGCTATTTTACAGATTTTTACACAGCCTTACAGCCTCTTAGATATTTAACCCTCCCGCGGTCTTAAGAGATGGAGTCATTTATACCCCAGGTGTTTTTTTACTGTGTGCATGGTCCAGCAGGGTCACACTGACCCTGTGTGTGCTTTTTCTGTGTGTGGTTTGGTCTGGTTTTGGAAACTAACAGTCAGACAGAGCAACCTCCCACTTCCCCTCTGTCCAACTGTGACGGGAGGCTTAACAGAACAGAAAATGTTTTGCATGTCCTCTTCTTACCACGTTTGTGTTTGTCCGCTTTTTGTGTACAAAATGGCGTAATGTAGATGGCAGTTTGAAGGCTGACAAAATAGTATTCATATGACTTGCATAATGTCTATGAGATTGGAATCGATTCAAGATGAAATGGGAATCGTTCAGTCATAGACTCAAAGCTGTTGGCCTTAGCTGTCAGGTCCATCTAATTTAGGTTTCTGCTAAATGAAGACTCCAACAGAATTATCTACTGCTTGTAAGACAGTAAGTGAGTATAAATGTCTTACAGTATCTCACTTCCAAGTACAGAGAAAATGCCTTGATGTCTTTTTACCTTCATGGACTATATATATTCATATAAACTCAGACACAAAACTTTCCTGCTGACATCAGAGAAATCTCAGCTCTGCTACACTTTCATCCTCATATGTCAGTGTCATCTGTCTTTATTCCTCTTTCCCGTCTAGCTGATGACAACTTGGAAATGGATTCCTCCTATTCATTGCCCATCCCTCTCACCAGTCCTGAGTATAAATTCCAGCTTGACCCAGCCCAACGCTGCTAGGAAACACAAGTGCACTGGAGGCAGTGTAACAGTCTCAGCACAGTAGGATCACACACACCCATAGATAGAAAGATGAGAGGGATCTTTTTTAATGTCTCAGTGTGAGGTGCTCCCGTAAGCCTTGTGTAAGTGTAAAAAAAGATCAGAATCAACATAACAAGAGATGCATTAACAAATTGGTTGCAGATGTGGCTAAAAATGGAAAGACATGGAACATGAAATGTACATTTGAAGAGATTTTTGTCATTTGTTCTAAAACAGGCACATTGAGCAGATATTTAAATTGCAGTCTTTCGACCAAGACATGGCTTTTACACTGCTCCAAAGTAGGATAAGGGTAATCCAATATGTTCATGAAATACAAAGAATTCTTTTGCAGAACAAGGAATCTGAATCTCTTATTTTTAAAGAAAAAGAGAAAACACATTCCTTTTCTTGAGTGTCCAATGATTTATTTTTTCTTTCCCTCAAGTATCTTTGAATTTACATTCTTTTGTTGGGCTGAGCAGAAACAACTCATTCCCAACCATGCTCCTGGGTTTCTGTGGATCCCTCTGTGAACAGGGCATGGCAGGGCTTTGGAGAGTGGAGTCTTTCTTGTGCCAGTGATTTTTGTTGTTCTGGTAGACAATAGACAAAGACATCATTTATCCCAAGTCAAATTGCTGTTATTGCGTAATGGCAGTGGGGTGTATCTCATGGCAGAGATGTCAGAAAACTGAGTTTTAATGGAACAAGTCATCTAGCATCTCCACAGGCCAGGTGAATGAAAGACTAATGAAACAGATTATTTCAAATGCAAGTTACAACACAGTTTGAGAGAATTGCCAAATAGTGTCATATTGTAGGCTCCTGGCACTTTAAATGATGTCTTCATCAGTCCACCCCGTGTGAAGTACCTAATCCTTAGAAACAGAAACAATTGACAGTTGTGCTTTAGGAGCTATATACAGTAACCAAAGTTCTGAAGATGTATAAATATGTCCATGTGAACTTTCTGGAGATGAACTTGTGAAAATGTTGATGACAAGTTTTTAGTTTTTCTTCCATGCTTTAACACATCTGATCCAGAAGAATGCAATTCAGCAAAAGACTTAATCAGCAATCATTTGAAATCAGGTGCGCTGAAAAAGGAAAACACCTAAAACATGCAGAGCTGAATGCTTTGACAACCAGGGTTGGGAAACAATGTTCTATAGGATTTTACTTATCTGTAATAATTTGGTTATTTATTCCTAAATATGAGCTGGACCCAATTCTCTTGCAAAGTTCCATACGATCATTCATTGTGATTTAGCACTATTTAAATATAACATTTTACTGAATTCAGCGCTCATTCAGTAAAATTCGTCTTAATTGCTTGGACTTTCAAAACCAATAAATTCTCAGTTTGAACAACCTTGCAAAACCATGTGTAAGATTTTAGCTTCACTGAGTTTCTTACTAACTCTGGTCACATTTTAGAAATAAAAAACACCTGTATTGAAATACTGTGTCGCAATTTTCGATAGCAATGAGCAGTTGTTGAACATGGTAAAAACCTGAAAGAACAAACTGGACTGAAGCAGCTTAGAACACAAAGCAATCCAAGATGAAAACGTAATGTGGTTTTGTTGTCATAATCAAACAATGTTAGCAGATAAGCCATTCTTTATAAGCTGGCTCATGTGTAAATCCGCCAAATATGAAGGGGGGGAAGCAGAAAAGATCGAGGAAGACAGAAAAACAACGTGTGGGAGGGAGCAGAGAGGAAAGCAGTTGGCCTTTTAAGTAGAAGAAGGATGGATATCCTTCATCATTTATATCAAGACAGATGGAATTAATCACTTTACGTCAGATCACAGCTATGCAGGGGCACAAGGACATGCGTCTTCCGTTAGATTGTCAATTACTAAAAGACAAATGTAATTTAAGCAATAAAAGTGTTACGCAATGAATAACAATAAAAACTAATAAAAGAAGGTCAGAACTAATAATTAGATTGGACAATATAATGCTAGCTTTATATTGCTATTTAGACCTAAAGTAAACTTAAAATGACAATTGTGTAACTTTACAACTCACTCTTCAATATCAGCTCTGATAAAAACATACAGCTTCAGGACCTTGTTGACCTCTGTGTTGGCAAAGTGTGTGAGAATTGGTTCATAGTGTCCTTTGTCACTAAAGCTTCCCCAGATGAGTTAGCTTGTGTGTTTAGAGAAACAATTTTCCACTGGGCAGGGAGAAAACACAGCTGCCTGTAGCAAGTCTGACTATAACAATAGAGTAGCTCTGGCCAAGAGGTAAGGTAAATACAAGAACAGGATGGAACAAAAGAAAGAAAAAAGTATTGATCATCATTTGAGAACATTTTAAATAAGAAAATTTATTATTTTTATTGTCATCTTCATTGATTTTTAAACAGTTTCTTTAAAATATTTGTAATGCTATGTTGGCTACATACAAAGCATTACAAACATTGGTAATGCTGGTAAAATATACTGCTTCTGACCTTAACACAATATTCTCTTCAATGTATAATTTATCTCAGTTACAAATATTCCCAGATGAAAAGGCAAAATGTCTTCCTAATCATTCAATTTAGCTGCCTGTAGTATTCATGAGACAAACTGGCTCAACTCTGAATCATGTCATTGGTCAGTCCAAGTATAAGTATTTGTTTCTGGTGTTTTGTAGAAAACAAGAAAACAAAAACAACAGTCTGGCAATAATGTAACTATGTTGCATAAAAATTACAAGGTGCATAAGACTAATTTCTCATTTGTTTAAACTTGAATGATATTCAAGATAGATTATCTTGTTTAGAGATGAGAAAGTCTTGAAAGGTTACTGGTTTAAGCTTAGTTTCTCTCAACTCACAAAATGCAACATATGAATATTCTTTACTCATCCACTTTTAAAAGAATGTAATGCTCCTCCTTTGCATCTTTCCTACTTTTTGTTTAGCTTAGTGTCAAGTAAAAATATATCTCCTATCGTACAAAATAAGTTCTGAAAAAAATTTTTAAAAGGTAAACATATCATACTTATCTCTGTCTTATACTGATTTTGTCTAACTTATCATTGTCCTTACATATGACACAAATAACAAAAAATAAATACCATACAAAGGTAGGTATATTTTAACACTGATCTAGCCATGTGATGGTTCAGTAATCAATAAAGGAACAAATCTGAGATGCAAAGATTTGTCCCAAACCTGTAGGTGTGCCATGTGTTTGACCCTTTGCATGCCTGCAAATAAATCCTGGGTGAACCTTAACTGTGCTCCGTGAAGGAACTATGCTACTGTCCATGCAGACTTATCACACCATCACACTATTTGACTTTGAGTTGACAAAGCAGCTTTTCCAGACTGAAAACATACTTGTAGTAACTACAAATATTATAATCTTTGTTGTTATAATCATATTTCTTTAAAACCAATGAATGGAATTTACTCAGAATATCTTAATAGCACCTGTCCATATTTAAGTGTAGCCTTCTGTGGAACATTGCATTTGAAACATTCACAAAGTTGAATATGCCTATATTTAACTTTGACATTTTTAGAATAGCTTTAAAGCACCTCTGCTCTGCTTTCTGTGTGCAATTATAGGACGGCTGAAAGCAGAGGATAGATTGATCCCGTATTAAATTTGTGTTGTGAAAGTTGATGGGATCAGTATCTTGCTTCTCATCATGCCTTATGTCTGTTCCTTCTCTGTCCTGGCTCCCACAGCTGCCTTGACCTTGCATTGCCCCTCCCTGTTAAACAGTTCATGGGTGGCGGATGCAGTGGTTGGGGACTTTAAAGCAGCTTGTGAGTCTGGCTTTTGACAAGGCCACCGAGTCTGCTGCATGGTGAGCTTTCATTAACACCAGTGACTTCTGACACAGTTTTTATTCCTCACAAAGCCAACCACATAAATTTAAGCAAGCACAAAACAGGGAGATTTATGAAGCTCATGCATGTACATAAGAATACATGCCAATATAGTCTCTGACGCATTGTGGGTAATAGCTTTTCATTCTGATATATACTGCCGGTGCGGTATTATATTGATGGAAAGAAGATAAAGGAAAATTGCTTTGAATAAGATTTTTCTAAAAATAAAAAAAAGAAAACAGAAAAAGAAAAAGAAAAAAATGTGGGTTTTTAAATTTATGGGCTGAATAAATAAAGGTAATGAAGAAAGTGATACTTATATCATTATCAGTGCCCACTAAAACAGGTTGTAAATGTCTGGAACTACAATTCCACTCTGGCAAATCTTATCCAAACAGTGTATTGATATTTAGTGAAACAACAAGGGCAACTTTTGAACCTGTCATTTTAAATCTTAAATCTTGCCATCATTCCATCCAACAACAACAATTACAAACAGGATTGCAACTGTTGCTGTAATCCTTGCGCATAGATGCATATTCTGGAAGAGAAAAGCAACAATAAATAAATAAATTTTCTCCTATTGTCATATTTTGAGAAGGTTTTGTCTTTGAAAAACCCTGAGGTTATCCTGACCTGTAGTTATGCTGCTATGCACTACTAGAGGAAATACTGACCACCTTTTCTCGCTTTGCTATTTTCTCCTAATCCTCTCTATTTACGCTTTATCTGTGCTTGTTGTTATTAATTTTCTGCTGTCTCTCAATTTATTTTTGTGATGGAAACTACACCTGGTCTCATGTCACAGTGCTTAGCGGTGACTCCTTCCTTGAAGGAGCCATCTGGCTGAGCTATTGATGTCAATAACTTAATTTCACTCTCCACAGATCACACGCTTGGATTTGTCTTTCTGTGTTTGACTGTTTTGCATCCCTCAGATCAAATTGCTGCCTCAGAACTTACCTGAATAGATTTGTGAAAAGAGACATTATATAAACAAAATTATCTGTAATCACTCAACACACATTTAGTGTGTGTGGTGAGTGAAGCAGATTAATGTTCTTTACATTGACATTTTGACAAATTCTATATCACAAATATTGACATTATATAATAGTACCCAAAGAAAATGAAATTATAGTGATAAGACACAGAAAAGACGTTACATTTTCCTGTAAGCAATGAGAAAATCTGGTTGAGAAGTCAAAAGAGAATAGACATCTAGTGGTGTCTAATTGTAGTTCAAAGGTTGCTTGAATTATTTAAACAGGTTGCTTGAACTAAAAGAGGCTTAAATGTTGTAGATATTGTTTGAGTCTAAACAAAAGCAAGTGCTGGTCAACTTTATAAACCTTTTAAAAAGGACATCCATGGATGTCTAATGTTTTCTGGGATAGGCCTCAGAAGACTGCTGTGTCTTTCGCTGTTTAGTGAATCAGATACTGCTCACAGAATGAAAGTGAAGTCTCGTTGTCACCATGTCACATGAGTACCGTATATATCTTTCAAAGAACTCACACAGTATCTTTTCATTGTCTTCCGCTGTAATATTAAAAATGTACGTGGATGATGTAAAGTGGAGAGGAGTGCAAGATGAATTTATAGACAATTACTACTCATCTAGGTTGCTGTTGTTCATAGCTGACATTTTATGCCACTGTTATTTAGTTGTGAAAAACAAACAGTGACACTCACACACACATAACTTTTCTAGATGTTTTGTTGACTACTGGAACTCTGTACATTTCAAACAGTAAAAACAAGACAACTACTGCCTTTCTAGGGGGAAACATGTAGGAGCTAAGGAGTTCCAAATACTGGGACTCCGGTGGAACAAACATCTTAGGCAGGATCTACCATAGCAACCAGCAATACGGTGTGACAACTCCAGAGTAGAGATCACAGTAAAGTAATCTGTCAGGACTATTGCACTTCCTGGACAGAATAAAATTTACACCCTTAACACAAACAAAAACACCCATACATAAAATAAATTGGCATGCGGGTCTCTGGGAACTACTGAAGGCTACTTATAGAGACAGATATGCAAGATAATTTGGAAACCTTCAAAGAAAACAACCTATATATATGCACATCAATTAAATGTACAACACAACTGTTCAGTCTCAGATGCAAATGCACGCACACATACGCACAAATCACCACAAGTAATACACACCACACCTGTGTACAATCAGACACCAGATGCCTCATTGCACTGGCAGGTGTCAGGTTGTCCTTGCAGACAGACAAGCGTGAAGGATGCAGAAATAAACTCGCATTCATTCTGTTTTACTCTACCTTTTATCATCTTACATTTGCATTCACACATCATCATCATTCATAATAGTCAAGCGGAAGTGTATATATGCAGGCAGAATTTAAGAGATTCTGTCTGTTTTTTGTTTGCTATACGGAACTAAAATCCAGAGAGTCTCAAAATATATGTTTTCCCCTAAATTTATGCCTGCAATGTCCATGTTTTACTGCATACATGTTAGTTTGGTTAATAACATCAATAAAGATGCTTGTAGTATTATCAATGTCAACTGCATTCACCATGTACATTTCCTAGAGAGTTTTATATGAATAAATCTTCAAAATCCTCATCTAAATTACTTAGTAACTAAGAACTCAACTTAGTTACTAAAATGTTCTGTTACTAAGAACTAAGCAGAGTTCTTAGTAACAGTATTTATTCAAATTGGTCATGTTTCTGCCTAAGATTTTACTTTAAAAATCAAAGTGTGCAATAATGATTTTGGCAGTCAAATGAAATTCAACAGAAAAATACTTTCTTTTATTGTGCAAATAATAAAAGTAATTTAGTAATTATAGTATAAGAGTCAGTGATGTAGCAGGAAACAGAGGTAGTAAAAGTATCTTATAACTACTGCTTGTCATACTTAAGAACATAGTTGAGGGGTGGTGGGAACACATTCAGGATCTCCACGATCCAGACAACATTTTTGGTGTGCAGGAGAAAAACTTGGGAAAAGGCAAGCCCATCTAAAGGTCTAAAAATACTAAAACTGTTAGAAGAACACCTGGTTGCAAGGCACCATCAGGAGAGAAGATTTGTCTCAAGATACTGAAAGCGCTGGATATATATTATAGCGGGTCCTTGGGTAGAATTGGTGAAACTGACATGGGGCTTTGTTTGCTCAGTCCACTTGGGCTTTTTAAATCTGGAGAAGGTTTACAAGTTACAAATTATTATTCAAATTAATGTACTTTTCAGCAGAGCCTGTGGAAACATATGAAAATATTATGGTTTTGTTGACATGCGTCAAAGTAGTTTGCAATCACTTTTGAAGCAGGAATAATAAATTCACCCATCTTGAGTTTGAGGTCATTGTTCTTAATCAGAAACTGGTGGATTGCTTGCTGCTGGGTTGGGGGTCAATCACTTCCTCACCGACTCTGTTCATGTGTTAGGGCTTTTGGATGTCTTGCTTACAAATTCACAAGTGAAGGTAGCATGGAGAGGGAGAGGTACAGACAGATTGGAGTCTCATCTGCAGAAATGCGAGTGCTACTCTGATTTATTATGATGAATAAATATATCAGCCAAAATGCCAACCTCTCTATTTACTGCTCAACCTATATTCTGACTCACGAGTGCTAATGAGATTTGGAATATGTCAGAAAGAAGCGATCTCAGATAAAAGTAGCTAAATTGATCTCCTTCATACAGAAGACAACTGATGGAAGAATGTCTTCTGGTGATACTTGCTTAGTGACAAGCATAGTGAGCCACACACAAAACTCAGTGCAGAAATTAGAATGCCCCACTCTGTGTTGCTCCATGTGATTAGTCTCCCTTGAATAAAACTACTTTAGGTGATGCTTGCCATCCTTACTTCAAAGTGATTTTAGATATCTGTGAGGGTAAGAAGAAAAAAAACATTGTGCTGTGGTGCTATAAATGTTTCATTTTATGTGGGTGAGTAAAATACTTTGATGTAACCTCTTCCTCACTTACTCATTGCAGTTTTATGTTTATGCAATATGCATAGAATAACCTGTCACATGTTTCTTTCTTTTCACTGTTCTTAGCTAGTTTGCTGTGGGGTCAAACCCTTCCCAGTCCCCCTGTTCCAGGTTCAGCTCTAATTAATTAGTTATCAATAATAGAGAATGTCTTTGATGCTTTGGTCAATAGGATTGACCTTTAGTGAGGCGATTTGTCTTGAATGTGTCTCTCTTTTTATGCATAATGCCTGTATTTAGAGTCAGCCTGGACATCGTCAATATTCAAATGGGTTGATTGCCACAATCATTCATGGCCTAACAAAATATAAAGTGGTAATGTACAGTCACTATCTAAACCTGTTTAGTTTAAACCAAATGCATCTTCCTAACTTCCTTTGCAATATGGGGGGCCATCTTTCCGTCTCATCTCACCTATTTATAATTGACTTCTCTCTGTGCAGTTGTTTTGAAATGAGACCAAAGGAATAATACTAATCTCAATACAACTTACTGCAGTTTTCAATACCATTAGTATCTCCCTTTATTTACTCATTATTGTGCAAAAATGCCAGTTTATCTATTAGAAGAGAGCCACAGCCATGAGAGAGATCCAAATCAGTCTCTCAAGCTATGCAGATAAACTATATGCTCATCAACTTCTCAATGCTGCCCTCAGAATTATTTAAGCTTGACTAAGTGCTCTAGTGAAGCAGATGAAAAAGAAAGTTTGCCCTAGCTCCTAAAGCCAAGATCAAAAATATTTCTTGAAAATCGATAAACATTTGGTCGTTGCAAAAAAAACTAACAGCAAAATCAATCCCAGGGTCAAGGGAAAATAATGGTGCACAGGGGTTTCATGCACATAATAAACTTCAGGTTATGTGCATTGAATTTGCAGTTTTCAATAGAGACCTTTATGAATCTGGAAAGCATGTTTTAGGATCCCTAAGATGCCATTTATTGCCATGTAACCTGCAAAAGTCCATAAAAATTTCTTTAGATGGTTGAATGTTGGTTCTATGTCTGGTTCTGTTGTTAATGCTTTCATTTGTATCAGAGCACTGAGTCATTCACATTCCTCCTGCTTCTGCTGTTTAACTTCTGTGCAGTCAGACAAAGTTCTGAATTGTGTGGATCATTTTCACCAATTTCCATGGGTAGTCGCTCACACCACAAGCCTCTGTTTTATGGCCAGCTGCTACACCAGAGATTCTTGGTTTTGGTGTGCTGGGGAAGCTCAGTCATAAAGGACCCAAAGATACTGATTTAAAAGGAAATGATGATGATTGCTAATGGGAGCTATGTTCCTCCTATGAACATCACCATGGGAGCCTTTCAAGTTAATATAGTCTAAAAAAGTGCAATAAAAGCCAGAGGCCAGGTCAGCCATGGAAGAAATAGAATTCCATGATAAGACAAGCAGTATCAGGGTTTAAACAGCATGACAGGAGACAGATATGACCAGGAAATAAATATTAAAAAAATCTAAATGAATGTGGTGATTTGGTAATTAGAAGTTAGCTTTAAAATTTAAGTCAAATTTATTTCTACTTTAATAGTTTTAAAGTTGTGTTACCCTAAATTTTTTCCCTCAAATTTAAACAATGGACCAAAATTTAACAACTATGTAATATGTTTAATAGCTTCTAATGAATAAGAACACAGTCTTTTAATGTGACTAGAAATGCAATGAATTCTCACCACATCTATTTGCATACCAGGCCATCTTCCTGTAAGTTCAAAGAAATTGCAGATCCTCTTGTTCCCTCTTCCACAACATAGCTCTTCCCGGAGGAACTTTCTCTGAGCCCAGAGAGCTCTACATAAAAAAATAGGGGAAATGGCAGCCCCACTAGTAATATCCGCACCTGGGACTCAGCCACTGCATCTGCTGGTCAGCCAGCTTCTATGCACGCAGTCTCAAGAGGGAACCTTGGTGGGGGAAGATCCAGGGTTAGCAGAGTTATAAGTAACCAAACAGGGATTTCAAGCACCAAATCCATATTGTATGTTCCTAAACCTCTTCTCTCACGGTAGATTGAGTCATTGATTTATACACTGAAATTTTGTTTTCTAATTTTTATCCTTTTCTGTCTCTTTTAGCTCTACCTTCATTTCATAATTGATTATTTTGATGTGACGTCAAGTCAAAAAGCTACATGGTATTAGTTCTGCATTGTTTGCGCTGTCTGATGATTTTATCTCCACCTCATCTATGGCTGTGACACTGGGTACTTCCAACCTAATCTCCTCTTTCTGTTTTAACTTTTCTAAAACCAAAGGCAGATGTGTTCTTGTTTTTGCCAGGCTGTTCCGAACTTGTGATTATTTTGTGATAGAGGTGTAAGTTGAACCAAGTCGTTCCATGAATTGGTCAATAACTGTGTCAGCCTTTAGGGATTTGTGTGCTTTACACACTCAATGGTGAACATTGATATCGACATCAAAATGAAATAAATACTGTGGCTTGCAAAAGTATTCACCTCTTGAAACTTATCTCACTTTGTATCGCTACAACCATAAACTTTGTTGTTTTTTATTATGGATTTAAAGTGATAGATCATCACAAAATAAATTTTCCTCTGGGATTAACAAAATATATTGATTTATTTGAAAGAGCAAAGTGGAAGAAATATAATTTGCATTACCAATAAATAAATAAATAAACACTTAAAAATTAAAGCCTACCCATGTCTTAAGTCTTTTGTAGCTGCTAACAGTTTTTTTCCTTGATAGTCCTGTGTTTAGCTTCTTTCATCCTTCCATCAAATCTCCTTACTGTGGGGATTCAAAGTAATCCTCATAGCATGAGTTTGTCACCAGATGTTTCACCTCAGTGAAATGCATGTTTAGTTTTCTGTTAAACATGGTGTTTTGCATATGAGCCATAAAAGTTCAGTTTTGGTCTCATCTGAGCAGAAGTATGTGTTCTCCGTGTTTGGTTCCTCCCTTTTGTGTCTTTAAACTACAAACATGAAGCATTTCTTTCAACAAGTTTTTTTTTTTTTTTTACACTTTTTCAAAAGGCCAGACTTGTGGCTGACATGTGACCAAGAGCTCTCATCAAATTCTCCCACATGAGTGCTTTATCTCTGGAGCTCCTCCTGAATTACCTTGGGCCTCTTGGCAGCTTCTGTTTAGCAAACCTCTGAGGCCTTCATAGAACAGCTGTATTTATACTGAAATCAAAAATGTATTGTAAAATCAACTTTACAATACATTTGCTTGCACAGATATTGTTTTGGGGCTTCTGAGTAAAGCTGAATCCCTGAATTCACGCCATAGTGGAAAAAAACAAAACAAGAAAAAACATATTATTTTCCTTTGACTTCATTATGCTTTATTTAGTGTTATGTACCTTACAACAATACAAGTTGTTTAGCAACATTTCTGGCTGTAAAATGTCAAAATATGGAATAAATACTTTGTATCAAATACATTGCTAATTTGTCTTCAGACAGTATTAAGTATAAATGTATCTGAATTCATGTGTGTATTATTGAGGGGTTGAAACAGAAACTAATTAATTACCAGAAAGCATATATTTTCCTTGGTTGCTCTTCAGATGTTCCATCTTCCATTAATATGTGCAATTTTTGCTTCTCAATTTTGTCATAGGCAGATTGTCCTGGCAGGTGTTGCTAGTTATCAAAGGAGAATTGTATTTTCAAGGTTGACTGATTCATATAATGCAGAGCATAAATCTTAAGCTCAGTCCCCTGTTTACCTCCTTTCCTCTTACGTAATGTATAACCAGCTTTGCCATCTACATACTTGTTCAAAAGACTTCTTAAACCCCACACAAGTCCTAGTATTGACATAAAACTTACAAAACGTATATACAGATAAGTAAATGTATCTTGGGTAGGACAGCATTTTAGTTTTCTGAAATATTTAATTGGATTGTTATCTCTGGTTGTTGTCATCCTGCTTATCAGTAGCATTTTGGCATATGCATCACAGCCCTATTTTTTTTTTTTTCTTTTTTAAAAAAACACCATCTGGAGGAAGTCTATCGAAGGGAGCATATGTCTGAATAACTAAAAGCAGGATTTGTGCAAATGCAATGCCTGGGGAAAATACAGGTTAATCCAACATTTCTGTAAAGTATGCTTAATTCCAAAACATTCACAGCAAGAATACTATTTTCTTGTTCAAAATTTTGATAATATGTCTTTCTATTCAAGTTTTGCATATTTAACAGACATTGTGATTCTGGGGCTTTTGTAGAGCATTCTGTAGCTGCTGCAGAATCACCACAAGCATTTTATCTGCCATTGTGCTCTGTAGTTATGAAGCATATGGAGCATTTGGGGTTATAGGTCAGGTTAGAAACTGAACAAACACATCAGATATCCACAAAAGAGACATTTTTTACTGCAAATTTTCACATAAAAAAAATAAAAAATACTTGGGCCCCCAAAAACTTTGTTTCCATGTGAAAAAAACTTTTCTCGTTTAGAAAAAAAACGTTCCCCTTTCCCCATGTTATTTGTATATTGCCTGGGATCTCTGGGAAATTCTGTCTGTCTGTCAAACTTGCCGAAGAAAACTGGAGAAAAAAATAAAATAAAATAACTATTAGAACCCCAGACCATACTGTTGGCCCTATCAGAAAAGGCAGAAAAAAGTCTTGATCTGTCAAGATTTGAAGCATCCCTTTTCCTAATAGAAAGATAATGGTCTAAAGTATAAAGAAACGTATTTTGGAGATTAATGTGTTTATGAGCTAATGAATAGCCCCTTTGGAAGCAGCTTCCTAAATGGTCCCACGGCTAATGTGGCTAATAAGCCTCGGTCACGCCAGAAAATGTAATACAAAAGAGGCAGTCATAGCCCCAGAGAAGAGGGATAATATGGTTCATTAAAGATACGCTGATTTATCCCCTTTGTACATGATTGTTGCAATGGCAGTTTGTACATGACCAGACCTTGTTTAACTGGCACAGAAAGTAGACCAGCATGTCCCTTGGCAAGAGGAGTAGGATCACAGCCAAGATCAAACATGCAATTCAGTAATTCAGTGAGAGTGCACTTTCTTCAAGAAAAAAAAAAGACAGTAGACCATATTCATAGAGATTTGTTATTGGAACTCTTGAGTTTAATTATAATTATATCTGTTTTCTCAAACTTGTTCTGCATTTTCTGTGAGTTGAATGTCTTATTCACTCTATGGCAGAGTAAGCTACTGCTGGCCTTCTTGACAAATCTAGAAATTATTCAACTTTTCTCTAAGGAAATCTGCAATGTTTCCAAACTGTAAACTGCTGGATCCAAGACATAAGCTGGATTTAGTTATTGTAGATATCATGCCTGGAAGCTGCAGTATAGATTTGTCTTACACAGAGGAGAACACATTCAGGTTACGCGTGTGGAGACATTACATTTCACAAGGAACAGTTCCACCTTTTCTGAGTGATGGGTGATAAATTGAGTCTGTTCTCTGCTGATTAGAGCTGTTCATTAACTTCTAATGAAGTCATCTGTTTAATACAACAGAGGATGGTTAATCCTCCTTATAACCTGGACCTCTACCACAGCCAGAATCCCCAGAGTATGTATCTTAGAACCTAACCAAGGAACAGAAAATTTTTGCTGACATGATTTCTAATATTAACAGCTGACAGCTACTTACTTTGTACATCCAAAATATTTTAGTTTGAAACACTAGTAACCAATTGTGCCTAACAAAAACATGAAACAGTGTTGCTTTTTGACTGAAACCCTTTCACAGAGATCATTGCATGCTTTATAAAAACAGACCCTCATCCTCCAGGTCCACTAGTCTTAAGTCTTTAAGATGCTGTTCATTTTTCCGGATCCCATCTGGACACAAACTATGCTGTCCAGGCTTCAAGACCCAGAGAAGAAAGGCCACTTTTGTCCAGAAGTCGTCACTCTTAAATTGAGTGAAATTCATATCCAGTAAATGGCCATAATAGCCATTGGTTTACCAGGTTTCAACATATATAGAGTACCTATTATGAGTACTGCACTGGATCCACGTGCTTCATATTGTGCCTCAAAAAAGAACAAACATGTGGAAATGTGGGTTTCTTTTAACTGACTTTATGTTGTAGCGATTTTAGAAATATTTTCCAAATTTTGTAAAACTGAATTTATAAGCTGGGGTTCCATTACACTTTAGCAGTATCCCAGGCTGATCTCTCTAAGGCCACTTCACACTAATGCAGCAATCCCTTCGTTATAGTACAATGCATAGTGTGTATCTCACCTGGAAAAGTGTACGCAAATGTCAGTAGGTAACTTTTTTTTAATCCATCTTTCAGAAATTAAATAAAAGAAAAATAGCTACATTCCAATGCAAAGAAAAGTTGATACTGAAGAAAAACAAAACATTTTTATCAGACTTATAACTTTACACTTGGATTTCAGGGGCTTATTTAGGATTAACTGTAACAACAGTCAAATTGATCGACATCAGAGGAAGGTTTAGTTGTTCATATGAAAACATCTTTTTTGCTATTGTATCCATAGATGTACCTATCTATGGATACAATAGATCTATGGATAAATACATCTATGGATGGATACAAAAGAATTGTATCCATTTTTTGCATGGATACAATAAGTACAAGCAAACTGTGAATATACTATAACCAAGGCATTTAGTTTTAATTGCAGATCTCTTGATGTTAACAACTTGATCTCAGGGTTTCCTGAGTGTCCACGCGGTATGAAATCTTTAGGAGACTGAGTGAATATTCTCAAAGTTTGCACATGACCTCACATCTTCTTCACTATAAGCATGTTTGTGTCGGTGCTCAGAGAGGTATCTGGGCTGACTTTTTCCAGAGTAAAGTATTGATTGGTTATATAATATGAGGAAAAGAAGTTTGAAAAAAGTCAAGTATGATAGAGACAATTTAAATATTAACTACACATAGATTCTGGATATAATGTGGAATATAAAAATTGGATAATTCTTGTTGGTATGTGGTCGTAGAATTGGCATACACCCAGGTTAATGTGTGACTTACAGTTTTGTTCGTCACCATCTCCTGAGCTTTGGCAACCATCTTCATCATCACAGTCTGCGGTGCTTCCTTGTTCTTCCCCAATGCCTAGTTCATCCCAGGCCTCAATTTCATTAAGATTTGGGAATTTCTCCTGGGTTTCCTATGGGAACAGATAATAGAGCATTAGCTTACACTAGAGTGCCATTTTGAGACTATAAAGAAAAACATAGAAGAGATACATTTTCCTAAAAACTGAAAAAAGTTTCAACACTCTTCATAGAGTGAGTGAGTAAATAGTTTGTTATGATATGATGATTCAAATACTTAATCGATATTGTGCAACTATTTAAAAGAACAAACCTAATGTTTTTAAATTAATTGCAATATGAACATCAATATAAAGCAGGCATAATTAACAAGGACGAAATAAATTTTTTAAGCAGATTAAAATAGTGAAATGGTTTAGAAAATCCAATAAACTGAGTGTGAAGAGACAAGACAGGCTAAACTTAATTTTCTTATAGTGAGGGCAAGAGTAATAAGAAAGTGAACAACAGGGAAGAGACACAGTAAAATGGGTGTTGTCAACCTCATTAACAACCTCAAATCATACAATAAAATAATATTTTGAAATTAGAACTTGTATTATACTTTATGTTTAGCACGGTGCATGTCAGAAAGGAAAGAATAATGCTTTGTTAGTTTTCTTGTGAAACATTTCAAGATGAAACATGACCTACTCTGCCTCAACGTATCAAGTCTTGTAAATGTTGGCTAGAGCTCAAAATATCCTGGGGTAGATCAACATGGGTGGTGCACAATAGCAAAAGGCCCTAGGTGGTAGGATTATGTGTTTCATTTAATTCCAAGCATGTTTCTAAAAAGTGTTTTTTCTGCATGCATCATATTTGTGTTTTTTGTCATATTATTCCGTATTTTATAAGGGGTTTTACCTGAGGGATACGGGCAAAAATATAATGAATCCAACCTATCGGATGTATGAAATCACAAAACACCTTTTTTGATACTATGTTGTACTCATCTCTGTTCATATGCACTGTTATTGGTGCATAGTAATAACAGAGATTCAAACAGAAGATATCATGTCGATAGATGAATGTAATGAATGTAAAGAGTAATTAGTGTTGAGGGATGACAAATATCTTTGACTTATGCACCTGCTCTAATGGTGACCTGTTATATTCCCTACAACAAAACCTTTCAGGGGACTATACAGTGGTTCACACTAAAGTAGTCTTTAGGAAGTTATGCAAAGTACAATTGTGGAACAAGATCAGCAGGTATAATGCATGTACAGTATTTGATCAAAACCAAGAGACCAAGACATAAAATGAAGTAAAAAACTATGAAATTAAAGGAGAACCTGTTACCAGCTTGACTTTTAAAAATGTACATTTTAATTTTCTTCATTATTAGACTGATTATTGCATTTTTCAATAGTAATAAAGTACAAAACTGCAAATTACTGTGTCACAAAGATAGGTTTCTGACATTGTATCTCAATGCAATGTGCTATAGTGTAACTGTACAGCTATGGCATAAGCTCAGTGTTGCTGAATTAATTATACTGATGTGATATAGGGCCTTAAAAACAATGTAGTAAGACAGATCCTTTACACCTAAAACAAATGAAAAGGATTCCCGGGCGGACATCTCAGTTTTCAGCTTTGCAACAGTCACATGAAATGATGTATAGTTTTATAGTTTTATTTGTTCTGGTCTTGTTTAAGGGTTGGTATCCTGAGCATATGTTGACTCTTTAGAAATTGTAAACTGATATTCTGTGATCAAAATGAAATAACAAAGAGAGGTATCATAGCCTGTTATGAACAGCAGACCTTGTGTGTATGTTTCTAATGTTAGACAGCCAATTTAAGTTTAAATAAAAGGCATGGGAAAATGTAACAAAGCCAACCAAAATATTTGAATGCCCAGATAAATTATATGTAATGAGAAAACATCCCCCATAAGATAGATGAAAAACATCTTAATCTGATCCAGAGAATAATGATGGTGAAATTTATGACCTGTCTTGACTTGTCATAAAGACACTAGTTATATCTAAATCAACTTTAAAAATTTCTTTAAAAAATTACAATATGTTTAACACTTATTTCCATTTTCATACAAATTTAGAAAATAATTTACATACTCAGTACCACATTAACATGAGAAAGCATTATTTTAATAGCTAACAAAAAAATTGCTCCCTGTTTGCCTGTCAAATTAGGACTGTCCAACAAATAATACAATGTTTGACATGAAGGTAAATTATAACAAAAGCAAACAAAAAAAAACATCAAAGTGGATTGATTGGAAAGAGAAAAGGTTATACTGTGACTATGCTGTTTGACAGGTGCTTCCAGTTATGTAAGATGATATGCATCCAGGAGAAAAGTGTTTGAAAAAAGGAATTCCAATCTTTCATTACACTGACATCTCAGGAGAGTTGGGATATTTTCAAAAGACTTGATGAAATAGTTTGCTAGTCCTGCTTATAACGTGGAAACTAATTCTCTCCTCTTTCTTCTTAGAAACATTCTTTAGTCAGAGGATGATAGGGTTTTAGAGCTTCCTAGGATAAATTGCTGCAAGCATCCACAAAAAAGCTTGTACTGGAAAGAAAAATCAGTCTCCTTCAGAATATGCACTGCTTATCACATATTTTAAGACCAGTCGAAAAATGGAAAGAATTCAAATTTTGCACTTTTGAAACTAAAGAAGATTCTAAGTTATAGCTTCACAATATAGAAAGAAATGTGAGGGAGCAATTTATTGCAAACCATTAAATTGAAATAGGCTGTTCATCATCTGACCAAAAGTTTAAGATCACATCGTTCAAAAGACAAAATCTTTGCAAAAATGTGGACTCAGTGTTATTTTCTCTCAGGTATCCACAATGTCACGACCCATTTCTGGAAATAGCAAGGAAGCGTTCTGTCTTTGAACACAGTTGAATTGTTGAGTTGTGCAATCAGGGCCTCCTGCAGTGTGCCATTGGTGCTGAAGTTGGATGCAGTAGACAGTCATTATCAACTTCTTAAAAGATCCTAAGGGTTATGGAAAGGTCAAGTGGCAGGCCGCAAAAAATGTCACTGGCCATGAGTCGGAAGATCCAATTTGCTCTCTGTATTAAGCTTGTCACTGGTGCCAATTGCAATGGCATAAAAATCAGACAACATCTGCAAGAGAAGAGTTTTAAGAACAAAAAACTTTCTCTTCAAAGGCCTCAAGACCTTCAGTGACATAACATTGCCCATTTAGAGTTTGCACGAGAGTACCAAACATATCTATCTATCTATCTATCTATCTATCTATCTATCTATCTATCTATCTATCTATCTATCTATCTATCTATCTATCTATCTATCTATCTATCTATCTATCTATCTATCTATCTATCTATCTATCTATCTATCTATCTATCTATCTATCTATCTATCTATCTATCTATCTATCTATATCTATATATATGGATATATATAGATATAGATAGCTATAGATATATAAATTACTGATTCATTAAAGTTTAGTGCAAGATAAATCTAAGAAAATAGAAATGTCCCAAAATCAGACCATAAAAAATACTCTAAATAAAACTAGAGATGAGCATTCTTGAAATGCATAACCAAATTTAAAACAATAGCAGATCAACACACTCCTTCTCGACATGCTAGCACAAGCTGATTGTGTTACTAACTGCTAGTGACACCTTATTGGCTGTGACCTTATATAACACTCGTGACTCATTCACAGCAATGAACTATTTTGTTAAGACTGTCACACCCTGCACTTTTCAGACACTCGCTGAAGCATATTACATGTGTGTGTAATGTATGTGTATAATAATATTCTTAGACTTATGGTCGGTGAATGATAGACAGCAGCTGGAGCAGTAGTTGCATTTTTTTCTGAGCATGTTTCAACAACTGCTTTGATGAGAAAAATTGTGAGAAATATGAGACTGCCTCTGCATTGCTGGGAACATGAAATATTTCAGGTATCAAACTGAGTTTCACTTGTCCTCCAAGAGAAACTATTTAAATGGTTTAAAAAGCGGCTCTGACAAGGTACCACTTGGGGTCATTTGCCAGGAATGCCCATTATAATGGTAATAATCAGCCCACATGCTGGATTAATGAGAGCAACCTTCACAATGCATGTAATCTCAATATCTCAGTTGCCACCAAAAGAAAAAAAGTAACCTACTTTTCTACTGCCAATAAACTGAATCTATTAGTTCTTTAAAACAAATTTTCTCTTTGGAGATTAATTTAAACAATAGAAGCAACAAAGGCCTAAAACCCCTCACAATAATTATGAAAACATGTATTTTATTCCAGCACAGATTCAAAAATGTTGAATTTCTTAAACCACTTTCTGATAAATTAACTTAAAAATTATATAACTATTTGGGTGCACATTTTAACTTTCATCTCCAAATTACAGACCTACTTTTAGATCTAGGCAACAAATCTTGTCATGTTAATATGTGTTGTAATAACTAAACCTGCAAGATTGATATGCACATAGTTGTAGTTCTTGCAGGAATGGTGTCCTGGGAAAGCTGTTCCTTCTGTCACATTCCAGCCAATTAAAATGCAAACAATTACCTGATAGGTAATATTGTCTGTCAGTATCTCATCCATCCAAGCAACAGGCGTAATTCGTGCATGTGAAATTTCGAGCTCGTACATGTAGATGTGCACATGCCAGGAGAGTATGTGCACAGGTAAAAATAGGAAGGTTGATTAATCTGTGTTGTAATATTAGCCCGTTAATATTTTCAGATTAATTGGAGGCGCTAGCGCATTATCATTGACAGCCCATGCTTCAAGATGTGAAACAATGCGGTTGGTTGTGAATTTACCTTAACTTAGATATTTTCTCAAAGCTGCCAACATTTCCAAATGTTGTATGTTTCATAGCGACTAAGACTGCTATAGGAATGAGGAATTTTACTGTAACATGTATAGGTATCCTAGTGTCTGTTGGAGTTTGATAAGAATCAATCTCCCTTTCAGCACTTTAATGAAATTTTCCCAAGGTACGTATAAAGTAATGTTCTGTGGGAAATGGTTTCTCAATGAAAACATGTGAGTCTGAAACAACTAAAACTGCAAACATACTAAGTGGCAAAGGGGCAAAATGACCAGCAACCTCCAAAGTCTAGATCTCTATCAAAGCAAGGCGGGTGAGCAGCTGATATGATGGCATTGGAAAATATTTGTTTTAAAGCTCGCAGCTTTGGTTATTTTTATGCAAAGCCATTGTTTTTCTCTTCAGTGTTTTTGCTAAATTGGTAATTGTTTAGCACACTCAGCTTCCCTTGAGTTAATGGTGAACATTATTGCTTTAGGGTTTACACAACTAACGTTTTAATTAAAGGTACCCGCTGCTGATTCTGAATGTTTGTCACTAAGCAACAGCTTTTGTTGTTGCTGGCATGAGATGTTGGCAAAGAGATGACAATTGGTATTGTGAATTTTAAAATAGCTTGTGATAATTTAGGGCCAGTTCAACTCAAAATAATCAAATTCTTGACAAGCGAATTAGATTTTCATAACTATGTGCCACCTCCACTAGCAAGTTTTAGGTTTTGTATGTGTCAAGAATTACTTTTTTTTACTAATTCATTCATTTTTTTAAGAATTCTTTGACGCTTTATTTGACAGCGTGTCAACATGGAAGTGAGTGTGAGAGAGGGGGAGGATATGCGGCAAAGGTCAACAGGCCGGCACTCAAACCTGTGGTCACTGCGTAGAGGCCTCAGTTCTCTATGGGTCCTCTAGACGGCCTCAGGGTACCCCTGCATCACTGCAGACTTCCTTTTTTTAATGATGAGTTGGTAACCCAAAAATGAGGCAAAAAAGTCACATCTGGTGGGATATTTAGAAGCTTTGCATTAAATTACAGCTGTAAAAAAATGTTATGATCAAATTACAGTCTGGCTTCATAAAGTTTGGTTGCCAGGCGAAAACACAGGACTGTGTAGCCAGACCTGTTACTGTATTGTTGCCACAGCAGCAGCAAAAAAGAAGCAGAGCTCCTGTGAAGACCAAGTTCATCATCTTCTTCAAGTGGAAAGAATTTGTCCCTCCCTGTGACATGCTGCCAGCTAACTACAGGCTCTTTCTTCATCCCTGAGCTCCAGTAATGCTTTACAGCTCAAACCCCCTTAGACTAAGACATGAAAATCCATTCAATGTTGAAGTCAGAAAATATATTATTGTTTTTGCTAAATAGCACTGGAATTAGAACAGAAACACAATGATGTATATTTAATTGCTAAGATGATTGATCCCAAAGGAAGCTTCTCCAGTGTGGTTTGTCACTGAGCTGTTTGTTAAATAGGACAGCAAAGCGGTAGTCAGTCTGATCAATCACCCAACATATTTCTCTCAATTTCAATTTTATGCTCTGTATTTAGAAGAAAATCTTTAAAGCGGTGCTCCGATTTTTCAGTTATCCCAACTGCCGCTATTTTTTTTAAAAATAATACTGTCTGGGTTTGTACTTGTTGATATTAATCTGTGAGTCTGTGTCACATTCTATTTAGAAAAGAAATGGTTTTACACATTCACAAATGTTCTGACCTCATGAGAACGAAATGAGCATTCTTAAAGGATCCACACCCATAAACAGCTGGACGTAACGCTATTAATCAAGCGTGCATTACACAACATTTACTGTCCACTTTAGCAGTATTTACAGGCAGAGAAGATAGTGAAATAAAGAAGATAGTCAGGGGAGATAAACATGGGTGGATTCCGATCTGACTTAGTAAATAGATCCTTTTATAGAACAATGTAACATTAGGTTTGACATTTGTGAGCATGTGTTTTTTTTCTGATAGGATGTCATTTCTAGATTTTAGTTTCATGAAACTTTTTGCAGTGGTGTTTTTCTGCATTCACCACATAAAGCTGTCAAGCACGTCACATGACTGTGAGAAACTGACACTTACTGTCTGTCTTTTTATGTTTAAAACTGCACTCAAGCACTTATTTGTGCATATGCAAAATAATTATATCGATAAATTTGAGGTAAAAGTATGTGATATCTCAGCAGGAGATTTCTTGTTTATATAACAAACTTAGAGAGCACAGCAAGAAAACATCTCTTCTTGCTTTTCTTCCTCTGTCCTTTCAAGTGTTTTCAATGACATAGTTCAGTTCAGAGCATTTTATAAGCTTTATGTTGTATTACAGAACTTGGAATTACATTTCAAGGATACAGCATTGAAACTCAGTCATTCGAGCAGCTACAATAGGCTGAGGGAACAAACTGTGCACTGAAACTTTACAACTTAAGAAAAAAATCCTAGATAAACGGGCCTTGAAAGTAAACACAACCTGTGAAAACATGTTACCATCATTCAACTTGCAAACCTGCCTAACCCATCTGTCATGGAATGAGAGGTGGGGTACACGCTGTATAGATGTCAGACCATTACTGGGCCAAAAACAAGACAAATGGGACCAATGATCATACAAAACCACAAAAGAACAAGCAGAAAATACAACCCTTGTGTTCAGGTACAACAAATTTGCAGTCTATCGTGTACAGTTATTTTTTTCTCCCACTCAAGGAGGAAGAAATCTTTGTGTAATGACTAATGAGGGGTTTCAAAATAAAATAAACTGTTACAGGAGATTAAAGTGTTCTTTTTTAATGTCATTTTTCCCTGCAGTTATGTTTTTGTCAGTTTTGATATTGTTTAGTCAGGCTTGCATTTCAGTTAATCCTATAATTACTCCTCAGAAATGACCAAAACTCAAATAAGGCAAGAGAATTATTGCTAAAATAACAGAGCTTCCAGCAATTGCTGGCATGGTCCACATAAATACTACATTGTTTGTGCTTAATCGAGAAAGATGCCGTAATTAATCAAACTCCTACTATGCCATCTGTTTTATGCATTGACCAGACTCTTTACTAAGTACACCTATTCATTTACTTGCTCAAATGCTGAATCAGTCCATTCCATCTCTATTCATAAGAGCACTTTAAAACAGCTACAGCTGACACAATTTGTTGTACACATAAAAAAGAAAACTCCTTAAAGCACCATTATTGTCCCAACAATGCAGGACAATAACAATGTGGGAAATGTTGCCTATTATGATAAGTCTTTATTTCACCTGAATGTTCAGATGATGAAAAGAAAATTTGGCATAAGTCATGTGAAATTGTAGTTCATTCTACCTTGCCTCAATATTTCAGGCTCTGTTGATGGTGAAATGATATGGAGGATATTTTATTGGCACAATTTGAGTCTGTCCTGTTCTGTAGAAACTCTGAAGGGAGCAAAATATCAGAGGTCAGGGTATCTACTGACCTCTGGGGTATCTATCTATCCCCAGCATCTTCTGGGGCCTTGCCACCCCTGTTGCCACTCCTGTTGCCACCCCAGCTGGCGAAAATGAATTCTATTAATAGCTATGGCAAATCGGACAATAAGTTTCATGAATTTCTTGTTTTCCGACAACAGTGAATGCAACACATTGTAACCTGACACCTACTGCTAAGTAGCGGTATGAAGGACAGAGCGCGAGGCAGCAGCATTTATATATATGGATAGATGTATATTACTGGACTGGACATTAGGTGACTTATCGTGCGCCACACACCCGCCATTGCTGTCCATTAAGTCAGAAATATCGGTGGTCAGGAAAATACCACATTCACCCATAGAATCTGAAAAAAGGACACAATATTTAGCGGTTAATTCAACCCTCTGACAGCCATAGATAACACAGTTCAAGGGTTTCACATTTAACAGATGAGAAAAAAGTTTTAATTTAGAGAAAATATTGAAAAGGCTAGCAACAGTTAGGCTAGCAACACCCTAACTGTTGCTAGCTTGCAATTGATTTTGATAACTTTTAACATGTGCTGCGCAGTTCGGTGTGTTTTAGTTCCGTTAGCACTAAAAGAGGACAACCTAATCAACCACCGCTGTGTTCGTGGGAAAATATATTAATGATGACAATATAGACATCAAGCCTGAAAATATAATGTAACAGACTGAATGTTTTGTTTTGGTGTTTTTGTGTACTTTTTTGTGTGGGAAATACTTGTTTTTGGTATCGATTCTCCTGATATCTTTGAACGTAATCTCTGCTTTAACTACTCATTGAGCTGTAGTCTGTCGGTTGCCATAGCAACGGGTCCGCGTGTAATGCCGACACAGTGCGAGGAAAAGCAGAATAGAGGTGGTTTTGTCTAGTTTTGTTCTTCACCTGTTTATCAGCTTTATGGCACCTTTATTGCGAAACACTGCAGCTGCTGCAATTATTAAAAATGCCTATTGGAGACAAATTATTCAGAGAACATTGACCAGTCTTTCAACAATTTAAAACCATCCAATGTCCTTAAAGAATGAAGCAATGGAAGACACTCTGGAAATTACACCATAGTCTAAGATTTAGTTAAACTGTCAAATAACTACACTTGCAGTTCTAAAGTGAAACTCAGGACATGAGCTGAACAGTGACAGTAAAAAAAAAAAAAAGAAAAAAAAAAGAAGCTTGTCTTACATTATGAGAGTGTAATGGTATTAACTAATTCTGTTGAATGAGGATCTAATTCAGAACAAAATCCCTTTGATCTGTTATGTGGGAAATGTCAGAAGTAAGCCACAGTCCAACACAAACAGTACAAATCAACTTGTTTGATTTTAGTAAGTATTATCAACAGTAGTAGAAGTAGTATTTCGATAAGTATTTAATTATTATTTTTGATATTGGCAAACCTTACTATTATGTAAACATGTAACTGTACTTTTGCTTAAAACCTGCCTGGTTGCAACAGGCATGTTTGCTCCTATGCTCTTCTCTGAAAAAGCCATAAACCTCTGCAAAGCTCTGTCACTTGGTCTGGATTCAAGGTGCACTCTTCAACTCTCTAAATGTCAATGGGACACCTGCTCAACTCTGTATAGTTTCCATGACAACAAGGTACTTGACAGCTGCAATGCACAACAGGATGCTGAAGTTTAACAGAAGTGATCTTGAGCTGTCAGTGGCAGACAGGCAGATAGGTTGACAGGCAGACTGGGAGATATGAGTGATACAAGAACAGGGGAAAAAAAAAACATTCATGAAAAAGGAAAAAAAGACTGAGATTAAGGTAAGAGAATGACACCAGATAGAAAGAAGCATGATGATATCAGTTCAAATAGGAGCAATAGAGAGACTCAGTAACAGGGAGAAACAAAGAAAAATGAGAACACACAAGAGAAAGTTTCTTTGATGTATTAGAAGCATGAACAATCAAATAGACATAGGCAGGGTAGAATAAGGGAAAAGAAAGAGAGATCTACAGATATAGAGTGGGCAGTGACTGATACTATTTGTAGGCATCATTCCAAGGGCAACAAAAGGGCAGTCAGGCAAAGGGGAACAAAATCCTTGTCCGTTTGTCTCCTCAAATGGCCTCTAGGGAAGCTCTGAAATGGGCCTTTTCTTCTTGGTCCTTTTCAGCTCTAAGCCCCATCTACATGACAAACAGTGTCACTTTGAAGCTGCTTGTGTCATCTATGCCTATCTGTCACTCATTCCTGACCTTTTGCTCTCCCCTCTCATTTCTTTCCTTTTTTTCTACAGTAATTTCACTTTTTTGTCAGGGTTTCCTTTTCTCTCAAAAACCTTTTTATTTATGTTTGATTTTGGTCTGTTCCGGAAACAAGTCTGTCTAGTGACAGAGATAATTCAGTAGATTCAGTAGATCAGCATTTCCGTGTTACATGTATCTAAAAAGGATTTAAAACAAGGATAAATGGATTCCATAATTGTTTATTGCTAATGTTATGAGTAATGATACATAACTCTTGAAGCTGAAAGAGTCGTATTTATTCAGCAACATGAAGCTTAATTAGTAAAAGTATCTGTATTCTTCAGTGGCACCCCTAGGTCAATCCTTGTCTTACCACGATGAAACACACACATGCTTACTTTCGAGTATAAAGACAATTACCGTTGACAGATATCCGAGTGGTAAGACAACGGTTTCCTACCTGGTTGAAGTGCTCCAGCCTTTTCTTGAACTCAGCAATTGTAGGATCCATGCTGCGAACTTTGACCTCTGGGTTTTGCCTCTGGGCATGCAGACCATTTCTGACAATTGTGCCGATATAGCTGGGGGAGGAAATATAAAATCAGCAAGATTATTATAATTATTTACTTACTTTAAACTTCAATCAATGTTTTATTTATGAATGGATCAGTCAAAGTCATGCATGTTGTTAAAAAGAGGAAAACTGCACAAGCTTGGGCAAATTACTCCCCTTACTCTGGATTGCTCTGCAGTCCAGAATGGATTGGTGTTCTGCATGCATTTCCAACAATATGCTCTATGAATCCAGTACAGAAATAAGGCAAACAGTGGGAGCAAAACAATAGCAACAAACACATTGCTTTATGAACTACCTTCCCTATATGTTATTATAGAACACTTTATTTTTGTCTTTGCATGTCTTTGTAAAGTTGTCTGAGTTATTTTGGGATTTATATACTGATATAAATTATTAATTTGTGAACTTAAAAGGATCTTAGGGGATTGATAGGTACTGACACTAAATTAATTGATGCTTCCAGCAGCAGTGCTACAGTGATAAAGTGATTATGGATGGCTATAGTTGGTGTGTTTATACAGACATGTTTATAGGTATGACATGCATTTGTGCTTGTGCTTACTCATACGTCTATGTATTCATGCAAATTTAAATGGAGGAAATCATAAAAGTGCTGAACCTGAGAATTTGTGGCCTGTGATCTGAGCAATGTGTTGATGAGGTCTGCGCTCTATCAACTTGCTGAAATGGCACTTTACTGATCGGGCCAATAAAAATCACCCCTCTTAACCCTGTCAAGCTGCACATTAACTTTACATCCCATTGTTCTTTTTTTATTATTTATTCCTCAATGAATCGCTTGATTTACTTTAGTGTATTTGGAAAGCTGAATTCCAAGTCTCCCAAGGCACACACACACACACACACAGATAACCGTATCTCTGTTTTGACAACAGCTAAAGCTCTTATTGCTGCCAACTACAAATCTTTTCAGGATGGAAACAATCAATAGTCTTCCAACATCACTCCAACAATTAAAATAATAAAATGTAAAATCAGACATCTGTGGGTTTGGGAGTGTATGCGTGTCTGTCTCTAGGCTTGGCTTGCGATGACAGTACTGGAAATTATCACATCAGACTGGATATTAGAGAGAGAAAAAGACTTTTCATGGTGAGTCTGGCACAGTGTTAGGCTAACCACATTTCATTGGAGTAATATTTGATAGCACATGAGGGACATGACAAACGATGCAGCAGGATATCCCAGGATAATTACTTGATAGCAAATTTTGTGTGTTAAACAGTATAATCCAGCGGTTTATGGCACAGATCAGACTTCAGCAACAGCAATTAAATGCTTAAATCTTTACACACTTTGCCTTACTTTAACAAAACTACATTCTGCTCATTCTTCTCCTCGAGTCAAATGTTAAGTGTCAGCAAACATTGCAAGTGATTACCTACACATGTATAACATTTGACTCATGACTCTCTGGCTCATTTTGGTGGAACTGTAACAGTCATTGCTGAATGCCCCATTAACACACACTCTTAAAGGCTGCTTTGTCTGAATCTTCTCTGTGCTTAGAGCACACAGTAGCAGTGACCTCTGCTCCCTGTTTTCAACTTCTAACTGAACTCTCTTGATCTTTTAAAGGCCTGCAGGAATGCTTTTTGTGTTTGAAGCAGAAATCAAAATCAAATATTCATCTTCAAAGTGCAGCGGGGAGACAGCAAAGTGAACTTGCACCTCATTATCCTGATTCTGAGTATTTCATTTATACTTTTCATAGAGTTATGGCTTTGGTAAAAAAAAAAAAAAAAAAAAAAAAAAAAGTTGGTGTACTTAAACGTGGTTTGTAGAGATTGTGAGTTGTAGCAATGATGTCATTCTACGTCATCCATCCTAAAACCAGATTGGATCTGTGTTTGTTATTGTTTTCCTGTTGGAACATGCTTTCGTGTTGGTTAGGTTGTTGAGGAACACCTATTCATCTGTCTGATGAATAGACAGACCCATTGTAAACTGGAAGTTGGGTGAACACCAATGTGAAGCAAGCTTTACATAAAACTAAACAGAGAGTCAATCAAGACAGATGCTCCTGCTCCAAGTAAAAGTGTCAGGTAAAACATCTTCTGGATAATTATTTTAAAGTTAAATGTAATTTGACCAGAGTAATAGGGAAAAATTTGGCAGAAATCTAAGTGATGCTTGTAAACCTGAGAGCACTGTTCCAGCTGTCAGGCATGGGGGTAAGTAAAATCATGCAGACCATCTCTGAGGGAGTGGTGTCACATGACAAGTGGATGCAACAATACTATGAATACCTCTACATTTAATAACTTAAAATAAAAGGAAAGATGGCTGAACTTGAAACCAATTGGATGCTCCAACGGGACAATGATATCATAAAGCACTGTTGATTTTGGAATGAATAAGGCTTACATGGATTTTCTGTATTTGCCCAGATCTCAACACATTTGAAACTTTGTGGGCTTTGCTTAAAAGTGGTCTGCGAGGCAAGGAAACCAAAACATTGCATAGTCTACCATTGCTGACAGGAAAATTAGGTCAATTTAAGGAAACAAGAGTAAAACTGTCATCTATAAACAATAATTGCATGTGACTGAAGGTTCTACTGTTACAGCTGAAAGGAATATTGCAGGCGGTGCAGCACCCAAATAATTTGATTATTAAGGCTCATTTCTCCTGACTGTTGTTGAGTGAAGAAGGTAAAATGAATCAAATCAATAAAGTAATTTTATGACTTACAGTCCGAATATATATCGCTTGCTTGTAGCATTTCTCAAATTTCTAAAACTCTTATTTGCAGCTTTATATTCAGTCTCAAGCAGAAATTGGCATGACATCACCCATCAATCATTCTTTGGGGTTTGCCAGCAACTGACCAAGTGGTGGTCGCAAACTGAGCCGAAGTTTGCGCCCCTTATCTGGAGAAACTGAACATCCGTGTTCTGACGAGATGGCACACATTGTCAGATATGCCATAGCACATCTAGCTGGGCTAGCTTTGTCCAGTGCCGTGTAAGTTTTTGTCTAGCAAAGTCAGCAACCTGTGATGTAACATCGGCTTGTGCATGTGCATTGTCACAAGGTAAGAGGGATTGTTGGATAGTACAGATAGTCGGAACATCATCGTTAAAGCCCTGCGATCATAGAGATTTCATGGAAAAATAATAAGAAATCATGGTCCATCATTATCAGTGGGGGACAGTTAATCCTGACAGCCGTTACCTAGAGCGTGTAGGGGGCAGTATATAATTTATTACATTTTCCAAACCCAAATGGAGTATGGAATAACGCAAGAAATGGATCAATGCCTGCAGCCAACCTCATGTCCAGTTGAATGAAACTGCGAAGGAAGGCAACTACCACATGTTCATCTGCACAAAGGTAACTGGTTGTAAACATTGCATTTTTTTCATAACACTTATTGATAGTCAATCAACGGTCTGTAAATGAAGCTAGTTATGCGTGATTTTATATGTGTAAATTCCAATGGTAGCTATATAGCAGCATAAACGCATCTGGTGCAGTAACTGTTATTTACATGTTAGAAGCTTTTCATGCTGCTGTTTATTTAAACCATTTTCCTGACCACAGATTTTAACAAGCTGGTATTATTTAAGTTATTACTCACCAGCTTGTGTAAAAACTATGTTCGACACAGCTTTCATATTGGCATCAATCAAGACTTTGTGCCCCTCATCATTCTTTCTCTGGCTGCTTTAAGGTAGATTTCTCAGTTGCTTTCATGCAAATAGCTTTACAAACTCGATGTAGGACTCGGAGAATTTTCTTGCCTGTTGTCTTTGCCTCAGTGTTAGCTGATAAGGCAAAAATGACTCAAATGTATCTGGTAATGCATTATAACACTGTTTTCGGAGGTTTGCTCTCATTCTGCTTGGGGCGGAGCCGGCGTCATGTAAATGAATCATGTGTTATGTTTGCATATGGTAAAATTGTGTCATTCACTTTGGTAATAAATTCAGGTATTAAAACATAGAGAAAATAAATTATTATCATTATTATTATTATTACTGTTATAATTACAGCATCATTTTGTGTATATTGCTTAAAAAAGAACAACATATATTTAGGAAGTGTTGCCATCTACATCATTCAAACCATGGAACCCTGGAAAAGCTGCAATACTGCTATTTCTTTCTGCCCTTTTAAGAGGAAAGCCTGAAGTCACAAGTGAGTCCAGCAGGGAAAGCAAGGGAGGGGTCTAGTGGACGTCTGTAGCCAGCTAACTTTACGAGCTGGGCTTGGACATGTTGAAATAGTCTGAACGAGAGGTTTTGTTCTGAAAGGCCAGACTGTTCTCACACACTGTGAGCCTAGGAGCCTTTTGCTGTAGTACAAACACTAAAGGAACTGGTGAAACCCACTTCACAAACATTTAATCAACATAACCTATGAGAACATGCTGCCAATTACAGTGAATATAAATATGTCTAAACAGATACAAACACTCTACCAGAGTGCAGTGCCCCATAAACAAGTACACATGGCACTGAGACCTGCCATGACCTCTAAAATTTTAGATTTGCTCTCATGAAAAATAAATATTTCAAACATCAGGCTAAAATGAAAAAGAAAAAAAGAAAAGAGAACATTTTGGTTGCTCTTATTGAAGCTGTCTGAACTCCTGGCAGTAAGCAATATAGCATGCTATACTTCAAAGGCACCAATATTTAAGAGGAAATACTTGGATCACAAAATGTGCAAGAAGAAACTGCAAGCAAAAATGAAGGGGTCATCTGGAGGGCAGTTAAGCTTAAGTCTTCTTTTTATTCACTGCTCTTTTTCTCTTACCCATCCTGCACTCCACTCCTTTTATTTTAGCTCCTAGAGATGATCTCTCCAAGTCAACCCTTTGTTTGGCAGTTCAAAGTACCATTTTTTTTCTTTACTGACTTTATCACCTCTTTTGAAGCTGCCATTGTCCTTGGCATGCTACATTTTTTATTCCGGACAACTTCTAATTTCATAAGGCTTAAAAGTCTTCTTGTAACATTTAGCCCTATATTGTCAAAAAGAAAATTATTTTGATAAATGTTTGATGTCTTTGTTTTCCAACTGGTTAGTATCAACAAAACCTCTGCTTTGCTGAACTTTAGGGAACCTTAAGTTAATCTATTTAATCGGTAAGGTAAGGGTGCCATGTGATTCTGTGGTCTTGGCTGGAAGTCCTGAGAGCCTCCTGTCATGTGTTTCATGATGTGATTGCTCAGATGTGTGGGAAGAGTCAAGCAAGTTAGAAATATGAAGATCAGTACAGGAAAAGAAGACATCTTGGCAACAACAAATGTCATCGGAAAAGATAGCTGCAGAATTTAGCGATATAATCTTTCCTGTTTAGAGGTTGCTTGGAATTTGTTTTGATGATTTCATTCTGACTAACCCCTTCTTGTGATGGGGAGTGTCTGCATGACTAATCAGGCTCTGGTGAGAAACTCAAATCTCTGAAATCTTGTCATTTGTAATAATTCATCTGATGCTCAGCCAACACTATTTCTCTTAAGGAAACCTAGAATTCCAAGTATTTCAAGTGGCTTCAGAACTTCTTGACTTTTAACTCCCTGGATAAACATTGTTTTGATTGATGTCTGTTCTTTTGGTCTTTTGCAGTGTCTTTATACATAAGTTCATAAATGTAAAGGAGCAAATATTTTAACGTCCAGAGATAACATAACCATCAAAGCTATATAAATATAGCTACACTGTGTTTATATTGAATCTATTAATATAATGTTGGTTGTTGAACAATTGAAAGTTTTTTTTTTTTGTTTTTTTTTTTAACTCTCAACTCCAGGTTGCATCATTTTAGTCAAGAACATGCATATTTGTCCATGATGTTTACACCAGCAGACCTTTACTGTTAACTTCCTGAGCTATACCTGAGGCAAATCATGTGTCCGGAGCTGGTGCTGTCTATCTGAGGTATTTCTCAATGAGATATGGGTGATTAAGGTTATGTGGTAGGGCTGGGTTTACTCCTTCAGGTTGATTTGACCAAAACCAGGCTGTTTTATTGAATGGTTGCACTGCAACAGCTATATGGCTTAAGGTCTTACAGCTCAAATTACTAATGTCTCACACACAATAAAAGTGTGGTCTCAGCAGTGCAATAAAAGCTGTAACTGTGCTTCCAAAAATGCTCCCTTTCATGCTCTACTTTCTAGATGATTTTAAAGCCATCAATTGCCTGAGCCTGGCCTTTTATTAGGTCAAGTCAGGTACTGTCCATTAGTCTCACTATGTAATATTTAAATTTACGTAGTCCATCATTTATGTCAGATTTCATGTAATGCATCATATAAAGTGCTTTGCTAATTTTTTCATACCACAAGACCATTTTCATATTTTGACACAATACAGATGCAAACTTCAAGAATTTCTTTTATTTAAAGCCCTATAGGACAGTATCACAAATAGCACATAATTGTGTAATAGAAGGAAAGTGACAGCTGGTTTGCAAATATTCTTTTTTTCTAAAAAAAAACCCTCCAAATAGTGGTATCCATTTACGTTTGAGACCCTGCGAGCCAATGCTTTGCAAAATACTGTTGGCTGTAAGAATAGCTACAAATCTTTCTGGGTTATTTGTCTCTGTGTTTGCAGTTTCAGAGGGTGACATTTTTTTCACCAGTTCTGCTATGCAAAATAGTTGATGATTGGTGGGAGTATCCATAAACAGTCATTTTCAAGTTTTAGGTTTATACTCCGATTATTGTGTATGTTACAAATGTTTTTCAGCCTCTAACAGGTTTCTTTCACTATTTATTTTCTGATGTTTATTTTAAAAATAATCTTAAAAGCCTTATTAATTTTCCTTAATCTTAAAAGTAAGATTAAGGAAAACTGTAAGATGTGAAACAGTTTTAGGGGAATAAATACAGTACTTATGTGAAATGGTGTACAAGTTCATCCTTTAATTTTACATGAACAGAGTTCCATGTGTTGCAAAAAGGCATTGTGAATGGTTGCCTGTCTCTGTTTCCTTGTACAATCAGCCATGTGCTGTGGTAGTTGTTGACTGGGTGTTTTTTCTTGGTAGCTGGAAATGTAAGCTAACCCCAGTCCCTTCCTCTACAGCAAACCATGGTCTTGTGGTGATGTGGCCTACATCTAATAGCAAACTGAAATGCTCTTCAAAGATGAGCTGTCCAGTAAACCTATGGCAAAGTTGGTTAAGGAAAAAAACAGATTGCAGATTTTTTCCTTTCCAGGGGAAAGTCTGAAGGATCCGCTGGTGACCGAGGTCTCACATCCTGCATCAAGAAAGCCTAACAGATAATATTTATCATATCCCCTAGCCATTGCTTGTGGAAACACACAAGCCCTGGTGTAGGTTATCCAAACAAAAACTTTTTTGTTTTTAATTTAGCCCTTGTCTTGTCCTTCCTTGGAATGTGCAGAAGACCACTGTGACCTGGGCCAAACCCAGATATTTGGAAAGCTGGAACAAAAACTGAGCCACAGTGAATGCACTGAGTCTGAAAAATAAAAGGGAACTAATTAAAGATGTAGCTAGACACTCCAAAATATGTGCACATATTTACAGCTATCCACATCCTGTTAGCACCATGTGTTATGATTACCTGGTTCCTGAGAGGTGTTTGGTATCATTAGATCTATTCTTTTTCCCAAGTCTATCTGCAGGCGAGGTGAGACAATATTTAGCCTGGCTCATCATTAGCCCATTACAAGCCTGCATTCAACAGAGCATGTCTCATTTCTTCAGCACTCCAGGCTAATGATCATGTATTGATTTATCTAACAATTTGAGCAACTGCAAAGTGGCAAATTAATTTGCCACATAGTGACTTGCTCTTGGCAAAAAAAGAAAATATTCATGCTTCTCCTTTCTTTTTTCATACTCCTGTTTCTCTCACTTCTAAATGTTTGTAAGAATGTCATATTACCGCTGGTTTAAGGAATATATCTCTGGGCATACACAGCTCATCTAATTCAAATCCTTCTGAGTGAGGCTATAAGAAAGATTAACTGTCAGTTGCCTCCCAAGTAAGTTTTCATTTACTTTATTTTTGCGCAGTCTCTTTTAAGTGGGCAACCCCTCTGATATATGCAGTATAAACACAGTCAGCTAAAAGATAGTGGTATGGCTGGTTATTTAAGCTGTGGTTTCTATTTGAGTAGCTATGAATGTCTAATTAAAAGATCTTTCTGTGGTTTTTGTAAGGAAGCTGGTCTACTTACCTATATCTTACCATCTATATTAGCTGCTTATAAACAAGACCATTTGAAAAGACAATATTCTTAGAGTGGAGAAGGAAGACTCACTCAGAGTGTCGTTTATGCGAGAACTGCAAATTATTTTAAATACTCTGTAGTTTTCTCCCCATATGATTTATAAACTTCATTTTGTCATACTGAACTCTGTCTGTTAAGCACATCTCTACAATAGCATCATTGGTAACCCTTACATTTCATGTTCCAATCCTCTTTCTCACTTTTAAGTCTATGATTATGTAATTTATGGGTTGCTCAGTATCGTTCTGATGCCTTGGGTTTATTTATCTTACTGTTCTTGTTGTTCCTCCTGGTTACTTGACAGATCTTTTAGCTATTCTGCTACTTGCCTCTGGAAGCACTTTTCACCTGACATGTAAACACATATCTGCTTGCACTCTTTTTAGATTTTATATATACATATTTTGATACTTTTTGTGTGCCTTTGTGTTTGCACTTGATTTTGGATCGTTTTTGTTTTTTTTTAGAACTTAGAATTTTATTATTTTTTGCAGAGCAATGATACAACCATGCATTAAAGGTACATGACACAAATGTTGACAATATAAAGTTTTCCATAAATATTTTGGATCATTTTAATACCAAGATGACTCTTGTGTGTTCTTGAAGGTGCCAATTAATAAAACGTACTAAAAGGACTAGTTTTTGTTGTCTGGCAGTTTATAGTGAACATGTAAGCCTTTGGTCATTTAGTCAGTCATAGTTACAACACTGTTGACCCTGATAGAGGTGTTAGTCTAAGAAAAACTGTGGTTATACTGCCTCCATGTGGTGAGTGCCTTGAATTAAAAGCAGACTGTATTCATTATTTAAAAGCAATGGAAAAATTAAAGCAAGATCACTTGAAAAAGATAGTTTACGCAACTGTAACATATTTTATTTCATTGTAATAATCACAATAACATGCCTAATAATGGCATAGTGTTTTCCTAGAGGATACAAAGCTGTCATTCCAGCGTTTTATTACATACCTTAAACACTAATATTCAAGTGAAACATAAAACTATCTTTTCATAGAGTTCTCATCTGAATAAAACAAATTATTGTCTGTTGATGGATAAAGGACAGTTTTCTCAGTTTGTTGTGACTTGTTGCTCCATGGACATTGAAAATCTAATCTTAACCAAAGACATTTAAACTGACAAGTTTTATTTGCAGCTAAGCGAGGGAACCAGCCATTCACCCTTCCCACAACTACAAATTTACGACTCACTTGGGAAAATGAAAGTTAAACAAATTATAAAAAGAAATTTGTAAACATTTTCCTGCAGTGTTAATGGCAGAGTAGTGGAAACATAAAATATGGCTGAGCATGTTTAAAGCTCTAATAGTCTGTGATGAAAATGAGATCGATTAAAGCTGTCATTGGTCCGTGGTTTGCTTTGAGGACTTTTCCAGGGCTGGCTGCCCTAACCGTGTTTGTGGCTGGGTGTAACTTCTCCCCACCTCTGTCGCCTGCATTAATGTACCAGCAGACATGCTGCAGTCTGAGACAGCAGACCACATAGACCTCTAAAGAAAATAACTAAACTGTTAGACTTAAGGAACACAAATGTAAAGCCCAATGCAAGCACTTATAGAAATTGATATAAACTGAGACAGATTTTGTCATAAATGGAGGACTTATTTGAAAAAGAGATAAGTAATAACACTTCCATCCATTTAGGAAAAACAAACAAACAAAAAAACATTAACCTAATCTTTTTTTAGGATTTGTGCTTGATCTCTGCCACATTTATTGATCCAGTAAGTAATAATTTATTTTCAACTTCAGGCCTTTTTGTGCGAATGAATGCAATTATTATTAAATAATTTTCTTTCTATTTTTATTATTATTTTTTTCCCCATTCTGTTTTATTTCTCAATTATTCAGATTTTCTAGCCACACCTTTCTGGGAGCAGACCCAAAACCCCATGGAGAAGATGGGGAAGATCCATCTTCTGGCCTGCAAGTAAAATGAATGAATGAATGGGTGGATAGATGGACTTAAAAAATAGGCATTCATTGTTTTGTTTTTTTTCCTGTGAAATACTGAACCAACACCACTGCTAACTATAGTTGCTAGTCTAGATCAAATTATTCTTTGCATTTGATTATGAAGTTTGTGACTTCTTTAAATTGGTTATGAAATACCCATTGCAGTGATAAAATACTGCCACTAAGTGGCAATATGGGTGAACATAAAAGACTGCTGGATATAGGTTGGACGGAAAGGAAGAAGGAAGGAAGGGAAGAAGCAAAGAAGGAAGGATTGAAGGAAGACTGGAAGAGAAACAGATATTAAGCCCTAAAACTGAATCTCTCCTCAAGCCACATGCCTACATGCCGAGAAGGGCACGGATAACTGAGGTTAGAGGTCTGGGGGGAGACAGAGGGACAGTTGGTGTTTGGACGGCAGACAAGGGCAGGCAGGGGCAAAGCCAGCAGAGTAAACTATGCCCGACAGCACAGCCGGGTGGAGTGGACTGTGATCTTCTGGTGTGGTGCAACCACCTGTTTGCTTGTCTGCTTATGTTTAATTGATCAAAATAACATGAGCTAATGCTATATGTAGACATTTTTTTAATAGTAAACTGGCAAAAAAAAGTAGTCAAAACAGGTTGACCTGTTTTAAGGTGAGAGCACAGTGTATTCTAGTTTATATATTTATTCAACCCACATACATAGGACAGAGGCTCTGTGAGGGTGTTGAGTGAGGAAACTAGAGTTCATGGTTTGCTGCTACAATGAGGTGGGGGCACATGGAAGTACTTCTCACACTTGTCCTTTACCATGAACTCATGCAGACAAATTCACAAGACACACCAGCCCCAGAGCACACTTATCATGCATAAGAGAAGTGACTTTACAGGCACATAACCACAGATGTTTCCCCTGACACTCAATGAGATGAACATTAGAGATCACATTGCACATAGATGGATTAGGGGTCTGCTTTAACTGTAGCTACCCTACACCAGAATAACATATATTGCATGATGAACTACAAACCTGAAGTCAAAGTGGAGAAGAGAAAGAAGGTAAAGAGAAGAAGGACAAAGGTTGGAGATTTGTTATGCAAATGAAGGCAAGCAGATGGTAGGATTGATAAACACGTGGACAAAATGGCCTTCTTGGCGGAAATCCCAGTCATAGCCATCATGCTTGCCATGAGCAGGCATATCTGTCAATCAAGAACAGGTTGGAAAATTGTACAGCCAATGAGATGAATTTGAAAATTCAATTTTAAGGCAATTGGTTTTTCACCAATTGAGTAATTTATTACAATATATATAGTATAACTTGTCTAATCAATAATTTCAATTTATTTCATGAGTAATCTTTCTCATCACTAATAAAGATGAAGGCAGATAATAATTCTTATCTGCCTTCATCAGATAAAAATTATATCTGATATCTGAACCAAGATGTCAGATATAAAAACTGATATCTTGGTTTTTAGGTATTAGTATTTTGTGTTACTCCCCAGCTTGGACTTTTCCAAATTTACTCTGACATAAGGATTTAGCTGATGCTAGTAAACATCAATGTGGGAGAAAAGAAAAAAAAAAAAAAAAAAAGGGATCTCAGTTATGCATATGGGATCCTACAAGTTCAATCTTAGGACTTTAAAACTTTTCTTGACTGAAATTTTTTTATCTGATTGGATCAGATTCACGTCTTATAAATTAAGTAAACCTGTTTGACTTGGATCACCTTAAAAAGTTGCACTGTTTGCATGCATAGTGGCAAAGCATGAAGTCTGAAGTCCCACAGTACTTCACCTGAATAACAACTTTTTTTCTGAGGGCTGATCAATGGAAATTCTTCCTACTTCTTCCCTCTAATGTTGACTGGAATGATTGCATTGTTATGGGCTGCGTTGCTATGGGACTAACTGGTAGAATTAGGCTCATCATAAGTCTGCCTGGTGACAATTTTAACAAGAAATGCAACAGCTCTGCAAGTAATCATTTTAATAGAATACGTCAACTGGACCTTGCAGCTTTTCTGGAATCTATGCTGTGTTCGGGAAACACGGCATTTCTTTAAAGAAGACAACTACAAATAGACATACCCAGAGGAACTCTGCTCAAGTGCCTTGTGTGATGCTCAAAAGGGTTGAAGATGTACAGGTGACTCTCAATGAAGAGAAAAGCATTATAGAGATAGAAGAATGAATTAGACACATTGACAGATGCTTTTAGGGCTTTATTTCTATTGATTATAATAATGTTCCTCCTACAGATAATTAAAACAGTATTTAAAGTAAAATATTACATTAAACCAATAAAAAATGTAGATACAGAAATGTGGACTGTATGAAAGATATTTTTAATATTTACTATTAGTTTCAAATAGTTGCTATTTTTGAAATGAACTTTTAAGCTGGCAAATGAGCCTCATCTGGGAACACATATTCAATTTTTTAGATTATATAATTGCATTCATGTTTTCATGTCATCATACTTTAGGTAGAACAGACTATTCTCTTGCTTTGCCTGTATACTGTTACAGTGTTAGTTTACCGATGTTCCAAACATTTGCAAACTGCAGAATGTTTATCTTTTTTTTTACTTGGTAACAAAGTTAATGATGATTGCATGGCAAAACTGTTTGGACCAAGGCCTGAAACACGGGCCAGAAATTGAGCCATAGCAGAAATAAATGAAGGTGCTTCTTTTCTAGAATGACCCAACTCCACGCCCACAGACGTTAGCAGAATCTGGCAGCCATGTTTGAATCAATTCCAGTAGACATTTAGAGCTTGTTTGTGTAATAACTTACACACAACCAGACAACACTGGCTTTAATTATGAAAATATAAACTACTTCTCACGATGTAAAGACTAATTAGGCTGTTGGTTTGCTGAGTTTTTACTGTGAAGCTTTAATTTGGCTTAGAGTACCATTGTTTGATTAAGGAACAACAGAACTGGATATTGTTCTATATCTTTAATATATTTCTCTGTTTGGCTGCAGGTCAACTATGCATGAATGAATGAAAATAAGGCAGGACTTTCTCTTCATTTTGCACCCTTAGCAGAGGCAACATTCTCAGCACCACTCAGGGGGGCTCCATTAAGCAAGGCATGATACCAAAACCCACCCGGAATTCAAGGAACGTTTTCCCTGTGGTTTCAGGTTACCAAGTCCACACGTTAAACACAGATTCCACACACACACGCACATATATAACTGCCTACACAGTAGCACTGTACTTTTTGTTATTTCGACAGAAGTTGAGTTGTTGGCTTTTCTTCTCCCCTCCCATGCCTGTCATTCATTTTCGTTTTAAAACTCACATTCTTTTTCCTGTGGGTTGTGTAAAAACTTGGACTTGAACTTAAAACTTCAGCTTGACCCTAACCACCCGCCTGTTAAGATTCTCACTTTATTGATAAATGCCACACGGTGAAAGTTTAACCTTATATGCACATTTACACTAAAATCACACAGGAACCATTGGTCTCAAATTTCAAAGTATATGTAAACACTGCATCCCTCAATATTCAACAGATTTTGGGTCAAAAAATGTCAACTCTAAATCACAGCTCATTTTCATTCACTGTATCCATCAAGAAAAAAAATGCAGGCTCCTAAAAGAAAGTTGGAGCAGACATTTGTAAATTAGAAATGTTCCTGCTGTGTGAATGACTGTACAAAGTCAGATCTCAAAGTCGGTGTCCTGCATACTTTGAATGTTTCTCTGGTTCAACACCCCTGAATCCAATGAATAGTTCTTTACCAGGCTTCTGCAGAACAGGGTTGCCTCCAGAAAATTTTCAAAACAGCAGTCAGATGTATGCCACTGATAATCTTGAGATACATCACAAAAACTCAGTCTTTAAGGCAGATACCGATGTAATTTGCATATGATTACGGACAGAGCCAAGAAATTGTCATAGATATTTAAAAGTAGGTCAAAAATAAGAAATCTAGACCTGAACATCAAAACATCTAATTATTTAGATATTTACTTTGCTCAACAAAAAGCCAACTGCATGTTAAATGATTTGACCAGAGTCGAAGATGCAAATTGCTCTCCAGGCATTCTCTTTGAACAAAGGGCATTTTTCTACTTATAGAGGTGCAATGACTTTTATGTTTTTTGGGGGGCGGGTTAAAATAGTGATTACATTATCATTTTATGATACATAGATGTAGAGCTAGTGAACAAACTGAAACACTTAAAACATCAATTAAGAGACCAGACACGCAGAGACAGTTTTAATTCAATGCAAGCACCATAGACTGTGTGCCAAGAACCAGCAATCACTTCACCACATAACTGTGGTGGTTCATCAAATATTTTCATCCACCGACAATTTAGCTTGAAACTCTGCACATTATCAGCAACTGACATTAAGTGAGGGACATTTGGAAGAGTTACTCTTAGTTTATTGACAGAATGCTTCAGAATTTGTGTAACAGTGAACAGAAATGTTTAGAAAGCTAACACACACCTCTCACACATACACAGAAAACATTGATATACAGACTACCACTGGCTGGCCACCAAAAGCTAAAAGACTTGAAATAGGATCATTGAGGCATAAAGCCACAATGAAAGATAACTCTTTTAAAACTACTTCTTCCCTCTACCACAGTCATACATCTTTCATCTATTCCAGATTTTAAATCAGCTTTTCTTGTTTGATTGACACTTTTATTATCCCTCCTGTTCCCAATTGCTCCACTTCCCATCCTCCTCTTCCAATTTGAGTTTTTTGATGTCTTTCCACTGGGCAGTGATTGGTGAGTCAAGTTTACCTTGTCCAATATAAACTGCTGTCATAAAACATGCCAGTCTATTGTGGCACTTTAATTATATGAGCTCAACCCACTCCACCGTCTAAGGACACAATATTATAGGAGAAGCTGGAAACCTTTAGCTTGCACAAATGAGATGATGAGAATAAAACGAGCTAGAAGGCAACCTCACAAAAATGTGCAGAAAGGCATAAACACAGGGAAACTGAAATACACAAAACACTCATTACTGAGAGAAACGTGACAAGTAACCATCTTGCAAAGGAGTGCATAATGTGTTTGTGTTGCATATCAGCAACACAAACACATCTTCTGCAATCATTTTTTACCATTTATAAATGTCATAAATCCAAACTCACTGTCCAAACATGTTGGCACTGAAAATAAATAAGTCAAAGACTGAAATGCGATTACTGCTATTTTCCCCTTTCTTCAATTACACAGAGAAACACGCAGCGGCACGCACACGCCCTCACACGCACGCACACAGTCCAGGAGTCTAATTTGGATGGTTAAACTGAGGCCCTAAACTCTTGTGCAAGGTTATGTGAAAGAAACCAGCCACAAACTCTAATCCAAAAACAAGTCTAGGAGAAATTCAGAAAGGACAGAAGAAAAATACTGAAGAGGTTAATCATAAAATTAAACAAAAAGTGCTTGGCTTCAGTACTAAAATGTGGTATATCATGTCAGCTGCGCCTTGTTCCAATTTATTGTTTTCTTTTTTTCTTTGCTCAAGTACCTATCTGACCGAGCAGACATTTAATGTTTCAAAATACAAGAAAAACGTTCTTAAAGTTTTGAGCGTTAAATGTTTTTTTCTCCCACAAATATACACAAATTTATTATCCTTTCAACTTAGACAAGCCATTTTGATGAATTCTCAAAATTTTTAACTAAGCCCCTTTCAACCCAGGAGACTGATAGAAAAGCCGGGGGAGACAAAACATATGACTTGACAGTACAGAAGGGAGTGGAGTGTGAGGGGTGAAGATTTTGCCCAGTGCACCGTTCTTCTTGCTTCTCCTCACAATGAGCGAAATAGATTCCAGATGTCGAAATGATAAACAAATGGACTGTCATAACTTTATAAAAATGCAAGGCATTCAGAAGCACTTGCATTGCTGTATTGTCTGTGGACCATCTCTTTCCCTTAATCTCAAGTCTTTGGACTCAACCCCAAAGAGGAGTGCTGAGTTATTACTTTCTTCATTCGTTCTGAAGATCACATATGTGCAACACACCAGAATGTACAGAGCAATCTTAGGATAAATTAAAATTCTACATGGTTGAAGTGTCAAATTACTCTAAACATCAGTCTGACATTATACACAAACATTAAGAAAGAAAAATAAGAAAATTTAAATAATCACTTGCTAATTTGTGTAATAAATGTGTCCTCCTGCACAGATCAAAATACCCAGAGGAATGTAATCTACTGTATTCTAGAACTCCACCATTTCATGAGGTGGCAGGTTATTGGCATAACTCTGTTGCAAATTTTGTTTTGACTCTCCTTTTAGGAAGCTGTCGAAACTGAGAAATTGTGCCGTTTGAAGGAAGAGTCTTGCCTCTACTTGCCGTTTAGACAATTGTTATGATGACAACTGTTTGTTTGCTTGTAATAATCTGTTGTGAATACTGAACAGGAACAAGGAGAAGGAGAAAAGGTAGGGAGGTGTGTTGGCGTGTGGGCGTGTGTGTGTGTGTGTGTGGGGGGGGGGGGCGGGAGGGATTAATCCATTCCATTGATCATAATGGGTAATGTTAGAGCCTGATGTTAGATCAGCTGGCCTCAATCAAAGCTGGTGTTGTGTTTCAACGAACGCCGAGAATGGGAGTGAAAGAGGAGGCAGGCAGCTTCAGCACAGACACAACAGGTCTGGAGAAATTGAGCGATGGCAATTTAAAACTGTGGAAAGACTGAGTGTTGGACCCCATCACTTATCTCACTTTTTCATGTGAGTGTGACACCCAGAAAAAGCAGGGAGGGAAATGGTAGTCTGGACAATACCAACACATTCTTCAATATAATCAGTTCAGGAACAACCAAAGCCAACTTGGTCCTCCTGAGCCTTCCTGTCATACTTCTAGTGACTTAGAAGTATGACAGTCATGGATCTTTTTTTACTCTGCGTCTTTGTCTTCAATCAAATCAGCAGATGAGCCGGGGGTATCTTCCTCTCCCATGTTTTTCTGTCTGTACCAAGTGAAGAGGTGAGGTTGAACCAGAACAAGGCTGCAGGTCCAAAGGTCTTGGTCCCATGCGCTTACGGCAAATATGAACAAACTCTTTGGGATTCTGCAGTAACTCTTCAACCTCAACATGAACCCGGTGAAGGATAATGTGTTTTGGAAAACAGTCTGCCTTTCAAAACACTGACAGAAATACCACAGGGGATGTTACTTTCACAATTCCTTTTCACTCTGTACACCTCAAACATCCAGCACAAGTAAGTCATGTTATCTGTAGAAATACTCTGATGACTGTACATTTGTATTAGAGAGGGGCAAGCAGCCAAGTGCAGAGAATGTGTGCACTGCTTTATGCCATAGTGCGGGAACATTCATCCCACTTTTCAAATTAACAAAACAAAGAAAATGATTGCATAATTCAAAAGAATGACTTTCTAATTAGATACTTTTGGTAATATATATCAATCAATTAAATCAATCCAATTTTATTTGAATAGCACTTTTCAGTAACCAGGCATTTCCAAGTGCTAATTGGGGGGGGACTCAGTGAGCATTTAACTTTCATCCTTTTTATGTCAGTTGATAGTTTAACATGGAAAACAAAATGAAATAGTTATTTTTGCTTAATGTTACTGCAAAGGTAACATATCCAATATAATCAATATCATTATATTGATTATATATATAATCATTATATACAGTACAAACCAAATGTTTGGGCACACAGTTGTGTCCAAACTTTTGGTCTGTACTGTACATTGATTATATATATATTCATATATATATAATCAGTATATATAATATAACCTCACGTAGGTTTTTTACACCTACATGATAGGTGTAAAAAACCATGATAGGTTTTTTATACCTATCATGGTGTAAAAAACTGTTAGCTTTGCATCCTGTCGCCACACCAAAACACTATGTGAAATACAATCTCATCCAAAGCGACATAGTACTTCAAAGCTGAGATAGGACTGACAAAATTGTCTTTAGAATTTTTAGATCTATAGGATTAGTTAAAAATAAACACTGTCACTACCAACGTGCCTCAAAAAGACAGGGTCTGGCCCAATTTATAAGTCATTATTTGTTCCAAAAATCTACAGAATTTAAAAAAAGAAAAAACCTCACTAATTTAAAAATGGAAAGTCATAATTTTGATCCTGATTTTCCTGAAAACATGCAACACAAAAAAAATACCTATCATGGTGTAAATGTTGAGAAATATCAGCAGATGTCGAGTTGCCTTTTACAGCTGCTGGCATCCCGTTCACAACTCTGTCATCAAATGTTGAGTGAAGAGAAGAAAGGGATTTCAACCTCAAAAGTCTTTCATGTGCTTTGAAGTTTAAATTGTGTGTCTGTCTGCGGATGCATGCTCCTCATCTGAGCCCTTGTGAATACCCTCCCAGCTGTTCGCAAGCTTATGGATCCCATGTGGATTGATACGTCTGTTGCTTAGGGAAAACCAGCATGTCATAGGAGGACTGGTGTGGACTCCCACCTTTGCATCTCTGTTTTGAATCTGTTTCCGCTGATGTGATTTGTTAGTCTCTGCTGCATCAAAATGTTCCTAATGTGTTTCTTGTTTTTGCTCAACACCATTGCTTCCTTTGATTGTATTGCTGCTGTTCTGACGTAGCTTTCCCTAGAAAGGTCCAAGCAGTGGGAAAAGTTATGGCAGTGATGTCCGAGTCTTTCCCATGCAGACTCATAGGAGGGCTTTTGTTCCCCCTCCACGCTTTGGGGGTCTCCACAGCGGGACTGTGCCCCACTCTACTGACTCCACAATGGGTCTTTATGTTGCCAAGGCCCCCCTCCGCACTTTCACTCCAACATACTTGCCTCATCAGGGGCACCCCAACGCAAAGGGGCACCACGGCACCAAAATGACGACTCTTTTATCATGCCCTGCTCTGTCCTCTTTTCTCTGTCATGAATGCCAACAGAGTCAGATACAGGGAAAGAGAGTAACTGAAGGAGCAAGGCTTGTGAGTGTTGCCAAATGTCTCAGTGGGACACTGTTTTCTCATTCAAACCAGAAACACTTGACACCACAAGCAATGACCTGGCAATCAGCAGGGAGTGTGTGATAACACACTGTTACAGCTCTGTAGTACAGTTAATGAAAAACCAACACACTTGAGAGTAAATGACACAAACTCAATTCACAACTGGTTGTTCGTAAAGACAAAGGAGGGAACTTGCTGTATTTATGTTTTGCAGAAGTTGATAAATGTAGATGCCCCATTCTCCCTTCTTTATAAGTTTTTAAATCACAAATTTCCAACACAGATATATAATATTTTTATCACTGTGTACTAAAGTATTGTCACAGGCCCACTACATACTTTCATACTTTCATACTTTCTTGCACATAGGCAAGTAGTTTTATTTAAGCTCACCTGACAACAACATCATTCTTCAATTATTTTGTGTGTCCCCAACATGGCTACAGGCAAATTTTTAAAAACCGGATTTATTTTCAAAACACTTTCTTCTTACCACTCCTCCAAAACAGAGATAATCATTGATAGAGCAACAGATCTACCCAACTAAGCTGTGGATTTCTGCAAGAACAGAGTTTCCATAGATCACACAGCAACTTCTCTGACTAATGCTCTTCTTGCCAGGGCCGTTAGTTAAAGTAGACAGCCGTGTTTTGGTAAATTTGTGATTGTTACCATACTAATTCCATTTTCAAATGAAGGATTGAACAATGTTCTGCGAGATGTCCAAAGATTGAGATGTCTTACAGCTTAACCTCATCTTTAAAACTTTTCACGACTTTATTCATGACCCAAATAATATTTTCCTTGAACTCCATAATGCTGTGTGCTCACTAATTCTGTTTTACAAACCACATAAACCTAAGCAAAACAACATTATTTACGGGCACCAGGGTAAAGGAAAGGATAAAAAAGGCCAAGGGCCTTGAATACTTTTGCAATGCATTGGATGTCTTAACAAGAAATATATTAGGTGTAGAGGAATGAGGGAGAAAAGGGGGAAATTGTAACTAGTCACTAAACACAATAAAAACCAACATCCAATGCATCTCTTGCTGAGCATATTGTCTTACCAAGCACATAAGTAAAGCCAGGTCAAACCCTAATGTTGAACAAGGGCAAAATGATAAAGTCACACACACAAGGGGAAAATGAATCCATGGGATCTGCATATTTTTCTGTGTGTTCTGGCAGTACCAATTGAACTAAAGTTACTGTGGTTGTTAAAAATTGGATAGTGTGACCTCGTCATAGCTGTGGAGGTAGTTTCAAGAGTGTTTAAGAAACTGATCCAGAATTCAGAATCAATTACAGATTTGACTTGGCTCAGTAATTGGCATAATTTTCTTCATATGCTGAGTGAGAGGCAGGAGAGCCACACACTGAGCAAGCCCTCTGGTCTCTTAGAGATGCACCCAAAACCATCAGCAGGAAATCAGATCCAAAGCTATATCTATAAATCAGCACAAAATAAAAATCTCAGCAGAAAACAATTCAATCACTGACACAAACACAAAGAAAACCAGAGCCTTATGACTTTTTGTCCTGCCAGCATTCAGTCAATAGGGAGATGGATAATAATAACTTCCTTATTTGCACAGTGATTAACAGCAGCCAGTCACACTGACTCTCAGCCTGACAATTTTCAAACCCTCCTCCCTGACCTCTCAAATCAAGATATAAGAAAAAATATTGTCACAGCTAATTGTTAAGCATCTAACGTTTAAATCATATATTAGAAGTTATACCACAAGTGATGTTATTTTTTGCATCAAACATAGAAAGTAGGTTTGTTCTTTGTTGCTGAAAACACAAGTTAATCAGTGATGCAAACAATGGAGACGCTAGAAAGATTTCTCTTACCTTTCTACGACACCATCACCGCCCCAGCAGGTGGAGTCGTCCACTACATACTCCCCTTCACACAGCATTTCTGGCAATGCATTGAAGAAGGATTTATAGTGCTGCAGTTGCCCTAAAAACTCCCTAATGGAAAAACGGAGAGTCAATAGAATGGTTATTATTACTATATGACAATGATTTTAAATAAAAAAAAAAACAGAATTTACAAAGAGTTATCTGCGAGATTATACCACGAAGAACCTCAATACATGCCATTGTGCTCTGGAATAGTTGAAGCAACAACAACAAACACTAGTTTAATATTTTTCTGACAAGGCATGCATGTGATAAATACAAGCGATGATGTTGACAGTGGCAGAAAGGACAGCCCCTGAATGTGACTGCATCAGCACATTTTCTTAGTTGCACTATGTAGTGCTTCACCAGATCTGCCAACAGATGTTATCAATAAAGTTACTGTCATCTTTTGCAAAGCAAAGGCAGAATGTTTTGACCTGACTCAGATTGTCTAAGCCCATAATGAGAAGCAAAAATGATGGGTTAGATGCTAAGACAGCCAATGAAAGGGTTTTAGATATGATGTGTTTCAAAATTCAAGTCATTTCCACTGAATTCTTTCATAGTTTGTTGTGTTTTAAATGCAAAATCTGAAGTGCATAGAAAATGTTTGATAGTTTTCTATTTATTTTACTGACAAAGCATGCTTTTGTTTCTGTTCCCCACTACTCTCAGACCCTAAAGAAAAGCTCTTACAACTGTTTTCCTTCCAATTTCACCTAATATGTGTACATTCTTTAACAAATATTTGTGAACAAATTGCACCACTGACCTACCACAAGAGGTAGAATAAAGTTTTTATGAAGGGTAAAGTAATAAAACAACTCAAACTTTGAGCAACTAAAGGAGCATTATTCAAACGATCATCTAAAAATAAAAAAGAATATGGCATAACCAAAACAAGGCATTACACTAACTCTGAGCACACCCAAGTTGCATAAATCCACATCTTCGATGGGGTAACTTGTTGATAGGGCAGCTATTTCTATAATACTAAAATAAACATGTCATACACGTTAAAGTTTGAGATACTATTGTGCAACTCTACTCTGCTTTAAATGTGTCAACAACTTTATCCTCGACATGTTTGGTGTGTTCCTGATGGTAATTGTTCATAAATGCACATGACGGATACTTTAACAATCAAGCAAACTTCTCAAGCCAATTGGTTGCACAAATGCATTATACATTTCTTTATATCCTTTAGGTTAGTCTATTACAAACAGTGTAACATTTTTTTTTTGTATTTAGAATGCAGCCAAACTGAAAAAGTTATTTTGAAAGAAACTGTTTCTATTGCTGGTATCTCATAATATTGAATAAATAAACGAGGAAAAACATTGCCTTGGGTTTATGCTTACCTAGAGAGTGTTCTCAGATTAGGATTATTGATCTTGGAGGGCTTCAGAGGGAATGGACTGGGAATAATAGGAATTGGAAGTAGGAGGATGCAGGGAGGTGAAAAGGGGGCATGGAGAGATAAACAAGAAAAAAATGGTTGGCATGACAGGGGATGAAGGGAAGATGAACAAAGTACACTCAACTGACTGTGGTAGAAAGTGATTATTTATGCACATGCAGAGAGTTGTCAAACCAAATATAAATTAATAACCAATTTCAACCAAAATAAAAGGAAAATTAAACAGAAAATGGAATATAATTCATATTATAGTCACCAAATCCACTCAAACAATTATTAGCACATGTGCAAACAGATGAAATGCACAATTAAGACAAAGTACTGCTGGATGTTTTGATTTACTTTGTACAAAAAAAAAATAAAAATGCTAGGCTCTGTCATCTTTCACATTTTCCAACCACCATTCTTCTTTTGCTGCTGTGGCTTTGAAGTCTTCAGGGCTCACACAAGCTCTGGTCAGAGCTGGCAACAAGCGGATGAACTGGATTGTGTTGCTGTGAACGGCAGTGGCAGTGCCATGCCAGCCGTGACAGCTAGGCTTGGCATCAGTGCAGCGATTCACAGAGTGGGAAGAGGTCAAGCACTCAACAGTGCTTTAGTTCATCTGTGTGTGTGCTTTCCAATGCGGCACTGGCTGGCATGCAGTGCTGGTGGTGTGGTCGTCTGGGTAAACAGGAAATTGTGTGGTCTGTCAAGATTAATCTAACCAAGGCTCCGCCTGCCTACCAGCTGCTGTGGGCACACGATGGTCCAGGAACCAGGTGGGGAGTATGGGTGGTGCTGGAGAGAAGTTACTTTGTCTGTGTGTATGCGTTTGAATCCAACTAAACACTGGAGAACAGTGTGAAGTGACGGAAGCTGAAATAGTTTTGGATCGATGATATCCAACCCCTTAATCTATGACAAATCTAACAGTACAGCGAATATAATCGTAAGATAGATAGTCAAGCATTTCTTAAGTTTGTTTCACATTAGCTCAAGGCTTTTGCCTACCTTTTTAAATCGGCAAACCTTGCTAGCCTCTCTACTGGTAAAATATGGGAGGAGGAGGAGGCAGATGGAGAAGGTGAAGTTAGGGTTGTGGAAGAGGTTGTGACCTCTGGTCTCATAGACCACATGCCTGGGGGTTCCTGTGTAGACAGGCCACACACCTTGTCCACCTGTGGAGAGAACACAGCACACACACCTGCTAAACAAGGAGAATGTATGAATGTGTGGGTGAAGCTACAGGGTGGCTTGCAAATCCCTCACTAACACCTGCAAATTTGAAAGTATTAAAAGCAAGTGAACTATGAGAGATGTGGGATCTGTCTCAGATAGAGAATGCCATTTTGCTTGTCAGATAAGTAACTAAAGTAATTGCAAAGGTGCACATAAAGACAGAGATGTGTTGAAGTAAAAACAGTTACAATGAGTGATTTAGTGCCTGAAGGGCTGACAGTAAATTCAGAACATTCCACTACATCATGGAGGTAAGCGCACATGTGCACATTTGGCAATGGTAGCAAATATCTCCTGTGAGCAATTAAACCTTACAGCAGAGGGGAGGTGAAAGCAGGATCTTTGAAGAAAAAAAAATAAAAAATCAATGCCGTCTCATTGGCTTAAAAGCTTTGAGGCAGTGTTGTTAAGTGATCTTCAATTAGCAAAAGAGACAGATTGTGATGGCTTTTCTGTGCTTGACTGAATAGGTCCTTAAAATGATCAGTGCCAGCACTGCTTTATCTACAGTGATGAGTCATTGTACCTTGTAAAATCCATAAGATCCAACTGGACTTCACAATACTTCTGTTTTGTTTTTTGTTTTTTTTACCTCAAGTTTGCAACAACAGTTGTAACATACAAAAAAAACAGTCATGATTCCAGTCAATTTAATTAATTCTGATAAGCACAATCTTTGCAAATTGTTACATGAGATGTATTGTTATATATATATATATATATATATATATATATATATATATATATATATATATATATATATATATATATATGCAACCTTTATTTAACCAGGTATGTCTCATTGAGATTACCAATCTCTTTGTCAAGAGCAGCCAGGCACAGACTGACAGCAACACACCCAATAGAACCAAACAAATGTTAATATATTGTGAAAGTCACAACACAATTACAGTTATGTAAAGCACATCCCCCCCAATTCTGATACTTTTCTTATTTCATAAATCATTGGATGGCTTAGCACCAAAATACATTAAAGTTGCGTTGTCATTTCATCAACTTTCCAGACCACTCAGGTCTTCTGGTTCTAGTCTACACTGCATCTCCAGGATCAGAACCAAACATGGAGAAGCAGCATGCAGTCCTCCACTCTGGAATAAGCTAAACTGCAAAACTGCTGAAACACTGAGTTCCATTAAATCAAGGCTAAAACCCCATTTGTTTAGAGTTTCTTTTGATTATACAGAAGCCAATTTCAAGGCATCTGCTAAGTTATGTTTAATATTTGGCATATTTATAAAAAACTGAAGATAGCATAATTACTTGACTGTGCTATAAAATGGCACTATGTGCCAGGGAAATGTATAATGATACCTCCTTACCATTTTGTTATATCATTATATGATTACTTCAGTGTTCTTCTTGACATGAGAACATTGTGGAAAAACCAAAACAAAAAAATCTAGACGAGCTATTAGATTTGATAGTAGAAAGCAAAATTTTTAAGAACTTAAATATTGTTTAGGATATCATCATAAATTCCCTTTCTTTCTTGGTGTTGCTGATTAATCATGTCTTGTAGCATGCAAATGATTGCTCTAAACCTTTTCCTGACTACATGCACAGTAAATCCACTCTTTAAGCAGACACTGGGCACGAGGAAGGTTGTTTTACTGCATTAACCTTCACTCCCTCTGGAACCATAAAACACATTCACATGTGGTAGAGCAGCCCACAGCCACACATGCAGGCAGCCACACATATAAACACAGAAGATATATCCACACACATATACATTTCATTGTCCCTGGAAAAAGAAATAAGAGTACAGCAACTGTTTTGGCTAAGTAATGTGAACAGAGAAAATGTACCTTTCACGAGCCTTGATGTTCTTTGTGCTTGTCTTTCAGACCTCTTTAAGGTTGTGAAACACAGTTTAAATAAGTATAGGTGCAACTTTTTTCCACACTGTTTGAAATAATGGAGTCAAGAAGTAAATATGACTAAAACTATGAATGTAATCAAGAGAAATAGTAAATCTATAATATTTATAATATTTATAAATGTGAAAAATAATCTATTCCATCTTCTTTCCTAAGCATTTACTAGAACCTCCTTTAGAAATCTGGTTCATCCTGCCAAAAGATAGGTTCATATGCCTGCTTTTTTTTCAAGTTGAAACACAACCTTTCAATGAAATGCAGAAGATTCATTACACATACTTTATGACTTAAAGGCAGGATGTTCAAATGGCAGCACTTGGGAGGTCCAAAACACATGCTTTCAAAATGAAAATGTAAGCAAAAGTATTGAAAGTTTTGAGAACAAAAGCTGTGAAATCCTGTTTCCAGACTGAAAATGTGTGCTCTTGGATTATGGCAGAAAAATTCCACTGAGCGAGCAGAGAGTTTTGCTCCGAGCAGAGACTAAGTCTGACCGCGAGGAGAGGTTTTGAGTAAAATCAACAATTATTTGTAGTTTTTCACATTAATAATTTAGCGTAACCTCCTTCAGATTCCAGTGTGATCAGTCTACAACTTAAATTTTCCTGTAGAGTGAAATTAGGATTATATAAATCAGTGAATTACTGATCTCTGTTTTGGTGAATGAGTTTTATCTGCAGATTTTTGAGTTGATTGCTGTGGTCACTTATTATGAAATATATGGTGGAAATTAAACAATCTCAGTACAGTAATAATAACAAACATCTGTCTGTTGCATGTTAAAGAACTTTTACCTGGCCGTTTATGGAAAATACAGGTATGTGGAGCAGCTATTTAAAAAAATTAAAGAAAAAAAGTCAAATATTTATAAATATAAACTATTAATCAAAATATAAGGTTAATAAACATTGAAATATAACAATGTGTAAAAACCTTAAATACAATGTCAACATATGCTATTCAATTTTTTGCAAGCAATGTATTTATATTATTTTAAATAATAATAAGTTGTAATTTAAATTTAGCAAAAAAGGTGTGTGTTCTAGGGTGCTATTTTTGTTGTAGAAAGAAAAAAAATAACAAAGAATGTAATCTTTTCATGAGACTAGTCTAGGCCTCCATTTAGAACAATGCCATTTCTCACCTGCCATTGTCTGACACTTTGCTATTCTAAAAAAAGACAAAAAGTTAAACATGAACACGCAAAGGAGGTCGTTCTCAGTTCGGTTTATATTACGCCATTATTTTTGCATGCATACCTCAGAGAAAAAGTTCAAAATCACAGGACCTCTAAACAAGCCTGAGAAGATTGGATAAAGTGCTTCATTTCAAAACAATAATGATAGTACAAATCGTTCTTTTGCTAACTAAACAGAGAACTGAGTAGACAGCAGGCACAGTCTTTGCAGGGAAAATAAATAGTATCCTCTTTAGAAAATGAGACATATCCTTTGAGGTCAGAGCTGCTGACCGTTGAATCTCGCGGGACAATCTCACAACATGCTGAATAATGACATGAGCTAAATCGTAGCCATTAATTGAATATCTTCTAAGCTGATGATGGCGTGAGAATAAAAATCATATCTGGGCTCAGTGTTCCAATTTGAATCATGTCGTGTACAGCGTGCATGTGTTTGGTCACCAGTTTGCTGTTTTTATTCCGTCCTGATTTTAACTATTTTGTACAACATTCCTTGCATTATTGCTTCAGGACTGAGACTGATGGAGGGAGAAGATTGATGGGAAGTGTGCAATCCATGCGGTAGCTCTTTAGTGAATTACAAGGAAGGGATTTACTGTGCATTTGAGCTGTCAAATGAAACCTGACTTTTACTGCAGTCTGCAGCAGATACACAACAGATTGCATCTTTGTTTTATAGGTGTAGGTTTTCTATTTTGCAAGACAACAGAATATGCATGATGTATTCTAAATTTAAAGGAGTGCAGATGAGGTGATGAAGCAGTGTACCCCTATATTCTGATCAGAATGTGTAGTTCGTGGGCGTGTGTGTGTGTGTTTAATGGTTAAATCTTCCTAAGGCAACAGAGTCCAAAAAGAACACAGCAAGACAATTAGCTTCATCTGGGCCAAGCCCTGGGCCATCCCTTCTCTAGAGGAGTATTGGCTTACAGATAGCAGCGGTGGTCTTTCCTTCCAGTTTATTTATCAAGGGATTGCCCAGTAAAGCCAAGGGAACTTTCTCAGCCCCCTGTCACCTCAGGCACTGTGGGATGGGGTTCCTGTGGGGCTTTTGTCAGTCACAGAATATCTATATGTTCCACTTCATGTTTCATAGTTTCAGTTAAATGTGAATAAATGAACGGATGTGGGGGGGGGGAGTGTTGGTACAGGAAAAAAAGTGTTCGGAATTCAAATTTTAACTTTGATTATAAAATGTTTTATTTACTTAAAGAAAAATGACAATATTTAATATTTTGTGCCACCATATTTTGCAGGATTCACCAGAAATTGACAAAGTAGTTCACAATGAGATGCCAGCAATTGCCCACAGGTAGATTTGCCTACTTGACTACTACTCAGGTACTATTCTCCCTTAGTGCTCAAGCTGCCTCACCACCAATCAAAACTGAGGTCTCTTAATATTTCAAAATCAATGCTTAACATTTGTCTACGTAAATACAGAACTTAAAGCTGCAGTATGTAACATGTATAAAAGTTGGAGGAATATGGAATATGTGTTGGAGTGTGAGCAGCACTGCACTGAGGGTGATTGACATTGCTCACACCCTCCGGTGGCTTCTAGTTAGCACTGGGAGAAAACAGAGGACCTCACATGACAGTTTCAACAAGTACGTAAAAAATATTATTTTATTAAAGTTGCAAACTGCAGCCGTAAGGCGACACGGCAAAAACATGCAACTTTTGGTCTTGTCTGCATATATTTTGTGCTTGGGTAAACTGAAAGGCTAATAGCACCACAGTACTAACTAACTTAGTTTGAAGTGAGTATAATTCAAGGATTAACAGTCTCACTGTGCACCAACATGTCTGTTATTTTAGAACAGTGGTCTCAAACTACAGTCCTCTAGGGCCGGTGTCCTGCAACGTTTAGATGTCTCTGTTTCAGAACACCAGACTCCAATGTTAGCTCATTAGTAGAGCTCTGTAGAGTTTGACTGCATGCTAGTGAGGCTGTTCTGCCAGTAATTTCAAGCGTGTCGGACAAGGGACACATCTAAAAGTTGAATCTCAACAACTCTTGAGTTTGAGATCACTCTTTTAGAACATCTTTATAAAATAAGCCATCATTAAAACTCTACTTTTCAAATGTTTTCAGTTTACCATACTGGTACCATTTGTGTACCATGCAGGTACACATTTGGAAATAACTGTACGCTCAGCTGCAAGGGTTCCAAAACATATATCTGCACCTGCATTATGTTTTTGTTTCCCTTTGTTTGCAACTTTAGAGTTTTACCATTAAGACAGTATCTGTGACTCTCACAATAGCAGAAATATTCACTATAGATAATTTTCTCGCATCTTACCAACGGAAACAAGTGTATGTGTTTGTTTCACAGCTTTTGAAAGACAAGTAAAGAAAAGTTACATTTGTTTAAAGTAGTCACTTAATGCATATTAATATGTGTGTTTAAAATGGCAAAATATTTCCTACAAATATATACACATTCTTAAAAGTACACTATGTATAATTTTATATTTGTGCCCATTTTGATTTATATTTGATTTGTTAATTTAAAATGTAGTAACAAGAGCAAAGCATAAATGATTTTTATGGAAATGGTCAAAGCCTTTAAGGACAGTAATTTGGCACAAATGTTCCTTTAAGACAGTGCTTCTCAATTCCGGTCCTCAGCCCCCCCTGCCCTGCATGTTTTAGGTGTTTCCCTTCTACTACACACCTGGATTTAATCTATGGGTGGTTAACAGGCTTCTGCAGCACTTGATGGTCATGCAATCATTTGAATCAGCTGTTCTGGAATAGAGGTACATCTCAAACATGCAGAGCAGGGGGGCCTGAGGACTGGAATTGAGAAGCACTGCTTTAAGAACAAGCAAACAAACTGAACAAGGTAACCGAGTAAATAGCAGTTCACAGATTTATTTGGTATTCATGTTTGCTTTTGTTTCTAAACAAAAGAAAGGATAAAACTCCAGTAGTCAGGCACAAGAAAATAAGAGCTTAAACTTTCTCTTCCAAATTTGCTTTGGCCAGTTTGTTGTTTATTACATTTTCCATCAAGTACCCCATGGCAGCTTGTAATTTCACTTCATCTGTGGAGCTTTTTCTGCTGCACGCTATTATATTTGTGTAATTGTGCAAAAAATTATTTCCACTCCTAATTGCAGGATGTCAAAAGCCCCATGAAGTAACTTTTTCCACTTCTTTTGTATTGCTTTTAAGTTAAAACTGGATAAATCACCAGCATTTCAGGGCCGGTTTAGCAAGGAGATGAGTCGAAAAAAAAAAGGTATTCATAATTTGTCCCTGCAGGACGCAAACACTGGAGCTATTGGTCACATTAACTTTTATCTGTGGGAAGGATAAGGCCAGAGAAAAACCTTTTGTCTTTATTTTGGAGGAGCAGCAGTGTTGTGGTGGAGGCCTTGAGGTTAAACAAGCAGACATGTGACTGGATAGTTGCCAGCAGAAATTCTGGAGCATCTGGGAGAATTTGGGTGCGTTTAGGGAATATGAGAATTTATCTGCTTCCTCAGCAGCACTGTTAGGTTGTGTTTTTAGGTTAATCATAGAAGTGGGGATTAAATGTTGACTTTATTCAGCCACTGTGGAAAACCAATACCATTGTACCATTGTACTTTTTCCCTCATCCGAATGAGAGATGGCAAGGAAAGTGTATGAAAAAACTATAATTACCGATGAATAAATAAATTGGCAGTTGACCAAAGTGAGACAATTATCAAGCAGATTAGTCCTGACCAGTGACTGGCAAGAAACTCAACAACCCAATTGTACCACAATGTCATGCCAAAGAAAACACTTTTCAAATTATAATGAAAGTGAAGACAGAGGACACTCAGTAGGTATAAAAGCTTTTAAAAGTAAACAATTTTTTCAGCAATGAGTTGAGACAGGTCTGTGATTCATTCAGGCTGTGAGAGAGTGAGACAGTTTTATTCGTTTGTTCTTTCAACCTCTGTGTGTTGAATTTAGAAATGTTTCCAGCATTTTGGAAATTTCAGAGGTAAGATAACGATCCAAGGGAATGAACAGAGAAATTGGTGTTTAGAATTAGTAATGCCAATATTGGATGCTAAATACATTGTAATGTGAACTCCAACAACATGCAGTCTTTATTTTGAACATTAGTACAATGGTATTTTTTATCTTACTGCTGTGTCTCTCACACAGCACACACACATACATGCTTAAGGCAGAGAAAACTAAAAATAATGTTCTGAATGCTGTTTTTACATGACTTTACTTTTAGATCTTTATGAAAAATCTGGGATACCAAATGTTGGTGCCTGTAGATCAAAGATTTACAGATTGTGGTGGGTGCATCTCTAGTAACATGACCACATTTTAAATATAATTTATTTGTATCTGGTGATGCAGAGATGCTTTTAATAACAAAAGTTGTCTGGTCAAAATAAGAAAACTTTATTTTTAAGAATAAAGATACTATTGGTGGAATTTAAAAGAATACATTAGCCCAGAATTTAATTTTACAGGACAATTAAAATCTAGAGATGGGACAGTGATTTTTAGTGTACGGTATTAACTACAAAAAACCTCAGAAATTCAGTAGGCCACTTCATAAAACAAAGATCTAAATGACACTTAATCAGGAAAATATTTCCTGCCTCTTCTTAGTTGGAAAACCTTCAAGATGGGAGTATAGACAGCTTGCAACATCAATCCTCTGGCCCTTCTTCCCCGTCTGTCTCTCTCTGACATTTCTTCAATGTTGCCTTTTAAGAGTCTCTGTCATTCTTTCTAAATCATGCTGTCTGCATCATTCCGTCTCTGTCAAGCAGTCCTCCACAGACTGCCTTTTTCTCTCTTCTTTCAAATAAAGTCGGGCTAATTAAAGAGCGCTGCAGCTGCGTGTATATCACACTGGGCAAATTCCAATCTGCAAAAAAGCAAGCCGAGTTTCCCTCGCAACGCTGACGCTTGTTTATCCTGATTCAATCATTTGCAGATGATCAGAAAATGCAACCCGTGGGTGTTTCAAATATGGAAGAGACTGTGTAATTTTCATTCAGTTTTGTAAAGTTTTTGGAGTAAAGATAATTGTAACAAAATGTAACAAAATTTCAAATGTTGGGAGAATTGTCTCGAAAAGAGAGGAACAAGGGCTAAAATGAAATCTGGTTTGTCTGGGATACTGTGGAACATACGAGGGTAAAAAAAGAAGTCCGTGAAGAGAAACACTGGGAATCCATGCGATCGTTTGAAGTCTTCCAATGCACCAGCAGTTACCACTAAAATCATAACACAGATGTGTTAAGCATTTGTGTTAACTTTACAACAGCTGCCGTCAACATTGTCATGCCAAGATTAAAGGAGACTTTTAAAATAGCATTTTCTCATGCATGACAACATACACTCGGGTCGTTGAAGTCCATGTAAACTAAAAAAAAGGAAGAGATTACCCTATTCCTTAAACAGTTTGTTGTTACTTTTCCAAGTCAAAATCAAGTTATCCATCCTCCTCCTCCTCATATTTTTAACTTTGTCCTATTTTAGCTATAGTCTTTTCCCCATTCAATACATGCAAGTGGAAGGTTGAAAGTTATTTTTTATTGGTTTGCTGCTACCTCTGAACCAACATCCAAAGTTCTTGGACTTAAAAAGTAAAAATAGGCAGTTGTCATAATTTTGAATTTTGGATCTATGTGCCCTAATTTCTAAGCTGCAATATAGCAAAGTTCAGGTTTTGTCGTTGTGCTGTTTCAAGAAATATAAGAATTGTTGTTATTCATTTGCCTCAGATAAAAAAAAAATCATCATATCTGCTCATTTACACCCTTCCCTGTTCTTGTATCCTCCCTTTATGTGAAAGTCAATTTAGCTCAGTAAAAAAATCAGCAAGAAAAAAAAAAATCACACTAATCTAAATATTTCATGAATAGATAATGAACCACTTGTTTACAAAATACAGGATTTGTTACAATCATATTATTTATTAAAATAATCAAAATTTTAAAAAAATCACTGTTTAGGTCAAAGAGGAAATCTGTACACTGAAAACAACAGTTTTGTATTCTTATAACCTAATTATACAACTACTTGTTAGATTTGAAGACAAATAGTGTAAGAAAAACTGTGGACACTGTAGTCAAGGGCTGCTGCATGCTATCATAATATTCAAATTTGGTCAGGCTAGACGCATAAAAAGAAAGGTCAGATCAGGGACAAGTGTGTGCAAGCATCTAAAGACATCTACAATTATTAGCTAATGGACTGATAAGTAAATCTCCCTGGATGATTAGAAGTGGAACTAAAATGTACGAACACTCAAATTAAACATTAAAACTTCAGTGACAAAGTCCGTACGACAATTCATCAATTGACTTTTTCCTCTCATTTGGTTATCTTCATTCCTTCAAAACTACATTAGCCTATAAATAAAGTTTAGAAAAGTAATAAAGTGTGAGTAAAGTGCAGAATTCCAAAATATAGATTGTCAGTGTTAACAAAATACTACTGGTGTTGAATTGTAGTTGCCTGAGTTTCAAAGCTACAACGGTGCCTATCGAGAAAACTCAACATAATTAATGTAATTTTCAAGTAGATACTTAATTTTTTTTGTCCTCTATGCTTTCTTAAGATGAGCAAAATGAAATGTAGATTTTCTTTTGTAATAAATGTTTTACACATAAATAAAACAAGCAGTTTTGTAAGCTACCTTACAAAATTGTTTGTTCAGAAGCTACCCCTCACACAGCTCCAATTTCTGCTCATACCATAACTTATTGAAAATTTGCATGCCAATAATTGTTAGATTTTGTAATTCGCAGGACAATTACAAATACAAAATCCTAGTATTTGTATATTGGCTTAGATGTCATGTTTATCTTACACTGAAATGCTTATTTTTCTGGGGAAAAATTAAATATGTAGAATTGTTCAAAGTATTTATCTTAGAATTCCCCTTTACTTTTTATGCTATTTTGTAAAAATGAAGAATCAAGTGCGAAAAAAATACAAATGTCAAAGAAGTTAACATTTGTATTGAGTTTGAGCTCAATGTACTGAGATTCTGCTCATTGAAGTAATGCTTAGTTTCTCCTGAAAATGATTTAGTTAAAGTAACTTTCTAAAGCATGCCTGCAAATCTTCTTGAAGTATGTAGATACTTTAATACCTGTATTTTTATTTCAGTATTAGACTATAGTGAAATGGTGTTGCAGGAACGTCAAGTGGAGTACATAAACCAGGCTATAAACTCCTTGAGCTGCACCACGATTATGATTTGCTCATAAGCACACAATAACTAATTGAAACTACAAGAGAACATTTGCCTCCCATGATAAAATTTTAATATTTCTGGCAATCTTTGCCAAGCAGATACTATTAAATTTCCTTTCAGGTTAAATAAGCTATAACATTTTTATCACCTTGTCAATAATTGCGGTCTCTGACCTATCAAGCACAGCACACAGAAAGTTTTTAAAAGGAATTCAACAAGTCAGTATTCATAGAAAGAAAACATAGCTAAACACCATTTCCACCAGGGCCCAATAAGAGTACGTCTTGTTACTGGAATCTGTCCAACTTTCTCTTAATTGTGGCAACTTGACATAATCCTACCCCAGGTCCCCAGAATATACATGACCACGTCCCTTCTGTCTTGTGCTCATGCTCTCACAGCAGAATGAGTTCCTTAAAGCAAATGATATCCAACATTCTTCATAAGGCTTAACATGTAAAGAGCACACATACAATTGTTTTGATGTAAAGTCCTACTGTGAATAGTAGAAGTTATCACTCTGCAAACCATCAAGTGTAACTAAAGAGTCATTATACTTTCTTTTATACTGATTTCTGCTTTATGCAGATTCTACTTGTTTGTGTGTAACTTTTAGAAAAACTGCATGCTTATGAAAACATTGCAGTACAATAAAGCAATTTCTTTTGGTTTGTGGTAACCACAAGAAACCTGCCTGGAACAATAAACTTTTCAAACTATTTACAGGTATCACATTTTTAGCCTTGTAATTCTGTAGTTTCAAAGATAATAATCTAAAGATGGGCGATAAATGGGATTAAGAGGTATTTTTTTCTTTTTCTGAGTGATTGTTGGCACCTAGCAACTAACGCTTCTCTAACAGGTCACAGAGGTTTTATTAAGTCATATATGAGAACACAGAAAAGATTAAACTTCTGTTTCTAAACTCTCGATTACCTCCTTTAGCTGCACTGACATTTTTGTTTTTTAACATCAAATTAAATCAAATATAATAAATCCAAAAATTTATATTCTGAACAACCTAAAAATGTTAAGTTTATAAAATACAATATATAGTATGCTGGGATATAATTTTAGATGAATATGGATGGAGAGTTCTTGCTGATTAATTGGCGTGAAAAAGAAACTGCCAACTTCAAATAGATTTTTTTTGTTTGCTTATTTCTATAAACCATGACTCTGTCTGAGGGTATGGATACAAATCCAGGATGTATTGCTAAATAAAAAGCACAACTTTCATAGTGGATTTAACGGTAGGAAGCAAGAACTGTCTTCATGTGAGAATGGGAACAATATAAAATATGAGTTATGGGCACATATAACAAAGCATCAAAGCATATGGTTCCAATCACACCATGTGAAATCCAAAAAGTATGAGGTTTGATATTTGAGACCACTTCATTATTCTCAATGACAAATAATATTGTCAGAACCTAAACAACAATGATGAATTTAAGATGCATTGCCAATTTTGGAACACTTGGCAAAGTGCTCTGAATGAATAAATATTACTTTTCTTGGATTAGTTTCAGCACCAACATAAAGGTAATGTTCAGATTTTTTGTAAGACTTGTGGACAAAATACTCACAGACCACAAGCAACCAAAAATGTCTTTCTAATTCTTACACTTAACCCAAACAAGGTAAAGGGATTAAACAAAGAAGTATATATATACATATATATATAAAGTTTATCCTGACAAACTATTAAGGTTTTTGATAGATATTTTATTTGTGTGTACTTACCGTAGCAGTAATGAGTGGGCCATGGCTCTGTGCATAGAGCAAAGCTTCATTAACATGCCCTCTGACGCCCAGCATGGCTAGCTCCAGGTTGTGGTGCCCAGCCATCGCAAGAGTTAGTTTCTTCAAGGAGCTGATATATGTCCTCCAAGGCTGATCCAGCTCTGCCATACTTGCTAAGCAGCCCCGCATAACATTCAAGCAGTAGCCGGCACAGGGCTTGATCAGTGTCAAACCTCTGCAGTGGGAGCAGTACACCATCTTTGCCAGACCTTTTACACAATCTCTACTAAGGTTGGCATGTTCTGTTGCGTTGATGACCTCCAGTCCTTTATCCAAGGCGAGACTCAGTTGCCTGCCAGCCTCCAACACCTCAGCCAGTTCCTGAGCCATGGTGACAGGATAATTTCCGAAAGGCTTCACATCCTGTCTGATCATACGCAGACATTCAGCCATTGTGCTGCTTGTTGTCACACTCCCTTCAATGCCTGGATTTATAAGTCGTGTATACACAAGAGGGAAGATGTTGTTAAAAAACTTGTGAATGGTCATCTCAACGGAAATGTTGGCTCCACGTAGGTATAGGGAGAGAGAAGAAAACAGTTGATTCACATGGGGCAAGGCCTGACGGGAAAGGGATGAGTAGGTTCCCTCCAACAGTGAACTTAGGTGACCTTGGGAGAATGACAGGAGGTACTGAAACATGTCTGCAAGGAGAGGAGAAAATGAACAGAAGAAGTAAGTAGGTAAGAAGGAATTATAAACTCAAAACATTTCATTTTTAATGAAAAGTTTAGACTCATAATTTAAAAAAAAGAAGCTATAAAGATTTACATTGCCTAAAATGCACCAACGAGTAACTTCTTGACAGACGGACAGACTGAACACATATTTTATCTCATTGTTTAATGCATTAAAAATGTCAGGTCATAACAAAGTCCTATATTTTATTATGACACTTTATTTCATGTAGGTTTGATGAAGACTTTTATTGATTACTGTGAAAATTGTTCTGAAGTAAATTTAAAAGAATTGACCTTAGTAAGTCCTGGCATTGTGTTCTAGGAATACACCTTAAACCACAAGAAAATATTACTGAGAGAAAAAAAAACATTGTTTAATTTAATCAGGTCTAATACTGACCTCACTTTTGGACACATAACTTTGCTTAACTAAAACATAACTAAATGCAGCAGACCTAGGTAATGCAGTTTAAGTCATGTATTTTTATTCCAGGCAAAACATGTTCACATTTTTCTCAAATTTCGTGCTTTACCAGCACACTCCATTATTGTACTTTTATGACTCTGCCAGGATAAAATGTAAATTGGTTATTTCACATTGCAATTCAAAATGACCTAATATGAATTTGACTGACCACTCAGGCTGTCCCTTCCAAACATTCCATGCTTTTATGCCTCTACAAACTTTCTCCTCTCCCCATGACCAACTGTGTCTTCACTTTATGCCAGGTTTCCGACATGTCACTTCCCATCATACATTCTTCCCTGGCCATATATATACTCATGTAAGTTTGTGTATGCATGCGCTAGATGCAACCCTACTCTCTGGGGTGTGATGTAAGCTTGAAAGTATGACAGGACATGAAGGAGCAGCAGCAACTGTACAGAAACTGAGACCTGAGAACTCGGGTGCCAGGACACACACAATATTCAACACTATGACCACATACACCTACATGCACACACCCCGACATGGACGCACATATGCATGCACAGACATCCACAGTTTGTCTTTTTATTTTCACTAGGATTTTGCATCAACTTGCATTCATTTTTCATACATTTCTATAGCTTAACCCAGACAGTTGGGTTTGGTTAAACCCAACCTTTACCAATATGTGTCTAATCCTAAGCCTAACCTAAACTCAATTCATTTCCTAGTCCTAAACCTAAAACCTAACCTAAAAACAACACCTCTTCTGATGGGATTCGGGCTTTGGGCCCAAAAATAACAGTAGGTCGTCACAACATAGCATTTGTTGGAAAAAGTAGTCCTTAGACTGTGTCAGAAACAAGGCTACATACACTCATGCATTTCTAATATAGGAATATACCTGCACTGACTCCCAATGTTACACACTGCAGCTTACTTAAAAGAATTACTGATGCGCTCTGGAATTTTTTAGATTGCCGTATGTTACATTCACTCATGAGAGAGTCATTGCAGTGTGTAGATTCTACTTCAGCTAAGAGCTTGTTAGCAAGTGTGTGCGTGGGGGTGTGCATGTGCGTGTTAATGCTTTTGTGTTTTTTGCATGTGCCCTGCCCCTCCCAGGTCACAGACAGAAGGATAACAACAGTCATGTCCTCATGAACAGCTGCACTAATAGGAGTACTGTCTGTGACACTTAGGGACTCCCCAATCGCGAGTAAAAGGCACAACTTATTTGTAAAGCCCCAGAAAACACCAAGGAAGTCTGCACTCAGAAAACATGAGATGGCAGTTGAAAATTGTGAAGTCTAGGGACAGATATAAGTCAAATCCACGTGGAAAGAAAAAGAGCAGTATGGAATATAGGCCACACAGAAATGTCTAAGGGGATAAAAACACCAGAAATAGAGAAGGTGGAGATTCACAATAAGCAAAAATATATTAAAAAGTGAAAAAGATATTTTCATCCAACCTTGCTGTCTCTTAATGCCCCATGGTGTCTTCAAGAGTGTTAAGTATGTTACTATGTCTGAAGGTCAAGGCTGCAAGGGTGAATGTCTGTTGTTACAACACATCAGAAAATGGTTAAACAGCACTAAAAACATGTAAGCTCCAGATGCTTGTTTCATTTTGTTTCTGTCCTCAGCTATTCTGTGTTTCAACTGTTTTAACAAAGAGAGTGGCAGATATGTGAAAGATGAAAAAAAAAAAAAAAAAAGTCGGAGACAAAGAAGGCCAGGAAAATAGAAGAAAAACCCCATGAAACTTTTTAAACAAAGAATGACAACTACTGTACAAGATGTCTCCACCTTGTGAACATACTGACATCTGGATCCATTTGGCTCTTGGCCTGGAGCACTTCCCCATCTCTCCATGGATTTTACTTCAAACATGTACTTCTGAAGGAAGGACATGTTGTTACTTTAGAGATTTAGATTTTCTTCCGCTTAGACACAGGAGAAACAAACAAGACATAGCAGGTTCCGACAACAACTTCTGCTCTCTGCAGGTGAAGAATGAGGCGTAAAATATAACACTGCTGGGTGGCCCTTCTGAAACACCTGTATTTACACCTGTTTTGTTGGTACAAACAAAAATTCAATGTATTTTTTTTTTTAGGAATTTTATGTGATAGCCCAACACACAAGTAGCATGTAATTGTATACAACACTATAAACTCTTTTTAAAGTACTACATGTGGTGGAAACTAACACTGCTCATTATCCTGAATGCACCATGCCCACTGGCAAAATTATATTGCTGGGATTCCAGACTGCTAGTCAAAACTGATGGAGAAATGGATGGAACTGAATAAAAGAAACGGAGTAGAATAGAAAGTCATTTATATATTTTATTTGAGCTTTATTTTCACAGGTTGTCTCAATGAGATCCAAGATCAGAGAGACAAGTTTTGAAAAAACAAACAAAAAACACAGCAGCTTACTAACTAAGGAATTTGACTGAATTAAATAAGCTAATAAAGAATGAGCTAAAAACAGAAAAAAGGTTCAAAAGATTTTTCGTTTTGTCTTAAAAGAAACTTGAATTGTCCCAAAGGACAAAGTGGATAGTTTCAAACTCCTGTAGAGTTCAGGTTTTAAACATTTCACCCCCCCGCCCCCTGAGTTCTGACCATACTACTGGAATATTCCTTGATTGGACTGTCAGAGCGAAAGGTATGAGGACAAGTAAGGTGCTTGAGTCAATGCATGAGTCAATGCATGAGTCAAACTGATAATTATGGCCACCTCACCCGAGAATATAAATTACAGTGGCGAGTGAAAGATTTAGATCCTATAATGGACCATAAAGCACCATGATAGACAGTATCCAACATATGTGGACAGGTGACAGGTGCTTTCATATAAACGACATCACAGTAATCTAACATGGGAACCAAGGTCATTAAAACAAGGTGCTTCCTGGCACTGAAAGAAAAACATAATCTATTTCTAAAGAAATTTGTTCCTCACTATCTTAGCAGAAAAGTGATAACCAAACACAGCAAAGTACACACATTTAAAAACAATACCAAAAACAAAATAATCTAAAACTATGCTAGATTGTTCAATAAAGAGAAAAAAAATATAAAGACTACAGGACACAGATTCTAAAAATACACTCACCCTTGTGGCAACATACAAATTGCACAGAAATGTAACAAAAGAATATGTTGGGGGTTTTTTGCGTGGTTTTATTTTGCAAAGTATTTTTGTCCCGCCCCCTCCCTGACTCAGAAATCTGACTTGTCATTCTGCAAGTCAATTGAGAGATCTCCTAAACATTTGTTTTAGATTCTCAGCACCATTGTATGAAAGTCGGTTGACTCAGATTGTTCTCTCTGACCACCACCCTGTCTAAATGTGGATGTGACCACGTTCAATTTAGACAAGCATTTGTTGGTGGCTATCCTCACATTTTATTGTTTCCCGTCTGTGTTTCTCTTGGGAAATGAAAGGCAGTTTAAATGTGGTCAGGTTGCATGGGGCAATTTTCTTTCGTTTAAATGAAAGTCCTAAACACAGAAATTTAAGTCACATAACTGTAAAATAGAAAATGTCAGAACAATTAGAGATGCCTGCAGTTGTTCCTATTTAATTTGGAATAAACAAGAAAAAGGTGCATAACCTGTTCTGTTTCCCATGGTCCTGCAATGGGCTGAAGTGAGTACAAATTTATGACTACGAAATTAGGTATTACACAATATCTTTCCATCAGTCTGACGCCAAAATTGTTCACTCAGAACACTTGGTTTAAATTACAAAAACCCAACTTTGGTTGACATTCTGCACAGCATACCCCATGTTTAACTGGCACAATTTAACTTAAGTGTCACCATAGTGAAGCTGCCACAATCAGACTCAAAATAAGCATAGCAGTATGTCTGTGGTTTCAGTCACAACTATAATGTTTATTGCCTTTGCTGTGATTGGCTCTGATTTCTCCACAAATACATTATATTCTATTACTACTAAAAAGGCAGTTGTAATAGTACCAGTTTCTGCAGTTGCAGCAACAGCTACAATTACTACTTGGTGATGTTTAACACTCTCATGTGAATACTTTTGTGCAAAGAAAACAGCTGACCTGCTGCACTTTTTTGGTTCCAATAGTGAAAGCACTTGGTACAAAACAGCCATGCTTATGAGGAATCAGCTTCCTTCAGTGCAGTTCATACATTTTCAATAAAAAACCAAATGTTACTCCCAGTACATGCATACATAAAACCAAATGTTTACATGTATAGAAAGACACAGAACTTTGTTTTCTCTCATTGTTTGATCAAAAAGAACAATCCTGTTTTAGGGTAGTTAGGTTTACCAAAAGATATAATCTGTTTTTGTCAAGTGCCAAAATATTGACAAATTTATGAGATTACATATTTTTCTTTTCCCCCTTTCTCACACTAAATTTACCATGCATTTAGATATTTTGGGATTTGCCAGGATAATGGACTCTTGCCTTTGAAGGTTGTAAGCTGATAGGTAAATTTACAACCTTTGACTACATTGGTGAAGCCCCTTTAGCTGAATTTTAAAGCATATGTCAGTCATACCCTTTATTATGTGTTATCATTGGAAATTCAAAAGAAACTTAGTCAAGATATCAGGAAGAGAACTGTGGACCTCCAAAACTCTGATTCATCCTTTGGTATAATTTCCAGATATCTAAAGGTGCTGTGGTAATCTGTTCAAACAACTGGCCAAAACTTTAGTGAACTATTATGAGAGAAATAAGTCTATGTAAACTTATGTTAGATACAGTAATAAAGTATCCTCTCAAAATATTTTTAATTACAGTGGCATTTAGCAAATAGAAATATTTTTGGCAATCTTAAATGACCTAAAACAGGAAATGCTTAGTCTCAGTTAATGTCAGACAGTGAGAAAAGAATGCCATGTGTATTTTTACGCAGTGAATGAATGATGACTGGCTGGGGAGAGGGAAGTCTGGGCCTCCCTTCTTAAGCTGCTTCCCCCGCGACCCGATCCCGGATAATCGAAGAAAATGAATGGATGGATGGATGGATGTATTTGCCATTTGCAACTATGACACATATATTTTGGATTTGCTTATTGTGATAGGTTGTGAAACCATAGATTTCTATGGTTTCTAAGGACCCCTTAGAAAATGAGATTATACATCTCAAGGGGTTACCTTTGAAACAAATAAATAAGTAAATGTCAACAATTCACATTGATCATGGATGTCAGAATTTAAAACCAGAAGTGCAAAGGGTCAATAATGTGAGCTATCAGTTTAGATACAGAAAGATATATTTTTTTGACTTGCAGAAGGCAGGAAAATGAGGTGAGGAAAAACAATCCCTAGATTAAAGATTTTACAATCCACTCTATATTTTGTTGTAGCCCTGATTCCTGCAAGAAAATTGTTAAGTTTTCTTGCAGGAAAACTTTGCTAGTTAAAGCAAACTACCATAATACTGGATCCTACAAAGTTGTTTGTGTTCCTTTTTCCTCAGCTTTCACTGCCATTGCTTCAACAAGATAAATGAGGCATAAAGTACAGATGGATGAGAATGTGGCCCTGTGATTTCAACTTTGCTTGCTTGTATATGTTTGGAGGTACAGCAATATTGTGATAATGAGACAGGAGTCACTGTTCTCATACCATAAAGCTGTGGGACATTCCCATCCTGGCAGTCGGTCCTGACAGTCCTGAATGAATCTGACCAACTATCATCTCAGGAAAAGAATTTTAATCCCTCTACTGGCTTGGGTTTCCAACAGGTCACCACGGAGATATGTGTCATAGTGACACATGTGGAGATTACATATCCTTGTTTTAATTAGCAAAAGGGCCGTATATCTACACTGTCTTCTCCGAGGCAGTGGGAGTCATCTTGAGTTACAGCCGAGAGTTCCAGTGTCATATAATCTCCTGCTTTAATGGTAATAAAGTATTATTAAATTCTTGAATCAATCTTTTGATTCATCTTGCTTATATGACTCTTGAACACAGCCTGACCAAGTCTAAAGAAGGAGCATGAGTCATCTGTGAAACTACATGCACAGGTTTGCTGCTCATGCAAGCGTGTTGACCTGGAAAACTGAACTCCTACCAAAACAGTTGGGTAACAATTGCCACCCCCAGCACCCAGTATTCACCCAACAAAACAAGTATGAAAAGAACTAATTGTTTTAACAGACTAACAGATGGGATGATATCTTGCTGTAAAAAATTATGTGTACACTTTTTAAAAAGTTTTATTTTGACTTTAACTAAATATTTTCCCAAAAGTCTGAATCTTGGCCATTAAAGCAGCAGTATGTCACTTTCATAAAAAAAAAATAAAAAAATATATATATGTTTTTTACATATTTGTTAAAACTGTCACTATGGTGTGACAGACTGAATAGTATGGAACAGATAATCTTTGAAAGAAAAATCAAGCTCTTCTGCCATCAGGTGTCATCTGAATAAATAAAGAGTGCTATCAGAAACAACCAATGAGAGCCAGGAAGAGGGTCTTAGCACTGTAAATCACCCTGAAGTAGGCATGGCTCACACTCTCAGACTCTCTACTATGCTACAGCTGGTTCAAAACAACACAGGCTGCCATGAATGCTCAGGCTAGTTAGCATGAGCACCAATGACAAAGAATAAACTACATACCCTGCAATTAACATGATTAAAAATTTCAATTGTGTCCCACCATTTGATTTGACAAATGGGACCGTTTTTTTTTTTGTTTTGTTTTTTTTTGTTACTTAGGGCTATGTTGGTTTCTTTTAATAAGAGAATTCATCATTTAAAAACATTCTTTGTATTTATTTGGGACCGGGCTTTGTCTAATGTTAAAATTTGTTTAATGCATTACGGGTAAATATTGTCAGGATAATTTAGCCAGTGATTGAAAAAATGGAATTAAACACAAAAACTAAATTCCGGAATAAGAAAAAATATCATAAAAACAAACATAGTTTATTCTACACTGGCACAGTTTGAAATATAGTGGACACTATCTTAGAAATGAAAACATATTTTCTGTTGTTTGCAGAAATACAGAAACATGATCACAGGTGAAGAAAGTAGGAGATGTGAGAATGATGGGAACAGAGAAGACTGGGGACAGGGGCAATTGCTGAAGGAGTCAGCGAGGTGTGAGTGGATGAGATTGTTGAAATGGCTAATAGGGGGTATGGAGGGTGTTTGCTGTAGAGTGCTGACAGGATGATGGACGGCACCTCTAGTACTCAGTATCAAAGGGATAAAGGTCAAAGTGTTTTGTTTTTTTTTTTCTGATAGTTTACACAATGTAGTATTCAGCAGATTGAGCGAATCCAACTGGAAAGTCTGAACATCCTAAATTTCTACAACACTAAACAGTAGGCAGAAATGCAACTTATTGTTTTCACTTAATATTTTAAATCAGTAGTCCTTCAGTCCTAGAAATGTTCTTTATGTGATAGAAGAAAGATTTTGTAATTGTTTTTATGCGTCTCTGAAGTTTCAGGTCAGAGTCCATCACTACACCTAGATTCCAGACCTCATCTCTTGTTTCTAACTGTAATAACTTAAGCTAGTGGGCGCATATATACAGTATATATTAGACAGATGGGATCCCAGGATTGAACCACATGGTATCCTACATGTAACCTCTCTCCACTCCAAAGAGAAGTTACAAACTGACACAAAGAAATTTGACATTAGGTAAGATTTCAACCAGTTAGGCACTGTGTCAGAGTCCTTGACACAGTGTTATTAAAAAAAAAGTTGAGGTATGAAAGATTTTATAAGAATAAATTTGTCTTAATAAAAAGTTTTCTTTCTTTTATTATTTCATGGATGATCATGAGGAACATATTACACACTTCTGTTTGTTTGGCTGAAGACCAGTTTTAATAGCAGTGGACCAAACAAACATCAATTGCTGGCCAGGTTCAGAACATTATTTCTGATTGTTATTTTATATATATATATATATATATATATATATATATATATATATATATATATATTTATATATATATATATATATATATATATATATATATATATATATATATATATATATATATATATATAATTTTATTTTTTTTTTTTACAAATAATTGCACATTCTGATCTGGAATACACTGATCTATAACAGGATGATCAGTGGATAAAATCTTAGAGATGGAAATCTTTACGATGCAAAAAGGGAAGAGAGTGGTAGAATAAACGGTGAAGGAGCCAATAGAGGGTGTACGGAGGAGTTAGTTGAGCTGAATGTGGGAGTGATGAAGTGAGTCTTTGGTGAGAGACGGGAGGAGGTTAGCCAATCCCAGCCCAATGTGGACTAAACTAACAGTATGACTCATAATTCAGAAACTTAAAAATTATTTTTTACTTTTGCATCAAAATCATACCTCATCCAAACATACCTTGATATTGCACAAGCACTGCAGCACTCTTTACAATACCTCTCTACCAAATGTGTAGTTTTGCTCTTCTTTTACCTCAAAATACATTTCAATAACACTCCCTTTTTCCTCAAAGGATAACTTTATTTGGGTCAAATGCAGCATTCTCCCGCTCCCTACTAAATGTCTGCTTTTTCTCAACTTGCACATTTCTAATATCGAAATTCACTGGTGTTTTGCTGATTATCTACCAGAGTTTAATAAATTTGTTGATTGGAACTTTCAGACAAACATTGCATGGCTTTTGGGATTTGTCGTTGAACCATAAGGGAAGTTGAGTCAGACAGGACACAGAAAAAACAGACATACCAGAACAATTAAAGGCAGTGCAGTAAATTCCCAGCGGCAAGTTAGACAAACTCCAGACAGGCTGAAATCCATTGAACAGAGAAGACAAGCTGAGAAAATACAACTTTGACATCCTAGGATCTTCAGGAATAGTTCTTGTGCTCATCTAGTGGATCTTCAAAGAATGCAAACCTTTAAGAGTATAGATTTTAGTGGAAAATTAAATTATGAATAAACATTGAGACATTTTATTAATATATGGTATACCCTGTTCAAATTTGGTTTGACAACTCTATTACCGTAGAAAAACGTAATAAAACTTAACTTGCAATACCCTGCTTACATACTGTGTTTAAGTATTCAAATATTTTGAGTATTATGTTTTTTTTATTATTTAAATTCTTTAAGTCTTCTGGGGAATACAGTTTTCATGGCAAATTAAAGACACATCAATAATTGGAAAAGGACATGGTGGGATTGGACAAGGGGAACATGAACAGTTGCCCTGGGAACCACCAGGGGAAGAATCCATCACTAAATGCCTTTTTATCACGAGATTCTGCAATCATTGAAGTTTGTATAGCATTTTTGCAATGTGCAATCAGTGAGCATTTGCCACTCTTCTGTGAGGAGAAGGTGTAACTTGTTTGCTGGTGATATTAGTGCAGTGCTTCTCAATTCCAGTCCTCAGGCCTTCTTGCTCTGCATGTTTAGATGTGCCTCTATACCAGAACAGCTGATTCAAACGATTGCATGACTTCTTCTGCAGCCATCTGGTACTGCAGAATCCTGTTAATCACGCAAAGATTCAATCCAGGTGTGTGGCAGAAGGAAAACATCTAAAACATGCAGGGCGGGGGGGCGTGAGGACTGGAATTGAGAAACACTGCATTAGCGGGAGCATGTTTCATGACAGAACTGCAAAGAATTTTTTCCAGTCCCACATCTGAGTGTTTCCTGATATTGGATTGCTTTTCTGGAGGCATGGCAGTTTGATGGTGTCAATCAAACTGAGCCCTTCTGAGGTGCATTACGTCTTCGTCTTTAGTAACAATGGTTTACTGCTACATTAAGGGACGTGTAAAGTGGAAATCGCAAACAATGGGTGTTTTGCTGAATGTTGAATAGGCTGCTTCCAATTCAACATTGGAAAACATGTAGCACCAAGAGGTAAACATAATAGTCAAGTGTTCAAGCACTGCCTATGGATGCTTTTACAAAGCCTTCCTTTTAGTCTTGACCACAGTCTTAATATAGTATTTGTCTTCTGACTTTCTGGATTCATGATTCTCATATTAGTAAAGCGGAAACAGGTGCTCGTCAAAAACACAAGCAAGAAGTAAAGTTTAAAGAAACTTTATGACTTTCAGAAGACTTCAGGTTTTTCTTCTCCCCTACTTCATTCCCCAAAGTTTTTTTCAAATTCAGGGGATTTGTCATTTTTAATCAAAACTTCTCAAGAGATTTCTATAAGCACAGTAAAAGCACAAACAACATTCACACAAAATATGCAATACACTGGCTCTACTGTTAACTTCATAAACACATTTCCCCTCCACCCACAATGATTAAATAAGACGTGTAGGGATAGATTCCGGATATCCTCCCTAATTTGAGAATGAGCTCATGGTGCAGAGAAATATCACCCTGTGTCCAAACATCAGTCTCTAGAGCAATAACCCTGTCAGTCAAAACATCTGCAGAAAAAAAAAAACAGGAACATGAAGTGAGAGCACAAAAATGTGAGAGGACAGGGGAAAAGAATCGCCTAAGATGAGCAGAAACTCTTTTAGACAAAAAAAAAAGATTATAATTAAGATAAAACGTACTGAATTTGATGAAACAATGAAGACAGTATGCAGCAACAAAGTGAGTTATTATGTCCGCTGCTTGCAGATGCATACAGGCATAGTTTGGAATTCAAAAATATGCCCACATGACAAGTAAAACAATTGCTTGGAAATTCCCGCTTGTTCATTAATGAGGCAGGTGCCCTTATGCAAGTTGTGTTATCTGGGCCACCTAAGATGATTGTGACAGCTTAAATTAAGAAAGAAAAATCATTTCCATCAAATATGCTTTTAGGCTACATATTGCTGTTTGACTGGCAATAAAACAAACTTCTCTGACATGCATAGCTTTCACAAGCACGGGTTTTTCCATTGTTTCTGAATGAGCATTCTGCTCAAAGTCATGTAAAGGTTCAAACAACAATTTTTGTTTCAAAAAACACTCTGAAATAATTTGTTCACTTTATTAGGTATACCTTGCTAGTAGTGGGTTGTCCCCTTTTTGACTTCAGAACTGATTTAGTTCATAGCGTAGATTCCCCGAGGAATTTCAAACATTATTCTGAGATTTTGGAAAACATTGACATCATAGCAAGTCATAAGTGCTGAAAATTTATGATGGAAATCCCCCCATTCCACTACATCCCAAAGTTGTGCGATTGGATTGAGATCTGGTGACTGTGGGGGCCAAAGGATTATGGCGAGCTCACTGACATGCACAAAAAAATCCGTTGCCAGCATTATCCTGCTGGAAGAAGTTATAATGGACATGGTCAGCATTTAAATTGACTATTAAACCATTAAAACTGGGTAAAAAGATACCAACATTGCCAGTCTGAATGGTTTGTTTGAGGTAGCATTACTTTCTTGAGACCAAGAGCTACTTTTAGCAGTCAGCTTAAAGATTCTTATTTACTTGTTTTATATGTGAATATACAGTGATAGCAGACATGTTAAAGTGCTAGAAAACCTATTGTAGTTCCTTTCTTAGTGGGACTTGTAACACTGGGAGGAGGTTACTAGTTTCTCGTGGTCAGGATGACAGTGTGCCTGTTCCAGTAGAACTGAAATTTGGTTTGAAAGAATGCACACCATAAGGAAGATCCAAAGAGCACTGTACAATTAAAATCACATCTTTTGAAGTTTTTTTCTCTAACAACAGGCTCATTTTGGACTGGGCTTTATTTAAACGTCATGTGTAAATCCTCATTTTCAATAGCAGAGCTATCCAGATTGAAAAAAAAAATGTCATTTTAGAGAAAGTTTCAACATCAATATTTCCACTAAATGGGGAATGAAAGTAATTAGCAAAAAAGTTTGTTAGCAGAAAAGGCAGTAAAGTGATCAAGGAAAGATGCCAGAGAGCACCACACAAATTTTTATTTTATATTTTACAGTGAATTTAATTTTATGCAGTTGTCACAGAAGGAGCCATAGTTTAAATACTTCCTGAAATAATTTGTCTCATTTGATGATCAATCTTTATTGTGATTATTGTGACATATTCTGACAAACAAACAAGGTAATTAGTCCAATTTTGCCGTTTATTGAACTTTCAGTTGCAGCTTCAGCACAATAAAGAAAAAAAACATTGTTGTTACTTTTGTGACTGTTAATAAGTGGTTGGCTTAACACAGTGGAGGTTGACAAACTAATTTAAACACCTGCTCTGCAGAAAGTCAGCCTGGGTTGCCTTTGTTATGTTAACTGTACTAAAACAGAAATTCACAGAACTTTGTTGAAATAATAATTTCATTGGGTAATTTGAGTTTTGAGGGTTTTTTTGTGTCTTTAATAAAGTTTTATATGTTTTGGATTTTAGTGAATCTTTTGATTTGAACAAGACAGACGTACTCCTTAAACGTTCAGTTTGTCTGCTAAAGACGCTTAAGCTGATATCGATTTTTGTACTGAAAATGCCTGTACATATTTTCAGTGCAAGCCTTACAAGTTTTGAGAAGAAAGATATGAAGTCCTGCTTTGAAAATGAAAATGTAAGCAAAAGTATTAAAAGTTTTGCAAACAAAAGACATGAAATCCTGTTTTCAGACTGAAATTGTGCGCTCTTGGTTTATGGCAGAAAAGTTCCTCCATATAGTGTATGTATATATTTGAGTCTGCATACATGATTTTGACCATTCATGGACAAGAGAAAATTTGCAGTAAGGTCAGATGAATTGTGTGTTGTACAATCAGTCTACCCACTCAAAAAAGAATAGACATCGGTTTGACTAATTATGTTAATGTTTGATGCACCATGAATCTTGGGTATATATCATTAAACCTTTCAGTGGTGGATATCAGTTCTTAAATGAATCCATCTATTCCACACGTGGTTTTCAGATGTTTAGAGTACTGGAGATATAATCCTCCCTCTTACAGCTGTTTCAACAAGAACCATAAGTGGGTTTGAAGAGTGTATCTGCTACTTCTTTGTTTTATCATAAATAAGATCCTTCTCTTCTTACATCATGTCTGAGCCAGTCTAGACAATGATGATCAGCCTTTCACATTTTCAGAATAGTCAAAAATGGAAAATCAGAAAGGAGCAACAATAGAAACTAGGGTGTGATGGTGTTAAAATTAATGACGTCACTAGTTCTTCCTTTTCAAGGCCTTCTAAGGACAGTCTCTGCGCTGTCTGAGTGCCTTGGGAGGAATGTGAAGTAGCAAGTGGATCATGCTGCATGAAGTAATGGCAGTTTGATTTTGGCAAGCCCACTCCTCTTTTGTAACTGTGTTATTTCCAACCAGGGCCAGTTAATTGAAAATAGTGAGCTCTTTAAGACTTTATTTCATACTGATTTCATGTTAATTTTTCGGTTTGAACTGAGATTACTAGACCTTACATTGTGTAGTGTGTGCCTGTGTCTGCCTGTGTGTGCGTGCACTGTTCCTGATTTCATTTCTTGGCTGTGCAGCTGTAGACAACACCATCAACGTAATTAAAGTTGGTTGGCGTGGTGCCTGGCCTGAATCACCTGACATCGGATGCATTTAAGGGCATGCTAATCCATCCAACTGGCCAGTGTATGGGTTTAAAGAGTTCAACTGTGCTATGGGCATAACACTTGACTGCCATAGCCATATTTTCAGTATCAAACCCCTCCTTCAACAGCTCGACATTGGATGTGCTGTGTCTGTTCTTCTATCCTCTGGTTGTTCTACACCCTCTCAAAGTCGCTAAAATATTGTCTCCAAATCTTATTCATTGTTCATTTCACACTTTAAGTTCAGATCTGGGAACAAGATGGCATCCAATTTCAGCACTCTCCAGTTGAAATTGGCATTGCATTGTTTCTAACTACAAATAGTCACTCAAGCCATCGTTGTGCCATAAAAGGACCTAGTTTGGTAATGAATAACTATAAATAATTGCTTATAGTCACTCCTCATAATCATTCCTTATTATGAGGAACAAAATAGCCAAATGTAATATCCCTTCTGCTTGTGGATTTCTGTTTTTCTTATTTCTTTCAGTTTGGTCATGCTTGAGTTCTGGATTTGTTTTGCACTTTGCATCATCTTGTTCTATTTTATTCCTTCTGTATGTTTCTCTTGCAGGTGGTGGGTTTATCTTTTTGGGGTTTATATTGGAAATTTCTGTTATGTAGATGCCAGGGTTCCCACTGAAAAAAATAAATAAATTTAAAAAATCCTTGACTTTTCGATGATTCTCCACAACCCTCAATATAATTTTTCATGACCCACACACAACAGGTTCAGGAAGAAAAGTGTGTGACTGAAAGACTAATAACTATAGTGAACATGTAAAAGTTTAGTGCAGGCAGATAGCGAGGAAACATAAATTATAAAAATGTGAAAATGAAGCCCACACAAGCATGTATGAATTGAAAAGTGTCAATACATTGACTAAGAAATCATATGATGATAATGTCAATACATGAACAAAAACATTAACAGTAAGGCAAACACAAGATTGTACATGTATTTACGTACATGCTGTACTGTTTCTACAAAAGTTCAGAACAGACAGGCTCACACACCACAACACCACTACTCTTGTTGAAGGCTTATTCGATGATTAAATAAATACATATTTTTAATATAATAATAATAATAATAATAATAATAATAATAATAATAATAATAATCATAATAATAATAGCTACCACAGTGAGCACAGGGCATTACAAAAACAAAGAACGGTTCTCAGTGAGACTCCAGTCATGTCTTTCTAGCAAAGAGCCGTTCAGAAGAATCGGCTCATTTGTGAACGTCACATCACTCTATTGAACACTTTGGCCACAGCTTTGTTGCACACGTGCGGCACGTCAGTCGACACCGCCGCACAATAAGCGCAGTAAGTGCAACATATTTGTCACTCTACTGCTACCTTTGCTATAGCATCACTTGAGAGTGCACTCCAAGAAGTGTTCTCTACACTTTTTAGAGAATAATCTAAAAAGTATATTTTGAAGCAATCAAGTTCAATGCCGGTTTCATGTCCACCGTCTGATGTCATGATGCAAGCTTCAACAAGGAGGTATCCTGTACCAACCAGGGTGGTAGCGCAAGGTTAGAGCCCAACTGACGTAAGGAGTCCTCAACGTGGATTCGATTCCAGCCTGATGACCTTTGTTGCATGTCTTCCCCTCTTATTTATTAACTTAAATCACCGTAATAAACTAAGTTGGATAAACAATTTTCTTTTTTCAGAATACAAGATCTTTGCAAAACTAAAAATAAAATGTTAAAACATATGCCTAAAATAACTTAATTTCCATCTGGATTTTAAGTACAATGTGAGTGATAAAATAATTTTGAATATTTTTGTTTTTTAGTTTGGAACAACTTCAAAGTTTGAGTTGACTTTCTATAGAATTTAGTCAAAGAGATTTTAATTATTTGTAAGAGAAAAATAAATGATTTGAGTAAGAGTGACTTAGATTTGTAATGTTAAACACACTTAATGAATTAAGTTATAATTATAAAATTTTGTTAATTTAGTTGGATAAACTTAATGAATTGAATTGGATGAACATAATAAATTGAGCTGGTCAGACATAGGATACGAAACTTGGCATTGAACTCAATTTTTTCAAGTAAAGTCAAAGTAAAAAGTTCCTTTAAGGTAATTTAAGTTAGTTAGATTTCTAACTTTTAAGTTAATTGAACACACAAAAGTGATTTGTCGTCACTAAACCAAAGAAATTAAGTAAAATTTATGTAAATAAGTCCATAAAATGAACTACTAGCCAAAAACACTTTTTAGAGTGTAGACCCCTTCAACCTTTGCCTGACACAATCATTTGTTCACTTACCCTGGAAGGTATCCAACTGACTAGACAGCATATTTTCCAGCTCATAGGTGTAAGAGTCAATTTTTTGGAGAGTTTCTCGTTTCACAGCAGCCTGGTAGCATTCCTCCATCTTTTTGTTGCAGCAAGATGGACCTTGGTGCTTACATATCTGCAGATCAGCATCTGGGGAAAGCAGAAACCACAAATTCAACAATAATCAGTCTTTTTCTCTGTTGTTTTAATTAAAAACATGGATTACTTATATGGTGGGAGGGTAAGCAAACAAATACAGGAGCTCATTGGAACTTTGCAGTGGCTGTATTTAATAAAACATATTTCCAAGTCTGCATATATCAGTTTATGATCATACACTGAAAGAAATATGTTACAGTGTATCTAAAGTTCCTGGATATGTGCACAGACAAGTCATAACTCCTCTGAAAGACAGAAGCGGCACCATGTCATGGTGAGAAAGTAGACCAAGTATTTCATCCATGTTTAACAGCTATAAATACTGTCTGAGCTAAATATATGATCTTGCCTCAATGTGATACGAAGGCACACATGGTTGTTTCATATACTGGGGTATGCACATGCACTTAATGATAGTTTTAAAGGAGATACAAAATACACGGATACCCATTTTTTTTCAAACTATACATGATCATAAATGGATATTTATTGATGATCACTTGATTTTAATAAGCTACAAAAAAAGCATTGTACAATTACAACATTACCCCAGTAATTAAACTTCAACCATTATGATCTAACACAAAGTTAACATCAGATGAGACTTCTTCCACCCTCACCTATATCAGCTGCCTTGTGCCATTGCTGAAGTGAGAAAGTGACTTGGGAACACATAAATGAAAAATAAATTTATTATTCAAAAGTCTTACATCACTCAGATAACTCATTTTACATGGGGAAAGGCTGGACAAGGATGGCTCTAGGCAGATGTTGTAATCAGAGCCTAAAGCATGGTGTTAGGCCAGACCACAAGACCAGCTCTTCACTGGTCAAATCCCTCCATGAAACACAATAGGGTTACATTCTCAATCTCTCTTTCACTCTCTTCTCCCTCTCTCACATTTGCCGGGCATATCCTTGTGAGGCCTGGGTGTCTTTTAATTACCCAGAGAGACTGCATTTGTTTCCATCCCAGAGCCAGATGAATGAAGTCATGACTGGCTGTCCTCCGACTGTTAGCTCATTATCTCTGTCTCTGTAGGGGTCTGCTTTTTTTATTTTGACACTTGTCTCTTGCCTAATGCTCTGCCTGCCAGATTTCTGCACTGTCATCGTAAAAGCAATGAAGTTACCAGAACATATTTTTATTTGTGAACATGTGTCTATCTTATGACTCAATCTTTATCCTTTTGATTTATATAAGTTAATAAGCAGTCTGAAAAAGAGTATAAATTTTAACCAAAGAACATTTATTATAGTGATTGAATTGTAAGGTTCTGTAGAGTCTGTAGTAAGTACAAAAGCTTAAGAATGGTTTAAAGCTTGATCATTGTCTCTTTTCTCCACTGTTTCCATCCCTTCTGTTCCTGATGTCACTCTCTCGGATTGATCCTAGCCATGACTCTTAGTCCTATCCATGTAATTGCATTAAGTAAGTGATACATAAGCCAGGTATTGTTCTAAGTAGAAATATTAAATAAATGTCTACATTCATTAGAAAGATGACTCAGTTTCTTCCATAAAAACAGACAGTGACTTATTGGCTCCTTTTATCAGTACCTTTTTAACCTCTAGAACCCGACGGACCCACCGGTGGGTCCAGCTGCCATGTGACCTCGGCTCGATTAGGGTGTAAGAGGTTAACACCTACACTCACCAGACACGTTATGAGATTTACATTAAAACCAGGTTGCTTTAAGAAAAGCTTTAATTCTTCATAAGATATAGTGTTTAAAAAGGTTCCTCAGAGATTTTAGTCCATATTAACTGGACTGCAACATGCTGTTGTAGCAGATTTGTTCCTTCCAAACTCTCCTGTTCCAACACATCCCAAAGGTGCTATGTTAAACTTTGATCACATGACTGTGGAAGTATTAAATAATAACAAACTCATTTGGTATCCAAATGATTTCTTGAACAACTAATTTGTTTTACAGTAGATTTTTGTGACATAAAATAGAATCCCACTAGAAGTAACCTTCAGAACATGGGTGTACTATGGTCATCAAAGGCATAGTCATGTTCAGCAACAATACTCAAAAAGTTGGTAGTCAGAGGCACAACATATGCTAAAAAAAATAATTCCTTAGAAAAGAAAACATGGAATTCACAAATAATTAGTATGCTTTACTTTCTGCTGGTCTACCACATAATATTTTAATAAGATAAATTTAAGCTATTAAATATAACTTGTCTAAATGTGATTTTTGCCAATCACTTATTATCCAACGTCATATTTAATGTGTAATGGATCATTATTTTTTCAAGTTGTTGCATTACATCTTTTTCTTTCCCTTTTCCCAGAGAGTAGAACAAAATCTAATGTCCTTTACTATGTGTAATTAGTGCCCTATGTAGACTGTTCTTATGCTGGTTGGTAAAACTTTAACACAGTCCACATGAGATGCCAGTTCTGATATTCATTTAATTGCATTCAAGTGACTAATGGCTCTGGAGTAACTTGCCACAGTTCAATGGTCCTGTCAAAAACTCAGTGTAGAGAAGCTCAACACTGTGCAATTCCTGTAATTTGCATTCCAATAATGATATGCTAAACAATGAAAGCATATGAATATATGCTTTTATTGTTAGTGATTCTTCTCCATATGAATCAACTTTGGAAGGTAAATACCTATGTATACCACAAAATTTACATTTTTTCCACTTGTGTAATATGATCTGTGTTATGGAGCAGGTTGCAACATAATCTAACTGTCAACATTTAAGATATGAGGTATATTACATAGGGTATCATTGTGCAGATCAAACGATATGTATGTGTTGTTTCAATTTTTCAAATGAGGTATGGATATTTCACTCTGATGTTCCCTTATATTTGGCAGAGTGGTGCTTCCTAAGGCTACTGTTTATTTATATGCAGTGCAATTTTTCCAAGAACAAGAATAACTTTGTTAAAAAGTATGGAGTTAATTTAGTTTGCCTTCTGCTGCCTCGAGAACTCTGTACCCTTTGAAAATGGAGGATGTTTACACTGTAAAGATTTGCTGGGCTTACTACAAACCGGGTTGAATGAAAGCACATCTCAAAGCGGCCTTTGCCACATACCTGAAGTGTTGGACTACCTTGAAACAAAGTCATGTTTGGTTTTCTCAGAACCAGAGCTGGAACTGCATTTAGTGATTGGCATGGAGTCCAAAGCCACATCAGAGGCCAGAAGTTGGAAATACAGATCATAAAGATAGATGTAAGGTTAGTGGGCAAATAGACTCAGATCTGCTGAAGCAGCAGTTTACTGGAAGGGCACTACGACACTATTACTTATAGTATCTGTTACGACCCATTTAACAAACCATATGTTGACTTAGAAATGCCCTAATACCCTCTGGTGTTCTTTGTATTGGTGGATGAACATTAATCTTTCTATGTAGACATTTCTATATGATTTAATAGCAAACATACACTTAGAGATAAACCTATTCCTCTGAACAGCCAGGGGCATATAAAATCAGCTGAGGCACAAAATTATGCACTGTGTATATGTGATGTATATACAATGATTATATGAAGAATATATTATGATGAATAAAAACACACTGATAGATTAGCTAAGATTAGTTAACTGACTTAGCTAATTATTTGGCTGTGTTATGCATGTAAATGCACTTCTCAAATCAATAATGTTGTCTATGTGATTTTATGTATACAATGTAGTCTTAAATTTGTATCTTTAAAAAACTCAAAATTATCCTTGAGAACATTTTTAAATGATCTCTAGATTTAAACTCTAAATGGCAATTGAGAAATTGAGAGAGGGCAAGTAAGCAACTCAAAATTGCTAGTTAATCAAAGACGATGCCAAAGTTTGAGCTGTAAATGTTTAAGGATGTGAAAACACATTGTGACATATTGTTTTCCAATTCATCAACTGTAAGGAGACCAACATCCTTTAGTTTTATTAATTACACACGTAGAAAAGTAAGTCTTTTGTCTTTCTAAATGGTAGTCTGAGATGAAAAACACAGATTGTTGAATGTGAGAAGATAAGCACGAAAAAAAAAAAAAGGATTATTTTACTCCTTATACCTCCGGAACAGATTTCCATCCATCCATCCATTTTCTGGTCACCCTTGTCCATAATGGGGTCGGGAGGGTTGCTGGTGTCTATCTCTAGCTACGTTCCGGGCGAGAGGCGGGGTTCACCCTGGACAGGTCGCCAGTCTGTCGCAGGGCAACACAGAGACATACAGGACACACAACCATTCATACACACACTCACACTTAGGGAGAATTTAGAGAAACCAGTTAACCTGACAGTCATGTTTTTGGACTGTGGGAGGAAGCTGAAGTACCTGGAGAGAACCCACGCATGCACAGGGAGAACATGCAAACTCCATGCAGAAAGACCCCAGGCCGGGAATCGAACCCAGGACCTTCTTGCTGCAAGCCAACAGCTCTATCAACTGCACCACTGTGCAGCCTCTGGAACAGATATTAATACATTATTCATTTTTTCTTTACTATTTAGGTAATTTAGGTCTTGTCTCAACAAAACAAGTTTATATATTTTATATATGAAAAATATCTTACATTACCCCATAAACATAACCGTATAGGTTTTAGTTTAACTACAAAATTGTAAGTAACTCAAATACCAATCAACATTTAAAGCAATAGCATCCAGTTATAAAATCAATTTAACCACTTTCCATCTTCCTTCTATGCTAATTGTTGATAAAATAATTTTTTGCATTTTCATTTTGAAGATAAGAATGTCAAACAAAGACATAAGTGTAGTGCAAGAATGCAGTTCATTTGAAATTGGATCCTCCATACGCTGGGTGACACACTCCTGCTACTTTGTAAGAAATCTGTTCACAGCACATAAAGTGCAGCACTGTATCCTAAGGCAAACATCACACTGTGAGGAAGGCCTCTTCACATTTCAGGAGTTGCTTTTGTTGGCATACGATGTGAGGACTGAAGAAAAGTTGCATCATTATGTACACATAATTCTTACACATGCTAAATCTCCCATTCTCAGAATCAGTTTCACCTCTTTGAGGTTTAAAGATATAATTCAAATTTAGAAAGCTTCATCACTAGATAGTTCTTTTTTTCCCCTTGATCGCTCTAGTCTCCAATATGTACATGCACCTACAACAGTTTAACAACAGAAGTACATCAGATATATATATATATATATATATATATATATATATATATATATATATATATATATATATATATATATATATATATATATATATATATATATATGATTTTATTTTTCTCTTTAAATTGATTAAGTTCTTCAATTATTATCACAACAGTATTTAATGCAAAAGAAACTGACACCATTGTTCATTGAAAAGACAATGACAAGAGTTGATTTTTAATTTTTCAAACTCCAAAGGCTGCACCTTATCTGTCAAGAAGGTGACAAGTAGGGTCAGAAAGGTTTTCTATTAAATTCTGGAATGTTCATGCTGAAAGTTGAGCTACAAATTACAAAGATCTTAAACTAGGTATCTGTGTGGTCAAAGTTGGAGGATTTCATCCAGTGCCTTGCTAACTTTGTCATCCACTTTTCCTAATCAGTGACCTTGAAAGCGTCTCATAGGATTTGAATGATGTTTCACTGGTAAGCCATTGCTATTCTTCAATGATTTCATGATATGTTTCTAATCTTCAATTTCAGGAAGACTTGGTAGACATGTCCTTCACAGATTGTAGCTGCAGGCTTGTTTGTTTCAAGTTTGTTTTTATAACTACAACTACACCGGGTAATGGAAATGATATACTCTGTTGCCAATAGTAACGCTACATAAAACAAACATATCAAGTGATTTAGATGCACCTCAAACTATGTTTCCCACTCCGCTATCTATTACTCTTCTTCCAGTTACAGCATGCAGACTCATGCTGGGTGAGTCTGCATGCTGCCGCAGTAATCTCAGTCTTTATCAAGTAGAGCGCTACTCCAAAATAAACCATAACCTTAAATACAACCACCATAAAAAATGACCTCAGGATTATGAGTTGTAATACATCATTATGCTCAATTTCATTCACTTTAAAATAAAATTGTAGTTTTAAAACAAAAAAAATTTTCTTATTCATTTGAAGAACAAACATAATTTAAAAACTTGGGTCTCACATTTTAACGTATAGGTCCAATGGTGATAAATTAGAGTTTCCACACAATCTCGGCAGTTGATCTAGAATCTGACTGTATAGCCAATGGATTTTCTAAAAAACAAACAACAATATAAAATCTTAACAATACAGCTATATGAAAACTAAGAAAAATTACAAGACTCACCAGTTGACTTCAGTTGAATATCACTGGCGGAGTGACAATATCTGATAAGCAAAGTTGTGCAACTGCCTTGGGCCTTAAATTGGCAGACCCCTGACATTATAAAATGAATGTGGGCATTATTTCATTCGAAATTAAAATGAAATCTAAATATGACAAAAATGCTTATCTTAAGATTAACTCCAATCCACACTAATGAAAAAACTGCTTCATCTATCCTGGGAAAAAATTGTGTCTATAGGATCTGAAATGTTGACTGTGGATGGAGAAAAAAAATTGCCAGAATATCTTTAATGTTTAGAGACAGGTGTGTGGCTTACTATGGGGACCTACTACTTGGGATCTGCACTGAAGAGTAACATAGTTGTAATGCAAAGAGTGAAAGTCAAACATAACAAGTTGTTCCACTACCTATAAGAAGACAGTGTTCAATTGGGAACATCTGCTTACAGAGTGATTTTTATGGCACGGTAGTGAAGAAAATCAGCAACACTAGTAAAACAGTAATTTATACTTGGATATTGCCTGAAATTATTCTGCTGAAAATGTTGGATAGGTAAAATATTTAACTAAATATATCATTTTATGTAAAATACCCCAATTAGTAAATACGAAGTGAAGAACAAGATCACAGACATCACACCACAGCCCACTGTCTACAGAAGCAATAGAGGATGACGGCATGTAGGAATCAAATTTAAAGTTGTTGAGCAATGCATGAAACTGTCATCCCAAAAACTAATTTAAATATACTTTGTTGTCTTTCCATTGATTCAACATGTCAGCATTTCATGCTTTAGCCATTGTTTATGTCTGGATAAAATGTGCCATAAGCTTTCTGACTGAAGATTTTTTTGAAACAATGTATCCAATTTTGTACCAAATGGAAGTGGTACAAATCAGATTTCTCTTTTCTGTTTTAGTAAGAGAAAAGATTGGAATTGTGTATATGTATATATATATATATATATATATATATATATATATATATATATATATATATATATATATATATATATATATATATATATATATATATTCAATCAATTTAATGCAATTCAGATTTATTTGATTTGTCAGAAAATCCAGAATACTCAGATGAAAGCCATAGCATTTATTTGGATCAGTGACTACCTAACAAACAGGCCACAATTTATCAGACTCAATGGACATATGTTTAACCAGGTGGTCAGCAGCATAGAAGCAGCACAGAAGACTATACTCTCACCATTCCTTGTCCCTCTGTCCACATCAGGATTCCAGTAAAAGTCATTCTTTTCAACTGCAGAGACACTAACATGACTCCGCAGTGCCTGAGTGCGTCACAGGTGTGCAAGAACCTAAGTTCACAGAACTGGTTGGCTGCTTTGTGGCTTGGTATAGAAAGTATCACCTGATCTTGAATGTTAACAAACCAACTGAGATGATTCTAGCTTTTAGAAAAACCAGGACTAGGTGAAATTCTGAATTAATTCCAGAAGAAGAAGAGGTGGTGAAGGAATATAAATATAACATTACAGCAACAGTAAAACTGTGTACAAGACGGGACAGTGCAGACTGTGCTTCTTGAGAACACTTAAACCCTTTAGTGGCTTTGGGAAGTCGTTGGATGCCATTTACACATGTGTTGTGGAAAGTGCAATCTCTTCTGCCATAAACTGCAAATTTAGCACCAACAGTCTCAGTGACTTTTAAAATGCTCAAAAAAAACAACAACAAATAAACAAGGTTTGCTAAGTTCTGGGGACTGTTCTAGAGCAATAGAGATGATCGTGCAAACAAGGATCCCTAATAAATTGATGAACATAAACATCCTTGAGCTTCCTTTGCATGACTCTGTCCTACAACAACAAAGTGACACCTTGGGACAATTTAGAATGAACTTGGGAGTATCACTCTGGCGATGGGTGGGTCCATTTTGCAAAATACTATGACAGTGCAATATTCTCTATTATTTTTTAATTAACAATCCACACTTGTAGTCTCTGATTAGTACCAAATCAAGACATGATTCCCAGTAATCCTTTATGAACATGTTCTATTCAGCCTCAAACTAATGGACTGCAGGGCTCCCAAAGTGTGTTCTTCTGTGGATTCTTCGTAATAACAAGAGGAAGTACTGTAGCATCAGAAAATTTTGCTGCAAAAACTCTTCAGAGAAAAAAATGGAAAAAAGAAATAATAAAGATATTTGAGTTGGTGAGGACAGAACATGAACAATTGTTATGGAATGTTATGGTTCCTGCTTGTCTATAGATTAAAACTAAGAGTCTTATGAATTTTATGAATTATGTGAATATATCATGGGCTACAGAGTTGTTAGAGTTGTTGCCCTACAGTAAGAATGTCATAGGTTTAAATACCGACTTGGGGTCATGGAGTTTGGATGTTCTCTCTGATTGTTTGATTGGTTGTCCTGTGTATCGCTCACATGTACCCCATCTCTTGCCCAATAACCATGATTTTTATGATTTCTCAGTTGATGAAATCATAAGTCATCAACCTATGATGTCATATGACCATATGTCATCATATATGATGACCACTGGATAGGGGCACCTGCCCACGTGCATCCCTACAAGGATAAACTGTTATAGATAAGGGATGAGAAGCTGGACGGATGAATATATCATGATTATATTTACTAACAATATGAATATGCAAATAAAATGAAAAGAACATGAATCTCAAACCTAAGAGGATACAGAGTGTTATAACATGTTTGGCTTGCAGAGTGTTTGTCAACTAATATTGCCATTGTTATGCCAAAGCCAAAACCTCCCTAAATGGAATTCTGCTTAATAAAGACATTGAAAACCATTTGAAGCCTTACAAAGCTCCATTTTCTTTGATTTGCTGAAAGAAGTTCCATGCCACAAAACCTTAAATAAGGTTTTGGGTTTTACTGATGCAATAATAATCAAAACAAAAAGCTTTTAGAATAATGCTAGCAAAAGTGCAGAATGGGTATTAACTGTGATTTCTTTACAATCACAATTGTAAAAAGACAATTTCAACCATTTCAACATCTTAGCAATGTCTCAGTTTGCTGTGATGCACACTGATCAACTTCTTAATCTTTATTTTCATCATTTTGTTTCATTTGACTTGAAGTTTTGGAAGACCTTTCCTCTTATGTGTAAGAAACAGAATAAACATGTGGATGTCAACTAAGCACCACCACAAGGAAACCTGTGTTCTAGCATTTGCAAGTTTGATTTACCCAAATGCATTAACCAAGTCATATATCTTATTTAATCAGTTATTATTGTGACCTCTTTGACAACACAGATGAGAACATTTGTATAATCTGAATTCCAATAATCAGGGTGTTACTTGTAAAGGTTGTCTCAGCGCCACATGTAAGTGGCAAATTATCAAGAAGTAAAGTAGCTCTGGCTTCAGAGTAACGACATATGATTTCTAAGTTGATGAAATCATAAGTCATCAACTAATGATGACATATGACCGTAAGTCATCATATATGACAAATCATGTCATATATATGTCATCATATATTGTGTATTAACCAAGTCATATATATGATGAAATATATATGTTGTCATATATTATGATGACATCATATCAGTCATCATATATTAAAATGACGTCATATCAGTCATCATATATTAAAATGGCACATCTTATATGATGATATTTTGATAAATGTTAAAAACAAAATGTTCAATTTAATAAGAAAAATATTTTTCACTGATTTGTCAGCATGCCCTGACCTAAGAAAATCCCAATATGAGACAGTCCCAGTCGAGAATGTGTTGGACCAATCCATATATGTTGTCTTGATGCTCCCCTCTCCACTCCCATCTCTCCTAGCTTTCATGTGCACTTTTGACCCCTGTATATATGTGATATTAAGAAAACAAAACTTTTATTAAGGCTAACATAGACACGTTTAATCTAACCTATGGGTGTTTGGATATATTTGTTTAAATAAGTTTAAAAAAAACAACAACAGCTTGTCATGCCACTTACTAAATGATGCTGAAGCGTTCTTTTTCTCCACCAGACTTACCTTTGTATGGTTTCTCCGGCACCAGGTGAAGCGGTCCGATGTGTCGCTGCTGGAAAGCGGCTCTCACTTCATAACAGCTGTGCTTATCCGCCTCGATTGCATTCACTGCAAAAATTACCAACGCCAAAATCCTGACGGAGTCAAAAGAGTTGACGCGTGGGCATATTCCTCGGGACATTGCCGCATCTCACACCAGGTATCTTCGCAGATGACCAGCTGTAGTCTCACCGTAAGCTGTCTGATAGTGTTGGAAACGGAATTGCGAACGTGAAAAGCGACGGCTCGAGTGAACATCTGACAGATCTTTCTAACTGAGTCTTACATTATCGGTTGGGATAAGAGAAAGCGCCGCAAAGACAGGGGAGGTTTGGTGTCGTACAGAAGAGGAGTGGTGTCTTCTGAAGCCAGTCTGTCCCGCGTTTGGCACTTTGCAGTAGTTGACTGCATGTTGGCTGTGCCTGTTTCCAAACTGCTGCGCACATTCCCCTCCCTGTTCTCTATATCTCGGCTGAACGTCAACACTAAATGGTTCTGTAGTAGACTTATGGAACTTTTCACTTCATGTATATCGGATGTGACATTTGGGGTGTAAAAGTAAACCTCTACAATAAAAGAGAAAATGTAATGTGGTTACTGTAATGTCCGCAATATCACTAATTACTACCCCGGCACTCACTTTACCGACATCACTTACCATTTTGTCTCTGTTGTAAGAAGAATCTGTAAGTGTATCACAGCAAGAACACTTAACTTGATTACAAATTACTTTTCAAGGTTTAAAATGAACAATAAAAGAACTGCAACAAAAATCTTTATGCATTCCATTTATTTACCTTGATTATGTACGTTATTGTAACATTAATTCATCCTTAAGATGTAATTAAATCTATGGAGTTTGAGTAATATTTAAACCTACTGTAACCTAATTATTTAAGATACAATGGCGCCACCTCATGGACAAAAAGTACTATGTCATAGCGTGAAACGTCTTTATTGTTTGTGATTTTGGATGATTATGGCTTACATGAAAACCCAAAATTTTGTGTCTCATAAAATTGTACTTTGACGTGAGATAAAAAAAATTCTAAACAGAAATGTCAAACCTCTGAATGTATGTACATTTCTTAAAACATAGATAGGTGTCCTTTAGCATAAATCACTGAGTCAATGTGACTTGGCATGTGGTTTGTATGAGCAACACAGTCTCACTCCCGACTTGTTGAAATGAGCGTAAACCTTTGTGACTTACTCTCATTGAGTAGGATATTAATTGCTGTCTTCTCTACATGAGAAAAAAAATATTGCCATTTTGAATGTGTGACACTATGAGTTTCCAATATTTAATTTTTTCATCACATTCAAATGTTGTGAAACTTCAGTATTTATCACCTACAAGCCATAATAATAAAAATCACAAGGGGAAAAAAAGGAAATATCTCTATGTATTGACTATACTATGTCCCTATACATGTGTATAATAACAAATAACAATATATTCAACTACAATTCATAGGGTGCCAAGCTTGGAAACTCAGGGCTGCAGTTTCGTTACCAAGCTTCTGAGCTTCGGCTTCAAAGAGCGTCTTTCTTTGGGGTTACTTGTTGGTTGAGTAGTCAGACACTTAATAGTATTAATATTTTATAATAATATCACTCAAATAAAGGTTAAAATTATATTGAAGCAAAACTAGACCTAAAAGTATGTGTTTTTCTCAAAAGATTTACTCACGTACATTTAACTGAGCAATTGTAATTAGGTGCCACCCCCCTCTGTTGGTTAGATGCACACACCTGCCACCAATATGTCAGAGATTGCAACAGCTAATCAACCTAAAAAAAAAGAAAGAATAAAAATATCTTACCCAAAATATCAATACATGTTTTCTTTTACCTTCACTGATGGAGTTATCTTATTTTTTACCATGTTGCTTATTATACCTGCTGTGTTTGTTCTAAGTCAACCTTCTTTATATGTTGCTTGTAGTTCTGTTATAATTTTAGTACTCCTTTACAACTATAAACGATATAGCTAACCATTTAAGTGGACCAGAATCACTTAGTGATATAAATATGGCATTCTCCTAGTTATTTATTTATTGAGTGATAGATAACTCAATAAATAAATACGAACGTTTTATTTAGTTTAGTTTCATTTCATTTTATTTAGTTTAAAGAGTGGCTGTGCATAGTTATTTTAAGTGTTAAAATATACTGTTTACACCAGAGGGCGCTAAATGTTCAACTTTGCACTCAGATTGCCTCTATTGTCATTGTTTTTGCTTTTGTAATTATGGAGGAAAAGTGCAAAACAAGGTCAGTAGGAGGGGAAATAGGGATTTTCACATTGTAAAACAATATAAGATGCATCTGTGTATTGTAAGCTTAGGGTTAACCTTATATTCGAATAGGTTCACCTCAGTAAAATAAAATATATCTTCAAAATATCTTCAATATTTTTTACTATGCAGCATCAGCTGTTTAGAACTGAAGAACACCATATTGCAAGATCTACTGTTCATCAATTTGAATATGTCCAATTCCAGTTTTAAGGGTAATTGTCATTGAATATGCTGTGATGAGTGTTATGAAAAAAGTCATTATTTCTGTCCGATAAATAGAGCTTTGGAGGCTCTATAAACTCCAGTGATCCTTTTGGGGGATCCTGTACCAATTTGTCCAAGTCTTGTACCCAATCTGCAGGTGCTTTACTTCACCAGTTCTGGCTCTATAAACTGGAGATTTGTAGATCTACAAGGGGATAAGGCCATTGGTTGTCTGTTAGGGAGATTGCTGACTCCAGTCTCTAATTTTCACGTCTCTGTCTTGTTGGAAGCAGCATGAAGTGTGAAGGGTGAACATTAAGGACATGCCTCAACTTAGCATCTCTGGGGAGAGGAAGCTCTCTCCAGAGATGCTAAGAAAGCTTCAAAATTTAGCTACAACCTCCTAAGAAAGCTGCAGCTTTCTACGAAAATTTAGTTTTTTAATAATTCTCAGTATTAAGATAATCATCGAGATGCTCTTAAATGTTTAATATTTTTCACATTCAGCTTTAGTTGGCATTCGTGAATCATAGAGTGCTCAGATTTCTGCAAACGGTCAGTCAGACCAGAAACCGTATGCTCCATTTCTCTGTCCAAGATCTGAGGAAAGGAAGCAAGCCATACTGCATCTTTAATGAGAGTCTGACATCTGTCTCACTATCTGTTCCACTAACTCCTTAATCATCTTCACCTCCACTGGAGTTCCAGTAAGCAGAATGCAACTAAGCCTCTAAAAACACCTATAGGATTCTCGATTCTGCTTAGAAATCTTTAAAAGTAAACATCATTAACAGAAAAAACCTGTGATATGTGTCAGCTGATTGTATTCAGATCATTCCCTTTAAAAAACAAATGCACAGGCATCCCTGTATTAATAGCAAATTCTTTTCATCTGTGTCATTTGATTGATTGGTGTAAAGTTTTTATAGACTCTTCATTAGCCTGTTAGAGTACTGGATCAATACAACATTGCAATATGCATCTCTAAATAGAGTACCACATATCTGCTACAGGGTACCTTAGTCTCCATATATGTATAGATGGATATATGGATAAAATCTTTATATCACATTCAAAGTTCAACCAAAAAAAAAAAAAAAAAAAAAGAAACCAGATATCCATACACATATCCACAACCATCCAAAAACAAGATTACCTAAAATTTAGCATGAAGTTATTAAAACATAATAACAGACAACTGCACACAGCATATTTTGCAGTTAAACCAACACTGTGCTAAGTCTATTTGGCCCTTTTCTGAATAAGTGTTAATTTAACTCTTTAGCACCAGACTGAGTCATTTTAACACTTGCAATAGTTATAACTGCTCAATCTCTTGTTGAAATCTGCTGTGTACCAGTCTTTTAGATTTTAGAGTAGAATTATGGAATATGTACCCCTAAAGTTGGGCTTTTAAATTCTAATTATAAACATCTAGTCATGTAATGGTTCATATAATGACACAAAACATACAGAAGGTTTAATCAGCCTTGATGAACTGACACAGTGCAAAACTAAAATTGAAACCGCTCTGATTGTAGCATGCTCCCAAAGCATTTGAATACAGTCAAATTAGTGTTTTGATTTCTTTTTCATTAAATGCAAATGTGTTCCTGTAAGGCTCATGAACTAAAAAGTTTCAGGAATTGCATTCTCTTTCACCTCTCGTTCTGTCCCAGAGGGAGTGTACTCTACTGTTCACAACACAAACTACTCGTGTGCACATTGGTGGAAATATTTACTTAACCCCCTTTGTCTGTGATGTTTTCTTTTACTGTCTGTTTTCATCAAACTCCCATGGGCTCTAAATGCTCCCTTAGTGATGGGGTACATTGAGGCCACACTTGCCTTTTTATAAATTAACATGTGGATGCGTGTGTGTGATGAGCCAGTATGGTCGGACTAACTTCTTTTGTGAAAGATCAGTCAACCATATCCTTCACAATAGGCAAACAGAGGAGTTGACTACTTTGTGAAAGTGCATTTTAATCTCAATGAGATCACTTCAGCTGCTTGTTTTGCACCTGGTTTACTGATATGAGTCAAAATGGGTGCAGATATAAGATTATATTCCACCTTGCCTTACCTCTCTAATTATTAATATGCACACTTAAACACACTTTGTGGATCATAGTTCTATGTTCTTGTAGCTCTAGATCACCTTGGGAACTTTAACGCCGTTTGAGTCTTTGTTTTTCAATTGATGCTAACTACCATTATTCCAAGAATTGACGACCGGATGTTTTTAATTGGTTTCGATGTCTTCAGAAACTTGCTGAACCAGCTTTCTGGCTCTAACCAATGTTGAAGGGATACCCAGGCATTGTTCAAAGGGTGGAGTGGTGGTGGTAGTGGTGGTGGTGATGGGGTGTGGGAGGGTGAGGGGTGAATGATATTAGTCAAGAGAAATGGAGGGAAGGGTTGATAAAAACAACAGATCTTTGCTTCCTAATCCTTTTGTGTCGGTGTTGTTAATCCATTCAGACAAACCCAGTCCCCTCCAACCACCCACCCATTTTCAAAGAATCCCCTTACCGCCTCCCTTCCTCTCCAGCTTTTTCACCAGCTTTTGCATCACATACCCCTCTCTCCCAGCACATAGACAACCAACAGCTATGTTGAAACCCCTACCTGTCCCACAAACAGTTGTGCAGTGATATTCCACTGACAAAAAGAGTAACTCAGCTTCAAATCTATGGTTTATTTTATCTTTTACCTAAGTAGCCCCAGGGAACACATTTGGAAGTTGTCTGTTTGCTTTATATGCTTGTGAATTTAATTAGTAATCTTGCACCAGCCTTTTCATTTGTGCATGGAGGAAATTGCTGAGTGCTGTTGTTTTGCTCTGAGTATTTTCCTTATTCCTCATTGTTTTAACCACAACCCAAGACGGCACGAGAGAGCAACATGGTGCATTCACAGCAAGTGTTTTCGTGTCATGGTCTTGTTTACGAGCTGCAAGAGAGGAGCAGGAGGAGGAGGCATCAGGGAGGTAATCGCAGTGGTTGCCAGGGGAAGAGGAGGTTGTATCTAATGAGGTCACACCCTGGCAACCCTTTGACTCCTCCCACCTACCCCTCCTATTCTCCTATCTTTGCATTTGTCCCACTGTGCCCACCCTGTTAACTCCCCGCCTTCTTCACCCCCTGACAGCGAGAGCTCTCCGTGGTGCTGACAACAGAACAACACATTCAGGCTCAAGCTTCCCCTCAGGTGCAAAGGGAAAGGCAAAGCGAGACACAAGAAACAAAAACACAACACAAATGCTTACAGAGAGAACCTTGTGTATTAGTGTGACAGAAATATTAGTTCAAAGGGACTCAGCAAGAAAAAGAGCTGTGGAAGAAAGAGATGGACACCGAGCAAGAGAGAGAGGCTGACGTATTAGTGTAAGGTGGCTACAGTAGGCAGTGGGCGTGTTCTTCTTGTTTTCGTGTATAGCTGGGAAGCCCAGTGTCATCTGCTTAAGCACCGAGGTACTGTGTTGAACAGGACAGAGGAAATCGGCAGGGAATGCAAGAACCCTTGGTCTACCTCATCCAAGAGGGCACCACGGATGTGGATTCCTTTTTTTATTATTGTTGTGAGACTTTGATCTAATAGAACGTACAAAGAAACTCCAAGAAAGAAGAATCTGAACTGGACTTTAAAGCCAACTTGGCTATGCAGCTGTGAGAGGACTTTAATGTGAGAAGATGTGATGTGCATTTTTGCAGTGCATGCAGTGGCAGTTGTGTGCTGCTTGTTTAGCGCACGCACATGTGCATAGAAGTGAAGCTCTCACAGCTGGCTCGGAGTGTGGCAGCATCTGGATTGGAGGTGTACTATATTTGGCCCAGGATAAGGGAGCACTGGGCAGGGCACCTGATGGCCCAGCTCCCTTCTAGTTCCATCTTCATCCTGGGTCACTGGGACTCCTTTTAGTGGAACACAATCTGTTGGAAAAAAAAAAAAAACGATGGACGGAGGTTTATGTGGATTTAAGTGGAAGAGTGCATGGATCGTTCTGCATAGGTCAGAGTTCATTGTTGCACCGTGGACTCAGGGAAAGACAGAAGACACTTTGATTTACACCACAGTAAAGACAAAGCCCTGTTGTAAGTATACATCATAATGCTTTTTTTAATAACAAAAAATATCACACAGGACATTAGGTAGATTAGTATCCAACCTACTTATTCATACATATACTCTTTAATTTGGCAGGAATTTCTACTTAGAAATTAGCTTGATACATGTGAAAGACTTGTCAGTTGTTGGCATTTTGAAAAGTAGAGCAGCTAAAGGTTAGCTGAGGTTAACTGCAATGTTTGTCTCTATGTATTTCTGCACAAGCACCCATGCATGAGGCCACCATACTGCTGGCCCTGAAATTTTTTTGACATTGTGTCTTTAGAATATCCACGGTGGCCCTCTCCGGTGACATGGTTGCCTGGAAACAGAAACGATGTGCCACCATCATTTACTTTAAAAGCAAAGTGCACCTCTGTTTCACCTGTCATTTAGGGCAAAAATGGGAAGAGGAGGAATTGAAAGCAAGAGGAGATTTAAATGAGACCAAAGGGATTCAAATGTCTAAAAACAAACAAAAACACTGGTTTGAGAATATCTAGATTTTACTGAAGTGATAGAATGATACCATAATTTTATAACAGTAAGTTTTTGGAGGGCAAGCCTTTGTAAAAGGCCAGTAAAACACTGTGATAAACAAGCCGATTCCAGTGTGGGCTTCTTTTGCAGGCTTACAGGATTAAGCCGGTAGGCTTAATTCAGCTCAAACACTGTTTGAACGGTGCTTTCTCATCTCTGCACTTATGCTGGTGTACCTCATTTCTTCCTTAAATGAAAAAAGCTCACTTCTATTTTCCCATACCAAAGACCTATACACACATGTCTGTATGTGGACTAGTGACTAAATCTTAGAATCAAAATATATCAAAATTGTTTGTCACCATGCTTCAGTGCCCTAGTATGAACTCTCCTACCTCTAACAGTAATCACGCCACATGTCTTTAAAAAGATGGGCTGAGGAGTGTTGAGGATGCCAGAAGTGGTGTGGAACCTACAGATAAACCCCTAACCCCTACCTTGCGTGGCAATGCATAGATAGACACAGATGCAGAGATGCTAAGGATGACCAGACAATGGTTGCCCTCCCTGTTAGCTGCTCAGTCTCCATCTGGCTGCCCTCCAAGACCCCCCTCACTGCCCTAGCCTCCCTGCACACACAACATACATGCAGTTATCGCAAAGCCCCTCCCCCCCCTCCCCAAGCACGCTCCCACTCAGTGCTTCTCTCATACGTAAACAAGCAGAAGTCTTCGGCAGATCTGAAAACACTGACCTACATAAAAGCATGCACTGTCTTCTCCTCATCCGATTCTAGCCTCTCTAAATTCAAGTTGAGTGCATTGAATTATTATTATTATTATTATTATTATTATTATTATTATTATTATTATTATTATTATTATTATTATTATTATTATTATTATTTAAAAAATGCAGTGTAAGTCTTATGTGCTTCTGAGATTGAATAGATTTACTAAAAGCTAATTACGGTTTTATAAGTGAATTGTAATTAGCTACATCATTGTTTTTGCAAAGTTGGGGGGCAACAGAGAAAGATTTGTGGATCTATGCAAACGACAGCAAAACTAAATAAAAAATAAAAATAAAATCAATATTATTTGTATATGGAAAGCTGTGCTTTTGTCAAATGAGACTGCTTTAATTTGTTTGTGTTGATCCTTTTTATCCCAGGAATGCCGTATCTCAACATCTGAGTCCAACACGTATTACAAACATCGGAAAATTAAAGCTATTTTTTTTTTTTTCAGATTTGCATGCTCTCATTTCAGCCAGAAAAATGTGCAGTTACAACTGAGAAAATGAGCCTGCTGTTAATCACTCCAACAGGAAGCTATGTCTAACTGAAGTGTGCTAGTTTTGGTGTGTGAGAATGTTGAATGAAACATGATGCCACCCACAAACGATGAATTATACCACAGAGATGCAAGACTCAGCAGCACCACACAGCTTCTATTTGAAAAGAGACACACCTCATTACTCAGAAATATTAACAGATACACTGATCAACTCAGTGTGTTACATTTGTATCAGGCTTTTGGCCTTTTTTTAATAAATGGCTTTCTTATAATCAGAAAATAAAAACTGTGCCTTGCACAAGTTAATTGCAAAAAATAGTAACTGTAAAAGTTCACTGTAGCTATGGCTACTTAAAACCTTGTTCTGCAAGAAGCTGAACTTCAGACCCAAAAGTCTTTTGCACTCTTGAATTGGTTTTCTTACAGGAACGTTCTGCATTGGCTCCATTTATCTTCCATGATCTCTAACCAGCACTCCTTTTCCTTCTCACTGGATGAAAAATACTCCCACAACTTAATCCTGTCACTGCTGTTCACTGCAGGGATTCTTCAAGAATTAACAGAGACTTCGGAAGGCAATTGCTTCCATCGGATATAAATACTTTTGTAAGAGAATATAACTAATGACACAATAAAATGCTTGCTGGAGCGATCCATGTTACTCTTTATTCTGAATATTCTGTGTCCCTACTATGTATGAGATTACAACTAAGAGTTATTTTTTCTATCAATTAGAATGCAGTGCACAGACTTGAAGAATGATGAGCTCCAAAGAGGAGGAAACTCTCAGCTTTTTCCAATATGTTGAGGAGAATGGGCTGAGAGCCTACAACAGCCTGTTGGCTCAGAACTTGGACCACACCAGGAATGAAAGAAACAGGACATTCCTGCAGGAAAAAAACGAGAAGAAAAGAAAACAGGAGGAAGCCATAAGGAGGTAGGAAGGCAACCAGCCACAAAACAACAAACAAGATTCATGAGCATAACTGTATAAGCAAAGATGTCAGAGGACACACAAACATTTGGTTTCACCTTCATCATTGATTAGATATGTCACACCTGCTACAACTCTGTAACATCACAGATGTGATAGAGTTCACTTTAGGTTAGAGAGAATTGGGACAAGTAGAAAGAGGGTGCCTGTGAGGGTGGCAGGTTGTTTTATTTTTTGTTAACAAGTGTGGACTGATGCACCCCATGAACCTATGGAGGATAATTAATTTCTCATTTAGACTTATTTAGGACTCGTCCTTGCAAAGAGGTCACTGATGCTCTATTTAAAAAAAAAAAAAAAAAAAAAAAACAGCAAGAATGAGGAGAATCATCTGTGAGAGAAAAAGCTTTAGACTGAGGATACAAACGAGAAAGATGTAGGGGAACTATTTTTATACTTCTGTATATGCATATACTTCTGTATATGCATAAAATGTGTTATGTTTAAGTATACTCAATTATATAATATGTGGGAATAATGTTGTCTATCAGGGACAAGGCATTTTATTACATTTAAATGCCGTTTTCACACGTTGGTTACAAAGGTTTTCAACAGGAACACCAACACCATCCCTAGATATGGCCAAAAAGTTATATATATATATATATATATATATATATATATATATATATATATATATATATATATATATATATATATATATAACATAATGTTGTGTGTGAATAAATAAAATGTGTATGTGTAGCAAAAACAATGACAGAGCAAATACACATTTCCGAATTGTGAAGATAAATGACTTATGATAAACTAATAACATTTCCAACATGTGAATCAACTCCTAGTTGGTTTAGCTGCTTTCATATTGTTAAATTGTGCTTGATCTTAAAAAGCAGTGAAGGGATAAAATACATTATCTACCCACAAAAAAGCTTTTCACTTCTCTCCTACTGGTAATCGGATCATTTCCTAAGATAAACTGCGTCAGTTTGTGGCAGGAGTTATGAAAAAAATGCTACCCAGTGTTGGAATAAATGTTTTTAATCAGTCTGTGAAAAGCAAAGTATTTGAGCCACTGTTCAAAGTTTTATCTTGTCATCCAATCATTACTTTTGCACAATCCTGGATGGTTGAATGTTAAGTGAGCAGATGTTCTTCTTAACCAGAGAGGCAACTTTAGCTCTGTCACATTCCTGTCAAAGGTCGTATAATTCTAAAGAGCTCTTCCTCTTTTGTTGTCTGTTGTCCTTTGTGTGACTCTTTGTGGACATCTCATTCCAGAGTGGCTCCATTTTATTAATTTCGTAATCAAAGCTGATTTAGGGTTGTTAATGCTAATGCTTCAAGCAATTTTGGAGGTCGTTAAAGTTGGAAATCCCACAAGAAATCCTTATATATATCAAAACATTTTCCCCCATCTCTATCAGTAGTCTGATGTAATCCTGTGGAGCAACTTCAGGAATTAGATACAGGGGATGCCTGAGGAAAGTGACATTTGCTTTCTTTTAGATTTTGCCAGAGGAAGAACACTGATACATTTCCACTTGAGGAGGAGCATCATATTTTGAGATTTTTTTTTTTGAGTCCTACAAGTAGGTCAATGAGATGACCTATTTCTTACAGTAACTGAGAGAGAGTTTTAGAATTCATAGTGCATACTTGTTTCTGTGAGTGAATAAGCACATGCATGCTTGTGCATGCATGGCCTTGAACAACAGGTTAAAAGAGAAGAGCGAGGGGTTGGGAAGAGGGGGGGAAAAAGAGCAAATGGCTTGTAAATCATGTTAGACTAAGTCTGTTTAAGAGCGTGGTGAATAAAAACTTGTTAGAGAATGATTAAGTGTGAGTTCAGTTACAGGGGATGTGTTCTGCCTGGTGACAGCTGGAGGAGCTATAGTCCAATTGAATCAGCTTGCTGAATTTGAGCAAGGCGGGCCTTCCTGCTGACAGTTTCCTCACTAAGGGTCTCTTCTGTTGTTTTCTTGAAGACAAAAGTCATTCCCATAGCCTCACAGAAATATTTATGAAAAATCCTTTATTACCATTTGTCCCTCCAAACCACAAACTCATAGCAGATCGAACGTATTCAAATTTCTCTACATTTACATGGGAATGCAAATTTTAAACATCTCCTGTCCCTCTTCTAAACCCTTTGGAGCATGTGTGCATCCTCTTACAGGCACTCATTCTGTTTCTTTACTCAGTAGTTCCCTTGTTCCTTAAACAGAGATAATTATTTTTTTTTTAACATTGTCACAGAGAAAAGCAGAGTTGCCCAACAACAAGTCAACTTCATTTGGTCAAACTGCACCTGTGGTCTGTCCTCTAGCCAATCACTGGGCAAATATCCTAAAAATAACTCAGCCACCAGTACTTCAGTCACACCAAGCCACCTACACACATGCGACCCATGCATACTGAAGCTGCAATGAGATGCACACCCAAAACATATGGGAAGGAGAAACTATTTTTTTCAATGACAAGTGTGGGCACATCTAATAGGTGTAATCTTTCTGCTTCATTTCCAAATAAAATTTTATCCCAAAACCTTAATCATGACTATAATAAGGACATAGAAAAACAAACAAGAATAAGAAATATGTTTTTGTGTTAAGATTTTGGGTTTTTTGATTTCCTTATTTGCCGGGCTTATCACAGTGACATGCTAAAGTTTGCTGCTGGCATTTTTTTCTTGGACCACCTGCCTAGTTTTTAAGCAAAACTGCCTTGATAATGATGCAGCCATGTGCAAGTATTGCCTTGTGCACATGTACTTTGTTATTGTTGTGCGGGGACAGCTGGTTTTGTGTCTGATGTGTATATGTACCCTGTTGCTAGGCAAAGCAGAGTCTGAGCAATGAACCAAATCTATGGAGCACCTTCTGTTCAGCAGCTGGCCAAGAGGGAGTCACTGTCAGTAAAGGAGCATGCACATTCATGCTTTAAAGACATATGGATTCTGATATGTGTCACATTTGTAAACATGTACATATTTAATGTCAGTTTATGTCTCCTTGGTTAGCTTCTAATATATGAAATATGAAAACAATTCTAGTTTGAATGCATAACACACACACACACACACACACTTTATCCAATTAGTGTTCCCCTTTTGCCCATCATTAAGGCTCCATTCAGGCCAATCATCCATTTATAGGCATTGATTGTTTACAGGCAGGGGGAGGGGGGAGGCTGCCATCGTGTTTGTGTGACCAGTGTCAGTCATATCCAGGGTTAAGCTCAAATCAATACTGTGGCTTAACTCTGGTGACTTTTAGGCTGTTAGTGAAACTCGCATTTGTTGATGCTGACTAGATGCCCTTATCAAACACACACAAACATATAAACAAAAATGTTTCTGAGTTTGTGTTATTTTTTCTTATATTTTATTAGAACTTACATGCTTAATTCTCCATCTTTACATTTTTTTTTTCCTCCCTCCTCCCCCTTTTGGTGCTTTCAGGACTGGTGAGGATATAACAACAGAAGGCAAGCACCTGCGTATGGGCTCAATAACCATGCCTGAGCCCCAGGAGCGAATGCCCTTGCCCCACCTGCACACTATAGCTTGCGGGCAGGGCTTTTCTGTCCGCTCCCAGTCCCTCCACTCTGTTGGTGGCGGTAACACAGGAGGAGGAGGAGGAGGAGGAGGAGGAGATGAGGAAGTGGGGAGTCCCACCTCTAGGAAGCAGCCACCACCTAAGCCTAGGAGAGATCCGGCTACCAAGCTGAGCATGTCGTCTGAAGCAGTGGACCACAGTGCCATGTCCACCTGCCGTGGGGAGAGATGTGATGGTGAGTGTTTGTGGCACTTTGCATCACATTGCTGCAGATATCTTTAGCTGTCCTCCTAGAAGCACATGACATCTAGTTGTTGACAGGATACGAATTTTTTTATATTAATTTACTTCCTTTGATTACTTATGAATAATGACACCATAGACATGTCTTGATATATATATATAGTTTGTATTTTGTTCTTTGGTCCCAATTAGTTAATTCCTTCTTCAATTTTTACCCCCACTTATTATCTATAAAGTGGCATTTTATCTCTTCTTGTTCTGTTACACACACCTGTAGTTAAGTAATACCATGATGGTAAAGCGGCAAAGGTTCCACCCACATTTAAATGTCTGTCAATTATTCTAACCCCTCTCCCGTAAACCAATTCCTTTTATATCATGACAGCATAATATAAATTTTCTGGCTGTTTTTTGCTTGAGTTTCGCCACCCTACAATTTTGAGACATCTCTTAGAAAACTTACTAGATGTGCCTCTGCACAGTTTGCTTTGTCAAATGTTGAATGATTGAGCAATTAAACTAGGAGGTTCAAACCACCAATACACAAACTACATCTGGAGTGAACGCTTTAATCTGTGAAGTTAGAATTGTAGCAACATCTTAAGTAGAGTGACAGTCACAATCCACTGTTTTTGTGTATTTCAGGACAAACACAATGTGCTTATCTAATGTCCCAATAAATCAGAGCAAGTAAAGATAAAACTCATACTCTGATATAACAAATATTTTGTCTTGTTTCCAGTTTTAACAAGTGCCCATACACATTGGACTACTAAGTGCAATTTTCAGTAAACAAAACAAAAATCTTATTACTGACAAATAATAAAGTAATATGTATAGAATTATTTGCATGCATCACCTCCTTAAAACTGTTGCTATCACAAACACCATTGTATGCAATGCAAAAAATGTCAAAATGCACAGAATAAAATCTCTGGAATCCTAGCAATCTAATATATAGAGTGGAGCATGTTATAGCGAGAAAACCTTTGGCTTCTTTTTCATTGGTGTCCTTTACTGCCAACGTGATGTTTAGGGAGTCATCGAGCCAGGCTCAGATTGGTGGGGATCTCTGTGTGCACACACAGATCTTCCTGGGCACCACGGCAACCATCCCACAGAAACAAGACCCCCTGCAGCCCAGCCAATAACAGCCATGCTATGGAGCGTGGGCCAATAGCACTCCAGAGATGTTGAGGTCTGAGCTTTGTCAGCCAATCAGCGATAGAGTGTAGGGGTGTCCCTGGCTAAGGGGAGGCTTGCGTGCTCCATTGCTGGTGCTTTTTGTGGAAAAGGGAGGAGCTTGTCAGAGTAAAATTCATTCAGGATGAGCAACTGACCTAGATTTGTTTTTCCCTGGAGAAGAAGGAGGGGGAGGTGCTGCGGGTAAACACATCCATTACAGGGGCAGGGGGAGAAGGGGAAGTAAGAGGCAGAGGAAAAGAAAAAAACAGGCAATAAAAGATATTTGAATGGCTGATTTCGGCATCACCGCTGATACAAAGCTCAGCATTTAACAAGAAAACCTTGTTGCGTAGTAATGCATTTTGTTGAGACAGAAAGAAAAATATTTAATCAGTATTGCATGCACACATTCATATTCTGGCAAATATCACACAAAGAAATATGAGACATTCTCAATAACATGGCTACTATATTGGTCCAGTTGCAGCATCTTCTTCAATTGTTTTGTCAGTGGTGATATCAGCATACAAAATGAGTTGCAAATGACTGCAGAACAACAATTTATGCTTACATGACCTGATATAATTTGTTACAACAGTAAAACTGAAAAATGAACATGTAACAGGAATAAAAAGTAAGTACACTGTTAAACTTCAGCTAGAAATACTTTTACAGAAAAGCTAGCACATGTGGCATAAATTGTTATGAGGTTTTCCACCAACTAATATGTAGGGATGTGCAGTGTGCATCCACTGGTTTGCATGTACTGCAGTCATTGGTGGTGAGTCATACAGTTATGGGAAATATGCATGTCCGGGGGCATCTGGTATCTGAATTATTAAAGGTCTAAAATCTGCAGTTTGGAAATTTCAGCTATGATTAATTTCTTCTCTCACTTCCCATCCTAGGGAAGGCCACTTCTATCCAAACATTTCATCGACTGACCTAGAAATAAACTGTGACACAGAGAAGTGAATGAGGCTTTAGCGCTGCGCTGCTTTTATACAGTAGTATCTAGGAAATACGAGCACTGTACCAAAGCCACTCTGCACCACATCTGAAGAGATTCACACTGCAATACCACGTCACCACTATCAAAAAGACGCTCCACAGCGTGTGTGACCCAAATACAATATTCTCATATTGCTTCTCTGCTATATATCTGACCTAGAAACATGTATATGCATCAACTGGTCCCACAACTCACATGCAAGTTATTGTTCACAGCGATACACAGTGACCCACAGCTGACCCATAAAAATTCAGAAAGGTTTCCTATCAACGCTAGTGTTTTTTTATTCAATGTTTTTTCATACAAAAAGTTGACTTTAACATACTACAATTTGCCAATGCTTTTTTACTTGCAACTGTAAAGATTTTTTTTAACATATTGATAATCTACTTCCTGTTCCTTTTTGTCTCATTAACCTGTCTTGCATATTTCTTACACAAAATATGTCGTATTGATATAAAGGTTTAGGCTTATTCTGTTTAAAACACTTTACCCCAAGGTATACAGATTCTTGTAAAAGTGGTTGTGCCTTTAAAGCTTTCAATACTTTCTGATGTATCCACACAATATACCAATGTAGTTGTGTAATAGTAATTGTGAAATGTCTGCTTTTTAATAGTTTTCACAAATAAACAGTAAAAACACCTACTTACTCTGGAATCCATTATTGCCTTTAAATTTGAATGTAGAGTTTACTTTGAGTAATTTACATTCAGTATAAATGCTGTACTGTGACCAAACAGCTTTATGAATTATGATATTTGACCAGACGGTCATATAATATGTTTTTTAATTAAATAAAACATAATAGAGTGAACTGATCACTGTTCAATCCCTTCTGAAATTGTCTTCATTAACTGAAGACAAATTAATGAAATAGAAAAAAAAGAAAATTCTGATTTTGTTTATTTGATAAATTTTCTCTCCTTTGTGTTTTAGCAGTACAAGGATGCAATGAGGACTGCAGAAGGGTGCCACCTCCAAAACCCAAGAGGAACCCCAACACACAACTTAGTGTTTCCTTTGACGAGTCCTACATTAGGAGTCATGGAAGCAGTGGTGTGTGCCCATCCAAGCACCTCCACCACACCACATCCCCATGCGAACGTAACCCCTCACCTCCGCAGAGTGACGAGAGTCCCACAGATGAGTGTGAGGATGAGCCTGTCTACATAGAAATGGGGGGGATTGACATAGGGCCACGAGAACCATTGAAGATTGAGGATGAAGAGCCAGGAGAGTCTGTGTACGAGGAAATGAAGTATCCAGCCCTGGATGATATGGAGTACCGCACTGATCCTGTTGGATGTCGTTCTGCCTGCCCCACCCCAGCACCCTATGACCCTGAGCCTCTCAGTCGCTGCTCCACCCCTCGAAACATCCCCCTCTGTGACATTCCTGCACCCTTTCCTAATTTACTCACTCACCGACCACCGCTGCTGGTGTTTCCACCAGCACCAGCCCAGTGCTCGCCAAACTCAGATGAGTCTCCCCTCACACCTTTAGATGTAGCCAAATTACCAATGCTGGAGAACCAGCCCTATAGCAAATCCCCGACCTCTTCAAATGAGCCTCCTTCTTCTGTTCACATCCGCAGGGAACTCACTGCTACCCCGACACTTACAGTTTCTGGCCGCTCCTCCGCACCCCCACTCCCCTGTACGCTTTACAAATCCTCCTCATCATCATCCTATCAGCGTAGCCATTCTGCCTGCCCATCACCGGTCAGCATGGGCCGCTGTCTCACCCCTCTGAGCCTAATGCGTACACCACCATTTGATGCTCCAATGGCTTTTCCCGGGGGTCTCCCTCGGAGTGCATCTGCAACCCCTCATGGCAAAGGTTCACCACCTCAAGAAGGTGTTGGACGACTCCACGGCTCTATGCAGAATGTGTCAACAAGTCGTTCACGGACACCCACCAGTCCACTTGATGAACTAACAAACCTGTTCACCACAGGCAGGAACATGCTGAAGAAAAATGCCAGTGGAAGAAAATCTAAAGAACCTGGAGAGAGTAAGCTATGTCTTGGATATGCTTTTACATTATAGATTAATGTTGTTGTAAAACCAGGAATAGAAAAAAAACAGTATTCTAAATTTAGATAGCTTATATGTGTGGAAAAGAAAGGCCTTTAACTTACAGCTGAAAGTCCAGGGACATCTTCAGTAGGCATAAACTGATTAGTCAGTTGAATAAACTACACTGCAAGACAAAATCAGGGAATATTGATATTCTCTGCTTTATAAAGCAGCACATACTACTCTCCTCTGTCCTTACATTAATGTTGTTTTTGGGCTAAAATTTAAACAAGACCAATTTAAGATCCTGTGTAAAGTGCGCATCTCTTTTTACAGCATGGTGGCAAAATCTGCAAAATTTCCCTTTGTTTAATCTAGGTCCACAAAGCCAAGTCAGATACAGATCGTATAATTTAATCTGAGGAGATTAGAGACTAAAGCGGACAGCGGGTCTCTCAAACTAACTCATGGCATTAGGCCATCAGGCAGGATTACTTTTAAATATGTAAACATCAGATTTAAATACCGATATTCATGCCACATTCACTCAAGGTGCTGCCAAAATCAGTTAATATGCAGAGGAAAGCAGAGTCTGCTCAAAGACAAGTAGATATTTTTCACTTTATAACAGATATTAAAACTGAGTTAACTTATAGTTTCTGTTAGTCAGCAGTATTATCAGTTTGCTAATAATGGTTTACACATACCTTTCTCATGGTTGAGACTGCTAATGGTTTATTACCAGTAACCCACTGTGTTGTTCTTGAACATAATGCACAACTAATGAAATCTATCATGTTGAAAATGACTATTTTAAGATTTACATGTGCCTATATATATATATATATATATATATATATATATATATATTTATATATATATATATATATATATATATATACATATATATATATATATATATATATATATATATATATATATATATATGAACCTCATATTAGACAAGAGGAAGTCTCAGAAATGTATAAATCGTATTAAGATTTATACTGAGTTTTTTTTTTTGTTTGTTTTGTTTTTTTTTTTTTTACTTGATAAATACAAGATTACCTGCAGATAAACATAAATGTGAGATGAATCTTCAGAGTTCCATTCTTCTATTGAGTGGTCTATATAATAGTAATCAAGTAATTAAAGAAAAATCTATATGTCTTAAACCTACACATGTTTATGATTTCACTAGGACCTCTCTTTTCCTACAAATCATAAATTATGGTGAAATTGCACAGATTCTACACATCCATCCTCAGTCATTTTTCTTAGCAACTACAACATAGCAACAGGGGAAGGAGGAAAGAAATCCCTGTTTCTTATTTGCAGATTTCCTTCCCGTGGGTAATGCAGCCAATCACAGCTCAGGGCATGGTGGTGTACAAACGAGTGTTGAGCAGCTGACAGGGGTGGTGATGTCTCACAACTCAAATGTATTTTGTCCAATCAGCACACACCTTTCTCATGGTTAAGCCAATCGGGCTGGTGGTGCAGATATGCAGTGGAGAGAGTAGAAACAAAGTACATTGGGTTACTTATACTTTTAATTGCAATATAACTGGCTTGACTTATGGTTTTCTTACCAGAAATATAATGCACATTTGCTTTATTTAGGATTTTGTTATGTTTTTTAATTGTGACAATTACTCAGTTATTTCAAGAGATTGTTAAAAAAAAAAAATCATGTGTTTCTATCAGGTGCATAGAAGTCCTTTTGTTGTTGTTTTTTTAATAAATAGGAATAGGAAGCAGTGTTGTTTTTATTTTTGTTTCTCTCTTTGATTATTTTCTGGACACAGTGGTTCTCAAAGATCTGGCCTTTATTTTACATTTGCATTCTCTAGCAGTAGAGACAATATCCTGACCCATTTACCAATTGGTTAATCACTACCTTCCCTTTTTTTATATTATACGCCCCCACAAGCAAACACTCATACATGCATCAATACCTTTTAAAATGGCTTGTGTAACTAATGATAGTATAACAGGATACATATACAAATCTTACTTTATTTTCGTGGTTAATGGAATCAATGTGTAGTTTATTAGAAAAGCATAGCTAAGATGAATGTTGTATCTGCTCTCAGAAATTGTGAACACTGAAGCAAGTAATGGGTGCCCCCTAGTGGTAATTAGTGGGTATTGCAAGACAAATGTATTTTCTCAACTGTTAACTGACAGTATGTTAATAGAGGTTGAAAAGTAAGAATTCTAATCATAACATGAATATTTATAAATATTTTTAAATATAAAAAATAATAACTTTTTTTTTTCTTTATTTTTTTTTTACGCTCTTCTTCAGCTGAGTCTAAGGTCAAGTCTCACAGTGATTCCAAGCGTGAAGGTAAGGAACGCCACAGCAAGGATTCCAAACGAGAGTCCAAAGAGCGCCACAGCAAGGAGTCTTCTCATCGAAGAGAAAGAGACAAAGACAAAGACAAAGACAAGGACAAAGATAGGGGCGGCAGCAATACAGAACCTCCAACCCACAGACGCAACAGTCGAGACCGCACCTCCAGCAGTACAGATGTGCCCCTTGTCCGCAGGGACAGCAAGGATCAAGCCTCCAGTGGTCTAGAGCCCATCTCTGGGAGACGGGACTCCAAAGACAAAAGCTGCAGCTCCTCAGACCCCATACCTTTAATTAGAAAAGACTCCAAAGAAAGATGTTTTAGCAACGGTGAACTAATTCCAAGGAAAGACGGCAAAGATCGAGGTGGAGGACATGCAATAGAGTCTTCACAAAGACTGGAAAGCAAAGACAGAGACAAACTAATAGATCAGCAACACGAGCCCTTATCAAAACAAGACTGCAAGGAAAGGGCAAGAAATGGTTTGGACTCAAAGCAAGATAGCAGAGACCGAGTAGGTGAGCTTTTGCCTCGTCAAGAAAGTAAAGATAGAACTAGAAATGGACCAGAATTTAGGCATGATTGCAAAGACAATCGTTCTGATTTGTTACTTCATCAAGAGAGTGTAGACAGAGAAAGAAGTAGCACTGAACATAAATATGAAGGACGAATAGACCAGCCACCTGAAATCTTGCTGAGACAAGAAACATCACGGAGCAACAAGGTTGATTTTAAGTATGAAGGCAGAGATCGAAATTGCCACAACGGAGGGGATCTTCCTCCCCCTCTTTTACCAAGGCAGGAAAGTAAAGACCTGAGTAGGACAGGGCTTGAGGTGAGAAGGGACAGCAAAGACAGAAGTCTTAATGGCTCAGAGCAGCATATTCATGATTTCAAATGCAGCAAGAGTCCTCCGACAACGGAGTACAGGTGTGATAAAGAGCGTGGACACAGGTCAGATGGTACGCCGAGGCGTGACAACAGAGCTAATCACAATATGGATCAGTCAAAAGCACAAGAGAGAAATGGCAGCACAATTTCAGGGCAACATTCATCCACCACTACACCCACTCACCATGGGAAATCATCCAGTAGCCCTCCTTTGTCTGCAGGAACTGGAAATGGTGAGAGTTTACACCTCAATTCCAAAAAATTACAATTGTGCTCTGGTTACATAATATTTGTTGATGGAAAATGCTCTGAAAATGTTCCATGACATACAGCTTTGCATGTTTTTTTTTTCTTTTTTAGATTTGAAAACTCCATCCAAGTATAGTCGCTCCCCTTCAATGCCCAATAACCCTTCCCCACTTGGAACGCCACAAAGGAGAGCTGCAGAGACACATCAAAGTCAGGTATGCACTTGTATTACTTTTCTTTATTATTCTTTAACTTTGGAAAACAGTCTCTCTGCTTACAGTTGAATCCTTGTTTGACCAGTGCAGATACTTGTTTTTATTTTTCACTCCATCATCATCATTTATTTTTATATCTTTTTTTTAGTCCTCCTGGGTAGTTCAACATCAAAGCTCTCAAAAACATAATTGATTCCACCACATTCAAAATGGATAGCAACACCACTGCCAAAAGAAACATTGCCATATAGAGGAGAGCAAGCATTAAAAAAAACTGTCCAGAGTGTTTTCCAATTTTTCAAAATTGCTTTGATGCAGTTGTCAACTCAGACTCCACATTTTCAAAACAGTTTACAAGCACGCCTAAATAGCAGCAGTCATCGCCAAAGTCACAGATTTTGTTTGCAAAAGGGACTAATCATGCCAAGACTTTAAAAGTATGGAACAAAAACAAATACTTCCTTCAAAACAGCACAACTGGTAACCAAGTGTATGACCTCTTCCTAACAATCAATACAAAATTGGTAACAAAATACAGCACTTGCTCGTCAATGTTGCCGAGAGGGTTGACAGCTGCCTCCCTCAAGCTACATTATTGCTGTTATTTCTGTAAACATTTTTGCTTTTGCCAAACTTTAAGTTTTATTCAAACTGGTGTTTTGGGATTTACTTGCTTTTTCTTAGGCATAGAACCACATAATATGATGCTGCAGTTGCTTTGTCATTTGAAGTGCTAAAAGCTACTCTCTGCTGTCACGACAGTTCATTTAGCCTGCTGTAAAAACAAACAAACAAACAAAAAAAAAACCTCTCAGATCTTGGCAGACAACATTGTGGCAGTGAAGCATCTTTAGATCCAGCCCACGAGACACCCAACTTTAAATAATCATGGTTATACTTTCTTCTTTTATTTTGCTTGGCTCAGACTCTAACTTTGTATTCCCTATAGCCTTCGGTACTAAAATGTCAATGAATCAATTTTGTCTGGTTATATCTTTGTTAAAGGCGTTGCTGAAGATAGCTGAATGTACACCGTTACTTTTGTTGATTTGTTTATTTTGCCATGTCACATTCCCCTGAAGAGCTCTGGCACCATCCAGGGGCACCATGACCACACTTTGAAAAGCCTTGTTAAAGCCCATTACATTGGTTTCATCCAAGTACCATTTGTTATCTTTCTACATAGGCTGTGTCAAACTGTCCTTCTTGAAAAGAATTGGATTTATACAATTCTGTGTAACTGAATATGAGTTGCGCCCGTTTGTAAAGTGCCATCAGGTAATATTTGCTACACTTTGACACTATGTAAATAAAACTGAGTTTAAATTCGTTCTGTCACTCAGATGCTGCAGATGCCATGGATCTGTGGAGACACCACTATGCTAGAGCAGATAGAAAGAAAACGGACCCTCTGTGCGGAGATCCTCTCCAGACAGCATCCACACTTGCAGAGATATCTGGAAAGGCCTCCACCTCCTGAAAAGAATGAGGACAGGCACCTGGAGCGAAGTCAGTGCAAGCAGGAAAGTGTATCTGTCCTCGTTGGCTGCGGAAAGAGCAGTGGAACCAAGAAGATCCGACCTCCCCCTTACCCAACACAGACAACTGTATTCTGGGACACAGCCATCTGACATTAAAAAAACAAAAAAAAAACAAAAAGAAACTTTATCCTCTGTACCACATAACCCCCACATACTCACTTCTTCTCCCTGTTTGATGGTACTAGGGCTCAGCCTGCAACAATGCTTCAGGGTGATCACAAAGAGCACTTGGGGGATGGGGAGATACTTGCTGATGTCAGGACCACAGTGGTTACTACTGCAATATTTCTGCTTGTTCAGGTTGTCACATTTTCTTATCATCACTGGTGATATTTGATATTTTTCTATTTCCTGTGACTGAACTCTTGTATATTGATAAGTAGAGTAGATATCCAATAATGAATAGATATTTTCTAAATAAGATGAGGGGGAACAAAAGGCATCTAAAATTATTATTAAATTAGATTTCAACGCAATCTAATATTTGTTTCCATGTAAATTTTTTGTTTAGTTTATTTTACATAAAAAAAACATAATCTATCAGTACTTTTACTGTAGTAGCATAATTTTTTTATGCCCAACTTTTTCTTTGTGTATGTGTGCAAAAGCACTTAAATGAATGAACTGTTCAATTCTATCTAAACTCTTCACATTTTCACTGTTGTACTGTAAGTCAAAGAGTGAAAGTTAACTTGCTTTAGATGCCAGCGGGCTCTCAAAGCCTTTACGACTATGTTCTAGAATGTACAACAGTAGGTCCTAGAACAGATTCAATTTCACTTTTGTGAATCACGGTTACAAGCTGTGTGCTCACAAACTCAAAGCCTTTCCGAAGTGGTTGAGTCATGTTGGCTGGCTTGTTGTAACAGACAGAGAAGTGTTATGAAGTAATCTTTAAAAAGAAAAAAAAAAAAAGAAAAAAGCTATGAGGTAGTGTTTGATAGGTAGTAAATTAGAACGTACATTATTTCTTTGTTAAGTCTCAATATGATGACCAACCAAAGTCTGTTGACATGTCGAATCTGCAGTGCCGGTTTTAAATAAGGGCAATAAGGGGAGTTGTCCTGAAAAGAGGGTGCATGACAACCAGATAAACAAGAATAACACTAGTTGTGCCATTCTCGAGTTTTCTATTGCTTTTTTGCAGTTAAGCAGGAGTCCTCTGCTTGAGAATGAGAATAGGGAGTCACGCTTATCTGCTTTGTGTGAGACTATCTTCAATTTTTCTAAACCCAAAATCTCAGTTAATGTTCCGTATTTAAACTTGTTGGGTTGCCGCATCACAATAATCTCGCTTAGGGCACCATTAATATAAAAACTGCCGCAGCATATTGGTGCGATTGCACTCAGATGGTTGGGTATATGTAAAACAGTTCTTGGCAGGAGCTGGTGAGTAATGTCACTCTTGTAATGCCGTGCACAATGTGACCACCATAATAGTGTAAATACTTGATACCAACAGCTAGCCCGTACAATCAAGAACTAAGCTTTTAGTAAATTTCCTGATTTTACAGCAGATTATTATAGCCATATGCACTTGAAGAAATTTTTCAATGTTATGCTTATATATTTTTTGGTAAAAGTTAAGAGTGATGAGTTGTACCATGTATGTTTTAATTTATTGGCTGTAAAGTAAAGCCTCAGGAGTCTGGCTGCGTTCGACATGCAGTCATCTATATTTGGTTGTCACTGACAATGTTCCCAATCTAGAATTTGTTGGCAACCACTTTAGAAATATCAGATTGTTTAAGGACCTATCACATTGCAGTCAAAAAGACAAGGCATTGCACAATGGCCTTTAAAACATTTAGGCTTTTTTTTTTTAAATAAAGAAAAAAAAAACAGCACTAATGATAATTTTCTAATACACAGAATCAGGCTGGTTACCTATATGTTTTTCCCTCCCTCTACCTCAGTCCCTGTTGTATATCTCAATTGGTATTCCTTTTGTACATTAGATATAATGTCAACATTACCAAAAGCACCATTAATTTGACAAATGAGCCAGTCCTGACTGTATAAGTGCAGCAGCCCTCTCTCTGGTGAGGATTAAAGAAAAACAATACCTGGTGTTGTTACTGTACGTGTGTAAGGAAAAAGGCTTTGAGTGTGGGCGCGCGTGTGTATGTGTGTGGGGGGGGGCAGGGGTTGTGTGTTTGTGAGTGTGTGCCAAGCTACACAAGTTTGCAAGTCGCAATTTCAAAATGATTGTTTTAAAGACATTCACTTTGCTATGTCATGACATTGACGGGTGAAGGGTGGAAATGTATTATTAACGCTGTACAATCTTTTTGTGTGTATAAACATGCACTGTGAAAAGGTAGAGAGAGCACCGCACTGTCAGTCCTCTGTCTGTATTGCACTGTGTTCTCGTTTTGCGTTATATAAAAAAATGAAAAAGGAAAAAAAATGTACTGTATTCTGATTGTCACTTGGGTTCTGTTGAGAGAAATAAATGAATATTAATTTCAAAGCCGTTATGGAAACATTTATTGTTGACACTGCAACATTGGGCTCTTCATTGCCAGGCCAAATAAAGCGTAAATAAGTGATCAAGACAAATGTTTATTTAGTTTATTAAACAAGGTAATTTTCCAAAATATAGAACATCTCAAAAAAGTAGAATATTGAGAAAAAGTGTAATATTTCTTGCCAGTCATCTCAGAAATTTATTTAAAAATAAGAGCATGAGAGAGAACCCGTTTCTTTTTTTTTCTGTTTTGTTTGGGTTTTTTTCCCCCAACTTTACCTTCTGTTAGACTGTCATTGACCTCTTTTGAGGACTGAGAGAATTTCTAAACATCACTGGAGAATTAAAAAAAAAGGATGACAAGAACAGTTCTGTTTTGTTTGGCAACTACCTTCTGTTAGACTGTCATTGATCTTGAGGACTGAGAGAATTTCTAAACATCACTGGAGAATTAAGTCGCCATAGAGGTTGGTCTTATTAAATGAAACATTGGCCTTGTGTACAATGTTGGGTTACCCTTGGTTTTAAATATCTTAAATAGTAAAAGGATGTGATTGTCAAGCAAAACACATTCTGTTGTACAGTCAGATTGATGTATTGTCTGCTTAGTTAATTGTAAAACATGTTGCACTAAAGGTAGAAAGCAAAAAAAGGACAAGACAAGACAGTTGGTTGGCAACTGGTGGCTGTAAGACCGTGATGTTAACTAGAGGTTGGTCTTAAAATGAAACCTCAGCTTATGGCCTTGTGTACAATGTTGGGTTACCCTTGGTTTTAAATATCTTAAATATCACAAATGTGTTTAACATAACTAGACTTACAGCTTGAAGTCTACAGAATCATTAATCCCGAAGGCAAACATTACACCGACTGGCCTTGTACCGCTGCTGATCAGCTGCTTTGATGGTACCAGGCTTTACAGGGACGAATTCCTCTCTATCTCTTACAGTAGTTAGCCAAAAACTGTAAAGATTGGAAAAGTAGTGACAGGAACCCTGCGCACCTTGACACTCAATGAAGGGATGAGTTCGAAAATCTCTGAGGCAGCTACCAGAAGAAGCCAGCGACTGTCCACCACCCTCATCGCCTGCCCCTGTGTGCTATAAAGCAGTAGTGTTAGATAAGAAGTGTTGACCTCATAAGGCATTTATAAACCAACACATTCAAGCTTTTCATGAGACTCACCAGAAGGAAAGAATATCCTGTCCATAAACTCTTCCAGCCATCTGGGCAGGGAGGAATTGCTTGGTCTTGACTATGAAATGGCGCTGCTGGTGAAGAGGTCTCACACACAACACAGCGGCTAATGTGGAGGCTTATCTCCTGGCCAAAGAGTGGCATCATTGATATAGGAGCAGTAGTGGAAAGCCAATAGGATTTGTCATTGCGACTTGAGTAGTAGCATGCGTCTTTGTCGCAGTACGAGAAAGGCATGGTGGAGAAAACGGGGAGACAAGAGCCAGGCTGACCTACATGGAGTTGATAAAAATGGGGTCAAACACAAATCTTTTTTTTTTTTTTCTAAACTAAGCTAGAACACTGTGAGGTGCTGTGTGTAAAATAATAAAATTGTCATAAAATTGATGATATTTAGCTTACCGGCTAAATATGTGAATTATGCAAAAGAAAATCCAGTCACTTCCTGATGACCAAGAGTTGACTACCAAAACAGAATTTGGAACTAAATTCCTGCTGGTGAGATTGATTCACTTAAATTTTTCTGCAAAGAAATTTGCTCCAATAATATTGCAAGTAAGGAACATATTTAAAAAAAAATTGAAATAAAATGCCTTTAAAATGTCATAATTTTAGGGAGATGGCAATATTTAGATTTGTGCTAAATATTAATTTAGCTAACTAAATATTTAGTTTGTGAACTAAATATTGTGCTTGTTGATTAAATATTTAGTTTGCAATTGTGACATTTGCAAATGAATAAGTAACATGCCAAAATATGATGAAATGTCCCTTTTGTCTGTTATGACAAGCTAAAAAAAAACCAAATAATTACTGTTACTTTTTGACTGTGTAACTTTACAAACTGCACCTCATAAAGGACAACCAAATTATATGCAGACTTACCCAGATCTTGTGTGTGAGCCTTCTCTTGTCCTTCCAGGTAGATGAGACTGTATCCCACCCACAGCTGGTTGCTACCTGCAGGACACTGCGGTACCTGAACTGACTGGCTGTGGATAACTAAAAGAAAGTCTGATCTAAGTTGCCTTCTATGGCCAGGCTCGCCTGTATCGCCAGGAGGACCAGGGGCACCTGGAAAGGGAGGAGATGAATAAAGAAGAAAAAAGTATGAGCCATTGAAGTGTCTCAGGACACTCGTCGTTGTTTTCCAGTTGTACTCTCACATGTTCTTACGAGTATCTTTGGGACAGGATCATGATAGCATGTTGTTTACCTTGAGGCCCGGGGTATCCTCGCTCACCAACATCACCTGGGTCTCCATGGGGACCATCAAACCCAGGAGGCCCTGGAATGCCAGGAAAGCCCACAGACCCTTTAAGACCTTTTTGTCCTAGAAAAGAAAGAAAAATGAATAATAAAATTAAAAGTGACAATACTTTACACACAAATAAATCATAAACTGATAGAAAAACAGTAAAAAAACCCAAAAAAAACATTCTCACCTGTTTGACCAAAAGGACCAGGATGACCCCCATACCCTTGACTTCCTACACTTCCTGAAACGCCTTTTGGCCCTGGGGGACCACGGGGAGGAACCCTTAAACCTACAGTGATTAAATCACCAGGTTGACCTTTGACACCTAGAAGAAAAAAAGAAAGACTTTACTGAAAACCAAATCCTTCAGTACATTGGTTGTCATAGATTATAAACTTATTTCTGTTATTCTGCCACAGTGCTAACTACCTGGCTCTCCAATTGGACCAATTTCTCCCTTACATCCTTGAGGTCCAGGGATGCCCTGTTGACCTTTGCGTCCCAGAAGGCCCCTTGGCCCATCAGGACCTTTCTCACCTATGAAAGGGTATCAAAACATTTAGTTCTGGCCAATATCACCGTGGAATGTTCTTGGCATCTATCCTGTATTTAAACATACCCTTTGGTCCTGGACTGCCTCTGTGGCCAGGAGGCCCTGGAGGTCCTGGCTCGCCTTTATTTCCCCAATAACCTGGTGGTCCACGATGACCATCTGGTCCTGAGTCTCCTTTGTATGAAATGCTTCCACCTGGTGGCCCAGGTGGACCAGGAGGACCTGAAAAACCAGTTACAAACCCCACATGTGAATTCACTGCTTATATTCTCTTAAGTGTTTTCAAAGATAAAGTTCATAACTCGTGAATATAACAAGCAAAATATAGTAACCTGAGGGTCCTGGGAGCCCTTCATAGCCTCTATCTCCTTCAGGTCCTTGAAGGGAGTTTTGGCAGACTTTGCCAGGTCTACCAGGTGTTCCTGGGATTCCTGGAAAACCTGCAGGAGAAAACACACAGTCACACTCCTGTATCATGATAATAAGACAAACTACAATCTAAGAGGCCAAGTCACAAGTGAAATAACAAACTTTGCAACTAAACACTGACCTGAAGAGGGTGCATATTTATGCAATTACTTTTTTCATGTTATTGTTTATTGTCATTATTCTGTAGAAATCTTTTTTTCACTTTTACATTAGAAGATTTGTTACTATTTTTTCCTCATAATCAAGTTTTGTTATGAAAGCATAAAAAAAATTTTAACATTCAAAAGTTTGAGCAGTTTTTATAGGCACCGTAAATACAAAATGAATTTCAGACCTGTGTTCCCAGGTGGCCCAGTTTGGCCTTTAACCCCTGGAATAGTGTCCCCCGGCGGTCCCGAGATGCCCCGGGTGCCTTTGGCTCCAGGTAAACCATCTTGTCCACGAGGTCCAGGAGTGGCGTGGCCTAGATTTTAATAAGGCAGTTATAACATGGTATTTGTCATTTAAATTTTGATCTTGAGATTTACTTATCATTAAAAAATAAAATGTTTTGTACACATGAGCTCTTCTATGGAAATGTAATCATTGTCAATTGTTTCTATGCATCTCATTCTTCTTACCATCTGCTCCCTTCATCCCTTTCAGACCTCTTAGCCCATTCAATCCATCCTGACCTGGTGTTCCAGGGGCACCTAACATAAATCACAAGGGAACGTAAACACATGCTGTTGTGTGTGGCTGGCACTAAAGATAATTTCCCCTTCCATTAAATGCAACAAAAACCTATTGATTAACACCGTGTTAGCTTTCTCCTTTCACAGCATTTCCTTCCTGACTTCAATGGAACTCTCATCTGAATTTTATCGAGAAGGAAAATAACACTTCAATACTTTAATGTGATCTGTATTTGTCAAAAAATACTAAAAGAAATTAAATGATGGCCACAACAAGTAATCACAAATTATAATGTCTACACTCAGCGTGTATGCATGTGTAGGATCAGTTAGTAATGCTTTTTTAAAATTACTGCACCTGGATTGCCCCATGGGCCAGGGGGGCCAGGTGGTCCCACAACTCCTACATCACCTGGAGGACCTCTAATGCCTTGACGCCCTGGTGGACCTCGGGACCCAGGAGAGCCTAAGGATGCACATATAATGACAAGGTCAAGACAGCAAGCTAAAAAAAAAAAATCAGAAGGATTCAATTTTTTGGGCTGTTTTTGGTTAAAGATACATTTCTTTAATTTTCTCTTTAAAAATGTGCTTTATATATGGTGAGGACCAACACAATTTAATATATTTTACTTTTTACAGTACAATGCATAATGAATTAATGCATTAACGTTTTTATTTCGTGTAGAAGGGAAGGAAGGGAATAGTGACATCTAAAGTCACAATGAAGATTTTTATATTACCATGAAGCAGTATTCTTTATCAATAGGATGAACAACTGAGCATGAATGAAACAAAACAGATCTGTTGAAAGAAATAACACGTGCATTTACAAGGACAACAGCACAACACAAATGTGGAAGGTGCTTAATATAACAATTTTCTTTTAATCATAGCACCAACATTGTTTAATGCTGTGTTGTTTAAATTCTTATCCCAATCTTTAGTGGCAGTCACCTGGCCCTCCTTGTCTTCCGGTTTCCCCAGCAACCCCTGGACGTCCAGGTTGCCCTTGCCTTCCCCTGGGTCCTAGGTCACCTGGATCCCCAGGACTTCCTGTAAGTGCTAGATAAAATAAACTTGGTTTTAAACTGCAATTTTATTAAGTTGTAATTATGGTCAGAATAATGATTTTAGGCATTCTGTTTTTTAGACATGGACTTACCACTTTGCCCAATCTCCCCAGGTAATCCTTTGAATCCTTTTGGGCCAGGTATCTCATAAGACTGCCCTTTATTACCTAAAACAGATTTATTAGAATTATCTACAAGATTTTTAGGGATGGAAATATGCCGCATCTGTATAATTGTATAACCATTTATGATTACTTATGTGATATGCAAAGAGAGTCTTTATACCAATACTTAGGAATTTAAAAAAATTCAAAAGACATATTTTCTCATATCACTGATTGAGGCACTAATATTCCCCAGACTTTATTTGATATTAGTGAAAGGCTGATAACTCTCTTACCACATGACCCCCTGAACTCTCATCTAATAAGTCCTGCAATTATTTTAAAGTTTATTCAAAAATAAAGTTGAAAAAACAAATTAAGAAGCATAGGGTTCAATCTGTAATAAAATGGTGTTGTCTCTGGAACCTCCAGAATCCTTTCACCATTCAGATGAGTTTGACAAACTGAATTATGTAGGTCTGCCAAGAACTTCTGTCTTTGTAAAAAAATATATATATATATATATATATATATATATATATATATATATATATATATATATATATATATATATATATATATATATATATACACATATAAAAACAGTTGATCATAATATAGTGAATGGTTGGCTGGAAAAATATGTGGGACTGAATGGTTCTGTGCTAAAGTGGTACAGGAGTTACTTAGCATGTCACAATCTATGTCTTACCTTTTACACCAGAAAATCCTGGGAGACCAGGGATACCAATTTGTCCTGGTGGCCCTGGATCTCCCTACAACAAAGCAAGAACATATAATTTAGGATACGGTACATTCTAAATACTAGAATGTCTTATATTTCAAAGAAATCTCTACTTTATTGTGATGTTATAGACACAAGCCTAAGTGACCAAGCTGTAATTGCCATTTTCATGTAGCCCACCTACTGTGGGGATGAACAAGTAAGGCTGAGTGTTGTGTTAGATAAGACTCATGTTTGGACTGATCAGAGCAGAATAACTGCTGGCATACTAAATAGGTTTTTCTAGAACCTCACTGCTGATGATGCGGTAAGAAAGTCTCAAAAGTTCAAAGCGCTGGAAAGCGGATCCGTGCACTCGTGTTGACAGATCCTTTAAAACGTAATCCATGCAAGCATATTTTTGGATTTGTATGCATAGTTTTTTACTTGTGTAGTTTGAAACATGTAAATTTGACAAACTGCTCACACATATGTAAATGCTGAGGTATGCATTCATGCATTGTGTAATAAATTTGTGAATTATGTGGTACATTTACAAATCTTCTTGTACGCTTGTGGATCTCATTGTACACATACAAATCTCACTTCATGCTTTGTGAATCTCTCTGAGACTATTTTAGCTCCGTACACATAAAATATGAAAGTTAGCGATACTCAAATGTCTATTATTTTTCCCCAGCAACCACACACACGATTGGCTAATTAGCTGCATTTCTGGGGCGCTGGTCAAGCGCCATAAAGGAGAACTGACAGGAGTCTGTTTGTTGGGGAAAATTAATTGTTGGTTGAGAATTAATTGGTGATAAATTTGTGGAAATAATTCAGATTACATTTAGATACACACTATGAAGTAAAATAGGCAAATACATTTTTAATCATGTAGATTATTTTAAAATTCCCCCCTCCACATCAATGAAGGCAGTGTCCCGTCTGAATCGGCTGCCACTGGACACTGTAACTTAAAAGCCCATTACTAAATTTTTTTAGATTTTATTGTGTACCTGATCTCCAGTATTCCCAGAATACCCCCTTGGACCTGGGAATCCTTTAATCCCTTGAAGTCCAGGGAGGCCTGATAATCCTTCTCTACCTGGAATACCAGCAAATCCTTTTAATCCTTGTGATCCTGGCCATCCATCAGGCCCCACATCACCAGGCATGCCTGTGCTGCCTTTGTATCCTGGAAGAGATGTGACATATTGAAAAAATATGCAATGTGCCACAGGTGGAAACATTGGAGAATGTAAAATATCATGATAGAAAATATTGTAATTAAAGCTTTATTGCCTGCAAACCCTGGCTGACCAGGAGGCCCCCTTCTTCCAGAAAGTCCAGGAGAACCTTTTATCACGTTGACAATTGAACATGTTCCTGGGAATCCCACGGGTCCAGTTGAGCCTGGGGAGACCACAGAGCTCATAAACAACCTCAGATTTTTCAGACTATGTCAATAAAGAGCAACACTAGAACCAAATCAATGGCTCACATAAGCCTTGAACAAATAAAGAAAAATTTGTCTGATTAATTAATTACTACTGCAGAGTTTATATTCTTCTCTGATTGTCTCTGTTTTACCAGGCAAAGTCAAAACATGCTATTTACAACAACAAAAAAAAGAAAAAAAATTGTAGTTGAATAAAATTTTGGCCAAAGTGGCTAATTAACAGAACAAGAAAGAAAAAAATAACCCAGGAATAAATTGTAAAAACCTCTGATGCAAATCCTATTATTAGAGCAAGCGCCACATTTTTCAGACTGTAAATCTTAACTTTTTTATAGCTTTGATGGTCCTCCAATATACAGTGTGACCTACATGTTTTGTTCCTCTTCATGACACATTTTTTTAAACTGTTGCATTAAATGTTAACTCGGACATTAATCAAGGAGCAAACATTATCTAATCGTCTTGAGAAAGACGATTGGATGATGTTAAAAGCAAGACGGCGAGAGCTGGAGGAAAGAGTTTACAGATGGGTGCTTGAACAACGTGCTGCCGGGAGAGGCTTGTCAACAGTGCAGTTAAGTCTCCATCCACCCTGGCAGTTGCCAAGGAGATGAATATGAATAAATTTGCAGGCGAACATTCTCAGTGCTTTCTTTCTGTTAATGAAATGCAACTGCCTCTCTACCACAGCATGGACCTCGGTGTGTCAGAAACTATCAGGAAGGGACGACAATTCCTGTTACTAATTGAAAAGCAGGTAACTGGACATGTGTCTCCAGGTCATATCGTTAACATGAATGTGGCCCCCTTCATGTTTAATCATATTTAAATAAATACAGTCCATTGCTTCTACTTTTACTACTTTGTGATACGACTTTTATTTCAGAGCAGTTTATAGTTCGGGAAAAATATGTTCATTAAAACAAAATAGTTGATTATTGGGAATTTAATCTGTTTGTTAGATAAGACAAAGAGGTTTCAAAACAGGAAGTGGTGTAGCTTGCCTTGAATTGAAAAGTTATAAGAATCAGTGGTTATGTCAGTAAATATAAAAAAATTCCCAGTGGATGACATTGTACATTTAAGTCCCCAAGTGGTTTTAATTTGTCTTTTTTGAATTTATCAAAAAGATGATCATTCATTTCACTCACACAAGATGTAAATCATAGAAGATGCAAAGAATGTACTAAAGGTATTTTTTCGGTTTACCTTTTCTACCAGGATATCCTGGATCACCTGTATTTCCATAACGACCAGGAAAACCTCTTTCTCCCTTTTCACCTGGTTGCCCTGGAGGCCCAGGATTGCCAGGCCTACTTCTAGACCCAGGCGTCCCAGGCAAGCCTTTTTCACCTAAATAAATAAGCAAAGCCTTTTTCTAATGAGAAACATTTTCAAATGTTTTAGAGCTGTTTGTTGTTTGGAGTAACAAAAAGCATGTTAGGGTTGGGTTACAATTTGCATGGAAGCTAGAATTTCATAGTTGTTTGCATTTGCTGTTTGCCAATGAATCACTACTGATTTACCTTTCTGTCCCTGTAAGCCATGAATACCAGGGTCTCCTGGAGGACCAACAACACCTCTTGGTCCAGCTGGGCCAGGAGGCCCAGGAATACCAGGATTACCTTTCAAACCCTTCTGTCCTCGACCAGGTGGACCAACATCTCCCTTCACCCCTTTCTGACCAGGGTAGCCTTTATAACATTACAAAATATGCAAAACGTTAGGAAAAAATATTTATTTATCAATATCATTAATGATAACCATCAAGTGCTCACCTGGCACTCCTTGTTCACCAGGGCCCCCTGGAAGTCCTGGAGGTCCAGGCGTACCTACTACATCACAAACAGTGCATGGTGGACCTTGGGCACCAGTATCTCCAAGGTCTCCACTGTCCCCAGGATCTCCCTTGTGACCTTGGGGTCCTGGTGGGCCTTCTAATCCTGAAATTCCATTCTAGATTTGGTCAAGAGTTCTATTACAGAAAATATAAAGTTTCACACAAGTTAATGTTTTTTCTGAAATTTAACATTTGAAACGCCTAATTTGATGCAAGCACTATTTCATTCCCATGTATGGTACAATATTAGGGTCAAAATTAAGATTATTGCTCACCCACTCCCTTGTCCAGGAAGCTATATCTATTCCAAAGCCATCTGCTGATCTGATTAATGATGGGTCAGCAAAGGAAGCTGAGCAACTGTCAGTGGTAACTGAGATTCATTTACGAAAGCATTGGAGAGGCTGGACACCCCCTGCATTGAATATTTACTCTGATGTCCATTAGGACAAATAGGCTCCATTAGCATTGGACTGTCTGATGTCAACACTTGATGGGCTAGCGTTAGCATAGGAAATGCTAACCATGCTAACCATTATTTGCTTTGTTAGATGCATTATTTTTTCTTTGAAGAAAATGTTATCAAGAAAAATGGTTGCCATGAAATATTTGTAAGCAACATACTTTTTTGATAGATTTTGTAGTAATCCAAAATTACACAAAGTATAAACATAGACAACACTGTGATATATGAAACTGAATTTGGCTTTCAATTACAGCTTCTTATTCTGAGAAAACTATTTGTGGGGAATAACATTATCTAAAGGTTTCAGAAGTCACAAACTTGGGTTTCAAATATTCTGCCATTAGTGTTGAATAATCTTACCCAGGTTTGAAAAGTCTAAGATTTAATATGCTGAAGGTAGTAAAACTTTGCCCTTAAGCCATTTCCCAAATCAGAAGTTGTAATGTGAAGCAAACTTCACATTACAATACAGTATAATAATACAGTATGATGTCACATTGGATCCCAGTAAATTCTATCTAATGACATCTCAGTGCATCTAATCCATGTTGCTAATAAAAAGTTTATGTTTATGTCATTAAATTACCTGGAGATCCTGGATGTCCAGGGATTCCAGGAATTCCGGATGGCCCCACAGCTCCTGGTGGTCCAGGAGGACCAATTGAACCTGGCCAAGCTGAAAGGATGTCTCCTGGGTCCCCTTTTCTGCCATGGGGTCCTGGTGACCCAGGAAGACCATCAGGGCCATCCAGGCTAAGGCCAGTGGGACCATGGTCACCTGGATCTCCATTTGCACCACTAGATCCTTAGGAAAAATCGTAGAGAGCCAGGTACAAAAAATAGTTGGCAAGGTTGTGATTCAAATACTTGTCATTGCAGACGGATGCTTAATCTTCCAAAAAGCTTAAATTTGAAGTTATTTTAATATGAGTTATACCTGGCGGTCCAGTCAGAGTTTCTCCATCATCTCCCTTTATCCCTTTAGATCCTTGTTGTCCTGGAGTTCCTGGATAGCCATCTCTTCCAGGTTGACCCTGAACACCTTAAATTTGAAAGTTCAACACAAGTTTATGCATTGAACATGACTATTTTTTTGTGGATCAAATGTGATTTGATTTATTGTCTAGAAAAAAGTGAGAAACAAAACAGCTAGTTACTTCTGGCCTTAATTTTCAAAAAGAATTACCTGGTAACCCTGGCTCACCCTTAGGCCCTGGTGGTCCAATATGGCCTTCATGACAGCATGGATCTGTTTCACCTGGTAAAAAAAAGTGCAATATTCATATAGAAACTTTGGCTATAGTAGAAATGGGAGAACTATATTAGCACAACGTAAAATCTGACCTGGTGGACCTGGTCGTCCTGGGACTCCAGGAATCCCTGGATATCCCTGATTTCCTTGAAGTCCAGGTAATCCCTTCAGGCCAGGAAATCCAGGACCTGGTTGACCAAGGGGGCCAGGGAATCCTTTGGGCCCTGGAGGACCTGCATAACCTCTGGGTCCAGGGCGTCCCACATAGCCAGAACCCTTCAAACATATAGATTTGCACCAAAAAGGCAACACACTGTGGCTTAAAAGATGGTTTTCTTCTTTTATTTAAAAAACTTACAACAAAGTTTCCTCGAAGCCATTGACATTTATTTAGAGTAGAGTGCAATCTAAAAGTAGCAAAGCCCTAGAAAATCACTACTTATACTATACATAACTCTTAAAATACAGATAAATGTTTGAAACAAATTTATACTTACCGGTGGACCAGGTTCTCCTACCGGACCAGGGAAGCCATCTTCTCCAGGCTCACCTGTTCGTCCTAAAGGACCAGCATATCCTGGTTCTCCTCTGTCCCCTTTCCCACCTTCCAAAGTCAAAAGTATATGCAGTGGTCGTATTTGTATGAAACTCACTGTACCGTACCTATAATTTATCAAGTGTGATTTTAAATAACAGAAAACACGCAGTGTTTGCCTGCCCATATCCGCCAAATACAATAAATTAGAGGAAAAAGAATTTGACATACACATGAACATCAAACACACTCACCTTTAGAACCCCTCCCATATGTGTCACCTTTCTCACCCTTTCTTCCTTTTAGACCTGTGAAACCATATGTGCCCTGCAAGAAAGGTAAATGTTAACTATTTTTCTATGATTACAAAATAGAAAACAATTTTTGACATAAACTTTAGTGAGTGACGAATGTTGTCCTTACATCTGGTCCTCTTGGGCCATCACTTCCCCTAGGTCCCGGATCCCCCGGAAGTCCTGGAGCCCCTGGAAATCCTAGAGATCCTGGATAACCAGGTGGACCAGGTGGGCCAACAGCCCCCAAAGTATGCACACATGTACATTCCCCTGGACAACCTGCAGGATTGAAATGGCAAATTAATAAACGCTACAGTGTGACTAAATCTCACCCAAGGCTTTTAATAATTTCTTGGTGCTTCATTCCTGTTCTTTACTACATTTGGCTTGTTTCTGTTTTTCTGTTTGTTTTGCAAACAAGTCTCCTCAATTAGCTCAGTTAATTTTGTGCTCATTAGGGAAACAGTTTTGCACCACCATGTCTTGTCGGGACAGGTGCTCTTTCTGGAGTCCATGTTGCTTCATGTCCAGAGAAGTTTGCACGATCAGTCATGACTTTGGGGGCCACGTCATCTGCTGACCACTGTGTTTCTGCAGTCCACATTCAACACAGCCATCTACCAGAAAACGAAGACCATTGTTTTCCTGCTGACAAGCTTTATGGAAATGCCGATTTGTTTTTGTTTGTTTTTTTCAGCAGAACTTGGCACCTGCCCCAAAACGTATTCATTGACCATGATGTTACTGTGCTTGACTAGCCTGCGGAAAGGCTTTACCTAAACCCGAACTCCCATATTTGGCTCTGTTGCCTTTAAACATGCAGCTCCAGCTATGCATAGCACACTCTGCACACACATTCCTTATATGGCAGCTTGTAACCCTGCATGTCTTTAAACGCTTTATTTACTTTTTTCTCTCTCACTCTAAGTGAGTGAGAACATGGAAACATGTTCCTGAAGACTTGAGATATAAAGCTCCATCAGACACTACATCATAATCATCAAAGTTACAAGAAATAAAGTCTATAAATATTTCACTCAGTATGTAATGGATTTATGTAATACATAAGCTTCATTTTCTGAAATGACAGAAAAAATTGTTTTGAAGTTTTTCATAATCTTCTAATCTTAAGCTGCACTTATATGGCAGCTAATGAAACCACAATTTCACAAACCCCACAGACATTTTTCTGTCAGACAATTATTCACCATTTTAGATTTCTGTAATCATAGGAATGAGCAACCAGTTAAGCACACGCAAAGATACAGATGACAGCACCCAGCTGCAATACCTTCACTTCAACATGCACTCTGTGTAAAATCAACCAGAAAAAAACAGCTGGGCCAGCAGCATTCTCAGGACAGTCTTGTCCACACTTGCCTTAAGTTGATTATAATTGTCTCAGTACCTAGAAAAATAATGGTTAAGGTGCTTCAGTGAATATCACTAACTCTTCAGCAAGGAGTGTTTTAAGAAAGCCAGTCGCTCATATGCTAGCTCTGTCATACCTGCCTGTTATGATCAAGATTGGTTTAATGAGAAAAGAGTTGAGCAAATGATGGATTAATCTCAGCTCTCCAGACAAACACTAGTCTCCAGCTTTCACAAAAGAATGTTGTTTTGTAGATTTCAGCTTAGCCTTTCACACAATCATTGTGCACAAATTGGGTTAAAAATGAACCCATATTGCACTATTTTGTTCACTGTGTGCATGAAATGTGAACTTTAGGAATGACAAGCCACAGAATGTTTGCAGGAGAGCTCATATCCATAGGCTGTCAAAACTATGACTTGATTTGCCTCTCCTTTTCACCTCAGATGAAAAGTTTCAAACAACCAGTAACTTAGCTTAATAGAGCTATTAGCTGGTTATAATATTGGTACTTATGTGATTACAATTGTAAAATTTGCATCCTCTGAAGTTATTTTTACCACTAGTAATGACTTTATTGTAAATAATTGCTTGCCTAATTGCTGATAAAACAAAATTTATCAGATTTTTTTTTTTTTTTTTTGCAAAGTATACAGCATTCTACCAGTCTTACTATACTACTCTAAATGTTGTGACGTCAACATGTTCAGCAAAATGAAAGAAAAATACACCTGCTTCTGTGTACATGCAGAGAGGCAAACTACCTTTAACTCCTTTTAGGCCTTTCTTTCCAGAAAATCCTTTGGGTCCATCTTCACCAGGTTCCCCTGGAGAACCAGGCTCGCAGTAATAATCTGTGAGATTGCCAAATAACACATGTTGACTAACATAAACTCTGACACAGAGGATTTTTTTTTTTTATAACTTCAGTATTTAGTATTTAGAGGAATTACTTCCACATCCTGGTCAGATTCCAGTGCGAATGTCACAGCATCACCACAAACAAAGCACAAACAAAGTCATTCAAACTAATGACTCACTGAAGGTTTTGCACAGGAATGTATAGATATAAGATTGATGTATGTAAGGATTCTTGAATACCTGGTGGACCAGAGCAACCATCGGGGCCTCTTTCTCCTTGATGTCCTTTTACTCCCTTTGGTCCCAGAGTGAAAAGTATTTCATTTGAATCGTATGTCCCTGGTTCTCCCTTCTCACCCTTTTCACCAGGGTCACCTGGTTGACCAGGTCGGCCATGTGAGTCTAGAGAGGAAAGGAAGATTTTGTGAGACCTCACATGATGAAAGCCTGACCCTTGCAGTTCAACCTATGTAAACAAAGATTTTTAAAGCATGACAAATTAACAAATTAAAGTAGTCTTTATGCTGATTACTACAACATCAATTATTAATTTTATTTAATTTTATTATTATTATTACTATTATTTTACAAATACTGCACTATTATGTGCATCTATGATAAGGCAAAGAAATTCTTGAGTAAACTGTTATTCATAGGACAGTGTTTAAATTCTTGACCTGTAATGGACCGGTGAATCATCCCAGGAGTACCCTGCTTTTCACCCTATTTCTGCTTCAGTTATGTGCCAAACCTCCCACCCCAAACCTTCTCATCCCTGTAAGGATCATTGAGTATAAATGATGAATGGATATTTAAACTCTGACCTGGTACACCTGGTGGGCCTGGAGGGCCAGGCATACCCATATGCCCAGGCTCTCCTGGGATCCCACGTGCACCTGGATATCCACGGTCTCCCTTAGGACCTTAAACATAGAACAAAACAAATCTGTTCTTTTAGTCATCTGATATGGGAATTCTCAGTATTTCTAATCAGACAAAAATGCCTTTCAGTTTTATCATAAATATGAACTGATGCTCCAGTATAATTACTTAAGTTTGAAGTTTTCTTTATATTATTTAATTAGTAAAAATCTTGGAGAGAACATAAAAGATTTCCAGGTAACTTTCGTTGCTGAGCTAGAAGACCTCTGTTTGTGGTTTAAGTCTGTAGGCTATTCTAACTTAGGAAGAAATCTAATATTAGAGCAGTGTTTCTCAATCCTGGTCCTCAGGGACCGCTGCCCTGTACGGTAGGTGTTTCCCTTCTGCACCACTTGAATAAGCGAATGATTAACAGGCTTCTGCAGTATGTGATGGCTGAAGAGGCGGCTATTTAATCATTTATTAGGGTGTTCTGGAACAAAGACACATCTAAAATATGCAAGGCAGTAGTCCCTGAGATAACAGTTTGACCAACAATCAGTGGGTTTCCAGTTCGAGCAAATTCATCATATGGTGAATGTGATACGATGATTCTGTCGTCATGTGTTGACCGAAAGAATCGCACTGAATATTATACATTTTGACCAAAATGAATAAATCTAAAGTGATATGATTCTGTCCTTTAGTCTTATAAAGAGCCAATAAGTTTTTCAATAAGTATAAATGAATTACTTGAACTGAATTGCACTTTTCAGTGAGTCGTGTCTCAAACTGGTATTCTAAAAAGAAAACTGTAAAGACAAAATACTTTATGTAAGGTATAAAAGTAATCTTTACTTCACTGGAATATCATTTTAAGGTAGTTTTTTTTTTGTTTGTTTGTTTTTTGTTGTTTTTTTTTCTGTTGCTTCTGAATACTCTTGTAGGAAAAGTCCAAAACAGGTCATGATCTGGTCTCACCTCTCACAGCACTTTCATTAAGAAATTGAGAAAAACCAGGGGGACCTGGATCCCCTGGCCAACCCTGTTGACGACAAACACACATGAAAGACATTATTGTTGTTAACTTAATGGGACAAGTGAAAAACATTCTATCATCTAGGAATATACGGTTATCCTGTTACATTTTCACTGTGCATTAAATAGGTACATAACTAAGTAACCACCAGAGGGCAGAAGAGCACGTTTTCTTTCTATTTTGATATACCACTACGTTCAATAAATTCTCATTGATGGCTGATTATTATTATTATTATTATTATTATTATTATTATTATTATTATTATTATTATTATTATTATTATTATTATTATTATTATTATTATTATTATTATTATTATTGGTCTCATGTAATATTCCAATCGTCGAAGAAATTAAATGTTGTGCTTTCATTAACTAGAAACAGAAAACCATAATGAGTGACATACTGATACATGAAAACATATATTGGTAACATTCTGTACTATTTGTGTTTTCACTGAGTAAATAAATGTTTCAAATAACGTTCTAATTTAATATAGTTCTCTGGAGCACCACTAACCGGAAAACAAGTGATGATTTAAATGATGGACAATTAGTCAATTGCTGTCAAGTTCCATATATTTGTATAACAATCTGCTATTTAAAATCCAATATAGACTAACAAAATTATTTTACAAGCTGATTGCATGTTTTATTTAGTTCACCTTTTCTCCTATTCTTCCAATGAGCCCTGGCAGTCCTTTGTCTCCAGGGTCACCCTAAAATCCAAAGAATGGACAATGACCTGAGTTAAAGTACAAACTAGGCTTTATGAGGGCCTGAGAGTACACCAGGTGTACCTCATATCCAGTCAATCCGTCTCCACCAGGCCGTCCAGGACTACCCTAAAAATTGCATGAAGAATTTTAATTAGATGTTGTTATTTTTTTTTCTAATAGCAACTAGAAGTATGATCTACTTGACTTACTCTATCCCCTGGAAATCCCAGGATTCCTTTCTCTCCTTTAGGTCCCGTTTGACTAGAACTGTAGATACCCTAATTTGAAAAGAAAGGAAAACAAACTAGTTTTTGTTTTTTACACAACTGACAGCTAAAAGAAAGAAAATGTAACACTTACTCGATGCCCTTTTGGTCCACATGGTCCAGGAGGACCTTTATTCCCCTGAAAGACAAAAAGTACTGAAATGTGGCTATAAAATGCATAATTTTTAAGTTTCTACAAAAGCTATATAAAAGCTACAATGAACTTAATAGTAAAGTTTGAACTTTTTTGCTACCTTCTCACCCTTAAGGAAATAGTATTCTGAAGGATATCCTTTCTGTTCCTCTGGTCCAGGTGGGCCAGGTGGTCCAGGTGGGCCTTGTTCACCCTGGAGTTTAGCGTAAAACATTAACGCATGCTTGCAGAATAATCAGAAAAAGACACTAAATAAATAGTCACCAAACAACACAATTATATCTTACAATTTCACCTCTAGGTGATCTTCCAGGGTCACCCTGCATGACAAACAAATCTTTAATGTCAGTTTATTTGTGTAAAGTTGTAAAAAACAGGCATAGATGTTTGGGCTACTTACATGTGGTCCTTTCACACCTTTATGACCTTCTACACCCTGAAAGAGTCAAATATCATTTTGTGCCTCTATGATGAAGCACTAAACAAAAGATATAACATAAACATGTGCATAAAGATGTTTAACCTTAGGCCCACGAAGTCCAGGAAGGCCACGAAGACCCTTAGGCCCAATGTTCCCTGGGCTTCCCTGAGTACAGTAAAGATATAAGCAGAAGAGATTTAATCTGATGCTAAATACACTGTAATTATACAATGAACATAAACACAATACCTAACCTTGGAAATTTGTAACGTTACAGTCAAAATTATAACCTACTGTTTGACCAGGATCTCCATCTCTACCTCGTTCACCCTGTAACAAGAATAGGGGAAAGCAAATGAAAAAGCAATTTGGAGTGTAATGCAAAAATTTGGACCGTGTACGCTAAGTGCCATACAATATCGACTTTGAAGCTAAGAAAACAAGACGTCTGACAGAGAACAGCTAATGTTGATGAATAGAAATACTCACAGGAGGACCTGGAAGAGCACCACTATAATTAGGCATTCCTTTGCTTCCTTTAGCACCCTTTGGCCCCTGATGGGAGGACAGCAAAAGCTCAAATTGCTTTTGTCTTATCCACATTCAAAACTTCAGCGTTTGTTAACCAGTTTGAACAGCATTGAAAGCAGACTGCAAATACTGCATTGTCTGTAACAGTGATGAAGAATAGCAGTGAATAAAAGCATTAGACAAATTGTCACACAAGTTATTTATATAGATAGAAAATAAAAGTGGACCAAGAACTGAGCGCTGTGGTACACCATTTAGAATAGTAAGAATAGAAGAAGTGAAGCCAGCCAATTGAATTCTCTGGGTTCAGTTTGACAAATAATCAGCTACCCAATTGGCTGGCTTGATGTGAGAGCCCAATCTTGTAGAATTTCAATTAAAAGCGTGTGGTTTATTGTATCAAATGCCTTTGATAGATCAATAAATAAAGCAGCGCAATGTTTTTGGTTATCAAGAGCCTGGATAAGATCATTAAAAACCTTTAAAGTGGCAATAACAGTGCTATATATATATATATTTTTTATAAAACCAGACTGTACATTTGGTAAAACGCAATATGAATCTAAAAAAATCTTCAATTGATCTGCAACTAATTTTTCAAAACTTTTTGCTAGGATACATAGTTTAGAAATTGACCTGTAATTGTTTACCTGTGACGATTCCCCACCTTTGAATAGAGGCAATAATAACTGAGATCTACTCACAGGTGGCCCATGGAGGCCATCCAGTCCTGGCAGACCATCCAGTCCTGGTTGACCTCTTGTTCCATTACAGCCATCGACTCCTGGTAAACCAGGCTCACCCGCTGCTCCTGGGTGGCCCTTAAGAGCAAAATGAAGTATTGTTAAGTTACAATTAAAAAGCTTTTGAGGTCACATCCAAGGCCTAAGTGGTACTAAATAGGAATGCTACAACATTTACTTTCAGTGCTGTGTAGAGTATGGTTGCAAAAATGAAGTCTAAATCTTAGCATATTTATGAGCAGTGGAGAAAATCAAGTTGGCAGCTTTTACTAAGTGTTCCTTACAAGTTTTCACTAGAGGTCGCAAAAACACTCACATGAACATGAGCTGGATTAACCATGAACTAGTAAGGCAGGGAATTAAAAACACCAGATAACAACAAGCAAAAGTCTCCAACACAATGATCAAACTAATAATTTAATTTCATTTGAATTTAAAGAGGAAGTAAGAAGCATTCAACTCAGCAATAATTTATACAAATTTTGAAAAAGCTAGTTCTCTCTATGCTACTCATTTTGAAGGGCATCGTTAGGATATTGACCCTTGGTATTGGTAAGCACATGAAGAAACAAACTCACTGGAAATCCTTCATGACCCGTGAAACCGGGAGCACCAGTCAAACCCTGAAACATACAATTCAATTTTTAAAAACAAGATAACTGCACAACACCACTGACAAACCTATTTTGATAAATATTTGCAATGTTGCTGCTAAATCTTGCAACAATCAATGTTGATTTCTTGGCCCCAGCTGTTATAATTAAAACGTCAAACTTTCATCTGAACACTGACACGGTCTCCTTGAGGACCCTGTAGGCCATGTGATCCTGCTGTGCCCACTCTTCCCTTCTCCCCTTGAGACCCATCTCGTCCTCTTTGTCCCATTGGACCCTGAGTACCTTGCTTTCCTGGTTTCCCTGGAGGTCCCTACAAAATAAATAAAATTTATTAATGTTGTGAAAAATGTTTTAATATGATAATGCATATAATGCATATACAATGTGTGTAATATTATGTGTACATCAGTATGAGACAAAATGGGAATTGTTTCAGTTTGGTGAGGGAAAAACATCAGCCATGTTTCTTACCCTTGCACCTTTAGCAGGGTGACACACACACTGAGAGCAGTCTCTGCCTTGACATGGGCCTTCAAGTTTCCCCTTAAAAAACACAGGCAGTTTTTGTGAGCAGTAAACTTTGCAGCTACTAGGTGGAGAAGTCCTGACTGTTGAAAAGTGATCTATTTCCTCCTAACAGGAGACAGATAACACTCAGATACGTCAGTGTTCCCAGACATACCTGAATAGATACGAGCACACTGACCTTGCTGCAAATTTGTTTGTGCTAAGCTTTTCATTCTCCCAAATATTCCCATCAGCAGCCAGGTGTGTGTGTGTGTGTGTGTGTGTGGGTGCGTGTGCGTGTGTGTGCGGGTGCCTGTGTGTGTGTTGTGGGAGTTTTATACAGGATAGATATCTTTGCCACAAAGTTTTCTCAAAAGTTTCTAAATATTTAGGTGAGTGTACGCCACCTGCAATGAACAGTTATTTGTAAATCTGTCTAAAGTTTTAGTTTTGCTCTAAATTTCCAGGGGAATGTGCTGAGAAGACTGTACGTCTTCACAATGTAGAATTTTAGTTTTGGCTTAGCGGATCAAAAAAGGTCAGCATGGCAAGACCAAATTCAATATTGTACTTTGTAATAAGGGAATTAATGGTTTCCCTTCAGTAAGGTAACACTTTATTTTAGATCTATGCAGACTTTTTCACCCTGTCAAGAGAGATATTTATTGTTAGTTAGTTAGTTAGTTATCCTCTTACTTCCTGAAGTGATTTTATTTCTTAGATAATCACTTTTCAATCTAAAAAATTTAACTTACAGGGTGACTCACAGACAATTTATATTTTAATTTGTAGATAAAGCCATGTGTAACTTATACTCAACAAAGTTGTGTGGGCAGATTAACTTACAATTACAAAAGTAGAAAAACATGATCTGTTTATGCACTGTCAAGCTGCAATAGCTAATTAACATAATAACCCACATGTTTTTAGACAGCAGGAGGAGTATAACTGTAACACTAGTCAACCAGCTAAATAAAGATGTTTGATTTTGAAATACTGTGATTACATATTCTATTAGTAATTTAATAACCAACAAAATATTTATAAATGGCACCCATCCTTTAACCATAATAGACTTGCTAATTTACAGCATTTTGTGCTCTAAAAAAACCTCTGAATTCTGGACAGCACATGTTAGAAATACATAAAAATTCACACATTGAGTACAGGCCTTTAAGTGCACCAGTTGCACCAAGGATTCTTTGTGCAAACAAATGACATGAGGTCTAAAAACAGTTATCAGACCAGGAGAGAGACAGTATGTGAAGCAGAAAGATAAATAGAATTAACATGAGTCCTGCATGCAGACAGTTCAGTAAATAACAGCGTTCTTTTGTCACTGTGATAAAATGTTGTTTGTGAAATACAAATGTAAACTTTATTCTGGAAACTGCAGTAACAGAAATGGGAGCGACAAAGTTTACAGAAAACAAGAAATATAACTTTAAATCGTACTTCTATGCAAGACTCAAATTTAAACCTAGATAGCTAACTACTTCCAGTACTCAAATCAACATTGATTTGTTTGTTTTTTTGCTGTATGCACAGCAGTTCATACAGTCTCAGTTTGAAAATACACAATATGGATTACTATAGCTGATGAAAATATATTACAGGAGCAAATATGACATCATAGTATGCAATAAATACACTACTTTTATTGGAGAACACCTTTGTTCTCCAATAATTTGCAAGCAATCTGAATTTGAATTTTCAATTGTAAAATTGTATCTGCAATTTTTTAGCAAACAAAATGGCCAGAAAAGATATACAATTAAACAATAATGTAATGAAAATAAAAATAAAATAACAATCATAGTCGATGATTTTTAGCATTATTTGTTTTTTATCATGAAATTATTGGACATTTTCTAAACCAAGGGTACATACATATTCTAAAATATTACATAAAAGAACTGTTAAGTTATATAATCTTACTGCTTTGAGAAGCTGCACATGGATGACCAGGAAAATGATCCACCTGTGAAATAAATGAAATAAATCATAGAATAAATTAATCAATATATCAATTGTTTTTCTTTTTTTTTTCGTATAATTGTCTCTTTGTTTGTGTAACATTAACAACAGCTGAAAACACAAATGTACTAGAGCCAAACTTCAAAGCTCCTTATTCCACCAATTTAAAGACCGCATGCATCTGTAAATCAGCTTACAATATTACCAATAATTACTTTATTTTACTTATAGAGACACATTAAGCCGAGGTAAGAGATTCAAAGTCACATAATTCCAATGCGTAGTTTAGATCCAAGCATTTCTGTATTGTGTTCAAAGAACATTAATATGCGTTCTACTCCTTCTGAAAAAGTGTCTCACAAAAAAAAACATGCATAAATTAATTAAAGTGACAGTATTTGGGCAGTAAAATTCACTAAACTAAATACAGTTAGAATGTTGTGAACAGTAACATTTACTTTGCATGTACCTATACAGGATTTGTGAATACCCAGTGGCCCGTTCTAATAGCAAACAGATGTGTGGAATATCGGAATAAACAGACCAGAGGATTGTTTGTATCTAAGTAAATAGACTTACAGAACATTTCACGTAAACATCCCAATGAATTTCAAATGTGCTTGCTATTCATACTAACTTGTCCGAAGAGTTAGGTAGGAGTATTGTGACCTACTCTGCCCTCTGTGAAAAAGTGAGGAACTCCCCCCTTAAAATACAGTAGAGTGCCTCCAAAAAAATATACATACTCTTGGATGTTTTACCCTTTGTATTGCTTCTATAAATCACTTATGAGCAACAAAAGTCATTGAGAAGTATAACTTGGTGGCTGGATACAAAAAAATCTCATCCTTTGGAGTTTAGCTAAATCTGTTATCATAAAATGGAAGGAATATGACCTATTTCAGGACTGTCGCATCTCTCCTCTGCTCTGTTTTCACATAATGGTATGATCCAATAACATCACGTAATTAGTCAGAAGGCTGCCATGTTGAAAATTGAAACAAGGTTTTTCTGTGAGCAGTGCGAGACCGATGAGAGTAAGAACTGAACAATATGAAGCAAAGGTGAAAACTGATTCTTTTCTGATTCACTGCTTTTAGAGCCATTGCTTTTGAGTATGATCCATCATTATTCCTTTAAAGAGAAATCGCTGCCTAAGGACAAAACCACCAAAACATGGCTGTCCTCAGAAACTGACAAGTCAGCCAAAGAAGAACATAAATAAGAGATGCAGCCAAGAGCACCACAGCTCAGAGGTTGCTGCTGAGATAGAAAATTTGCCTGGGGGAGTATGCTGACAGGAAACCTATTAATCATACACCATACAAATCTCAGCCAATATTACAACTAATGCTATTGCTGAAGAAGAAGTCCAGCTTGCTGTTTAAATTTGCCACAAGTAATGTTGGGAACATAGCAAGCATGACGAAGAAGATGCTCTAATGAGATGAGGTCAACTTTTATGGCTGTCGCACAAAAAGGAGAGTTAATGCTGAGATGCATCACCCGGAAAATACCATTATCACGGTCAAACACAGCTGTGGCAGCATTATGCTGTGGAATGACCTTTCTTCAACAGAGACAGAAAATTAGTCAGTTGATGGATGAAAATTTAAATAATTATAGCCGAGAAGAAAATATGTTATCAGTTGCAAAATATTTCAGAATGTGGTGGCCGTTCACTTTCCAGCAGGACAAATCAAATACATACTGGACAAATGATGATTTAAGCAAGCTATGTGTCAAAATGGCCCAGTCAAAGTTCAAGCCAATATAAAAATAAAAATTTATGAAGATTTAAATTTGTGATGTTAAATGTCATCATTCATCCAGTCTGACTGAATTAAACATATGTTCCAAAGAATATATAACACAGATAACAATAATCCAATTAGATGTAATAAAAAAATGCAATGGGCTTACCAGGAGGTAAAAAACATCAAGAAAGTTACTTTGAATGCCATCGCTCATCTTCTGAGGCTGCTGAAGTTACTGAAGGCCTCAGTGCTGCCCCCTTTGGTACATAAGAAAGAACATCATCCATCAAATTCAGGTTAACCACTGGCCACATCATTTAAACCAGTGCAGTAATTAAAAAAAATATATAGCATATCATTTACTTTTGCTTAACATAATAAAAAGGCAGATATTTCCAAGAGTCTGTTAACCTTGTTGTCTACAGGTTTTCATTCACCCTTAGAAATATTCACAACTTACCAAACCACTCAATTTATTCCAATAAAGGATTCAGCAGAGCCCAAATAATCTGTCTCACAGTCAATGAAAAGGCAAGCTGCCACTGTTTGCCGCCAGTGGGAATGAGATGAGCACAAGAATATTGTTTGGGGTAAATCATCTGAGTAAGTGCATACCACCTCCCTTCTTCAAGGTCCAGTTAAACAACTTCCTTTCAGCTCTCTGGCCTGTATCAAGACACTTGAACCAATTTAAACTGTGATTTTACTGCAGCAATGATCCACCAGCATCTAAAGTGTTGCAGTGGACAGAGTAGGATGTGAAACCTGATTGCCGAGGAGGACCACAAAAACGACATTCATCGCCTTTGAAGAACGTAGGATCTTAATCAGGGACTGATGTGAATGAGACGAGGAAAATCATGAGAACACGAGTGATCATAGTTTTCCTGACTTTCTTTGCAATGATCTCGTCGTTCACTGAAGGAAAAAGTGTAAGATGTTTCTTGCTTTTGTGTTTGTTTTTTTCCGTGTACGGAGTTGATTTTAATATTTATGCGTCATTCAAACTGTGTAACGACAAGCAAAAGGTAATTCTTGAGTAAAACCTCTATTTAGCTTTTCTTTTTTTCTCATGTTACATTACACAGGCTGGACTCATTGCTGAATTATGATTAACACATTATGGTTTGTGGTTGATTTATCCATGTACACAGATGTCTTATCAGTATTTGAAAAGTTTTGTCCCTAAAAGTGACTGATTTTCTGAAACCAAAATTTTGATGAAACTTTAAACTGTCCATCTCTACACTTATTTTGTTTAGTGGAATTTTTTTAACTGTTTGCTACATTATTGTTTATCTTGAGTAGTACCAGTCGATTACTTGTGTATTTATTGTTGTTTTAGTGTGGATATGCAAAGCTGTGTTTTGTCTGTATGTGCGTTTTACTTCACTTACTCTATCTCGTATAAAATTAGATTTTTTTTTCAGATGGCAATTTGACATCTAGCATGTACACTTCCCTTCAGTTGTATTTTAAAAAACTTTGATAAGAAAACTAAATAATTTGCAAAAAAAATAGTAATAATAATTTAATTTAAATAACTTGATTTATAAGGTACCAATTTTGAAACTGTTAAGTTTCAATTTTGAAACTTAATGTTCAATATATTTACCGTATATTGTTCCTACATTGCCAAAGCAAGACATTGTGGTGTGTAATTATTTTCATCCTTTCATCCTTTTCCATCCTTTATGTCCACAATAAACTGAATTAATCACAGTGAATGTAAATAAACCACTCTTAGGGCTGAAGAACTATTCTTCCTTCATTAGAACCCGACTGTACTGAAAGCCTAAACATATCAAACCATCTCCAATTATATCTGGTTGCGCCATACAGCAGAATTCCAGGTCCTTTTTAGAACTTTTTCTAAGTACAACACTGACTAATTCAAATTGAGACATGTTCTTTCGTGACGATCAACTTGAATACCAAAATAAGAGAAAATCTTTGAGGAGTTCTTCTTTTTCTTGATATTTGATGTATTAAAATTTAATGCCTTTATTTATTTATTTTACAGTGTGTATGCAATGGAAAATCAAGATGCCACTGTAAAGGAGTAAAAGGTAACAGGGTAAGTTCAGTTTGCTTTGTCATGCTTTTTTTTTTTTTATTCTGCACTTATGTTTTCTCATGTTATGTCCACTAGGCTCGTTTGGTGGGGTAACATTAAAGGAGACCACACAAGGATTTTCTGATTAAATGAAAGTTAAATTTATTAAATTATAATAAAGAAATAAAACCTGAAAAGGGATTATCTGAAATGAGAAGCCAAAATAGATTAATGCAAAACCCATATCCAACCAGAAATAAGCAAATACAAAACAAACCTAACAAAACCCAACCATAAGATACAAACCAAACCAAATGGGGTTCTGAGGAGAGAGAGGGGAAAAGCCTCCTGTCTGCTGCAGCATGGCAGCTTTTAAAGCAGCAGAGCATCAATCAAGGAAAAACAAAACAACTGTCTCCAGAACCTTACAAGGAAAAAGGGCAGAGACCCACTGTAGCCGTAACACTCAGGATTGAAATTAACAAGGAACAAATCTAAAGTAAAAACTGCTTCTTTTACCCTTGATTTATAGAAAAAAATTCATTTTTCATTCTTTTGTTTAAATACTTATTTACTGAAGCCAGCTTTACCGTCTTTTTGTGACATGACCTGTCTTGGCAGTTCAGGCATACCATATAGATAGTTGTTTAGACAGATTTTTTTTGTGTATATTTCTGTGTAGAAAGACATACTCTATGTGTGCATAGTGCTTGTAGAACAAAGTCCAATTTACTATCTCAAGCATGTGGTGTGTGAGAACTAAGAAATGTGTCATTATGTGTTTGTTGGTGGACACAAAATGCAGACGGTAGCTGGGAGCACTGATCATAGATAATGTTCTTAAATAAAAACTTAAAAATTACAAAAGATCACAGGGAACACAAGGAGCCAGAGCAGAACAAAAACAGGAACCAGGAACAAAAAGCAAGCAGAATATGGATGGGGAAGAAACCAGAATGTGACAAGATTTAACAGGAGGAACTAGCAAAGGAGTGTAGACAGCAGAAGCCTTTAAATAGTGTGAGGGTGAATACTGGAAAATATTTGGATAACTATATATTTCATTCAAGGCAACTTATTCATACTTTCATTTTATTTCTGTCAGCTGTTTCATATTTGTATGGCTAATGTTTTTTGTTTTTTTTTTATAATAAGTTTCTGAATTTAATAATTTCACTGTCAAGTGTCCCTCAGTTTGACGTAACTCAACATAACAATATATAACTTATATATAACTTTCTGAATGTTACAATGCTGCTTTAAATAACCACTAATAAACTTGTGCATGCATGCAAAGGCTTTTATTTAGTTTTACCTTTCTGGGGTTTTTTTTTTCACAAACACTCATTCATTAAACACACAGGGAGAGAAAGGTTTTCCAGGAGATCCGGGTCCTCCAGGACCGACGGGGCACCCAGGATTCTCAGGTCAACCTGGACTAACAGGACCAAAGGTAGAAATTCAACCACACTCTTGTTATTCTGCCTCGTTCTGGCACGTCGTGGTTGTGAACTGGCCAGAGATTGTGATAAATTGCACTTTTTTGTGACCCTTATAGCAACATGTCTTTCAAGATCTCTAAGATTAATTATGTGTTGCATTCTTTGAAAGGGCAGTACTGGGTTTGATGGGCCAATAGGATCAAAAGGCGATCGGGTAACATGATTGCACTTCACAGCCAAATGAGTTGCTAGTATTGTCCTTAACACCAGAGTGTAATGTATTTTTATTTTTGTTCTTCCAGGGACCAGACGGCAAGGAGGGATTTGCCGGATCTCATGGCTTACCAGTTAGTTTTCTCAAGTTTTTTCTAATGTACAAAATCTTACCCTCTGTGTTCTGCAGTCCTTACATCCATTTTGCCTTTTAACTTTTGCTAACTTTATCTCATAGGGTGTTCCAGGTTTACAGGGGCCTCTGGGGCCCCCAGGTGATCCAGGTTGCAATGGAACAGATGTGAGGAAAATATAAATTCTCTACACATTTTTGTTTATACACTCCTTACTTTGACAAAATAATGTACTCATAGGGAGACCCTGGACGTCCAGGTATTGAAGGAAACCCTGGTATTGATGGAAATCCAGTAAGGAGTAAATTCCAATACCTTCTGCATTGGGTACACTGTTCTACCTTGATGAATATTCAGCATTTTTTTTTGTATCTTTTTGTTTTACTTTACAGGGACCTCCAGGTCAGCCTGGTCCTAAGGTAGGGAGTGCTGTTCTAAGCTCTTTGTTTAGTGCTTTTTTTATTCATGAAAGGTGAAACAGCAAATTTGCTGCAGAATAATTATCTTTTAGGAGTTGCAGAGTCTTGAAGCGCCATAAAAAAACAACATGATGCAGCACAATTACTGTCGCTGCTTCCCCCTGCTCCCTGAGCTAATTTTGTATCAGGGCCATGTGAGACTAATAACTTTGTTTGGTTTTTTTTTGAAGATTTTTCTCTTCTCCTTTTTCCCCCGCCTTTTATTCCTTAAGTCAATTTTTTTCTATTTATGCATCAAGGCATTTATTTATGTCAAAGCTTTATTGTAAACTGTTGAGCAAATGCATAAAGATGATTGAATAGCAATTTTTTAAGGTTTTTGATTATTTTTGTGTGTGTTTATGTTTTGGACCTACAGACTATGCAGTTTGTGTATACTTAATTACTCGTTTTATATGTGGTCTCATATATAGTTAAGTAATGGTTGCTGTCTGTCAACATGACTGGGCATTTTGACTCCACCACTGAAACATTCCTTTTTTCCAGCATTTTTACTCAATGATCCTTCTGGGAAATAAACCAAATTCAATATATTGCATTTTTACTCAATGATCCTTCTGGGAAATAAACCAAATTCAATATATTCAAGATTGTGAGTTTAACACTGTCTTAGACCCTACAAAGGGCCACTTAAAATTCAAATTATATATATATATATATATATATATATATATATATATATATATATATATATATATATATATATATATATATATATATATATATATATATATATAAAACCTAAACAAATGGGCCATGTGGATATTTTTGTCTGTTTGTCAGGGTGACACACAGACAACAGGTTACTCAAGGCCAGGGCCACCAGGACCACGGGGAGAAGATGGAAGACCGGTAACTTTATAAACAATAGTATTATACACTAAAACTAACAAAATAGAAATCTTTTTGTTGAACACATTGTGTTAAATCAAAATATTGAATAATGAAATATATGAAATGAAATCTTTATTTATTTTAGACTCAAAAGATTTTGGGGGGGTTTTTTGTTCTTTTTATTTTCTTCCCCTTGTATGTAGGGTCGTCCAGGTTTATCAGGTGAGATAGGACTACAAGGGGACATTGGACTAAGGGGTCCTCCTGTAAGTATCTGTCTGTCTGTCTGTTTTTCCTTCTTTCTTTCTCTTTTCCTTTCTTTCTTCCTTCCTTTCTCTATTTCCTTCTTTCCTTCTTTCTTTCTTCCTTATGCAATGTTTAATCCAAACTTTTCTGTTTCAGGGGTCTCCTGGTAATATTGGAGCTCCTGGCTCCAAGGTATGCATGCATTAAATAAGTTACACTCATTAAAAATGTGTTAAAATTTTCTCAGTATTTGCAATATAACCAGAAGCCACAGCTGTTTTATTTGTACTTCTTTCCTCATTATCAGTTTTTGTCCAACCATGGAGAGATTAAACTTCCACCCATCGTGGTTTTGGTTTCCCGTAGCAGTGTTCACCGATCTGTGTTTTTCTAAGTCTCATTGGTGTAATTCTCACATCACCATTTACATTTGCACCACAGCTTGTATATTTCTCAAAACAATTAACTGCAAAGGGTTAGGGTTAGGGTTGCCACTTGCTCAAAATGGAGAGTCCATTAATCATAATTTAGTATTCATGTCAATAAAAGTGTCAGTGTCTTCACAGAGAAAAGACCTGACACCGTTGTTTTTGAACAAGATTGTCTAGTGAATTTGTAAAGTTTTCTTTTTGACAATTCACTCTGGAAATGTTCAATTCAGAAAAGCTACAACCTTTCTGAAGGCAGAACTATACACGATTTTTACAGGCATTTTAAATCTGCAGTTACAGTAAGTGAAGTAAATGAGGATCAGACGTTTTTATTGCATGTGCTCTTTGCAATTCTAATTTGGTCACAGCATTGTGTGAAATCAAGATACAAACTTATTTACAACAAACAGGAAAAGAAACTTAATGATCATCAGTGAAGCTCGAGGTTCATGAGAGAAATTGCTCAATTTAGGAGAAATTTTCAGGACAGCATGATAGCAAAAAGGACTGAAGAAATGTGTATAATTTGCTCAAGAGCTTTTAATAACTAGTTCAATAGTACTGCTTTTGATTACGCTAGCACTGAAATAAGGATTGCTTTTATGTCAATTATGTCAATTTATCTCAATTGCTTTTATGTCATTTTCAACACAGTTAACACACAGGCCTCCTCGTGGTCAAATTGAAACATTTTGTTTGGCTTGGACTCTAGCTGTGCCAAAACATTTAAAATATGAAACAAACGCAACTATTACCTTCAAACAATACATCTTTTTACCAAGTTTGTGAACTGTTCCAATCAATTGTTTCATAATAGACAACAAAAACTGCAACTTTGTGGGAACCTTAACATGCACTCCTATAGCTTTGGCGATAGGAAATCTTTCCGTCTTGGAATGTGCTTACTTTTGTGGATGTTTGTGACTATAGAGCAGAGTACCGTACCTAAATTTGGGATGTGGATGGAGTTTACAATATGTGAGTGTTATAAAACACACTTCAAAGTCTTGCATACATTCTGCAGGGCCAGGAAGGAGCTCCAGGAAATCGAGGACCAAAGGTAGTTTCTGTTTTTATACCGTACTATGATGATCAGATATCGCTAAAATGAATTTTTCTAACGTAGGGTTTCCGTGGCCCCCGAGGCCCACCGGGGCCTCCAGGCAGGACTAAAGACTTTTTTACCAGCACCCTGTTAATAACGGTATAGTAAAAGTAGTTTTTCACTTATCCCCAGCATAATACTGTGCTGTTCCCTTCGTGTAAAAAAAAAACCAAAAAAAAAAAAAAAAAAACCACCAAAACGTCATAGTTGGGCTGAAAACACCTGAAATATTGCAGATGTACATGATATAACAGGTTTACCATCCCTTTTGGAGTTCCATACATTAAAATAACAATACAATTAAACAAAAAGCACTGCAGCTGATCCATCTTCTCTATTGACTAGTAACCAGTTATGTGTCTTCTGGAGGTAAAAAAAAAAAAATCCAAAGACATCCTGAAAAATAATTTTGAGAAATAAAAACAAAAACAAATCTGTTTTGAAGTCAAAAGGATATTGCTAAACTGCCAATCCACAACTGTGTTGTTGTTTATCTTTAGGGTCATCTACAGTTTCATATATTTAAGCTGGTGTTTTTCTTGCAGGCTAACTTCAGTTCTTTGTGTTCATTAGGATTTAAAAGGAGACAAAGGCGATGCAGGAGACAAAGGATGCAAAGGCGAACCTGTAAGTTTCTCTATAGAATTCATGAAATTGATCATCTCTGCCTGTAGAACATTGGAAATATCTGATTGATTTAGAACTATGCAGGTTTTTTATTTGTGCCTTTGCTTAATCCTTCCTCAGGGATATCCAGGGAGCCTCTACCACACAAAAGGGCAAAAGGGAGACAGAGGAAACCCAGGTCCAGAAGTGAGGATAAAATTGTGTTAACGTCTTTCTCCATACAGCCTGTTGTCTAACTTACTTTTCATTTTTGATCTGTAACGCGTCAGAAAATAGGAAAAAATTATGACCAACAGAGGGCAGCAGTGCAGCATATGCCTTTTTATTCAGTTCTACTGCTTTAGCAAGACGTAATTCCTCCGCCTAGATTAGATCACACACTTCAATTGCCTGCTCATCATTGGCATTTATGGTAAAATAAAAATAAAAAAAATCATAAATACTGTCAACTTTCAAAAGTTTAAGGCACTTTATCTAGATTCTTTGCATCAGTTTTTCCCATTTTCCAAGTTGACTTTGTTGTAACATAGTGTGAAATTTTGTACAATTGAGATTAGTTCTTAATCATTTTCAGACATGGAAAATATTAGATATTTTTATATATCAAATCTGTGTGATTTGTAAGGATTGTACTTTCTTTTTTATCATGATTGTATTTCTTCCCCTTCAAATTCCCCCGACAAACCATGAAATAAACATGAGCTGCCTTTTAACTTGTCTGTCGCTACAAAATGAATTAATACAATGAATACAAATTAACTCGGTTCTGTGTGAAGTCACATAGGATGTGGAAATGCATCAGAGTCGATGAGTAAGGCTCCCATTCTGATGGACAAATCTGTTTCAGCACATTTTAAAATTGCTATGCATTTAAATTACAATGTAATCTATGTCGGCTACTATTTGTGCGAACATAGCTTTTCAATACAAGGGTTCAAAGTTTTATTTAGCTAAAGCACACCTCAGTAAGTCCATGTTGGTTAATTTACAGGGAAAGCAAGGAAAGGACGGTGAACCTGGAAATCGTGGATTCAGGGTAATCACTACTTTAGTTTATGCATGAAAACTGTTTCACTGTTTTATCTGTGTTTTGCAAGTTTTGAATACAATGCAGTTCTGCTTAGGGAAGACCGGGGCGCAGAGGAGAGCCAGGACATCCAGGCCCAATAGGAAGAAGGGTTAGTCAGTCTCCATCCATAGTAAATTGCCTTCAAATATGTTATGATTGTATCTTGTCTTTTTAGGGTGAAAAGGGAAACATGGGTCCATCTGGTCCACCTGGAAACGTGAGTTTGGACTAATATTCACTTTTTGTTCACATATATATTGTGCAGAATAGTTATCAAACTTGTTCATGTTCATAAAGACCTTAAAAATTCTATTTCTATAGCAGCTTGGCTTTCACATTTGTTGTTTTAGCATAATGAGAAAACAATCTGTTGTAATTTTCTAATTTCGGAAACCTTCGGACATTCTCTCTGTGCTGCTGTTTTCAGATACTTTCGCTCGAATCACTCAAGGGACACATGGGAGACCCTGGACCTCCAGGTCTTCCTGGGTTCCCTGGGGCCCAAGGTAGAGGAATATAACTAGCTGACGAATCAGCAAATAGAAAAAAGATATTTGTCCATTTTGCTATTTTATCTAGTCGTTCCCATCCATTCATTGTTTATAATGACAGATTATGAGCAATGTTATTTCTGCACTGGTATGGAGTTTAAAACTACAAATGAATGCTTGTTTGATTGTACAAAGTTTAGAAATGGTAAAATAATATTATTTTTGCAGGTGTTATGGGGTTTCCAGGGCCCCCTGGATCTCCAGGTGTGTATGAGCAACAGATTATCTCACTGTTGGCATTAGCTGCAGTTACTGTCACATTCAAAATATCTTCTTTTTCTTCTATTCAAATTGTGTTTATGTAGGTTATGCGCTTGGGATTTATGTACCAGGTGAACGTGGTTTCTCAGGTCCAAAAGGACATAAAGGAGACCCTGGGGCCCCTGGGGGTATTCACGTGGGGCCTCCTGGGCTAGATGGTGATCCTGGTGATCCAGGGCCTCGGGGAAACCAAGGCAAACCTGGACGCTTTGTAAATGGAAGTAAGTAAAAAACATAAAAATAAAAACATTCATCTTAAAAACAACATTTGTCCTCTGAGTAATATTAACCAAAAGTGCAGAAGCTATAGAGCGACTGTTTGCTCAAAGGGTGCCGTTAAATTTGTAATGACATGAGCATTTTTTAAGACTGTTTTATTTTTAATACCAAGGGTCCTTGCAGGGGGGCCTGTTGTCTGAAATTAAAATTTGTTTCCTAAATTTGTTTCCTAAACAAATCCCTGTAATATCTAAAAGGGGTCAAATACCTCTTCACAAAATTATGAGTATAAATAGTAAAGAGTATAAATAGATTCTATTTTTATTGTATTTTTTATCTTTCATTGATATTTAACAAGGCTTTGTAACCATTCATGCTATGACAGTGCTGACCAGCACAATCAACTCCATATGGATGAGAGAATACTGAAATATTTAATAATTTCTTTATCTTCTCTTTTGTGCATCATAATCCAACTGCAAATCAGTTTTCATTTGAATTAAACTCACACAATATTTACTGATATATTCAAACTGTCTTCTTCATGACAACTTGACTTTAAAGTATTACTGGTTAAATTTTAACTTTAACAACATAAAGCTACATATTTTTTTAAAGTTTAATCAATAATACTTTTATAACAAATTTATGTCAGATCATAATTTCTTGGTTAATGTCAAGTTGTCATAACAAAGACCTTTTGAATAATGTTAGCTTTGTATTAAAAGTGTCACGATTAACCGAATGACTCTTTATGACAGCAGTCATGAATATTCATGAAGACTTACTCATGTTCACGACAGGTGTTATGACATGTTTATGACTGTGTCATGGCAGTCTTATTCACAACCCGTCAAAGAAAGTATTGCCAAAATGCTTTTGTGTGATCTCAGAGCTAATCAACTCTCTTTTTTTGAGCAACTTTTAGCTGACTGTGTCATTAAGAGTCTCCCTGGAATCAAGGGAATTAAAGGTTTAACAGGACCTACAGGGAATAATGGGTATACTGGAGAGACAGGTAATAAATTTGTTTTACTCATTAATTAACAACTATATTGTTTTGCTAGAATGTTGAATTGTATCATTACCAAAGTGGTTAAAAAGTTATATTAATAGAAAGAAAACCATATTTTTTTGTTGTTTGTTTTTTTTCCCACTTGCTGAACATAACAGGAGAGAGAGGGGAGAACTGTTATGAGTGTCAAAGTCCTGGACTTCCAGGACCAGCAGGTCCCCGAGGTCCACCTGGCCTTCCTGGTACAGTTCTTTACTTCACACACATTGTGTTAATGAAAAGGCTTACATTTTGTCTCCTAATAAAACCAGAATATCCTGTACGAATTATATATGTATATATATATATATATATATATATATATATATATATATATATATATATATATATATATATATATATATATATATATATATATATATATATATATATATATATATGTGTCCGCTGTCACTCAGGCACTAATCAAGGACGGGGTGAAAAGGGGGATCCCGGCTTTCCAGGTCCTTCAGGTTTACCTGGGCCTCCAGTAAGAATGCATCATTATCTCATTCCTAATTTGTTTGCTATATGTTATGTTTTTACTTAAATACTATGTAAACAAAAGTATTTTTAACCCAAGGGGTTTAATACGATGTCCGTCTAACCTTTGCAACTACAGTACAATTCTACTCAGCTGCACATTTCTATAGTTTGCAGCATGCTGTATTCAGGTACTGCAATGTGTTGTAAATCAACCCTTACTGTACAGTAGGTTATTCTTAGTTCTGCTTTTACATATTTATTTTTTGTGAATCTACATGCTTCGATCATCTGTCACTTTGTTGCTGGTACACTGGAATTTTCTCTCCGAGGACAACATTCTACTACAAAGTCGCGTCAAACTGTCCAAATTATCTTGCATCAAATACAGATGTAAATAAACAAAAACATAACTAAATAAAATACAAATAATGCTTGACTATTGTACTTTATATGCAAGAATTTCTCATATTTTTTAAAATGATCCACTGGGATTATTACCTTGAACATAGGATTTAGACCTAAGCCATAGAAACCCAAGTTGTAATAAGTAAAATTAAGCTTATATTTTATCTGCTCCTTCCATCATGATTCTAAGTGTTATTATAGAAACTGTTGAGTATGGAAGGCTTTTCCCTGCACTACTTTGGTGAAAGTCGTCTCATTTCTCGTTGCTCCATGGCCAGTCTGTTCTTGACTGGCCATGGAGCAAACAGCCAGTTTAAGTACACCTAGTAGAAAAGATGCCTTTGTCCAGGCAACTGCCAAACCTTGACACATCCACTGGATTGAAAGATGGAGAGGCATCAAACAATACTCGAGAGAACAAGTCTCCACTGCCCTATCCTGTAGGGGCTTGCTTTACACAACACCAACAAGCCCTTCACATTGCATTTAGTGATAAAAGGCTCGTGGGGCTCACTGCGCTCTCTTCTTGAGCTAATCTGAAGGGCACATGAAGTTTGAAGTATTGCCTCTGCACTCTAAGCTACTCAGCAATGGCAACTCCTGTCCCTAAATTATGATTACAATAAGCTTATCACTGTGTGGCTTAGTTGTTGTCCTCCCCTATCACTTGAACTTTGTTATAATACCAACAGTCAACCGAAGAAAATTTAGTTGCCGGAAAATTGTACCCAAGTTGTATGCTAGTGTAATCTCATCGTACAATGTTTGATCAAACGTTTTTTGTTTTTCTTTTTCGTCCTAAAGGGGCCTATAGGTCCATCAGGATTACCAGGCCAGCCGGGGCAAAAGGGAGAGCCATCTAGTTATGTCTCTCCTGGGTTGAAGGGAGACAAAGGAGAACCAGGACTCCCTGGAAGACCTGGTCCAAATGGTTCTCCTGGATCTCTGGGTTTACCAGGAAGGAAAGGCACTAGAGGGCCACCTGGAGAATTGGTAAAAAAAAATAAATAAAAAAATAAAAATTATGACAATTTCTTCACCATAGATCTTATATGATTTTTGGTATTTACTATCTAACAAGGTTCCTTCCCTCACTTAGTCCCAACACCATGAAGTAGGAGACCCTGGGTTTCCTGGTCCACCAGGACCTCGAGGGAAAGAAGGACCCATTGGGTACCCTGGACCAGCAGGTTATGGACTTCCTGGCCCACCAGGGACCAAAGGAGACACCGGTGTACCCGGCCTGCCAGGAGAACCTGGAATTCCAGGTGTGAAAATAAAGATCATTACATTACATTAAAATCAAATCACATAAAAGTACTCAAGTTTCCTTCATTTTATTTGTAGGCCAAAAAGGGGAATCTGGTCATTTTCATACCCAAGGCCCTCCAGGGCCACGAGGATTTCCAGGACCGCCTGGCTTTGAAGGAAGTCCAGGTAATCACGGTCAACTAGCTGGCTGTCTGAGGGCATAGACTGGGCTTTCACTATTTCCACTTTTACAACATAATATTTAACAGCTTAAATTCTGACAAAAAAAACAAAAACTCATCCAGGTGTTCAAGGAGTACCCGGTGTCCCTGGAAAACCAGGCAATCCAGGACAAAAAGGAGAAAGAGGGAGCTTGATACTTAATGGAAAGCCAGGACCCCCAGGGCAGAAAGGTAAATCACAAGGGATTTACAATTTGCTCATATTTATGCTCAAAGATTGTATTTTGTTATTGTATAATCCTTGTTTTTTTATTGTTTTGTTTTTCTTTTTTTCTCTGTGATTGTTCAGGTGATAAGGGGCTGCCTGGCTCTCCAGGTGCTCCAGGCTGGGGTTTACCTGGGCAGTCCGGTCCTCCAGGCCCTCCTGGTGCCCCAGGAGAAAAGGTCAGAAGTCTTCAGTGAAAACATACAGGATGGTGTTTGTTGCGTAGAAGTAGACAGTCACACTCTAAACAATTCATTAGGTAAACAATTCATTAGGCTTTTAAGGATAAGAAACAGAGGACATATATTTCTTAGATTGTGACTGAAACAGGAAGTCCTAAAGCTCTAAAAGATTTAGCAAGTAAGAAGCTGAAATTATATGTAATGTGTTGATTTTCTTTAGTGTAGCTATTTGATTCTACAGCGTTAACTAAATAATTAGTCATGCAATTAATTACCCCATTTAGGGTGACAGTGGCCATGGACACCCTGGTCGTCCAGGTCCTCCGGGACCACCTGGTGAAAATGGAGCTGCAGGGCCTCCTGGCGATCCTGGAATCCCTGGTCTTCCAGGACGTCCTGGAATAACTGGCAAATATGGGCCTCCAGGAGAGAAAGGTAATTGTAGCTAAGAATTTGAAGTTCCAAAGTACAATGATGATAAGAACTTCTTGATGCAGACGAATAGTGTGTCTTGTTTTTTTTTGTTTTTGGTTTTTTTTTAGATAGCATTTTCCTGTTTTTCACATTATTTCATTCTCCCTACAGGAAGAAAAGGTTCTGTTGGCCCACCAGGGCTTCCTGGAACCAAAGCTTCATGTATGGGTTTACCTGGACCAATAGGACTTCCAGGAGCGAAAGGACATACAGGACATAGAGGTAAATCTATATGAACCTAGAATCCTTTAGTGGAACATTTAGACGAAGGTAATGTATAAGATGTGACAAATACATGAGATGTCTGGTTTGTAGTTGTCTACCGTTTAACTTTAGATTTCTATTAATAGTTATCATAATTTTATTCTTCCATTCATTCCCCAAGGGGCTAATGGCTTGCCTGGAGAGAAAGGTGATGCGGGTTTACCTGGATTTGGTTCTCCTGGCCTTCAAGGCAGTCCTGGACCCTCTGGATTGTCAGTTCCGGGTCCACCTGGGACTCCGGGGCGGAAGGGATCTCGGGGTCAAGATGGCTGGCCTGGTCAACAAGGTATTTATGATGGTTTACTTTGTCTTAGTCTTTCTATCTATCCATTTCTCTCTTTGAATATGCAGGTCCAGTCTCTGGTAAGCCTATTCAAACTGCTTGATTTATGTTTTCTAAAGTTTGTATTTTGTGTGATATAGCAACACAAACCTGTGCTTAATACTCTTACCAGGACAAATATACAGTTTTAATTATTTACAGAAAACAAAACCCTGAAAACATAACTTTTTAGGGCTCATCTATGTTTTCCATAAGCACCCCAGCAAATAAAATCTACAAAATTAGTAGTTGAGCTTTTAATCTCTTGGATTACTTTTCTACTAGTGGGTTGAATGGGTTCCCAGATACACTAAATGTCTGTTGGCTGCTGCTTTTAAGCTCTGAAGGACAACTTGCTATCTGGGTTGGGATTCACAGTCTGATTCTGTACTTTGACATCTTTTTTTCCCCATAGAAGTAATCCAGACTTAACCCTAGATGTGTTTTGTGCACCATGAAATTGAAAAACAACCAATGATGCCATTAGTTGCAAACCGGGTACATGTCATGTCTTATTTGTCCTCAGGCTATAGAATATAAAACGTATTCTAAAAATATTTGCTTGCATAATAGTTGATTCCATATGTTGTTTTATATTTGGATGCTTGATCCATTAAAGTGCTGTAGAAAACACACAATGCATATAAAGCAGAGCTATTTCACCCATTTTCACTGACATCAAAATGTATTTTTAGGACAAATAGGAGACCGTGGGCCTGATGGTATATCTGGACATGGTCCAGATGGAAACCCAGGGAATAAAGGACAACCTGGACCAAGAGGTAACATTCATCAATCAGTCATATGTTTAGGTTTCAATGTTTGATGTACACTTTCAAAATGTTGGTAGCAATTTGTTTATGGTTCACAAGTTAGATTCAGTCAAATTCCTTGTGACCATTTTACAGGGGACCCGGGCCCAGACGGAGCAAGAGGCCGACAAGGATCCCAAGGCATGGAGGGAGATCCAGGTGATAGAGGCCCTCCAGGACTTCCTTGTCCGACACGCATCTACACTGGGCCACCAGGAGATCCTGGAGAACCAGGTTCCTTTATTATAACTACTTATAAGACTTTCTCTTTGAACTATAATTTCACATCCAACTACACTTTCAAGATGATATTGAATAAAACATGGTTGATGTGGTGAGCATATTTTTGTGAAAATCTGTTTTTTTTTTTTCAACTATGTGAATGTTAAGACTATTCTTGTTCTGTTTCTGTTAGGAAATCCTGGTTTACCTGGTCTCACCGGTGAGCCTGGAAGACCTGGACCAAAGGGACAGAGAGGAAGAGCTGGACCACAAGGGGACGTGGGGCAGAGAGGTTCACTATTAATTGCCATTGTTTCATCCAAAATATTCTAACACACTGTTTGGAGACTAGATCTGTCCTGTGTTTGTTTGTGAGTACAGGTCCTCCTGGAGACCCTGGTGTTGATGGTCAAGGGGCATCTGAAGTTAGGCGAGGACCAGATGGACTCCCAGGAGATCCTGGACATAGGGGTCATCCTGGTAAGAATTACTCCATGAAAGGAATCATGCCTAATGTGACAAATTAAAACCACCATCTTCTAAAAACGTAATGCTATAAATATATATGTCTTGGCCATAGTCTTCATGAATATTTCACTGTTAAACCGAAAAATGGCAAGAATGTTCTTGTTTCCTAATGAGGAAACATTATTCTCCTTTCACGGAATAATGGATCCATAAATAATTTATTCTTTGCTGTTTACTATAGCAGAGTAAGAGTAAGATCGCCTACATATTCTGCTATTTCTACATATAAGAGTAATTTTATTGCTCTGCTCACATTTTACATATCAACGTAAAAACAATCTTCCTAAGCCAATACAAAGAATTTTCACAATTTTATCCTATCACTAGTCAAATACAGTTAGTGGCACAAAAAAGTCCAATAATTAAACCAAAGCGAGTTGAAGCAGAAATGTGCTGGTTCCTTAATGTGAATTAAAATATAAATGACAAATCTTCAGTAAATAACACCCATGTTGCGACCATAAACATTCCCCTGAATTATTTCTTGGGCAATACAGAAATATCTAAACTTCTCCCCTAAGAGTAGTTGGTTTGGCATGTAATTATTTAATATAATGTGATATTCCTTCAATGTTTTATATTTTGTTTTAGTAAGAGGAGTAACACTGTTGAGCCTAACAAGTTTGTTAGATAAACTGTAAAATGTAGAAATTGCTGTTATGTGTTGGGTTTTTTGCTGCTGTTATATCAGAATAGCTGATTGTTTGCATTTCCACAGGGCTCAAAGGAGTGAAGGGAGATCCTGGAATTCCTGGAAGGCCAGGACCAGATGGTGTTCCAGGTCCAACAGGCAGCAAGGGAGCTGCTGGAGAACCAAGCTATGTGTACGGACCACCTGGACCACCTGGACAAAAGGCACTAAACAAGGATTTTTGATGATGATGCTTTTAGTTCTGCTTAGTAAAAAAAATATGCAGCTGGATATAAACTTAAACAGAATTTGTGGGCTTTTGTTTTTTTGTTTTTTGGGGGGTTTTTTTCCTCTCCCTACATGCCAGGGTGAACCAGGGTCCAGGAGTGATGTCCTCCTCAAGGGACAGAAAGGAGAACCTGGGATTGAAGGACAAGTAGGTGTTCCAGGACGCCCTGGAGCAAAGGGGAGCACAGGACCTGATGGAAAAAATGGTTATTTAAACTGATTTTTAATACGGAAGGGTGGTTATTATGTGTTCTCCAGCCACATAATGGCATTTTACAGCACAATTAAGCAACTATGTCACCTTTAGTTGTTACAAAAATTCAGTATACATCAACCATAGCTTAACAAGAAGTAGACTTTGGAAATTAATGCATTGAAATTGGCCTGTGTCTGTTTAGAAAGCTTGTGCTCTTTCTAACACTCCACCTACAGAACATTATGCTGCTCCATTACGCCGTTTATAGCTGTTCTTAGGAGCTTTGCTTTAAGAAGTAGTTTGTATGATAACCTCAGCAGATGTGTAGTTCTACCTCGTGTTTTCTAATTGCTGCTGCTACTCTGGTGGAGATGTGTGGAGAAGGCGCGGGGGAGGGGTTCCCTGAGAGGTGGAGGCTCGGCAGCTTCGAGGAAGAGCTTTGTGTATAGCGGTGCTTTGTGGGAGCAAACACTTTGGCACCCCTGAATGGATGCCACAGAAATTCAAGGATTCCTCAAACATACATGAAAGGGTAATAAAAGAGGCACCCCAGGTGTGTTTTTGATGGGGGAATAACATTAAAACAAATATGAAGCTAAAATAAAGTTGATTTTACACCTTCCATCCCATCTGTAAGTAATTTGTGATCAATTTCACTTCTTATTATTTTTGAAATGGGGGATATTATGGAAACTCAAAGTTTTTGAATTTTATATTATTTTAATAAAACACATACCAGAGCATCAAGCATCAGAAAGGGTTGGAAGTTCTGAAAGAGACGGAGGCCATAAATGAAAAAAATATTTTCATATTAATTTAATAGTAGCACTGATTAAAATACATAATAACCCCCTGATAGTCCATTTTGTTCTTCAAATTATAGTTGTATCTTAAATAAGTTTCATCTTCTTAATTGTCATTTATTTGTCTTTCCCATTATGTGGTTCAGGTTCCCCAGGATTTCCAGGTCCAGTTGGTTCTGATGGTCCTCCTGGAATAAAAGGACACATCGGACCTATTGGACGACCAGGTACCATGTCATAAACCCTCAGGATACGACAATAACACAGATGTCAACCAACCTAGTAAAATATATCTTTACTTATATTTTACTGGACAAAACAAATGATCGCAATTTCTTTAAGTCAATGAAGAAAAAACTGAAATAATTAGCTTTGCACCAGAAAAATCTATTTAAGATAAAGAAGATTCTTGAGTCTCTTAGTCTTTTGGCAAAAATAGCCTTTCAAAAACAAACTCTGATTTACTGACTTTACTTGTAAAAATCATGTCAGCTGGTTTGAACCTGTTTCTGGCTTTTCTTTTGTCTTGTCTGAATTATTATAATGCAATCTACATGTGTCTATCCAAAACTTCCCTGGACCTGTGGTAGTCTATATTAAATCTTCTCATGCGACTCCATAATTATTGCAGCTACATTCAATTACTGTGCATTTTGTAGTGGACTATAAACCATCTGACTGGGTTCCTTTAATCTGCTTTCGTTCGTGTGCTTTGTGTGTTCATCCTCTGATTGGTGAAGTACTTTTTGCTTTTAATCTTGAAAGGTGCTGGTTCCTTCCTTACTTTTGTTTCCTCAGGTATTCCAGGCCCAACAGGCCTTACTGGGGAGCATGGTATAAAAGGAAGCCAGGGACGGGATGGTATTCCTGGGCCACCGGGTCAAATAGGGGAGACTGGTAACAAAACCCATCTTTAAGTCTCTTTCTTTCACCGGATACAAGTTTGCTTCCTTTGAAGCTTAATCTTGATTTAATTTTTCCACTTGCAGGTATAATAGAAGGAGCACAAGGAAGACCCGGTGATCCAGGCCCACCAGGTGAGTTACTGGTCAATGAATTAAATAATTTCAAAATGTTCCATTTAAAGTATGCATACTTTACAATAGTTGAATAGTTCACACAGTTACATGAAGTTTAATTTATGGTTCACTGATTAACTATGGTTAGATTAAAAAAGGATAAGAGCATTGCTGTACTCTTCTTGCCTTAGTTAGCAACAGTATATAAATATTATAGGCTGGGATGAGAGAATTTGCTATTTTGTGGAGTTGGACCCCAAATGGTGTCTAGTTTTTACTACGAATAACTATAAATAATAGTTGATAAAACTAGTAATTCAGATGAAACTACCAAGTCGGGGAAATTGTAAAGAACATACAATTTCATACATGCTTCAAGACCAATGATTGAATGGGTCAGTTTCGGTTATTGTCTTTAAAGGTTTTAAAACAACTGCTGAAGTCATAAGTCCAGCACTGATCCTCACTGAACAGCAAGATGCTACATGTGTATGAAATGAACACAGAAGACCTGCCTCCAATATACAAGCCTTAAAGAGTTTTAAGAATTCAACCTTACAGTTAAATACTTTACTCAACAAATTCACTAAACTGGTAACATTCAACTAAACTACTGACAAAACAATAAAGTGATGAAGCTAATAATAACAGTTCAAGTAGAAATAAAACCGATAAAATTATGCAATGATGTCACAGTTCAGTGTTTTTAACTAATTCGGATTGGCTTGCACTAGAATGTCTTGTGTGTTTCTCTAGCAGTAACACCAGAAATATGTAACAAACAAAACATAAATTAACCCATACAGTAGAATGATCATTCGCAGCATCACAATCCAGTATGAATATGCATGCTTCAAGACCAACCATTGAATAGAAAGGTTTTGTTGGTGAGACCAATTTTGGCTCAAATTTAGACTAACTGATGAACTTGGTATGTACTCTAAATAAGGATGTCACAATGTAAAAGGCAAAACAATTATTGAGGAAGTAATGTTTTTTTTAGTTTTGACTGAATTAGAAATCAATAGCCTTTTTGATATTTGATTTTTAATCTATGCATCAATTATCACAGTAATGTATATTTTAAAAATGTAATTTAATAATTCAAGGTACCAAGAAGGTGCCTTAAATGAACACAATAAATATTATGTTTTTTTTTTTAACAATTTCTTTTAACTCCCAAGCATTGTAAATAACCATATTGACAGCTGATGAGTGTCAGTGGTTTGCCTCAGCTGTTTGTTTGTTTTTTTTGTTGTTGTTGTTGTTGTCTTTTTTTAACTCAGGTCCTCCTGGGGATATCGGTCCACCTGGTTTGTATGGCAGAGGGAGTCCGGGACCAGAAGGGGACAGGGGAATCCCAGGCCTACTTGGACTTCCTGGTGAATCAGGACCACCAGGAAGAGAAGGGACTTGTATTCCAGGACCTAAAGGTGATCGTGGATTCCCTGGTAACCCAGGAAACCAAGGTGAGTATGTTGAGCTGGAGAATTAGACTTATCTACATTTCTCAGTGAAGAAATGCCATGTTCGTCCACAATCTTTGTGTTTTACACAAATATCACTTCATTTTAATATAGGCTACCCTGGTCCACCAGGCCCTCAAGGTCTCGTAGTATCAGGGTTCAAAGGAGACAGAGGAGAGCCAGGGTTCGCAGGAAGACCAGGTTTAGGTGGGCCCCCAGGAAATCCAGGCCCTCAAGGACCACATGTAAGTGATACTAACATTTGCTTCATCACCAGACAACAAACTTTAATTAAAAATGCGTATTAATATTTTTTTTATTTCTTACTACACTTTCAGTAGTAAGAAAGTGTAATACTTTCTTACTACTGTAAGAAAGTATTACACACTAATACTTTCTTTACACAAGTATTAGTGTGTAAAGAAACACACTAATACTTGTGTTTCTTTATTTTTCTAAAAGTCCACAATATGTTGGAAAATCTTCTATGTATTCTTCTTGTGCATGTGTTACAAGAAAATGGTAACTAAAAGTATTTCTTCATGACTTCAAGTCTAGTCTTTGACTTTTTCTGTCTCATAAACCTTTTTAAGGGTCCACCTGGTGTATTTGGATTCCCAGGACCAAGAGGAGACCCTGGTCCCCCAGGGAGATATGGCCCCCCTGGTAATCTATCATCTTTCAGCTGCAGACAAAAGTGTGATCTATCACTGCAAAAGAATATGGTGCGCAAATGATTTATGTTGCAACAACTGTGATGAAATGGTTTGTGCTTAAAATACTGGAGACAAAGACAATAAAGATTTATGAGACTTCATTTTTGCTTTTGTCTGCAATAACTGCTCAAGTGGTGTTTCTGCAGGAGGTTAAGAGAACATACAAACTCTTTGAAAATCTTGCCAAATTATTTGTGACAGGTGACAGAGGAGACCCTGGATACAGCCCAGGTCCATGTGGTCCACGTGGGCACAAAGGTTTTCCTGGACGCCCAGGTCCATCAATAGCCTTCATTAGTAGAAAGACATTTACTCAATCTAATCCTCCTACAGCACCGTTCTCGGTGCTTTTTTATTTTCAACAAATAACTTATTCTTTCCTGCTGTGTACTTGAAGGTCGCAAAGGTGAACCAGGCTATGTTGACAGAATATATGAACCAGGACCTCCTGGATTTCCTGGTCCTAAAGGCAATCAAGGACTTCCAGGAGTGATTGGGCCACCAGGATCACTAGGACCGCCAGGTGAACAAGTTTATAATTCTATTGCCCAGTGAATAAATAAGTAGTGCATCTATTTTAAGATGTTTGTTTATTTTAAGGGGTGAAGAATTATGTAAAATCGACATTTTTTGTGTTTTATGCCATGTTATAATGTTATTCAGGGGTGCCTAAACGCTTGCTCCCACTATTATTTAAAACTAGCTCGGAGCTGTTTTACATAATATAGATAAATATGTCTTTCAATGAATAAATTGAAATACGTTCATCTCGTCTCCCAGGACCGCCTGGCGTCAAAGGACCACGCGGAGTGAGCCCCCCTGGTCCTCCTGGATTCACTGGCCACAAAGGAGACAAGGGAAAAACCGGATTCCCAGGTTTGTTTGTAAAACAGGGTCCAGCCTTTTACTGTCAGTGTGACCTAATGAAGTGAATAGTGAGTGCATTCACATTCTTTTAACTCCTCTCTTGAAGTTTAGCTAACTTTTTTAGATCATAATTTATTTTTTTATTTTTTTATCAGGTTAGGTCCAGCTGTGAGAATGTGCACAGACGTACATAGAAAATGCTTGAAGTTTAAGCCTAAAAAGTTTTCAATTAAAGTTGCCTGAATTAAATCTGGTATTTGAATATGCTGCTTAGGTCAAGTAGGCGGACCAGGACTTCCTGGTCGAAAAGGATTAAGAGGTTTGCCTGGGAGAGCAGCTACACATTACACAGATGGTTTTGTGATTGCCAGGCACAGTCAGAGCATTAATGTCCCTGACTGCCCTCATGGCACCAGTCTCATCTACTCTGGTTATTCCCTCCTCTTCATCAATGGAAACGAGAGAGCTCATGGCCAGGACCTTGGTATGAACATAAAGATCATCATATACATAAATATTGTGTACTTCACTGATCATAGTAATCTGTGTTTTCACTTGGGTCACAACAAAATATTTCCTCAAATGTTTTTTCTCTAAATTCTCAGGCACAGTGGGAAGCTGCCTCCCTCGTTTCTCCACCATGCCCTTCCTGTTCTGCGATACAGAAAGTACCTGCCGCTATGCTTCCCGTAATGACTATTCCTACTGGCTGTCCACTGATAAGCTCATGCCTGCCAACATGGTTGCCGTCACAGCTGATAAAGTTGCCCCCTACATCAGCAGGTCAGACAAGAGTATACACACACATTCAACACAGCATTATTGTGAAAAAAAATATTAGTTTTCTGTTTATCTTAAATATATAGACTGTAAAACCAGAAGGTTTTATACGCTATAAAACAGCACATGAACTTGCTTTCTATTATTTCAGACTAAATAATAGAGATTAGTTATGATGACCTAATTTATTGCTCTTTCCTAAATCGCAATAAAGTGACAGTTCATTTCAAAACATCTTTTTTTAAGTGTCTAACAATAGTTTTCTGTTTTTTTTTTTTTTTAACCATTCCTCCAATCAGAACTGGTGTAACTTGTCAGGTTTGTAGGCAGCCATATTTAAATACACATTTTCTATGGTGCCCTGAAATTTTCAAGGGGGACCTAAATCAGACCTAATTAAGCCTCTAAACTGCTGACTATTTTGTGAAGTTTGTTGTTTTTCAAACTTCTTTTATCTCATCCCAGCTTTCCATTTTCATTCATGATTTAGGTGCTCAGTTTGTGAAACAACCTCCAAAATCCTAGCTTTCCATAGCCAGAACACTCTGATACCTGAATGTCCCAGAGGTTGGGAGACCCTGTGGACTGGTTACTCATTTATAATGGTAAGAAAGCAAACTCTTTAGCTCCCGGATTGCTCGATCCCATAAAACATCATGTTCATTTTTCTTTAAATATTATATTTTCCAGCAAACCGGAGCAGGAGCAGAAGGATCCTCCCAACCTCTGATGTCTCCTGGGTCATGTATGGAACATTTCCGCCGAGTGCCTTTTATTGAGTGTCACGGCAGAGGCACCTGTAATTACTATCCTGACTCCTTCAGCTACTGGCTAGCCTCCCTTGACCGAAACAACATGTTTAGGTAAACTGTTTAATCAGTGATAAATATTTTATAAAATATTTTATCCAAATATTTGATAACTTACTTAGTTTTTTCTCTTCTTGCCACATATTCTGACAATCTAAGTAGAATTTCAGATTTTTTTTTGTACCATGTCCTGAGGAGATTGACTTTTTGTGACATGATTTATTCATATCTCTTGAACCTGTGCTAGCATATTTTTTTTCCTTTTTCAAGTAAATTATTATTTCTTGATTATTTTCCCTGTGTGTCTAACAGATTTTTTGTTTTTGTTTTTGTTTTTTTCACTCCTGTAGAAAACCGGTTCCCCAGACTGTGAAAGGATTTTCTCTAGAGAGAGTCATCAGTCGTTGTCGGGTCTGCAGAAAATTCTGAAACTGTGGCACTGGTGCAAACTGGAGAAAATGGTTAAATTCGCAATTTGTGAAATAGATACATTTTTAGTAACATGTATTGGTTGTACTTTTAAATACTTGTTCATTTTACATTTGTATTACCATCATCTTTGGTGATCATTTTGTATATTCTGGAAATGCACTAAATCTTATTATTCTGTGCTTCAGCACAATTGGGGGCACTACTACCGAGAAGAGTTTTTAATACTCTGTTTTACTTATTTTTCATTTTCCTTTTCTTTATATCATGTTCATAATAGGTGTTACAGACATGACATTTTTGGCGAAACAAACTCAAACTTTGACAACTTTTGGCATATAAACTCACTTCACAGCCCATGTTGTAATTTCCACAATATATTATCAATGATTTTATCATGATTTTTCCTTCCAATAACACTTTCACGATTCTAATAAAGGCTAAAATTTATACTAATAAAAATATCCTTCCTTATTAATGGCATGAATTTTTCATATTCCAAATGTGATACTTCATTTTGTATTTAGTGTGTTTCTGTTTATATGAAAACTGTTCTTTGCCTTTACCTTAATGTGTTTTTTTTTTGTTTTTGTTTTTTTTTTTTTGACGCTGTTTGATTAATTTGCCTGTTTCTGGGTTTTAGATGTTGAAGGAACATTTGAACCAGCACTATCCTTAGAAAGTTGGCCCTTAAATTCTTGGAACCCCTTAGCTGATTCAAAATAACTCTACAAAGTATTTCTTAATGTACATAAATAATGACTTGAATTCCTCCATTTGTGTAAGGTCATCCGGCTGCTGAAACTAGCACAATTTGTTAGACTTTTGTCATTGATATTAAAGCGGAGCATTAGTAAACAGATTGGTAATCTTTGAATTGTCTCAAAGATTCATCTTTTCGATCTCATGCATGTTTGTCTTTTTGCAGTCTCTTGAGTGTCTTGCAATCAATTTGTGATATTTTAAATTGTTTTTCTCAATCAAAATGACTAATTGTGTGGTACTGCTTTAAAAATATTTACAAGGAATTTGGGCTATTTTTTCCTCATTAAATCCTTTCCAAAATCTATATATAGAAGAAAAAGAATTTTTTTGAATAACAAGCAGGCAGATTGGACACAGAAACCTTTTCATTATTTAAAGAATTGAATAGTTCAATTTTTCTTACTTGCCATATCATGGACAGTGACTTGACATCAAGTACCAAAAGTAAGACTGAGGCAGCACAAAAATATGCAGTTCTCCCTTCTTATGCTGTCTGGAACATTGTTTCTCAACTCTGATCTTCAATGCACACCACCCTGCATGTTTTAATTGTGCTCCTGCTGCTGATTTCAATATTTGACTAATTTAAAAATAATAATCTGCAAAAGACTGCAGTTCTTTACTAAATCGCAATCCTTTGAATCGGGTGAGTTAGAGCAGAGAAACATCTAAAGCAAGAGCTGGTATCTTGAATGTTTAGATATTTTTCCCTGGTTCATTACACCTGAATCAAATGACGGCTCATTACCAGGTCTTTGCAAAACTTGATGACGTGCTGAGGAGGTAGTTAGACCATTTGAATTGGGTGAGCAGAGGCACATCTAAAACTGGTAGGAGACCAGTTTTAAAGGACTGGAATTGGACACCCACAGGCTAAAGCATGCGGGGCAGTGTACCTCCAGGATAAGGGCTGAAAATTAGTTGTCTAGAGTTAAAGAAATCTCAGACAATTTATTGCAGATTCACTGCCCCAACATAACCTCTTCTAAATCAGACTCCCAAAGCCAGACATGCTAGTAGGAATGGCTAACTTTTGTTTTGCTAATTAAGTTGGGCTGCTATAGCGACATCACAGTGAGCATGTAACATTGCTATTCTGTATTATTTACTGTATTGTTTTCACTGTCTAATATTCTTAAGTAAAACAATTTTTTGTAAATATATTTTTGAGGCAACAAGTATGACAGGAACAACAAATCAAAACTGGAAAAAACACGGAGTTATTAAAATGCAAAATGATAATAATAATATAGAGATAAATTGTGAGTGCTAAAGACTAAAATTTAAATATTAATTAATGTCTGATATTTTTGACTGATTAGAAATAAATCTTTTCAATTTTAATTTTGTTGCATTTTAATGGCACATGAATTCAGTTCTTAAGTGATTTATTCAGTGAGCATTCAACTTATTTATTTTGGGGGTTTTTTTTTTCTTAAATGTGGCAGGATTGATCCTCCATACTTTGATCTGTGAACACACACTTATTATAATATCCACTGGAATTTTAATAAGTAGATGTGAAAGTACAGATTCTATTCAACTAAATAAAAATTTGCAACCAAGCAGCAAAAGAATAACCACAAGCAATGCTTTTTGATTCACAACTATATCCAAAAAAATTGTTCAATATAAATTCCTTAAAATAACAGCTAGATAGCTGATAAGTAATTACCTTCATGACATGTTTTTGTTGCCGACAGGGATGGAAAAGTCTGGTAACTGTTTGATGTCAAACTCAAATGGCTCACCATAAATGACACAGATTTTCCTTTGATACTTAGATGTCATAAACGTGACGTTGGAACTGCTATGTTCTTGCTTTTTGGTGCACAAATATGATGTAACTTATAACCTGACTGCAAGCATTTCTTTGAATTTCAGCTTGTTAAATGGAGCATGGAATATAGCTACCTTTATGACTCATGCTGCCTAAAACTTTTTCCATTCCCTCTTGAAGAATACTGATAACAAAAAAGCAATTTAGTCAAAAATAGTGTTTCTGACTCTTAAGGACAAACAAATGTAATTTAAATCTGAAGGTTAATATTGTTTTTATTTAGAGAAACCATTCTTATCATCCTTACCTTTAACATTTATCCATAGATTTCAAATTTGGCCTAACAGTATCTATTTTTATATCACTGTAACTTACATGTAATATTTCTCTACACATTTTACACATGAAAACTATGACTAAAGTGGAATTTCAATACCTCAGTAAGCCATTGTCCTTCTTGTTGATACATAGACATAAAGTGTTGGAAGCAAAATGGCTCCATACATCATCAGAGACCTCTTTGTTTATCACTACTGTTTGCCACGGACACTTTTTTCTGCATTGATTGTGCTGTCAGAAAAAAACAAACTGCCTCATATGTTTCTTTACAGGAAAAACAGTGTGCATAAGGACGTAAATTGAAAATCTGTGATGAGCAGAATTTTTCACTCACCTATTTTGCAATCAAATTTTGGCATAGCATATCAACGTCTTTCTCTTTAAAATTTCTCAAAGTCTAACTATAGAAAAGTCTTATAAGGGAAACACTTGTTGCTTTGGATTGCTTTCTGCAGCCTTGATAACAAGATTATTCTGCTCCCAACAGCGCACTTGCTAATTGTTTAAGCAGTGTGTATTAGAGTTCTACACATCAACTACAATTGGGTTAGAATGCCAATTTGTTGAAAGGATAATGCAGCTCAAGGTTGTCTTCTACTTGAAGGGCACAGCGTTTCAACTTTTCCCCTCCCACCTGGCAAGGCAGATACCTTTAATATTGCAAGCCCTCACATACAACAGTCAGTACTGGTACAAATACTGGAAAATTGTATAAATGTATGTGACAATATATTCAGTAACTTGTTCATTTGTATCAATGCTTAAGAAAACAAAACAGTATGGGGCCGATAGAAGCTGGAAAAATTGCAAAGGAATGAATCCAGTATCAATCATGCCTTGGAATAGTAAATATTAGTTAATTTTTCATTAAGTACATAATACCATAATGTGTGTGGTCCAGCTGAAAAAAATCTTGTCCCTGGAAAGCCTGTCAGCTGGCCTGCGTCTATGGAATCCCATTAAAATTCACTGCAGTTTATGGATGTAATGTGACAGAATCAGACGATGTTCAAAGTGTTTCATTCATTTTGCATGGCATTGTACAATATGTAATCTGTAATATGCTTCTTTTGTGGCATCAAAAAGATTAAAACACACACAAATGACACACATAGTTACCAATTTAAAGCATGTACCATGGCAAAATCATTACGCCCTTTGACAAATATGGCTTCATTTAACTGTAAAGTTAAACAGAGCAGAAATTCCATTAAAGACATCGCCAGAATAAACTCACCAGGATGCAACTATTGATTAATTGACCTCTATGGCCTTTAGATGTCCATCTGCTTCTGCAATGCTGTTGATTTGACTTTATGGTAGAGAGACAATGACAATATTATTGTTTCCTTCACATTAGTGTCATTAAAGTGTTATTTTACATGAGTGAATGCAACACTTTGCGTACAGGGATTAGCTGTTAGATGTTTTTAAACAGTCCACAAGTTACACTGATGAAAAGATCCGAATGACCTTTACTAATATGGTCAGATTCCCAGGAGGGGGGTATGTACACCAAAGCACAGACAAAGAACATGATGGTAAAATTGTCCTAATTTAGAGTTTTTGTCCCCCCCTGTAATGGCTGTCATAAATTACAGAGTATACGCTTCAGTGCATTGATGGGGAGGAACAGAAAGTTAAAGAAGCTTCTGACGCATCAACTGCACTGCACGCTTCTCTTCCCTTTATTGGGCTTGAGCTCTATAAAACACAGACCTTGCTGTGTTGTGCTTGTGTTGAAAATTTTGTGGTGTCTGGCTGAAGAACCTGCTTTCACAAAGAAGAAGCAAATAGATTTTTCAGTTTTAAGATGGCTTTCCTTCTGTGTATTTTTGCTATTCTGTCTTTTGCGTTATGCACTGTAGAAACTAGAGAGATTGTGGAAAGCCTACAGCTTCCGCAAGACTCGCTGCCACCGTTTGACAAACCGCATGACTCTCAGGTAAGGCATCTGTTTTACTTTTCTCCCATGTTATGCCGCCTTTTAATTTGAGTTTTAAGGTTTTGTGCAGAACTAATTCTTTTTTTTTTTCTTCAGAAAGCAAATCCTATCCGACAGCTTTCGTCCCAATCAAATTATTTTCTGACTGTTAAATATGATTTATTACTGTCAAAATGGAGGTTAAAAATTGGTCTCAAATAACTTCTCATCCCTCCTCCTATTTATTGTACCAACAGCCGCATGATGCACAGATAGCTAGGTAGTCCTGTCTTACTGAGATATAAGTGAGAGCCTGTAACATTATAAATAGTTTCTTACAATTCTGTTCATCAAGTTTTGTTTTTGGTTTTCTTTTTTTCATTTATAGGAATCTGTGAACAGACTGAACCTGTTGAATGTGATTCATGAACTCTCCAAATTTGAACATGAAATTTTGCCTCAAGAGTTCAAAGAAAAAGAGGAACAAGAGAAGACTCAGAAGCGTGAAGCAGAAAGTGACTTGACAACTCGCAGGCCCTGCAGAAAGTTCTACTGGAAATCCTGGGCTGCTTGTTAATGTCCTCCTTGTTCATTGCCGTGGCTCAAAACTTGGATTTCTACAGCTTTTTTTCTGAATCAAGAAAACGTTCTTTTCCCAGCTGATAACTTAATTTAGTTCTGTTATATGTCCTGGAAGGAAAACATGTACAATTGACCAACATTTAAAAATAACTGCCACCAAAAATTAAAACAAAATAGCACCATTACAGTCCATGTGTCAATGTTTATTATTGGTGTTGCTAAAAGTGTTGCTTTTCTATTGCCATGAATGTTTGAATTCACATTTGCTTATAAAAGTATAGAGATACTGCTGTTGCAACTCAGGAAAAAAGTACTATGTGGATCTTCTATTATAGTAGAGCTTATCGACCAGACAAGCTATAAGTGGTTAGTAACATAATACTTTGGGTTATATGTACTGAGGCACATGATATACAGCAACTAGTTTGAGGAGACACAACCTGACAGCTCTGCAAATTTTGCGTCTGCTATATATGGTTGAATATATAGCAGACGCTATATAAAAAAATTGTCAAGTGTGTTTGGGAATTTTTTCATAAGACGGGAATGAAGCAGAAAAGAAAAAACTGTCTCTGTAGTGCCGACCTGAAGATGAAAGTCTAATTATTGTGTCAAGAATGTGTGGGGTCTGCTGAGATGTTAGCTCCCATTTTCCTGACTATAGACCTTGACGATTTATTTTCAATTCTATTCAATCATATGGACAGGTTCAAACTCAGCTACATATAATTCAATCACAGGTAGAAACAACAGAACCATATTCAGATCGTTAAAAACATTTTGTGGTTACATGTCAGCTGCTATAGAGACTACTCTGGACTGCTAAAAGATGCAGGCAGATAAGTTTGTACTTTGGCTTTACTTGCTTCAAACAGGTAATATTTGCATTTGACCCAACACGGTTTCAAGTGGGTAATTGAGGCTTATTGTAAAACTTTGGTTCAGTCCAAAATGTCTTTTTTTCGCCATCAGAAGAAATCCATAATCTTCATAATTAGCAGATGTTAGAACTTAGAGTTCAGAAGTCCTAGTTTACGCATGAAGATTCTGCATTTGCAAAGGCTTAAGACAACTTTGGATCCGTTATGTATCCACACCGAAGATGTTTTGGTAAGATTGTGTGTTGTTCCATTACACCACAAATTTGAAAGGCTTATGGTAGAGTTTATTTCACATCGTTGCAAAACTTCTGAGCAATTTACATTCTTTTACAACACTTCCATATTCTTTACATCCCTCCTGAAACGTGTTATGCTTGCAGTTGGTTGATCTGCAGTTGACCTTGATTGCGTGTGCCTGCAATGTTTAGCGTAGATGGTCTTGCGTTGAATTTGTAATGATCCAGAAACAGTCATGGTGGACGTGTTGCTGCAAAGTCCTGTTCGTCCTGCCCGTGTGGGAGACTTTCATTAAATGAATCCCCACAGAGAGCCAAAAACACAACAGGCTTTGTTGACGGCCAGCTGTGCTCTGCTGACCTACAGGCATAAGTGATTTGTTTAATCGTGCATCTGTTTTATGAAAAATCAAACAAAATATGTAATTTTAATTTAGTCATTAACTTAGCAATGCATTCTTTGGCCATTTTTTCTTCTCTGATGCAACTGTAGACCCTTTTGCAAAATAAGTCCTTGTAGTTCTTGTAGAGCCCTGAAAAAAACATTTGAATGTGATGATGTTTGGTTAGCAGGTATATTGAGTGTATTTCTTTCATTCAGTATTTGGTTAAAAACAATTCAGTTTTAATGCCTGAATACGTACAACAAGCTATTTCATTTTTTTTCCTAGATTTCTGACATTTTAATGTCTCTTTAATTGTGATGCTATGCATGATGGGAGTAGAAAGTTTATGACTACACATGCTGTGCGTTTCAGCCTGTGGTTTTGTTTGATATGGTTGCACAACAGCAAAAATCTATGTGAATTTTGGAGGGGTTTTTTTCAACGGTGCAACATTCTCATTCATGTGGTGACTAATCAGCTTAAGCAGTGTCGTTTGTCTCATATTTTTCCTTATAAATGTTTGTCGAATCAAGAAGCAGCTGCTTTAAATTAGCTTTTATTAGGTCTCAATATCATTCAGTTAATTATAGTAAATCAATTATTCTCATCCCCTGAGTATTTATGATTTGTTGTAAAATTACCAACCACATCTAAGCATGGCATCATTTACATCATGTACATATAGATCATATACATTTTCATACATATTGCTCATGCATTCAGTTTCTTGTTGTATATTCTTGCCTGCATTAAACTGTTCTGTAGCATCAATTATTCTTGCACTTACAAAAATTACGCATGAAGCTCAGCAGAAAATAATATGCCTTAGGACATTTCTTTTGAAAAATGCCCTGATGTGCGCTGTGTCTGAGCTGCGCACGGATATAAAATGAAGATAAATTTGCAGGGAACTGCAAAAAAAAAAAAAAAAGTCATTAACATAAAACAGATAAATTACTGAGAGAACATTTAAGGAAAAAGTCAGAAGCAGAATAGATGCAGCTTGTTTAAACAGAAGGCAAGTTTGATGCATTGTGAAGGTGGACCGGGAATAAAGATTAGCAGAGTGAGAAAGCAGAGGAAGGGATGGGATGACAGGCATAAAGAGGATAAGCGAGGAGATGAGAGAGGAAATTATTAAAGGAACCGTGTTGGAGCATAACTGCAGTCAAAGCTTAGCTTAGCATCCTTTCTTTCCTAAGGCTACAAGGGTTCAACAGGACACTTTTCCTGTTACAGGAACCACTTCCAGCACATGCTGGAGAGCTTGTTTAATAAATTAATAGCACATAAGTGTGAAAAACACAGAGCTTGTTATACTGTGAAGAGGTTTAGAAATCTGTGTGGGTGTAGAGGCTTCTCTATGGTCTGAATAAGGTGAACCAGCGGAGCCAGCAGGTTTAGATTCATCCCTATTAAAAGTGAAAGCTCATTTCATTCAGACGTTTATTATCACTCTCAGGCATTTGGATGGGAAATAACGACCCAGCTACATCAAAGGACCATAACTGAGTCTTAATTGAACACAGGCTAATTATTTTTAATGAGCAGCACTGAACGCCCTACTTCTAAGTCGGAGTTCCCTCATTCAAATCCAAGTAGTGTGAGAAAAAAAAAGAGACAAGTGGGATCCCAGAGGCACAGACAGGCACATTTCAAAACAAGAAGCTCAAAAGAAGAAAGCCAGAGATGGGAAATTAATGTTTTTTTTTTCTTCACACTCACGAGGCTTTAGGAGACAAACAAACACGTGTCAAGAAACTGAACAAGGATCTCTGTCATTGTATCAGTCTTGATGAATGCAATATCCATCGCATTTTCTATGTAGGTTAATTGGTAATTTGTATTGTGATGTTGTACACACAGCCAGAAATAAACAAGATAAATACCTTGTGAACTAATAGCATTTACACATAAAATCTAACCTCTGAAACAGTAAACTCGACAGCTTTCTGGAAAAGGGATTTTATTGTCACAGCGAAGTTGTAAAATGTGCCAGCTTTGACCTTTGGAATCCCAAAATACTTATGCTACAAATTTGCCATATTAGCACAGTTGCTTTACAAGAACAAGGAGAATATAAACTTTTATAGAACCACAAAAAGGGACATTTCAATATGAACGGAGATATTTTCCAAGTAGAAAGTCATTTAATATTCTGAACTTTTTCTCACTTATATGACAGATATATAAAGTTACAAACCTTCCATCAGATGCTCACAGTTTCTAGCAGTGGTGCAAAACAAACAAAAACAAGAAAAAACACTTGACACTGAAAGGCAAGAAGACAAATCAGCCAGTTGAGATGATGTGACTTGAAAAAGGAATTTAAATATTTTACATATATTTTTCACAGACCTTGAAAAATTATCTGTATTGATGTAAAATGTCTCCAAAAATTTAACTATTTCTCTTAACTTTGCTGATTATACTAATAAAATCATTTATAGTTCTGGACAGCCTTACCCAAAGGATGTATTGGTGAAACTATAAATATCCTGTTCAAGAATGATGCCAAATTAATCAATGGAGCTACAGCTGTTGATACCTTCATGTTCTCTTTATAAAGCTTATGCACTGGTACGTTTTATTTCAGTGTCCAAAACTATTTCTTTCCTGGTCAAAGCAAGTGGCTGAAGTTTTGCTCTCTTTAATCCAATGTTAGCCTGGATATTGCCTTCTTATGCAACTTGGCTAAAAAAAAAATCCTCCTTTTCAACACAAAGGGAGAAAAGTCTGGGCTTTCTTCCTTTGACTTTGATTGTCTCTGGTAGTTTTTTGTTTTTTTTTACTAATCTAAATAATAAAATGAACTTAACTGCATTTTTTAAATACATGTGATCAATTAGAAATGTATGTAGAATACTTTAAATCTGTTTGTATAATCTGATTAAATTAAAGTTTTTTTGTGAAGTGCCTTGTGAATATGTACTGTACGTTGAAGCTGTAAAAAATAAACTAAATTGAAGATGACAGCACAAAAACAGGATTATCTGAACTTTGATTGCAGTACATCTAGTCTTTGAAAGTATCTTTCACATTTGGACAAACCAACTCATTGCATTAGGAAGGGGGTCATCTCTGAACTGCTCCAGAGTCTTTCTGCAAGAAACGGTCCAGAAATGTCTTGGTATGCCAAAATTATGCAAGTGTTAATTAGGCAAGTCTAGGAGTAGCAGGTACTGAATATGAAGAAGCATAATACAAACCAATTGTAAAATAAAGCACATTTGAAGAGGGTAAAAAAGCTTAACAACATTTATAAACTAAGCAGAAAAAAGGTGAGATCACTTCAGCGTTTTCTTTCCAACTTACTCTTGTAGGGCTTCCTGTTCACTTAGCCTCTTTCTCATTGAGAGTAGACATTGTCTTTCTGGATGCAGGCTTGTACTTGTCTCTGCTCTTTGCTGTGACCGAGGGAAACTCCAAAATAGAAAAGAACACATCAACCTCCCTACAAAACACACACACAAACACGCACACACACACACACACTCCTGCTGTTCTGCACTGCAGTCAACATGCAGGAGAGAATACAAGAGACGTCCGAAAAGCCAGGGGAGCATCCATCCTCCTCCTCCTCTGTATTCTCCTTGCAGAAGACACGAAAGGTCTGTTTCCATGACAACAGAGTATTAAGGGGGATGGAGTGCCATCCTAAAATGACACATTGGATTTTAGGGTTGGTGAGAAGATAAATCCTTTCTTGTGAGTGATACAGGTCACAAATTGTAATTGTTGAGATGTTTTCTTTATCAGTGCAATCAATGGAGCTTCTCTGCAAAATAAAATCTCTGTGTTTAAGAGAAAATATTTTAATGCGTGGCGTCACAAGGAAAAAAGTAAAATGTCTCTGTGTGGTGATTTATTGTTCAGTTATTTAAAGAAAAGTTTTGACTAATGTTTAGATATCTAAATAACAGGTTAATTTTGCTCTAATTTCTTCTTTGATTGTTATTTGAATTAAGCTTTAATACTGCTTTTCTATAATTTTTCAAACCAGAAAAGAACAAAGTTTCTTATCAATTAAAGCACCTCATTGTGTAACAGTGTTCAGTAATTAGCGTCAAAACCATTGATTTTGACCCTATAACATTGTTCCACATAATCGTCTTTAAACCAATGCAAAAACCAGTAAACACATCAAAAGTAAAGCGAAGGGTTGGTGAAGCATACGTGTGATGGAGGAACTACAGCGCGTTTTTGACTGCTGCGATTATCCGGCTGGTTGGCTGTTGTGTTACTCTGTCTGTATGGTGATGTTTTCCCAGCCTGAGCAAGGTCAGTGAATGATTTGTGATAAAACGGTGTCTTAAAGATGGATCTTCACCATTTGTACTTGGCTGAAGTGCAGACAAGTGAAATGCGTGTGGAATTAAACTGCCAGTCAAGTGTTTTTCTCACCTTGGTTGGTCCATTTCTGTATTAGTTTTGAAGTGACAGGTTAGGTGCTTTGTCTTCTTTTCAGTGACAATAATGTCTTGCAATGCCAGCTGTGGTCCTTTTACACTGAAAAGTAATGCAAAGTTGTGCATATAATGTCAAATCTCCTGCAGAGAGGGATGACGCATGGTGTCTTTGTACCTGGCAACATTTGAAAGAGAGATAGGGTAAAAACAAGATCAATATGACGCATCAATAACTCACTGAATCAATCACTCAGAGGGTCATTTTTTGATAACATAATCTTTATTCTTAAACAATCACTAACTTCATTCTGAATTTTATAATCAATGCATATTTTTTTTATCTCACAATTCATAATGCATACATGAGTGTGTTTGAATGCAGTGAAATTGTCTGCAAACATAAAAATATTAAATCATATTCAATATTTCAAACTATTTCAATGCTTTTGTCCCCCTATCATACATCAATAAACCCACAAAAAAAGTGCTTCGCTGTTTCTAACCTCCTTACTCACTCCATTCTTTCACCAAATCGGCCCATTCTGCTGTCGGCTGACAATGTACATATCCAGTTTCATGCAGTACTTTAACTCCACACATATCTCATATACACAATATAAACAATATGTATCATATAAAAAGATACTTATATGCTGGTCTTGCCTCTTGACTTTCAGTGTCACATTAATTATAACGAACGATTCACAGTAATGCAGTATTGCAGGAGGTGAAGTGGAAGTTGAACTAATCTACCATTAGCTCTTGTTGGTGTCAGATGTGGGCCTGGATTTCAAGTGGAAGACCCTCCCAGATCCATGATGATAATATGCCCACCACCGCTTGCTCTGTGCAGCTGAATATGTGCTATTAACTGTACAAACTACCGACATGGCAGCCAACAGCTTCCTCGCAGATGTACAGTAGTGTGTATATATATATATATATATATATATATATATATATATATATATAAACCCTCACTAAAATACTGAAACAAGTGTTGCATATTAGATGTTTATTTAGACATATACTCCCCAAAGTCAAAATATATATATATTTTTTTTTTTAGATCTCATCTGAAACTTAAAGAAACGTTTACAGTCATGTGATGGCCATGCTTTGTATTTGTCTGTCTTCTTCTTCCAGCGTTCCTAACATGACTACGTTCAGCTGTGCATCATCCACCTCCATGCCAAATCGCCCGGCTTTGTGCAATGAGAGCTGAACCGTAAGCAGCCATTATTTTATTGTATTATTTTTAAGTCGGGCTCCATTACCGAAACAACTGCGAGACTTCCTGAGATAGATAAAATAAAAAAGGAGGCTAGGAATGAGCGTAGCAGCGTACACAGTATGAGGTGTACCATTCAGACCACAGCCCTGCAAGTGTGTAGACGTATGAAAAATAAACTCTTTGTCATAATGCAACGAATGGCTCATTTCGTGCCTCAATCAAACCTTCGGTTTTCACTGTGATTGAATAGCAGTAAAATAATTGTGTTGAAATATTTGCATGACAGATTGGTGATTTATTAAACAGTCAGGCACCCTGTCCATCTGCATGAAAAGATCTCTAATGATTTCACAATGAACGTGAGGGGAGTTCTGGAACTTAAAATTCTAGAAAGTTAAGAAATTCACCACTAAGCCTGCCAAACAAAATGTTGCTTTTCAAACAAGCAAACAAGATAAAATCTCCAGTCAGAGAAAACGTCTTGATTTATCCAATAGCTCTTAAGCAGTATATGGAGTTATGTTTTTTGTGATTTATTATAGCTAACAGCAACTCTTGATAACTGATAAGGTTTGTCACTGGCCTTTCAATTTATGGATGGCGTGAAATCTCTCCATCCATTTGTCCATTATCTAACACGCTCATCTTTGTATGGTCTCAAGGGGTGCTGGGGCCTATCTCCAGCGGTCAACGGGCGAGAGACGGGGTACACCCTGGACAATTAGCCAGTCCAATGAAAGGGGAAATCGACTTTGCTTGATGTTGTAAAGTTCGCACATGACTTTGCACAAACACTACCCGTCTTTCTTATCATGTTATAACTGTAGCAAGAGAGTAAATCCCTATTCTTACATTTACCACCTTATGCAACTTTCTTTGTCAGTCACTTGTACAGACGAGTACACCAGCCACAGCAATGTGTTGCCAGTTTGCTATTACAGTCCTTTAAAAACATTCTAGATTGCCCTTTATGATATTGCTTGATGTTGTTCTGTCCTGCTACAGCAGGAAAGCAGGGGAGTTCATTCCCCATGAGTCACGTTGGTCTAACTTACAGTACACACCTGAGTAAATTACATCCCACCATTTGTAACTTTCAGCCTTGACCTTTGAGCTTGCATTCAAGATGCTCCAGTAAGAAATACAAATACTAATGAATAACTGAAAAAGGTCAAGAGAACTGAACCACTTTTGCCCTCATAGTAACTGGGATCCCACTCAATAAAATAGTAATGAGGGTTATAACGATAATGGCTTGGGATATCTTTCACAACAACAACACAATAAAGGATAAAAGTGCAACAATGTTTAGGAAAAAAGAATGAAAAATGAACATGTATTAAAGCTTTTTTTCCACAACATAAAATAAAAATAACAGATATTTGAATATATGTAGAGACCACAAATCCTTTGTTTTCACAGCCTTTTTCTCAGTTTTGCATAAAATGTTGGTCAAGAATATATATATTTAAATATATATATATATATATATAGATATCTAAAACATTTTCACAGGCAAGAGTTCAGTTTTGTTTTTGTTGTCTTGTACAGTAATAGCTCCTTGCTGCTGTCCCACGCCCTCTTTTGATTAAAAAGAGTGTGGAGGTCCAGATCTCTCAGGGGGAGCGGTGAGGTTTATTTTTTCAACTTGGCCCCTTCTCCCTGAGTCAGGATGAGGCCGACCCTCCCCTACCCCCAGCTGGAAGTCCCTGTAACTGATGCTATGTGGAGTCTTGATTGACAGCTTTCCCTCCATTCATGGTGGGAGTCCCTGAGCTCTTCCTGGAGCGGTGCTTGTCCTCTATCTCATGCAGCGACGGCTCCCGGTACATACAAACTGTGGCAGAAATGCAAACAAAAGGGAGGAAAGAGAAGGACAAAGATAGGAGGTGATCAAAAGGGGACGGCGGAGAGCAGATTGAAGAGATGGGCGTGCAGACACGAACAAGGTCAGGTGTGAGGTTGGGACAATTATACCAGGCTGAGAGGGAAAAGACAAGGGAACGAGGACACACTGTCAGCACTTTTTTTTTTTTATCACACACCTTGACAGGTTCTCATGATAAGACTGATCTCCTGAGAAACGCATGCAGCTGATACCACTTAGCCAAACTATGTCAAAATAGGTAACATGGCCATTCTGTCTTAAATGATTCTTAAATCTGGTATTATATATATATATATATATATATATATATATATATATATATATATATATATATATATATATATATATATATATATATATATATATATAGTATAGTGTTAACATGTAATATTAAGGCTACACTCTAAGATTTTTAAACTAGTAATATTTGTTACATTTTAAATAAGCAATGAAATAGGATTTATAACATAATATAAACTCAAACACGTAAACATTTTTGAAACAGAAATAAGCAAAATACAATTAGGCCTTATTCCTTGGTGTAATAACTCCCAGGCTCACATTGTGTTACTCTAGTATCCTGTTTGCAGTGTGAATGCAAATAGAGAAATTACTCATGAAGCTATCTTAATATTCAGGGAGAACCAATTCTCCTATGATCCCCCCCAAAAAACCTTTAGAATAGTTCAGGCAAAAAGATGCTGTTGTTTAAGACTGAGCAAAAAATAAGAACAAGCTAAATATTTAGAAGCTTGCTTTAAACACTTCCATACCTTCAATAGGCCTGGGCACAAAGTGAGATGAGGGCTTAGTTTTCTTGACCCGATTGCCTTTCATGACTTGTCCCTCCTTTGTGAGGCCGAGGAACCATGCCCTGCCCGACTCTTGCTGCCGGTACACAGTGGACGAGTAGATCACATAGTAGTTTTCAAAAACTGACTCCTTAAACCTGCACTCTGGCGTGAACACCTCCTGCAGAATAAAAATGAATCACAAGCAAGGATGCAAAGATCAGCAATAGCATAGGGATAAAATAATTGTACATCAGCTCACTCAAAAATCTCTTTGAATCCACATCAGCATCAAGATTAGGTGCAAACATAATTACCAGCATTTGAGATGGAATACACTTATTAAGAAATGCTTTGCTTATTTGGAACCTCTCTCTCTCTCACACACACACACACCACAGAGATATATACAGAATTATGCTATTATTGGAGTGATAGAAATGAGAAGATTTTTATCTTATGATTTCATTTCTCAGCCACAAGTCAAGGGGATAGAGAAAAGGACAAAATAATGAGAGGCAACAGTGAAAATAGAAAGGATCTGATACGGGAGAAAGTGTCAGAGCGGAGCAGAACAACAGAGCAGAACACTAGATCACAATCATGACAGTGAAAGAGTGAAAGAAACAATACACTCGACCCCCCGATCCATCAACGCTGCAACATACTGTAAACTGGGTCATTTATAAAAATTTAATTAGGGTAATGGTACCATTTCATTTAAGGTTTGCATCTAAAACCAATCCCAAACAAAATCTATATTTACTGGGCTAAGTGTTCTGATTAATGAATGCTGATGAAGTGGATCTTAAGTTCTTCATCTTTAGCCTTCGTCCCTCCCTATTACTGCCTTCGGAACAAGCGAACGGTGCTGAATCATAAACTATCTCCAATCGGTTTTAAAGGAGGCGAAATGTGTTTGTCCATTATAGGGCGGCTGATGCACATCAGCTGGTTTAGAGGATGTTGGACCGTCTGAGTTTTGGCAGACTTTGCGCTCTGTGTGTGGGGGTGCGTGTGTGATAGAGTGTGTTTAGCCCTGAGCTGTATTTTATTTATTAATATATCCTTCAGGGCTGTGTGACCTTTCGCGGTTGTCTGTTTGACTGACAGCCCAATTCTGCTTCCTGCTGGAGGTGACTGTGCATCTGTGATCCAACTCAGGCTGGGGACAAATAAATCTGTTAGACCTTCATATTATTGGGACCAAATACAAGCCTGCACCTTTTATTCTGAAATTTAGACCAAGTTACCCTCAAAGAGATAAAAATTATTATCATTGTAATTTTTTTTTTTTTAAGAATTAAAAAAACACAACCTAGGTTACAAATTCTAATCCTGTACCCTATTCTCCTCAGAAAGCCCAATCAACACCGAAACCTCTGTTGATTCTGTAAGATTATTCTGAATAAACATAACAAACTGGAGCATTACTGCACATTAACTTTCATTCACGTACACTAGTTTCATGCTATGTTGTGTACAGTTCCTTACTAGGTGCTCAGATTGGATTTTTGAAGCAATAAACCAACACAGAGCACATTTTCATTTTGTCAATAAAAATCTTAAAACCGTTGCATTCATTTATGTTTACCCTCCTGCATTATGTTTTTGTGCAACATTGGTTCCAATTAGAGTTGCACGGTTTTTTTTTTTCTGTGTCTGCCAGCTTTTTTGTATTTGCCCATTTTTCTAGTTCAGTCAGATTGGAAGACAGAGTTTGTGAACACACCGTTCCCCAACACATTCTTAATTGGATTTGAGCCAGAAGACAAACTTCTATCCTATTCTAGAGTATTCTGCCACCCACATCAGGTTTACTAATATTGATCTTTATGCATGTAACTCCATCGGGCTTACCCTCTTCAAGTTTCTCTTCTCAAGCAGTAGGATTTGTGAAATACATAAAAGTTGCTTAATGGACACACATTCCTACCTGAACTATGGATATCTACACCTATGCTTTAAATGTTAACTTAATTTATTCAAGGCAGTGTTTGGAACATGAACATGATGTGAAAATGTTCAATGGGTATAAACACTTTTGCAAGGCACTGGGCTAAGAGGTGCAGAGCAAAAATGATAACCAAAGAGATATTTGCACATTGGCTCGCCTGGACCAAATAGTTCAAATAGCAGCAGAAGTATAAGGTTACAGCTGAAACTGCCACATAAGTGATAAATGAATCCTGCTAGAGACACGTAATTAGAAAACAAAGGTTGTATTTTTTATGAAATCTCAATTTCTGCTCAGTCACACTGTTGTAAGTTCAAAATAAACCTCAGTCAGCAGATTACAGCTACAAGTCTTATTTTTCAATATGCTATGTTTTTAAAAATGAGCCAGTGTGGTCTCGTTAGCGAAAAACAGCAAACGGTGAAGATCTCAGTCACATGGCTGCAAGTGTGAAAATGTCTCACTGGTCAGCAGGAGGGAGGACAAGGTCTGCAAAGACCTGGTGGTTCAGTTAATCTGGACCTGCTGCGAAATGTCGGCTGTCAACCAGCTGACATTTTGCACACCGGTGGAGCTTCAGGGGTCACATTGCGCCTGTCTGACCACACGAGTTGGAGCGTGAACATATGTGTTGAGGCGGGTAGAGGTTTGGCAGTGATGCATTACATGGCAGTAAGCTGTTGTTTCTTCTTCAGCACACACACTCATGATTAATACTATTGTAACCTTCATGATCAATCATTTGGCTTCGCAGACAAGCTTCAGAATCACCAATAAAATGTACCCACAAGGACAACCATGATGACTGCTCATTATAGAGATAGATAGACCTATTTACTCATGGACTTAGATTGGGAATAACTAAATCAAAATATGAAGTAAAGACTCAGGAATAGATTGACCAGAAAAAGCAGAGAAGTTGAAATTATTTCATGTATTTTTAATAATATATACTGTACATGCATTCTTGTTTGATCCTTTTGAGCCAACGTTGTTTCTAACACAAATATTTACTGATTATAGAAACGCATACGGTCTCATATAAACCTACAATATATGTATTGTATAAAGTATTTAATATCTAAAATGAAACAACAAATCAAAGGTGTTTTTTCTCTCAATTATGAATTTGGATGGTGGACTTATTTATTTTTCATACTGTAGACATTTGTATTATCTTGTGACACAAGGGCATTACACCTTGTGTCACAGGAGGGTGTCATGGTAACATTAATAAGAATAAAATCAAGATACCCTCATTATCTGAGTCTGGGTCATTGGAAATACTCTGCTGACTACATCCAGAATCCAGATTTGCTACTTGCTTCTTCTACTGAGTGAAGCAGCTTTTCTGATTTGATATGAAGGAAATAAGCTCCAAAAGTATCTTCAGATAAAGGTTTAGAAGGGAAGGTGACTACCTCCATTTTAATATGGCACTAAATCCTTGTTATCTGTGAGGGATTTAGCCCCTCTGACAATCCCAGACCTCACCTTGAACTCCAGGGAATTTTATTATTTTCCTTGCCAAGATTCAGTTCAGTTTTGTGAAGACATCACTTAAAACACTAGATACTTTATAGTTCACTTAAATCCTTCGCCAACACCTTTCATTTCCATACTTAAATATTTTGTCAATTGTGTTGCAAGTTTAAAAGTGTTTCCTTGAAAAAGAAAGAGACAGTCTACAGCTACAAACCAGTCACAAAAAAAAGAATGTAAACGGAAGGATAGAGTGAGAGAAAACCACACTTTAAACCAGGCATTTGGGTTCAATGACTCGATTCGGTGTAGGGGACAAAAGATTGCAACTTCTGTAGCTTTTACAATTTTATTTGTTTTGAAGAAAAAAAACTATTAAGCAGTACAGGACATAAATCACAGCTGCAGTCAAAACAACAGACACAAACATCCGGCAGACATTTTTCTTCTACAAAGAGAAGAAGGAAAAAGTGACAAGCCAAGAAAAAAATACAGATTACCATTCGTCACTCATGTCACATTTCCTTAATTTCCTCGCTTAGTTCTGACATTATCAGTTTTACTATGATTTTTTTTTATTGAAATGTATTAGTTTATGTCAAGAAGACAGACAGACAGACAGACAGACAGACAGACAGACAGACAGACAGACAGACAGACAGACAGACAGATAGATAGATAGATAGATAGATAGATAGATAGATAGATAGATAGATAGATAGATAGATAGATAGATAGATAGATAGATAGATAGATAGATAGATAGATAGATAGATAGATAGATAGATAGATAGATAGATAGATAGATAGATAGATAGATAGATAGATAGATAGATAGATAGATAGATAGATAGATAGATAGATAGATAGCAGAGGGAGAATGAGATGGAACAGTGGTTACTGCTGTGCAGTAAAGTAGGTCATATTGTGTGTTATAAATAATGGAAGCAAACTCTTTATTGTAGATGCTCAGCCCCCACGCACTTCATTGCTAAACACTCCACATAAGCATTCTCACCCAACTCAATGAGCAACAGCCCCGACATCGAGCTCTAAACTTCAAATACAGAGAAGCAAGCCACCCACTAGTTTTACTGTGTGCAACCCATTTAACTGATCAACACCAATCGCCAACTGAACTTTAAGAATCAACCACATGCAAAACACTTAAAAGGACTACAATGTTGCTTGCAGTTGCGACTTAACAGCAAGCATGGAAGCAATATGGGCTTTAAACATTCTCTCAATAGGAACAAACTGCAAAGAAGCAGAGAAAGCTAAATTAAAGGACAGGAGTGTGGGGAAGGGAAGGTTTCTCTTCATAATTATTTCCCTGAGGGCAGGAGAGAGTGAGGATAGCTACACATCACTGGTTTACAATAAGATAATATCTATCTATCTATATGGATGGATAGATGGATGGATGGATGGAGGGATAGATAGATAGATAGATAGATAGATAGATAGATAGATAGATAGATAGATAGATAGATAGATAGATAGATAGATAGATAGATAGATAGATAGATAGATAGATAGATAGATAGATAGATAGATAGATAGATAGATAGATAGATAGATAGATAGATAGATAGATAGATAGATAGATAGATAGATAGATAGATAGATAGATAGATAGATAGATAGATAGATAGATAGATAGATAGATAGATAGATAGATAGATAGATAGATAGATAGATAGATAGATTAGATCTAGATTAGAAAGACAAAACAGAGGTCTTGTAATCTTAAAGAAGAGGAAGTTAACCGACAAGTTTAAATATAAACAGATCAAAAGTAGGAAAAACAGTCAAGACAGGAGCAAACAATATAGGTGGGAAATTATGATAGGTAAGTGAAAGTGAATGGTGCTCATTATGTGTGAACATGGAGCAGAAAAGCTCATCTTTACTGTAGTTTATAAGACTTTTGGCCGTCGTTCCAAGTAACACGTTGAAATATTTCATGATTAAATAACTAAGAAACAGACAGCGCTTTACTCCAGCCTTGTATTTCAATTTAGCTTGTTTATGAGAATCCTGTGCCAGTATATGTTTTAAAAGCCCCTAAATGATCCAACCTAACTCCCACATATGCATATTCAAGCATATTTTCCCCTGCTTTGCATTTTTCAGCACTGCTCTGCATGTGCTTGGCCAGAAAATGGATCACATGGAACTGTTACTGCAGAAATGCCCTTCCTTTTCAAAGGTCAGAAGTGTGCTCCTCTGCATAAAATATTATCAATCAGAATGTTTTTCTGAAAGCTGCTGTTTGACAATATGGCCCTTATCTGCTTCTAATTGATAATAACCTCATGACTCTGAAGTGAATAATGACCTCTTAAAGCAATGAACTGTTGGGGGTCATACAGCATCTCTTAGAGTCAATTTGAGAAATGAAAAATATCTCCATCTAGTTGTGATTAAACTTTCATTAGGCTTATATGGGTGGGTGTCGGGGGTTTTATAGTAGACACTATATTGAGGTTGTGAATTGTGGGTTGTGTTTATGAGCTTGTAGTTGCAAATGAGCTCGTCCACCTGGGTGAGTCTTTACGGCACTGGCTAAACGACCTTCTGTGTGCTTGCAACTGGCTCATACACCTGTCATGTTATGCTGGAGTTGTGAAAGTCAAGAAATTTCGCTGTGAATAAATTACTATACATTTATGAGACTTTGCAGTTTGAAAGATTTAAACGAGACGCGCTCTACTTCTTTCCCTTGCTTTTGACTTTGGGTCTCAATAAAGCTTTTCTTGGTCAATAAATTCACGGAGGCAACAAGATGAGAAAGAGATTTACTGTGTCCTTCAACTATTTATGAGTGGAAAAGGTTTGATGGACAGTTTGTGAATTCCGACTTTTCATTCTTCATGGCTGAAAGGCATTCAGAAAACCATGACCAAGCTCCTCGGCTGAGGCCTTCAAGCAAGGCAGCCCTTTGGTCTTCCTTGCTATTCAGATATACTTTCTTTATTTGGATAAAAAAAATAAAATAAAAAACACATTACAGGTTTCATTTATGTGAGCTGTGATTTTTTTCCATCCTTATAACTCTCTCTGCTTGCACAGTTTATTCCTCCTCTTTCTCTACGACCAACCATGTCTACTCCCACTTGTGTCTAATGCTACCCACACTGTTCCATATGGGCTTTATATATATTAAGCTACAATTTCAAATGTCACCTAATAATATAATACCTAACTTGGCATAGCCAGTTAGAAAGATGCCAGAGAAAGGAAAGAATGTGTGCTCCTCCCACTGCTTTAAGCTTGACTATTGTGCATTCCTCACTTTCAACGTAGCGATGCAAGCTGTGGCCTCTTGCCAAAACCATTAAAACTACCAGACTAAATGAAGTTGGGGTTTCTTTGCACACAGATTCTCTCATTGCTTTGTTACTGTGAAGCAGAGACAGGAACAAGACTAAAGCTACAGCTTAATGAATTCTGACACGTCTAACTTTCCTTTCGAAGGATGTGAAGTAGCAGAAATAATAGTACATATATTTTGTTTTAAGTTACATAAATAAATGGTTTTTGTCAGCTAAAAGGATTAAACAGAAGTGTTTTTATTTTGTGTATCCCAAATTTCACAATGAAATCTTGTGGACTATTGAATTTTTCAGTGACAATTTGGCTCCAATTCCTTTCTGATGATGACAGTACTGCAGTCTGCCAACAAGTGCAGCTGTTCCAGGAAAATTGCCATAATAAAACAACATTTATGTAAGCGAAAAGAAAGGTAAAAATTAAACAGATATAAACATGAGGGCGTGATTACAAAGGCAATAACATAATCATGATGCAATGTGGTGAATGATTTTATGACTTCTATATGTTATTCAGGGAACATAATTTAAAGAATAGTGAGAGTTATTGGAGCTGTGAACTTGGTGGTGAACTATGGATTTCATATGAACATTAATTAAATAATCTTAATTATTTAATTAATAGTTGAATTTAGACTAGTTAGCCACAAATGGGATGGAAAGGGGGACATTTGGCACCCCAGATAGTGTAAAGCTGCTAAAATGAAATGACAATAATTTTAATAACATTAAAAATATTATTAAGTTGTATGTACAGCTGTAAAGCACCAGTGATTTTTATGTCTTGGGATCTTTCTACCAATAAAATAAATCTATTCAAATTAAAGGTTGGATTCCTCTGTCCTCTCAGTGTAATATTATCTCACTGTAGTAAAATATGAATTTTACACATAATTTTCAGGCGGCATCAATAAATATGGACGGCACCGTGTTTAATAATGATTGTGCAGAGTAAGAGGAATTTTGAATAGAAATGAAAGTTGAGCAATTCAATAAAATTTGTGTTTATAGCTGCCAGTTTATCCTTTTATTAGCAGCCAGTGCAAGAGAACAGAATCCCGTATAGAAAAGAAGCACAAAACACAGCAGTAAATTAAATCCAAAACATGTGCTGTATTTCTTCAAAGACAGTGGGGGAGTAGGTGCTGCAGAGCAAAACTAAATCTGAAAGGAGCCACTGAACTGAGCAGAGATAAAAGGCTTTGAATAAGCTCAGTATTTACAGTAATGGAATATTAAAACAGACAACGGCCAGAACAATATAAAACATGTGTAAGTGAATAATTACGCGTGACAGAGACGAAGAAATTTGCACAATCCAACAGCTCAGCTGGAGCTTACCGAGCTGTAGAGCATGCCCTCGCCATTCATGGCGATGTAGAAGCCACTCTTCACCCCTTGGATGGCCACCACTCTCAGACCCACGGGAATAAGATTAAACAGGGCTGCAGAGCGGAGCAGATTGAAGCAGAGGCAGGGAGGCACAAAGAGGCAGAGACAAAGGAGACACATCAAATACAAAAAGGACAGAACAGAGCAATTGAGTTTGAACTTAACTCTTGACTGTACAAGCCTTGATCTGTGGCTTTTGGCTACCCGTCAGCAGTGGAGGGAACAGGACACAGATAATAAGAACACCATCACACTTCGCGGTGAAGTGTTGGTGGTAAATCAGAAATCTGAAGGCATTTGGTGGCAGCTAACGAATAGAAGGACACATACCGTACTACGGCATCTCCATCGCATTATATCTGGCTGGCTCGTTTAAACACTAGAGAGAGGTTTAGATTTTAAGAGCAATAGCCATCTCATAAAAATTTAGTACAAATGTGTAACAATGTGTAAAGTAGGGCGTGCTGTGGTGGCGTAGGGGATAGCGCAACCCACATTTGGAGGCCTTCAGTCCTCGACGCGGCCATCGCGGGTTTGATTCCCAGACCCAACGACATTTGCCGCATGTCTTCCCCCCTCTCACTCCACCTTATATGTCAGCCTACTGTCATATAAGGGACACTAGAGCCCACAAAAGACCCCCTGGTGGAAAAAAACAAAACAAACAAAAAAAAAAACAATGTATAAAGTATATTTTCTGTTCACTGCAGTTGCATAATTTCACTTAAGAAATTTTAGAAAAATGTGTCCTTTAATGTGAGCACATTTACTCATTAAGTGAAATCAAATGACCAGAGGTGGAAGACGCCTCTTGTGTTGCACCATTACAAACGTAAACATGTAGAACTTGCTAAGCTCTACTGACATTTCTGAAAGCTTAATTACACTGCGGTAATGCAAGTCTGCCTGTTGTTGAAGTTGTCAAGCGTCATTGTCCTAAAGCTTTCAAAGTTAGGCATCGAGGTTAGGCAACATAGACAGTAGAGGGCGGTTCTGACTTAGCTTCCAAATTCAGAGCAATGTTTTAGACAAGACAAGGTGGAAGAAATCTTGATAATGTAGTCTGATAAATTGAGATAAATGGAGGCGCTACATTACACAGGACTGTTTAACACATTGTGACAAGTGGATTTAGGAAACAAGAAGTTCTGTCATTATTTTTTTTTATCCTCGTCATCATTTTCCTTCCTTTGGCTGATTGCTACTTGAGCTGCACCGCACCACACTGCCGCCATGAATACCAGTAGCACTGCTCTATTTACATTGAAACAGGCATCTGCAAGCTCTCTGAATAAATAGGCAGCAAATGAATGCAGAAAATTCTGTCCATGTGCATCTGCATATTTAGCGTTGGGTATAAATGAGCCTTCGCTGGAACTGCGTCTTAACTGATTGTGTCAGTTAAGACAGATATTGAGATTTACAGCAGTGACTCAACAAAAGAAGACCAATTGCTGTCTGGTTATACAATGCATTTGCTCACAAATTAAAGGTTTGATTTTCCTATATTTCTCAGTGTGTGAGATAATGCCCCTGCAATGATGGACTACCTTATTTTAACCATTTTTACGCACCTTTACAACATGTTTCACCAACTTTGTCGGCGTCTGTTTTAACTAATTAATGCAAGTAATTTTTCTTTTATCACTGTATAAGTTGGGTTTCTATTAGGTTGTTCTGACTGAGGAGTGTCACTGTTTCTACTTCACACATAGTAAAAATATAGGTAGTCTATAGGAGCAGGATGATGATTGTCATTCTTTGCCTCTGTTTGTTCTCCTGACTGAGGCATGACTTTGACGGACATTGGCCTGGTGAAGGTGTGAGGCACTCTTTACCGACAGGGAACTCCATGCATAGCTGAAATGATTGCTCTGCAAGTGCCGATGGGGACTATCAGATAAAACTGGCAGGGAAAAGCAGAGATATGCCAACACAGGTCAGTCCTCTGAGCTGATTCAATTTCACTCAATAAATATCGACATGCTGCTTTTGCCTGCCAATGGTTTAAACCTGCCCTAGGGCCACTGCAGACCGGCCATTCATAAAAGCCTATAAATTAGCAGAGTTCAACTTTCAATTCACTTTGTCGGGCTCAAGATTTTTCTTATTTCCTCTCCTTATAATTTCCGTAAACATTAGTTCTTCTCACAACTGACAGATCCCGTAAAAGGTGCCATTTACAACTTATCCTGGCTTGAAAACACATAACATATAGCATGCTGCAGAACTATTGTACTTTAGTTCTGGTCCGTTGTTCTTGCACTAATTTGTCATCTAAAAACATTTATTGAATTGACAGGAGTCGGCAGTCGGCTACCGTTTAAACGTCCGGCTTTTCTATTTTCAGCCACTGATTGATTTCATTATTACAGCAGCACTGACTCCTGTAAAGAGTATCTGATGACTGTCCTGAAGGTGATTCTTCTTCTTTAATACCCCCTCAGGCAAAAGAGAGAGGTCTGAATGGCACAGGAAGCATTCAAGAGATTTCTCGGGATCTTCTTTTATTAAAAAAATCAGGCAATAAAGCAGGTTGAAACGCATCAGTAAAGTAAAACTCCTTGAAAATGGCAAACGTTCCCCCAGAATGGTAATCTTCTTTAAGTAAATCCTGCAGTTTGGCTGGAGAAATTTTATTTAATGTGAAGACTGCCAGCATAGCAGGAATCACTCATGAAAGGTTTAAAAGGACATCCGGCCAAATGTGAAACATGAAAAGCATTTGCTCACACCCAAAAATAAACTCCAAAATCCAGATGTAGCTGCTAAATTGTTTCTATTGTAGTAGTCCTGTTGCACCTGTGATTATCAGATTCTATTTAATTTGACCGAGGGAAACATTTAGGACTGTGATCAATATAACAAAATTGGTTATTTTATTAAACTACACTGAGGGAAATGTAAGGGTCACTATAACAATGTAAATTTAACACAATATAAATACCTATTCTACCTAAAAAGCTTTTTTCAATTTTGATCTGCACAAAAGCCAAAGTTCTCATTAATATCCCAACCATTAATTTCAACATCAGTTTCCCCAAAGAGACCAGTCCAGGACACTAATAGGTGCTGAGCAGGGAGCCTGATTTTCAGCTAACAGGGAACAAAATCTTATGTTCGGCCTCAAAACTTTGAGATATTAACCAAACTTAGTAAGTTTGTAAGGAGCAGGAGCAGAAATGGTGAAATTAGCCTTGACGTATGATGATTCTCATAATTTTTAAATTATGATGGTTTTTGTTATTATGTATGCAATTGATGCACTTGTGAAACTGTGATGTATAAATTTAGTTGTGGTTACAGTGTTAATAATTCACAAAGTTCCCAAAGCATAAAGCTTTCCTGGCATCAATTTGAGTGTGTGGTATTTGCTAATTTACCTTAGTTGCTATTTTAGATTTAAATATTAAAATATTGTAAAATGCCTACATACTATTGCAAATCTCACTTGTTATTTTGGAAATGTGTTAAACCTCTCAATTGTTTGAAGGGTTTATGAGGTGGGTCTGTTTGATGAGGTGCCAACTGATTTCAGCTTTAATTAAAATTATCTTAACATGAGTTGTCACAAAGTGTCAAAACAAGATGCTATCATTAACACAAAAGATTTGTTGACAGTAGAGACAAAAAATGTTTATTTGGGGAGCCTGTGCTCCCTGTTTAACAAGCTAGAAACATTCACAAGTGTAAAACAGTCGGATGATTGGATAGATTTATGTTTAATGACCACCAGTACTGACCAAGGTTAAATTATTGCTCAAGGAGTAACGGTAGGGAAATAACTTAAGGTTGGGCAACAGGTTATTTAGGGTTTTGATTTACAGCTGAACTGAGATTTGATGCTAAAAGGCTCCTGGGTGTGTTATCTTAAGAAAACATTTATGGCCATCAGTGCTACATGGGGAGTTAAAGACTAAGAATGCAGGTATCTCATTAGAAACAGTATCTTTCTAGAGTCTCAGAGTGTGCTGTTAATTACTGAGTCTGATCAACTGATTAATCACTGTTCAAATTTAAACAGGGCAGTTCGTTTAATTAATCATGTTTCATTTCAGTTGTTTTGGTGTACAGTTTGCATGTTTGTCTGACTTCCACTAAAGCATGTAAATTTACTTTACTTATTCCAGAGTTCAAAACAAAGCAAAACACTATGAAATGAGTCACTTTTCATCATGTTTGTGCCGAGCTTCTGCCTCACAGAGCAGCCAACATGCTAGCAGTAGTAGCAATTGGTAAACACCTGGTGGAACTGAAGAGGTTTCATACAAACTATTTCTCAGTAACCTGAGAAAATGGACCCTAAGAACATTGCTAAAGGAGCATTGTTGATAACATGCTGAAGGCGGAGTGTCCAAAAGAGTAGGAGCTTCTTAAAGAGACAGAGGCCCAATTTCAAAGTGTCGAATTGTGTACTCAGATTTGTTTTAATTTATATATATATATATACATCATTTTTATAACAGAAGGAAACAGGTACTTGATTGTGCAATAAAATGGGACTATGTGCATGAAAAGTACATAATATCGCCCCTTTAACCTACCACTACTTTAACTGCTCCATTACTTAATCTTTACTTGCAGTGGATTTGATTGAGGGGTATCAGAGTAAACATGAATATTGTACCAATTATTTTCCACTACTCATCTATGAGCAACTTTGTGTGGCTCCATCACATAAAAGCCCAATAAAAACCCATTAAAAACACATAGTTTGTGACTATAATACAAAAAAACTTCCAAGAGGTATGAGTACTTTTTGAAGGCTCTCTAGTCAATACATCACAAATACTTTTTGTAGGGCAAATTGGTGTAATGGCTTAGCAGTTTAACATCATTCTGGTGGCTAAAAACAACAAGTGCACACAAAATAGGTTATGTATAATTGGTTAACATCAGCTTTAGAATACAAAACAGCATTGAAAATAGTATCAATTTAAATGTACATCTATGTGACATGTACACTTGAAAAAAAAAAAAAAAAAAAACAACAACAAAAAAAAAACTATCCTCCATGCACCACCAGTCGCACTCATAGTGTAAGTGAGTGAAATTGGTTGGGGGTTTATTTGTCACAACAAACGGTTTTGTGCTATTCTCAGCACAACCATCCGTTGCGGGAATGCAGCAAATAATCAAAAAAGTAAATTGGGTTCAGTCTGAGCTCATGTTGTGCGAGGCACGCGGACAGCACGTGCTGCCTGGAAATAAATTACCGTATTCCATCTGCCAGTGCTGAGGATGCGGCAGGTCAGAAGGTGATGTAGTTCAAGGGTAGGGGTAATCCATTATTCTAATAATCCACCCTGGCAATCAATGGATCACAGCAAAGAGCTGCATATTAAATATCCCTGCTCCATTTTCATTATTTTTCGTGTGTGCTTCGGATTTCTCTCGCACAACCTATGACCCTCTGCTGCTCTTTCCGTGTCTTTCTTCGGACTGTGTACAAGCTCGAGGCATCTCAAATGGAGAATTATTCATTGGGCACAAATGGAGGTGGTATTTTTAGTTTGCTATGGCTGAATTATTCACTGCATTCCTCCAGCCAGGGGCCAGTGGGACTGCTTAACTAAAGGATTACCACGAGGTGGGGAAACCCTCCAAAATACAATAAAATCCTCCACTCCAGAACACAACAGAGGTACCTAAATATCAATAAAAAAAAAAGTGCTTCACTTGCACAGACAAAATGCAACGTGTCAATTTTCCTCCCTTCTTATGTTGTAATCTACTTTGTCCTGAAGACCTTCATTTGTTGTAAATAGCTTTAACTCAACCAGCATCCTCATCGTAAAATATAAAGTGACATTTGACGGGGAGAGGTTGTTTTTTTTCCCCCATTACATGACTGCTGCTATCCCGCAGCTCTGGCTCCAGCTTCCTTCAAGATTGGCAGGATGCTTTAGAGAAGAAAGGTCATGATTAGTTTCCTGACTGGCTTCCGTCCAGAGTGGTAGTATCATCATTATTGCTCTGATGACCGTTCTGTAGCATCAGGGAATGTACTTATTCCCTGATGCTACATGGGAAAGTCTTTTCAAAGAGGCAACCAGCAGTTTAAGGTAGAAGCGTATGTGATTTTTTTTTTTTCTCTATTAATTTATTTATTTATTTATTGCTCTGCAAAGGCATCTTCTTACATGGATCATTATGGAAATGCTTTTGCAAGACTTGGAAGAGGTGGTTCAAGGATGGCTCAAGAAATTCAAGGGAAAAGGAAAATGGTTTCCAAATTCTCATTTGACCATCTTAAATTATTTTCTTAAGCAACAACAGAACGTGATACTAACCCAGAACTACATTAATGAAAAATCTGAAGAAATATTGGGATTAATCTGAATCAGAATTTTGAAAAACCTCAATAGTTTCACGCTGTGGAAAGCATAATGTTGTCAAGAGAAATGGAGAGCTCTTAAACCATTGAATAACCATTTGACACATTTTCTTTCCCTGTGATTGCATAACCAGATGCAGGAATGAGGGCATGCTGCGCTATGAAGATGACTGAACAATTCCCTTCAAAACTGTGAATTTCAGAGGAGAAAATTCATTTTTGGAAGGCCCTAAACTAATTTTGGAGCACGTTAAGCTGCCCCCCATGTACCAGTTGCATAAGAATGATGGCTAAGTGTATATAATGTGGCAAAATGTTATATAACCAGCTGACTCACAAACCGGTAAAACATTTGGAAGCAGCAGCCTCTGTAGTGCTCCACTCACTGTTGTCGCTGTTCTCGTCCTTGCTGCCGTCGATGGTCCCATCCGGCTGCATCTGCAGGTAGAAGCCCTGCTGGCTGAACAGTCGCGTCACGATGCCTTTCAGCTGTGGCTCTGAAATGCACAAATTCACGCACGCACACGGGCAACACACACCGCACGCATACACAACCACCAGTGGCAGAGCCACGGCAGCATCCGCAACAAGAACATGTCAGAACAAGAGTCGCATGATAATGGAAAACACATTACTTACAGCTCTTTCACACACAAACGATAATTCTGAGCTATTTGAAATGCCAAGATCACCACAAACAAATCACGGAGGGAAATAACAGTATCATTATCTACAACAGAGTGCACAGGCTGTGGAAGACGGAGTGTTCAGATAACAGTGATTAAATCACATTTAATATATTAACAGTTTTTTTTTTTATTATTATCTCCAGACAGCACACATGCTATTACTGGGATCCCTGGTGAAGATGTAGCCTTAAAATATGTTGTTTGTGAGACTTGCTGATCCCAAGATGTCGCGCTCAAACAGCAAGATGTTTTTAGACTTTCTGATCACAACACTCCATGAGCATGGCCACTAAATAAACTTGCAGATTTGGACAGCCTTGTATATTATGGATTCAAATGTTTAAATGTCACTCTAATGACACTCACTAACCTTTTCCGTTTTTTTATTTAAAGCATAAAGCACAGATATTATTGAGTTGTATTGATTTGATTGATTTGATTTCCCACATTAAATAAATGTGCCTAAGTTAAAGGTTAGGTTTTACTTTCTTTCAGTGTGGAATTATATAAAAGATGCATTTCATTATTTCAAGGCTTTTCTGCACCAGGAGTTGAAGTATTTTATTACCAGTATTTAACCTCTAAAAACAAATGCTAATTTTTTTTCTGTGAATATATTTTATGAAAATCATATTCAGTTTGTAAAAAAGACAGAGAAAGACAGGTAATCACTCCAGAGTCAATCTCACCTTGACTGAATAAATTACTTATCCTCACAATCCAACCTCCACAGCTTTCACAATTTAAAAATAACTAACAGTACTAAACATTTCAGGACATACATTTCAGTCTTACCAGCTGTTGAAAGGTTTATGTCATCTGCCGCATCACTTTATGAAAATATAAATGGTTGCACAACTGGTACACTTTCACAGTAGGAGAAAATCAATGAAAATGCACTTATTTTTCTGTAATTTATTTCAGCTAATGCAGGAAAATTGATATTTTAGACCACTTGGAGGTGTTTTCAAAATTAAATCTTGAGTAGCTGTGGTTACGGAGTGAGTGTCACTGATATCTAAACTTAATCCTCTACTTTTATAGGTAGATTGTTTGAGTGAATGGACCCACTGGTATGTCTTGATGTTATAAAAGCTGTTGAGGCATCTTTTTAACATTGCAAAAACCCCAAAACAACCTCTATCTATGAGATGTAGGACTTCTGGCAAGTTGTCAGATTGCTACTCTGAGATCTTTACACTCTTGAAGTGAGCAGGTGGAAACAAAAATTAGCTGAGGGCAACAAAAGCGTCAAGGCCCCTAGCAGTGCCAGAAAAAAAGCTACAATACACGTGTAGAAAACGATGTTTATTCCAGAGATTCCCAGCCTGCAGTCTGTCCCCTGTTGGAAAAGCTTTTGATTTTTGTGTAAAAGTAAAACACAACCATTGCAATAAAGCAGAGATTTTGGCTCCTCACAGGGCAGTGGAGGAAAACTGTGTAGGTTTTGTTGTTTTTAAAACTAATTGTCTGGAGATTGTTTGACTTGGTTTTAAATAACAATATCCTTAAAAAATGGACAGTGATTACATACTTTGCTAATGAATATTATTAATTTTCATGAACATTATTAGCACTTTCAACTGTCTTTAGCATCATATGTTTGTGATTTGTAAGGACAACTATCAAGGTGCTCTTCCACAAAATGGTTTTTACTGGCAGGGAAGACTGGGCAACTTTTTAATGAGCACAACACAGACACTGAACTCTGCTGCTCTACCAACCAATGAATTTTTCTTCTTGATATTTTAAATCAAAATGTCAGTTTTTTAAAAAATAAGCTAACATTCAGACATTACCCACATTTGGTTTTGTCCTCCTTTTGCAGCAGTTACTGCATCAGTATTGAACGGAGGTGATATGCCTGTGGTTCTGCTGAGGAGTAATAAAAGTCCAGGTTGCTTTATTAGCAGCCATATTGTTGAGAAATAATTGGGTTAATGTCTCTCATTCCTGACAATATCCATAGATACTTTGCGAGACTCAGGCAAGGGTGACTTTGCAGGCAAATAAAGCACAGAACAGTATTGTCACTGGATCAAACATATTCCTGCTGGAAAATGAAATCAGTGTCTCCATGAAACGTCTCCATAAAGCAAGCATGCAGTGCTCTAAAATTTCCAGGGAGATGGCTGCGTTTACTGTAGACTTCAAAAATGTTGGTGACATGGCACCTCAAATCATCACTGACTGGAAACCTCACTGGACTTCAAGCAACATGGATTCTGATTAATTAAGTACTTTTCAATGATAAATAATACTGAGCATCTTCTCACATTGATGTTTTTGTTTTTTGTAGCATCCACATAGCTACTTGATTTGAGTGCTAAAACTATATTTAAGCATACAACTGTTATCTTGCAAGTTATACCTACATATTTCCTGCTAGAGTTTAGTGGGCCAAAAGTCCCACCAAAAGTCATGGTGGGCCATGCGTTGAGTTTGACATGTTATTTAGAGGCTCAACCTTTGCTTTTTGAGTTAATTAGGTGATTAAGGTATGACACTATAAATTCCCAATATTTAAATTTTCACAATATTCTAATTTTCTAAGACACTGAATTTTGGCGAATTTCATTGTCTGTAAGCCATTATCATCCGAATACATGGTATAAATGCTTGAAATGTTTTAGTCCCTGTGTAATAAATGTATGTAATATATACTCTTAACTTTCTAAAATGAGTGACAAAAAAAATGAATTTTATCTTATTGAATATTAAAACTTTTTTTGATGTACCTGAAAAAGGGACGTTAGGATTGGACCAAGGAGTGCTTTAATCAAGATCTTTTTATTTATTTATTTTTTTATTTCTGACTGGTTTATTACTGGTTGGAGCTGACAGAACTAAAAATCACCTGACTTCAGTTACCGGTGCATCACTGTGTAGAATTAAATTTATTTAAGAGTTGCTGAAAAGTGTGACAAGGAATCGTACTTTACGCTCTCATGTATCTGACGCAATGTCACAAAGTCCCTCAATGTTTGCTGTATGTGTGTATTTGCTCTAGAAAATGAAGAATATAGTACGAATTACCCAGACTGTCCTCCAAGGTCACAAGAGTTGGAGGACATGCAATTAATTTCAGTCTGGTCAGACACAAAATGTCCTAAATGATTTAGCAAAAAGAAACATTCAGAAACTTGCTTTCTTGAGAAAGAAAGATTGATTTAGCCTGATCCTAATTCAACAACAATAACAGATGGGATCTGCTCCAAAGCTGATTGCTCCAATAATTACAAGTGTGTGAGATTTATGCACATTGTAAAAAAAAAAAAAAAAGGGGCACAAGCGAATGGAAAGGGGGAGCAAGCCGAAAGAGTTAGCCAAGTAGTGACCCAGAGCGAGAGTGAGTTCACGTCTGCTCAACTGTACATCATCCCTGACCATCAATTCCCAACTCACCTACCCCTGGGTTAGTGCCATCAATTCCTAGGACAGGCCCTTCATCATCCATCACGGGCAGGTTGAGGAGAATGAGAGTGTGTGTGTTTATGCGTGTGTGAAAGCACATGGGAGTGTACACATCAGTAAATCACGTGTGATAACTAAGCTTCCATAAATTACGGCAACAGTGCAGCCCAGAGCAATGGCTGACGGCTCATCAGTTCCAGTCATTTAGCAGAGAGCGAGTGTACTGTACACATGTGTATTGGTGCGTGTGAAGGTGTAAACAGATTCCTGAAGCCTGCGTTTGTTCATGAAAAATGACTTTCAATGACAACAAAAATTTGAGATCATTGTATGAGTGTAGGGACCATTAGAACGACAGTAGATTTACTTCATATCAATACAGAAAGACAAAAACATTCAGGTACATTGACAAATGGCATCATGACCATGGGATGGTGAATGATCACCTGCTCTGACATCGTACTCCACAAGAAAGAAACACATCATAGTAATGTACACCGATATACACACAATATCAACCTGTACTCCACTTACACAGTTGTAAGCAACACAAATTTACAGACACACAACGAGGGACGAGAATAAAAACGGAGTCAACACTGATTGGCGGAGAAAATGAGGCTGGAAATGAAAAGAGGCAGAAGGAGAAAGAGCAACAGACGACCTGCTGGAGGATAGCTTGTGCTCGGTACAGGTGTGGGGGGAAAAATGTACAAAATTAAGCTTAATTTTTTTAAGAAAATAGCCACACAGAGGGGGAAATGAAGAAAAAGAAGAAGATAAAGAAGGCGAAAATCAGCGAGGGAGTGGGTCGTCGGCTGTCAGACAGGTGTTGAGGCCCCCAGCCCCTTCCATTCCCCGTTTGTTTCCTCTCACAAACACCCAATCCCTAACCACCCACCACCCCTCCCTGGCCGAGGAGGTTGTCGACATGGGCGCGAGATGGAGTGGAGACGTGAAAAACACAGCAAACACGGATGGAGGCTGAGCTACTGACCTAGCCTGCAGCCCTTATGGGACACCTGTGGAGGTTTCAAGGGTGCATCTTACGAAGGGGGGGAGGGGGAATAAGAGGAAAAACAACAGTCTTTTAAACAGGCAGAATTCATCAGTTCTCCAGTGTATCTGCTATTTATGGCAATGCATCAGTGCAAATGTAAGGATAGTCAAACATAAGACACACAGCATCTTTGCCTTTCATGCCTCCCTAATCAGATCTGAGTAATCACCTACCAACCAAATGATACTGAGAAGCTTGACTAATTTGCTCTCTATGAAGTTACTAAGATTTAGGAAATTTGGGGCTCTATAGGCACAGATATTGTTTGCTGAGGCTCCCCGGACGACATCGTATTAATCTGTCTGGCTTTAAGTGGAGGAAGTCGGTTTTGACTGCATCTGTTGTCCTCTCATTCTGCCTTAAAAATTGATGTCTGTCCGCCTCATCCCTCATCAGTCTGTCTGTGGGACTCTGAGTGGACCGGGCTGTCGTTCATCACACAACAGAACTATCTGGGTGAAGGGGGAGGTGGGGGGGGGGACTAGGGTGCAGGAGGGAATAGGAAGAGGAGGTGGCGGTGACTTGCAAGACTAGGCTGTTATCTGTGCACCATGCAGGGTAGAACCAGAGGAATCAGACAGGGAGAAGGCTGGACCTCGAAGTTTGGTGGGGGAACGGAGGCGACGAGTACGTCGATACGGCTCTCAGAGGCAGAGGGCTATTCCTCCCTTCGCTGCAGTAAAGCTCCCTGTCTGCAATAAACATTTACCATTAAAAACATTTAATCTCAAAAGAGCCTTGGTGCACTGCGGTGCGGCTTATCTCCCCTCTGTTCCCCCAATCTGCATTAATATTGAATTAGGTCATTTAAAGCAGCTTCCTCCCCCTGTATCTTCAATTTGCCTTTGTATTTGGGTTTGGAATGGGGGGTGAGGGTGGGGTACAAGAGAGTGGGTGGGAGCCTATTAGTCTACATGTGTGAGAGAACAAAACCTTCTCAGGTTTTATTTGAAATCTATTGTGTTTGAAAGCAATTTTATGTCAACGTAACTAATTTTCTTTATGGAGTTCAGTGAATAACTAGAGGAATAACGTCAAGGGAGGCAGTGTTTGCATTACATTCAGACAGCTCCTGTGCTTCATGTACAGGACCGACAGATAACAAGAGGACCTGCAGTGAAGAAACAGGTGGATTTTTCTAACGAAAAATCAACCGCCTCAGATTAAAGCCCCTGACTGCAGTATAATGTTTCTGCTACTCAAAGAGGGGCGGTTTGCGCAGGGGGTCTGGATGGGTAGGGGGTTGGGGGGTGTTTCCCTACACACACACAACACACATCTGTAATAAAAAAGAATTAAAATAAATAAATAAATAAATTGTCCCCACTGACCTGGTCGCCGCCGAACGGGTCTTTTCTTGCCGCTACAGAAACGGACTTTGCTGAAGACCCCCAAGAAATGCCTCTCGCAGAGAGAGCGGGGGTCTTTGCTGGGGCTGGGGCGACGTTTCGAAGTGGAGACGCGGTCGCTGTTGGATTCCCTCGCCTGGCGTTTCTGCCGGATCAGGGAGCTGGCGATAGCAGCCATCTGCCCGAACCCGATCAGCAAAGAAAGAGTCTATAGTCGCCACCGGCAGAGGTCGAGTCTGGATGCGCTCCCCTTTGCGTGGTACACGAGCACACGGGACAGAATATAGAACGTCGCTTCTGGGTCTCGGTCCGCCGAGAGTTTTTAACTAAATGTCATCCTGATCAGAGAATCCTGTGAGTCCCGCGCATCGTTTGCTTGCATGCCATGCACGGTCTTTGAGGAGACAGTTGCATGTAACTGTTCTGAGTTTCGGTCGCACCCGGGGGGGCCGGAGGAGGGGAGGAGGGGGGCGTGAAATCAGCACTTACAGATCCAGGGACATAAACCATAAACCTACGGGCAGGGCCGCTGGGGGCCGGAATATAAGGGGTGAAAACATGCAACAGTGTTCGGAGGTCGGTGCAGCTGCGTTGTCATTGGAGAGCCTCAGGTATTCCAGGTGAACGGCGCCGCGTCAAACGATCACGAATCCTCCTCTGCACAGCAGGATCCCTGACGCTTCTTTAATTATGCGCGTCCACCTAAAGCCAAGTAATGCGCGCCTCTCCGTGCGAAAAGAAGAAACAAGGTTGTCCTAACTTCCTTTGGTTGTTGTTTCTCATCGTCACCTCCGCGCACATTGAACAATGAGACCGTCCGCCGCCGGTTCAGACAGGAGCCCATATGAGCCCAGTTTTCTGTTCCGTCGATGGTACCTCTAAACGCAGTCTGAAAAAAAAATGGAATCGGCAGCAGAGGCTTTACTCTGCAAGGATGCTGCAGCGCTGGAAATGAAGCCAGCTGGGAGCGATTTGTGTCTGAGGAGCAACAATTAGTTGAAACAAAAGTGCTTTTTGTTGTAGCACACAAATAATAAAGGAGGTTTTTTTTTTCTCTTCCAAACGCAGTCGGTGAGTTACATCGCCAACGAGCGCTGAATGGTCCACAGTCTCCCCCTTTTCTGCCTCCCTTTCTCTCTCTCTGTTTCTCTCTCTCTCCCCCTTTCTCTCTCCTCTCCCTCGCTAACTCTTTTAACGCAATCATACGTGATTGAGGTTCGTATTAGGAATGCACAGGGATTGTTCAGGGATAGATTGATCATCTCTCGCAATGGAAATATAGAACTAAAAAGCAGATCAAGTAGAAAACAAGAGAATGGTTAAATGCTGTGTGCCTTTTGCATTAGAAAAAAATAGGTTCCACACGGAGAACATTTTTAATCTTTTCTTTACAGTTTGTTAGTATAGAATTTGTGATGATGCCAGCTGAAAATCAGTTAACTAAGAGTGACACAATTACATCTAACTGGTAGGAAAGCAATTTTTGGGCTTTCATCCACATCTTCATCATCCCAGATCTCTTTTTAAAAAAACATACATAACATACTGGTTTGGTTATAAAACTCCATGCAACAGGTTTGGGCAAACAAAAGGCATGAATGGCCAACAATGCAAAGACAAAACAGATGAGTGGATATGATTAAATAATAAATGACATGTATAAATGAAATGTATAAATCCAACATATTGACATATTTAAAGATGACAAACTTTGTCATTTTTTCTTCTCAATAAAACAAAACCTGTCGTGGTTATAAGGCTCAGTTTCCTTTGAAAAGTCAGACCTTTGTTTTTAGGTGTCTTCATCAAACATGTAAAATCAGCACGTCTTATGCTGGCAGTAGTTTATGTGACTAGTTCTAGCTCTCTATTAGACTCCCCATTGTCACATTTAATTCATTGCACTTGAATTGTGTCCTTGTGTCAATCCCACTTGAAATCTGCTCTTTAGTCTTTACCGTCCTCCACCAAATACAGAGAAATACAATGAAAGTTAGAGAATTGGTCATTCCCGTTTGCTGGGGACGCCACAAAGAATTGTGTTCACGGCACCAAAATGGTCCTGGACCCACAAAACACCTGGATGGGGCTGCTCTCATCATCTGGGATGTTTAAATGCCCACCAGATATTCCACCATGTCCTCTGAAGGGAAAACTCTTGCAAAAATCCAGACGTGAGTGGGAAGACACACATTCCCTGAACAGCTTCTGTGAGGATTAACAGTATGCATGTTTTTCAAACTGTGTCAGTGAGTGGATTTAGTGGCGCATGGTGGGCTGCCTGATATCAGACAGAATGGATCAGGACAGCATCACAGTAGACAAATAAGAACGGAGAAATCTCAACTTTCAGTGTTGCAGTCCTTCATTCCTCAATCATCTGCTGAGACAGATATGGTGGAACATTATGTTATGATTGATTCAGTTTAATATTGTAATTTTAGAAGAATGGATCAAATCAGCCAAGAAAGCAATAAAGATGAGGTGTAGGGGTGGGTTATAAAACTATATTCTAATCTACAAACATCTTAGAGAGCACTTCTTCAATCCAAGATCCAAACATGAAAATGTATGGCACAATTGCAAACCTAACCAGATATGGCGGTGCATTTAAACTAGAAGGCTGAGCAAGGAGAGCATTAATCAGAAAAACAGCCAATAGACTCAAAGTTACTCATGAGGAGCTGCAGAGGTCTAAAGCTCAGGTGCTGCGCTTCGAAAAAATGCCATGTGTGGAATAGTGGTTACAAGAAAGCCATTGTTAAAAAAACAACAACAAAACAATAAGAAGTCCTGCTCTAGTTGGAAAAAAGGTTCTCTGGAACAGAATTGAAATATTTGTGTTCAAAATGCTTTGTGTTACAGAAAAGAAACATTGAAAGTTATCCTATGCAAGACATGGTGATGGTATGATGCAATGAGGATTATTTATCAAGGCCTTGGAAGTTAGATGAAACTAAATACAGGCTGATTCTGAATGAAAATATTCTATGAACTGCATAAGACAGGAGACAGAGGTGAATCTTCCACTTCCAGCAGGACTACCACCTGACCGACACAACCACAAAGGAAAAATTTATAGCAAAGCATACTTTAATCAGAGTGTTCAGGTTAAAGTATGGAATGAAATCCAATTCAGAATTTTTGGCAAGTCTTCCAAAGTGACCTTAAGGAATACTGCACGATTTTCTGCATGTGAACACTGTTAAGAAGCCTGCAAACATGTGCTTGAAAACAGGTTTGTACTCAAGATAGATTAAAAGCTAAACTGTCAGAGGCCACTGTTTGTTTATGAACAGACGCAAAAATTGCAGGACAAAAACGCAAGACGTCATCAAACTTCCTGCATCCCTAAGATGAAGCAGCATGAAATATTAAAAGGCTTTCTCTGTGACTTTACTCGACATTCTATACCCAAACCAAATCTGTTCTGACAGCAAGATCAGGGAAAAAATATTTTAGATTGATCTACATAATATTTAAAGGACATGGGATAAGAATATGGCACTGGTTAGTCTTTTGCCTGATGTTTAATGTGAGTGACAGGAAGGCAGTCAGATATAGATAAAGACAGACAAAGACAATGGAAAGATAAGCTCTTTCCATTCCATGACTAAAATAAATGGTCAAAATATTTAATTAGAAATGAGCCATTGACTCAATAAGATTCAGAACAAATACTCATCATTAGGCATCGTATTATGCCTAATGATGAGAGGTAGAAATCATTATACCCCTGCGATATTCAGAAATATATCAACAACATTAATTGTTGTATATCGTGCTGTTGTGTGCAACAGCATGGTATTCAGTATACAGACAGGCCGTGGTGTGAAGCACAAAGGGAACATCTCAGAAATGAGCGGGACCTTGTAGAACCTGAGCGCTACAGAAGTGGACATATATCTTTGTCAGAAGAAGATAAAGTATATCCTTTCAAGAATCTGCTCAGCTTCCGCATTCCACTGCAGATAACTAGAGTTCACTTCCTGGAGAGATTTACAAAACAGCAGTGAAACAGTTCTGCACACGGTTAATACATAGGGAGACTTTTTTTTTAAATTGCTACACTGTTTGTTTGTTTTTTACATTTAAGTTTCTGTTTCATAAGTGTGGCACTTAAAAATGGTTAAAGTTTTCTTATTAACTAATAATTGAATCAGTCCAAATCTTCTCCGTGAACACATAGATGCTACACTGCAGCACATGAAGTAAAACAAAGCTAAGCCTCAGCATACCTGCGATCCTGTCATTTAGAACCCAAATTGCTTGTTTTTATCTGCTGCCATCTTGTGGTTAAAAAAACGAACCACAGCGTGATAAGAGGAGAGAAAAAAAAAAGTCTACGTCCAACTTTCAAGTTTCTCACTTCTGAGTGTCCTTGAAATACCTCGCAGATTTGTTGACTCACAACAGCCGGAGCAAAATTTAATAGCGTAATGTCTACTCAACTTTCTCGCTGAGTCTGTAGGAGGCTGAAGTGCCGAAATGTGAGAGAATGAAAGCAATCCCACTGCTCAGACTGCTTGTTCAACACACTTCTAGTATCGACAAAAATCCTCACATAAACGTGGGAAATTTGTGCTATTAAAGCGTTAAGCCACTGTAAAGGTGAATCAAACATTTAAACTACTGTCTGTGCAACAGTGAGGCAACTCATTAAAATCAACATTTGTCCTGTGTTTAAGTCTCTGAGGATAAGCATAGTTACCCAATTTAAAACCACATTAGGATTCCATAATGCCTGGAAACTAACCATGTAGCTACCAATCAATTCAGTCAGAAACCACTCACAAACGTTCCTATTTATTTTTCTATTATGGTGTCCACCAGAAAACCTTCTCTTTCAGTTGGGACCTTCTCGATTTTAAATTTTGAGACGTTACCGCCACAAACGTCAATGTTTTTCATTGGGGTTTAATGTGAAAGACAGGCAAAAACCAACTTATAATTGTGCCACACATTCACCCCACTTTACGTTGATAACCTTAAATAAAACCCAGAGTAAACAACTTCCTTCCTCTAGTTGGTAAAAAGAGTCCACTGGTATGCAATTTAATCTCATAGAGGTCTTGTGAAAGAACACACCAGCCATATCAGGGATAAAGCTGTGCAGAAGTTTAGAGTCAGGTTATAAAACTATGTATAAAGCTATGGGTATCTAACAGAGTGCTGTTCCATCTGGCATCTAAAAATTAAAAGAGCATGAGGAAGCAAAGAGGCCAATGATAAGATAAGAGGAGCTGCAAAGATTCGCAGCCCAGTTGGGAGAATTTTTTTATAGAGGAAAATATTAGTTATGCACATCCTAAATATTCCTTTTGTGAAAGGCTGGTAAGAAAAAAGCATTTTTAAAAGAAAGTTTAAAAAAATTAAGTCCAATTAGCAGGTCGAATTAGCTCCGGTCTTGTTTGATGAGGTCAAAATTGAACAATTTTTGGCCTCCACACAAAATTAACACTGCATATCATTGTAAACTCATCATCAACACTGGTAAACATGGTGGCAACTCTATCATGCAGTGGGGATGATTTATTTCAGCAGGAACAGAGTTGATAGGAAGATGAAAAAACTTAGCCAACTTGAGAAGAAAACATGCTAAGTACTACAAAAGGCTGGACCAAAAGCAGAATGGCAGCAATCCTAATAATACAGCCAGAGCTTGAATGAAGTGGTCTAAATCAAAGCATATCCATGTGCATGACACAATGGCAGAGTAAAAGCACAGACCTGAGTCCAATAAAGAATTAATGGCAAAACATGAAGGTTAAGATTTATAGACAGCCTCCATCCAATCTAAGTGAGTTTTAGTCATTGTTCCATTTATTTTTTGTTGATCTATCACATAAAATCCCCAATTGAATACATTAGCATTTGTGTTTGTAACATGACAAAACATGAACAAGTCTTATGTTGATAAGCTAATAAGACAAACAGAAAAATAAATACATATCTGAATTGTAGCTACTGCATGTAAATTATTCTAAATACGCTACAGTCAGCAAAGTGAGATCCTCAGGTTAATGTTTGCAGAAAAACACCCAGGTGCTTCACTCGCACAATAAGGGAAAGCAGGTGCAAACATTTATGCCAACTCCAAAAGCTCATTCACAAAACCATCTTGAGGTCAGTCTTTTATCCTGACTGAACACATTAATAAAAAAAAGTTTTCTTCCTTCCTTCTGCTTATTATCTACTGAAAAGGTACGCAGGGAAAGTAAATAAAGCATTGCAGAGAACAATGTCTGTTAAGAGATCTTCTTCCAAACAAGCACAGCCCAACTTTACTGTACCAATTATTTACTCAGCAATTTCAAAATTGCTTAGTAATCAAACATTTCCCAAATTATCATAATACACAGTGGACTAGTACCAGAACAACTCCCAAGTTCAACACCAAAAAAGAAAAATATATATTTTGCTACAGTTTTCTATGTGTTACTCCTTTGTGGCTGTACTTGTGCATCCCTCTACAAGTTATCAAAATTAAGAAATTCAGCAATATTTTAACTTCAACTTGAGACAGCTGCTTTAGGAAAACGCATGGATTTAAGTGTTGCGTCCATTTCTGTCAACACCTTTGAGCTGACTACTGAAGTTCTGATTGAGGTCACCCGGTTCAGGTAACAGTGAGCTGAGATGCAGGAGAAGGACTGCCGGGGCTTTCAGTTGGAGCCCTGCAGATCCCAGTGTGCACGCTGCTTTTGGTCCAAACTACCTCGAAGGAATCAGCTGTGCTTAATGGAGTTTCTAATTGTCTGCCCTGAATTTCACAAATTGAGAGGTGACAAAAGGAGGCACTACGCGAAACAATGTAGAGTTTTCCTTGTGTAAACACTGGACCATTTTTTTTATGCCTTTGAAAACAGGAACAGTTATGTCACAAGTCAACAACTGTAGCAATGCAGTCAGCTGCCTCTGAGATGACTAAAGGACATAGGAGTGATCTCAGGCTTTTTGCCAAACAGGTAAGCAGTGGTTGTGTACAGATATGTGTGCGTGTGTGTGGGCGTGTGTGTGATTGCATGGATGACAGTTAGTGTTGATATTACTCGATGCAGTATAGCATATTGTGTGCATTTGAAAAGTAAGTCTGGTTCAATAAGAATGTGTCATATCCAAGTTACATCTCTACTATGACATGCACTGAACGACTTAAGTCATGGGTAGTTTTTGTTGTTTTAAGAGTCTGAATAGTAGTTACACAGAACAGATTTTCAGACATTTTATTTTATTTTTTCAACTAAATGACCGATTTTTAAGTTTGGTTGATCAGTTGTGACTTGAGCTCTGTAAAACCAATTCTGGCATAAAAAGTTTGAATTACTGCCCTGGAGTGCGTCTGCTATGTCGCTATCCACGGTGCTGAACCAGGCTGCTAGTTTTGGGGCCCTCTAAGGAGCGCTTTCTGGGCCCCTGAAGTTTAATAACTTGATCCCTGCATTGCCCCTTTTTTATTGGCTCGCTTCAGACGGAGCACTGTAAATGTACAGCCCGGCTGGGACGAAGTATCTGGAGCTCTCTGTGTCCTCTTGGTGCCGACCGGCAGAAGCCATCTGCGGCGGGCGCAGACTGCACACAAAACTCGGGACAAACGCGAGAAGCGCAAGGAGAAGAAAAGGCTCTCTCTGCTGCAGACTCGGAGGATGTTAAACACTCGAGTGTTTAATGAGACCTATCCACCCCCCCTCCTTCTTGCCTCATTCGCATCCTCTTTCCTTTTTTTTATATATCATTCTTTCTTTCTGTTTCCTTGTCCCCCTCTCACCCCCCTCTGTCACTCAAGAGAGAAAGCATGCAAAAGCAAAGGCAGCTGTTGAAGCTATGTTTGTCTCTCACCGTCGGTGATAGTGGTCGACTTCGATCGTTGTCCACAGAAACACTGCAGCATATGCGCTCCTTTCTGAAGGAATGGCCTCAGAATCCTCATTGATTTGGGTTGGTGGGAGCCCTTCCTCAATCCAAACAATTGGGCAGCGCTATCACAACACAGAAGGGTCAGGCAGCATAGCGTTGCCAGCCAGCCAGCCTCTCTCCGTAGGCTTCGCGGCAGCCCCTCAAAACGCCAGAAGGGCACAGTCTGCGGGACAAATTACGCTAAAACGAGGCATCTTGAGTGATCTCCCCCCCAACCACCACCACCACCACCCGTCTCTCTCTCGCTCGTTCTCTCTCTCTCTCTCTCTCTCTCTTCCCTTTCTAGTGCTAGCTCACTCTCCCACAAGTCTATCATTCGCGTCCTCAAACTCCTCTTCCGCCACGGCAAGGCAACGCAAGGACGTTACAATGTGCTCTTTTTTTAATTGTAGCTACATCCTCTGCCTCCGCATCTTTCCCAGCAGAGGACGTAAAAAGCAGGAGCGCGAGAGGAGAAGGGAGAGACTGCGTGGAGGAGGGAGGGACGGAGGGAGGAGAGGGAGAGAGGGAGGAAAGGGAGCACACACGCCAAAGTTAAACTGCAGGGGTAAAGTGGCAGGCCGGACACCAGTGAGGTAATGCGGAGCTAAGAGTTTAGAAGAGCCGCACAGATGTTGGAACCAGTGATCCAATAGGGTTTTTTCTCTCTCTCTCCCTCACTCTGTCTTTTTTTTTCTTTTTTCTATTTCCACAAATCCACTGGGAGCAAAACGCAGAGGCTACGTCAGCCGCAGTCAGATACCTTAAAGTCATCCTCGTTGTTTGATAGTAGCAGAAAGTTTCTGGCTCTGTCGCTGCGTTATGAAAGAGCCAGCAGTTACCTCATTACTGCCCTTCAGATTCAGTTAATCTTCACACATCAGTGAATACGTTGTGGCCACAAAACAATAAAATCCAATCATGTATTTCGTATGATCTCTTCCCCCTCTACAAATATGATTAATAACTAACCACTTATTCAAACTAATCAGTATTTGTTTCCCTTCCTTCCATCAAAACAGTGTTCCCAATTCTCAACCTGAGCTTCAGCTCGATATGATGCAGTCCATCCAATATATTATTAGCAAACAAAGCCTGGAAAATATTACACCCAATTACTAATTTAGTGTTGCAGTTCTGCACATATTAATTCTGTGATTGCGTTTGTTGTGTATAAATACCAACACAATTCATAGTATGCAGGTATTTCAGAAAAGGCTGAATGGTTTATTAGGAAAAAAAAGAATGCCAAGGTCATGGGGAAGTTGGGACAAAACAAGAGTTTAATAAAAACATTCATTTTCTCTTTACATGTCAGAAGGCAGACTTATCTAGTATTATCACTTAACAAATAATAATAATAATAATGGCAATGATTATGAATGGCCTCCCATTGTGTGTTCTGCAAAATCTATTAGAAAGTGCTAAAAGTGCTGTTTAAATTAAGAGTAATGACCTATGGCTTAAAGCTCAAGCTCTAGGATCTAGATGTGCATTTTGACCCATGATGACAATCCTGGGTTGCATTGGTAAAATGAAGTCAATAAGAAAATTTTACCACTAGAGGGAGATACAACATAAAATAGTTACTGCTCAGAGGCAAACGATGGGTCTAAAATTAGACGGCAACATAAGAAATGGACACCAAAAGCAAACCCAAAACAAAACGCTGTTTCTGGACACGGGTAAGTGTCAGAGCTCAATTTCCGCAGTATTTGTTCTAAAACTGCTGCAAATTATAGAAGTTTTCTACTTCCTCTTGGCGATTGTTGGGCAACACTGCACCAGGCACAAGGACAAGAAATTGCTACACAAAATACCACTGGAAAAATGCTGTAGTTGTTCATAATAAATAATGTACATTAAAGAATACGACAGATCAGCAGAAAGTTTTAACAACAGCAGCCATGCAAATAAGAGATCAGAGAGGAATAACGAGAAGCTGGGTGCAGCAGTGGGGAGGGGGGATGTGGGGACTGGTCTGACACCCTTTGTTCAGATCCCAAACCTGTCCCACTGCAAAGCCACCACTTGCAGGCTTTAGCAGAGAGCACCTCACATAGTCCAAGTGCATCAAAAATACAGAATCAATTTTAAATTAGGGAACAAATGTGGAATCTTCTGTGGAATATTTGAAAAAAAGTTGCCATTTCAGTGTTGTCTTTCTTTTTACATCCCAAATACCTACGGTAATCAGTAATGACTAAAGTCAAGCAATGTAAACCTAAACTTACATATAAGGGAATGATAAGAGAAAAAGATATGTTGTACAAAGACCAGTTCCTCTTCTTAAGGAGCAACCTCAAATTAAGTGTGCAGTGGTCAGAAAATGAGCATTGCCTTTCTCAGTATGTATTGTCATAGTTGATCTTTTCTTTGTGTAAAAAGTGATGTTTTAACTATACCTCTGCCATAAATTCAAATATACCCAATTAAAATCATATAACTGCATACAGGACAAAAGATGAATAAAAAGGCACACAATTCTTTTGTCTGACCACATTTATTTCTATTTTCTAAGTGTTTTACTATTGTCTAAGTGCTAGAAAATGAGGAAGATTTAATGTTTTTTTTTTTCTTAGGTCAGTTAGTTGTGGCCACCTTGTTAAAGCACAGCTTTTTAGCATTGCCCTCTGTTTAGGGAATCAGTGCAGGGTTTTATAAGGGTTTGTCCAAAATATTGACTTTCTTGTTCTTAAGCCCCTTTGTAATTAATTTGGTGGTTTGTTTAGGGTCAATGTCCATTTGGAAGACCCATTTGTGTCCAAGCTTTAAGTTCTTATTTGATGTCTTGAGATTTTGCCTTAATACTTCCATATATTGTTTTTCTTCATGAAGTTATTTTGTAAAGTTAACCAGTGTCTACTGCAATCAAACATCCAAACACAATAATGCTGCCAACTTCTGTACTTCACATTTGGGAAGGTTTTCTCAGGATGGCACAATTCAACTTTTTTTTTAACAGCAAAATAGTCAAGCTTAGTCATATCAGACTATAAGACAAGCCTCTGATAATGAAAGTCTCTCCACTTACAAACTGTAATCTGACACCAAATGATTTTTCAACCTATGTTAGTACCGAGTTTGTTTCTGAGTAAATAATGACAAGCTTTTCTCAGCTTCAGCAAGAATCTTCACAAGTTATTTTGCCGTGGTTTGAGGGTCGATCCACCCATTTCACATCAAAACACATTGATTTTTGGGAACTGAACTCATACATTGCATCAATATTTAACCTTTAGCATAATCATCTGGGCTTTCCCAAGTAGTAAAAAGGCATAGTAATATTACTGTACATAAACATCGTCACTGTCACTATTCTGATGTTTAGCAAACAGAAATAATTTCAGTCATCGTAAATGGCTAAAACACAAAAACCTGCTTTAATGTCAGACAGTGAGAAAAAAAAAAATTTTGACTTACTATCCAGCATATGTATAAAATATCTGGTTTCAGCAATATATAATGTGTCTGCATTTGAGCAAACTCAGGTCTGTGTTAAATGACACTATGGAAAGATGCTAAACAAGCCATTAGTCATTTCACCTTCCTAAATATGTCAGCAACAAGGAGGTTAAAATGTTCACCTTGAAAGGCGACACTACCTTTGTTTGAAGCGTAATCAAAATGAATTTTGCATTGTACTGTAAAATAAAATTTAAAAACAAGTAAACACCAATATAAACGATTTATTCTGGAGCTCCACTCCCAAGTGGTATCTATTTTGGAATGATCTTTTTTAATGATAAAATTGATGTTTTGTTTTGCTTTTTTCATTAGTACGTTTTGATTCATAAATAGGGACAACCTTGTAAGCTCTTCATTTTTACTTATAGATTCCAAGCGGCTAGCTCTATCATGGACTGTGCAGCAATTTTTTCATCTTCTGATGTCATCCGTTGAAATCAAACAAAATATGCACAAGGGTTGATTTCATAAATGAGATGTCATAGTCCAAGTAATAAATCTAATAAGGACAATAAAGAACACAGCTTACACATCTGAAGATAAAGGCCCCCCTCACAATTATGGACATATCCTCAAAACCGCTCACAATCCAGAGCAGTTGAGGTTTTATGCTCAAAACGTATGTTTTGGTTTTCCAAAACCAAAACGTATGCGTTTGAAACCATTTAAAAGAAAATTAAGTCTTTTTCTCACAGAGTTATCATCCTAAATTAAAATGACAGCAGTGCTACTTGTAAAAAAAAAAAAAAAAACAATAATAATTACAAGTGTATGGATGACTCAGTTGTTTGTAAGTGTTAGGAGCAAAGCTGCCCACAGTGGGGCATGCAGGATGAGAAAAACAAATCAACAGTTTCACCTGATATCTAGCGCATAAGAGTACTAGAGAACACAGGCTGGATGTGCAAGAATGATTACAAAGTATCCATTCAGACCACTGCACTGCAAAACAGAGACAGATGTATTCAACGCTTATCTTTTTAAATTTTAGGATAAGCTTATCTAACACCAACATTTTTCCCAGTAAGCTGAAACATTGCACAATATCTTGCAAATGTATTCACGCCTTCACACTAGATGCAACTTTTTTTCCACATTTTGTTCTGCTCCAACCACACATATTAATGAATGCAATCATTAATGAATTTAATCAATAAGGACAAAGCATCACATAACTGTGAAGGAAGAATTAGAAACCAAAATGATTTCTGGCTTTTAACACTGATGATTGCAAATAGAAATCTGAAAAGTATGGAATGTAAATGTCTTCATCTCCCCTTTCTCCAGTCAATGTTTTAACTTTCTCTTCGTTTAAACGTGGAAGTCTTTTGGGGTTTGTCTCTACCAACTTTGCGCATCTAAAGACAGATTTCTGTCTATTCTTTATTGCAAAAAAACAATGAAGTTCAGTCAAACTGGATGGAGAGCTTCAGCGAAGACAAACTCTTATAATAAATACTTAATTGGATTTAGGATTTTTTTTCTTCTTCTGCTTTTAGAATTTTATATTTTAGAAATAAACACTCTATATCAACATGAAAAAGACTAACTGCATTTTGATACAAGTCATTGATAAACCAGCTTCTCTGTTTTCTTTGAAATTCCAATTAATCATGAGTGTCCAAAGCTTTCAGAAAGGATAGTTCATAAATTAAGGATTTAGTTTTTAACTTTGTAATTATTCATGTTTAGTGGTATGGCAGCATACTGCACAGCACTCAGGTCTGTCCCACACAGCCGTTGGTGGAGCATCACCTAAATGTGGCCTAAAAATAACGTATGGAGCAGATCCAGGTAGCCTTTCTATTTGGTCCAGATCCAGCCTGGATTTTGAGAATTGCCAATTCAAACTATGTGATTGTGGATCTGACAGTCTGGCTGGAAGTCTCAAATCTTTTCAGAGCTTTTAAAAGGTTTTGGTCTTTGTTTCTACCTCTGACCAGCTTCCCTCACCCTGCTGAGGAAAAGCATCTTCAAGACATGATCCTGACACCACATGGGGGTGGATTCTGGGTTCAGGCACAGTGCTGTTTTTCTTACACACATAATGTTTCATGTTGACCAAAATGTTTAATTTTAGTCTCATCTGGCAAAAAGCACTTTCTTTCCCACATCTTCTGTGTCCTTTGCTTGATTTGTGTGAACTTCTTATGGTTTTCTTTTAGCAATGGCTATCTTCTTGTCAGTTTTCCATTAAAGCCAGATTTTTAGCGTGCGTAACAAAACTTTTCCTGTAAACAGATTCTCCTGTCTGGGCTGTGGTATTTTCCAGTCACTCCATTTGGTTCTCTGAATAATCAGCCTTTGCACAGCTTGTCAGTTTAGGTGCAGACATGTCTTGGCAGGTCTACAGTTGTAATGCACCCATTCAATTTTCAGATGATTGAATGTTTTATTACCTAACCCTGCTTTAAACTTGTCCACACTATTGTACCAAGTAATACATATGTTATTAAGCTAATTTCATTTTCTCTAGTAAATTTGTTTTTCACCCAAACTGCCCATGATATATGTTTGAATATATGGAAAATGTCATATAAAAGCCTTTTTTTTCTTTTCTTTTTTTCTTTTTTTTTTTTTTACATCAAAACGAGGTATACACTTTTGAGAACCACTGCACTTACAAAGCGTATTTGCTGTTTTTCCCATGTTAACATGAGATCTGTAATTGTATTTTTTAATTAATGATGCAGTTTGGATGTTGAAAGTTAATTGCCTCGTTGCCCCATCTAGCACTTGCTGTTCCAGAGGGATGTGTATTTATGGTAGTGTTCTCTGACTGTTCAAACTTTTGACCTGACAAAGATTCAAGCTGGATCATAACACTGTCCGTTCAATTAATTCAGCAGGATTAACTGTGCACACTGTTCTAAGTTTCTCTTCGCAGACAGACTTTGAGGCCCCGCTTTTCATTTTTGTTTAACCTTTTCCCTTCTGACAAAAATATTTAAACACAGTTATCAGACGAAATACATACGTATTGAATTAGTAACTGGACCTTCTAACCTTCTAACACGGCAGAACATTAAAAACATTATATCAGTATAAAAACAGTGGCTCTGTGAAGGCCTCAGAGGTGAACAAAAGAATAATGATGGCGAAGGAACACTCCGGACAGGTCAGGGATAAAGTTCTGAAGATTTTTGAAGCAGGGCTAGTTCATAAAACAATTTCCCAAGCTTTGAACATCTTATAGATATCTGTTCAATCCATCATCTGAAAATGGAAGAAGAATGGCACAGCCACAAGCACACTGAGACATGGTCATCAAACTAAGCTGATAGGAACGGCGGGGAGAATGTTAATTAGAGAAGCAGCTGAGTCTTAAATTGTAACTCTGAAGGAGCTGCTGAGATCCATAGTACAGGTTAATATTCTCCTAAAGAGTCAATTATTTGTTGTGAACTCCTCAAATCTCTCTTTCTGACAGAGTGGAAAACAGAAATATATTGTTGAAAGGTTGGTTTGGATTCACTTGAAGTGCACGTTTGTAAAGTCATTTTCAGTCATTGTTCTTGCAGCTGTATTAAAAATATACTCACAAAAAAATAGAGCATTGAAGGTGGTGAAAGGTGACAAGCTAGTCAGCAATATGCCATATTAGAATTTGGAATCATTTTCAAACAACTAGAAAACATGGGAGCAGAGGAACATCCCACATTGATGCTGATGTACAACTGACATGACATCACAACATCACAACACCCTGTGTGTTGTGATGTTGTAGACCAGAGGTTCATCTGAAAACGTCAGGACACTGAAGTTGAATACCGTTGTTGTAGGCTGTTGATACTGTTGTATCCCACTGACATGGACATTTTCATTTTGACTTGATTTAATTTGCTAATTAGTTCATTAACACATGTTGTTTGACACCTGTGTGGGGACTTGGTTTACTTACATATAGCACTTGGTGACATCTTTCTACTTTGGGAAATAGGACTGTTAGTGATAATTATTTCACAGAACCTCACTTTATGCATTAAACAAACAGAAGGGTTAGGGTTAGGGTTCAATGAAACCAAAGATGGACTTTTTTTTGCTTACATGCTAAACTAACTAGTAACAGAAAACCAACACCCCACTACACCTTGAACACCCTACAGTTCAACCAATGAGAGCAGCATCATGCTGTAGAAATGTTTTTCCTCAACACAAACCTTGGATCTAGTCAAGATAAGTGGAAATATTAAGGGACCTAAATAGAGAGTACTGTAAGAAAATCTGTCAAAGGGTCCTTAAAAATTTAGAACTTCACAGATGCTCTCTGAGCAATATGACTGAGCTTGAGCTTTGTTTGTAAAGAAGAATTGGGTGGAAAATAACCCTTTATCCATCAAAGATAATCACAGAACAACTTCCTGTAATAAGTAAAGCAAAAAGTGGTTCAAGCATTGGCTCAGATGGAATAAATAAAAATGCTCAGCACACATCTCAGACTTCAATTTGTAAAATATGTTGAATGGTGTTTGCTTGTTCTCCTCATGCATGTGTGGTTTCTCTCCTGGTACTCTGGCTTCCTCCAACAGTGTAAATACATGGCTGTCAAGTCAATTGCTTACTAAGTGTGTTCATGCATGGGTGTTTGCCCTGTGTATCGCTGTTTTGGTCTGTGATGGACTGGCGAACAGTTCAGGGTGACCACTTGTATAATTTTCCCTCCACTTTCCTCTTATACAATATTTTGTGCTAGTCTACCACAAGAATCTGATGTTTCTGGCTGTATTACGACAAATCGTGACAAAGTTCACAGGCTACAGCTATCCATGAGAAGCATTTAATATGCTATAAAGTATTGGCACATACCTGCATAACAACGCTGCACAGAGCTTAACTAAAAAGGTCACAATGTTTTGCCACACATCATAACCCCACGGTCCACTCATCTAAAATGATGCGAACACAGAGAAGGAACACAAATTCCGGTTGGAGTAAGGGCTTTGTATCCCTTTGGGAATGAGACCATGAGAATAAAATCCCGAGGCGGTTTTAAAGAAGCCTGATTGTCTGTGATATAGCAATGTAAGGGAAATGGAAAGTCTACATAAGACAAAAACACAAAGTCACCTTATCTCCAACGAGAGGTTTCACGGCAACTTTACAGAAAATCAGGGGCAAAAACAGGACAGAGCAACCATAACAGGCTAGCCTATTTAAACAAGGGCACTCTGCCCGTTATCTAAATATACTGTGCTGTTAATGTGTCTGATCTGTGTTTGGACCCCCATCTATTAACCGTGTAACACAACAAGGCAAATCGCTGTCGTTGTGTGACTCTACTGCAGCATCAAATTTTTTGTGATTTTTATTTATTTATTTATTTTCTAATGCAGCAAACTTTCAGTAGCTGCAAAACACGGTTCCTTTAGCCATTACTGGCAGAGTTGGAAAGCTTTGTCAACATCACGCGTGCTGATTGCTGAGGCCACAGCGCTGCTCTGCTCCGGGAGCAGCATACACACATACACACTCACATCGCAGCACTGGAGAAAGTGGAGAGGCAGCACTTTTCACTAGATCGGCTGACAGCACTGACAGAGTATAAGAAAAGGCATGGCGACCGAGTCGTTTACAACGCAAAGCACTCTGTGGGAGGGGAAAGCAGGGATCCTCAGATTCGCACAAAATGGTCATTTGAAAGCGGGAATGACTTCCAGCGTGCCGCGTACAACACGGGCGTGAATATGACACGGACCCGGGTAAGTGCTTCTAAGTGGACAAAGCAGTGAGCAGCAGACACCCAGCAGCAGCAGCACCGCGCTGCAGCATTCTGCTCTAACTGCCTTTGATCTGCTCGTATACATCACAGGTATTTTTTAAAAAAAATATTAATTACTGTTTAATAAATGCACCTTGTATTTTTTCTGCGTGCCACTAAATAACAAAGTGAAACGCGAGTCCGGATTTAAAACTGAGAGCCAGCTGCTCCTGCAACCAAGACACCCAAACCACATTTACTTTAATCATAAAGAAAAGCTCTTTCATTCTTACCGGCGTTTTTATCACTCATGTTCCCGCGCTTTGCAGAAGTTAAACACCGCTGGCTCTCTTCTTGCTCTTCAGTCAGGGCCGCTGATGCAGGTTGGCTCGTTTCATGCGATGTTCGGCCGAACTGGACTCCTCCGGAACCCTCTGCTTGTTTCGCTGGAGTGTCACTTGATGCAGAGCGGCTCTGTGTGAACTCCTGCTTCCTTCACTGCTGCTGTTTCTGAGAGTTTCAGAGTGAGGTGGACCGAGGGCTCAGGTAAAAATGATGTAGAGGGGAGGGACTGCGTGTGTGCGTGTGTGTGTGTGCGTGTGTGTGTGTGTGCGTGTGTGTGTGTGTGTGTGTGTGTGATTCGTAGGGTTGCAGCGCATGCAACGTGTGCATGTTGTTACACAACAAATGGAGAGTGAAAAGTAAGAATGTATTATATTATATATGATAATGATAACGAGTACTGAGGTTGTTAACTTTTCCTGAACTTTTTTTTTTTTTTTAAGCAGGGGCGCCTCTAGAAAGTTTTCGAACGGGTGGCCAGCAGGAGCCTTTCAGGGCTGACAAGCAAAAAAATGTGTTCTGGTTGCTTTCATAAAAATCGCAAAAATAACAAATATTCAGATTGATTTGTACAGTTGTGTTAATATACACTGTAAAACATCTAAAGGTGCTTTAATATGAAACGAAAGTTCACTTGAGCTGAAGTTAACAAGAAATTGGTCCTTTTTTTAAAATCCAGAAGTTAAATAAATTAATAAAACTTACTGTAAAATTATCTTTCACGCACTAACACATTTAGGTTCAAAAATATAAAAAGTGCCATATTAAGAGCAGTAGTTAGTAAACATAACTGAGTATGTCTGTAATTTTTTACAGAATAATATAATGATAATAGTATTATACAGTTATCAATAATATTTATTAACATGTTTTTATATATTCTATGCCTTAATCAACACATCACACGCAAACAGTGAGTGTTTTATTGCAAGGGAAAATTTTGTGATAGTAGCCAGTTAGACAGCTGACCAGTAGTATGCAGCAACGGGTGGAGGATGGGCAACTCTGCATTATATCTAATTTACACTCACTGTTGCTGGGGTGCAAAACAAGGGTGTAGACTCTACCTGTCAACTGCGTGTTACCACATTTTGGCTAGCAAGTTTACATGTTTGAAACCTTTTCTGCATAGCTCAAATGGCATTCACCAAGCAGAAAGAGCAGCACAGTGTAGTCTGGAAACGTTCATTTTCACTGCCACAGCTGTTTGGTGCACATCCGATATATAACATGTATATTTTCTCTCCATCTCTAGAAATTAATAAAAAGAAATAAAAAAAAGAACAGCAAAAGAGGGGCAATAAATTCTTGATGTGTTTAAAAAACTCAGGAATTGTTTTCTTGACTTCAGGAACAGTCCTAGCTGACCTAAAGCCTTGCTTCACAACTTTACCTCTCAGTATCTTTATTATCTAGCAGGCTACCAAAACGACAATGATGTACCAGTGAGTGCAGTGAAAAGTCACCACACTTGCTGACAACATATTTTATCAAGCATTTTTTTCTTTTATTCTTTTCTTTCTTTTTTTTAGGAAAGACATATAATATTTTGCTGAGGGACATCAATATTTAATATGTGGATCAGATCAATAGTGTGTTCTGGGCATTTGATGCTGTATTGTTCCTGTTATTTGATTATGCTGCAGTGGAACTCAGATACATATTGTGCACTATACACAGAGTGAGTGTACATTGAAAATAATTGTTCGGCACCTGTGTAATCGGTTTGTTCAAAAAGCTCTTGGGACTTGCTCGTGTTGCGTAATCAAATTGTCTCAGCACAGGCATACAGGATTTCTATGAGTGTGCTTTTTTCACATTAATTTCAAGTGCTCCTCTTGTTACACAATTACTCTTTTTTATTTTTCATTTGAAATTAAAAATGATGAAAGCTGCAGATCTGTCAGAAAATGTTGTTTTTTTTCCCCCTCATGTTTATGTTTATAACAAACATCGAGATTGAAATCTCCCTCTGACATCTGTCCAAAGAAAATCACAATCATGCACTGATCCACAAGATGTATGCAGGGAAAAACAGAAAGCAAGCGTGGTTTTATCTCACAGGCCCATTGATCACTGTCTTGGAAACTGCCCCGTCAGCACACTAATGGGACGCTATGACAACAGCTAGAGTTTCCTCTGAAGGTATAAAAAGAGCGTGCTGCTGGTATAAGATGTTTCTAGACTTTGCACTGAAATAGAAGCCTCAAGGCCAAACGGCCTTTAGCCTCATGAGTCTGTGGATGTAAGTCTTAGAACAAATGCAAGAGAGTGCGTGGGTCGGCTTTTTTTTTATTCAATCTGCATGGATACGTTTGCATTAGGGCGAACAGATGTCTAACACGACTGACAAGTTGTTCTTATTCCAGGCATCGCACTTCCTGTCACATGGGCAATGACGTGCCTCCCCCCTGTCTTGTTCTAAACACAGACTGGCGTCAGTTCGCCAGTGAATCAATGACGGGACCTGAAAGAAGACACCTCTGCGGGGTAAAATGTGAACTGCATTGATTGAAAAACAACAACAACAAAAAATAATGAAAAGGATGGTTAAAGGTCCTCCAGAATCGGACTAAGATTAATCAGTGTGTTCTTTTCGGTTACAATATCTCTTTGATGTGAATCCATGCATCCTTACTTCTCTGTTCCTGTGGCCTTCCCACCTCAACTTTTCCCATGTTCGCTGTTCTCACTCCTGCTCTGCTCATCCATCCAGCCTTTCCTCTCCCACATATCTGTGTCCTCCCCTTGCCCCAGACCTGCACCCACAGGATATCATCTGACTTCACAGCATGTCCTTGGTCTATACAGTGGCAAAGGCATATTGCTCTCCTTTCTTTGTACTCTGGATCTTTGCCCTGAAACTGTAACCCCCTCCTCCTCCTTCCTCCATCACCACCACCTTTTTTGTGGGTTTGACTGTATAATGCTCTGTTTAGCTATGGAAATTAGATTGTATTCAAATTTGTGAGCGGGATGTGCTGTCTAATTCTGTTAAGATGAATTGCTCCTATTGCTATATTCTTCCCCCTCCTCTGTCACTGCAGTTCTCTAAACAATTCTGTGTGGAGCGATACAGCTATGCAGATTTTGCATTGGAGTTGAGCCCTGCTCTGCAGACACTGCAGTGCAGCTTACTCAATGCAAATTCTACCCTTTTTCTTACCTATTTCTGGAGTCAGTGGGCAAATAAGCAAGAAGTTTGTGGAAGTTGTCCAAATGCCAATAGGAGCTCCCAGTGCCATCAATACAGCCCACCTACTGGCCAAGACTGCTACCATTCTGAAAGGTGTCAGAACAAACCTGCATAAGAAAAAGGATAAGGGTCTATTAGCTGCTATTATATGCAAGGTAGTGTATTTTTTTTTAAAGTTTTGCATTCAATATATTTTTTGCATGTGGCAGTAGGCTACATATGGATGAAAGAAAAAAAAAACACTTGTAGGTTTGACCCGCCTCGTTAAACCGCATTAATTGATTAGTCTTTTGTTTACCAAAACGTTTGTCTGAAGAATAAATTCTCCTTATCAGTTAGCTGACTGTCATATATTTCAAACAAGGAACATGCAACTGAACATGTAACTGAGTTACATATTATCAAAGATTATAGATAAAAATCGAAAACATTTATTATTTAATGTTTTATCTAATTCCCCAACTAATTCTGTTTAGGAATTAGATAAAGAATTACGCAACCAAAAACACAAAATATTAACGGATACAAACATAAAAGCATAACAAGGCCAATGTTATAAGCTCTTAGTTGCATTGACAGTTGATCAACCTATAAATAAATACAACTAAATTCCACCGTTTCTGAAACGTTGAAACAAGGGACCAACAAAACAAACAAACCATAAACAAGATAACATGCAAACTAAACTTCTTAGAAAAGTTTTTGACAGCTAGTTAAAGCTTAGGGAGTTTCAGCTTCTCATCAGAACCCTGCGTGTTTGGAAAGCCGCCCACGCAATTTCCACATCCCATTTCTAAACTCAGCTATTGGCGAAATCTTTGCATGATCACAACCAGTCTGAGTGACCTTCAGCTGTTTGGTTGCTGTTCTCTTGGATGGAAAGGCTTCAGCTTTATTGATGCCTTATGCAGTTTTTCACTCATAACAAGGTAACAAGCCCTAATATGTTGAAGTTTTAGGACATTGTCTTTGTGACAAGAGTAGCTAATTTGACTAGAATTCAAGTCGTGATGAAGACATTTTAAAATTGACAGGTTATGGTAATCATGTAATAAGTTAGTAAGGTGTATCCTGGAAGCCCTGCAAACAAAATGAGAATGAATTCTTTTGAAGCCAGAGTATCAAATTTATAGCAACCATTTAAATTAATTAATAAATAAAATGGATAACATTATCTAACTGTTTTAATTAAAACAAAAACAATGATTCCTAATGTTGCTAAAATAATTTGACGTATTACTGAAGTTGTAAATGTAAATTTATACCTTATTGCTATTATAATGTAGAAAACAGCAAAGACGATTTTTAAAAAATACTGCTGACTCGCAAGTCCACTTAGGCGAAACGTCACTGAGCATCACAACAGGTTTTCAAAATAAAAGTACCTCAGACTCATATCTAAGAACTGAGGAGACTATATTTATATAAAACTGTACAGCACTGGATCAAGAGACCCACTGCACTGAAAACCTCGTGGTCATTCCACCTAATATTGATCTCTGAACTCCTCCGGAGTCAAAACATTAGTATTGTTGTTTCTAAATAAATGTGAACTTGTTTTCTTTGCAATATTTGAGGTCTCAAAGCACTACGTTTTTTTTTTTGTTTGGTTTTTTTTTTTGTTATTTTCTGCCAATAAATACTACATTCTTGCTAGAAATTTCGGAGACATGTTGTCAGTAGTTCATAGAATAAAATATTGTTTATTTTACTCAAGCATATAACTATAAAAAGAAAAAATCAGAGAAACTGATCGTTTTAAGCGATCTCTTACTTTTTTTTTTCAAAGCTGTATGAACACTTTTTTACAAGCGTCCGTGAAGGCGGCATCAGTTCGAGTCTGACACGGGGCGGGGCTTCTAGCAGGAGGTCACAACAATCATGGCGTGCAGAGGATTTATCATAAAATGGGGCAAAACAGAGTTCTATAGATCGCCAAATACCTTTTCCAGATGCTCAAGGTGAGCAGTAAAAGCGGCGTTCAGTTTCTGTCAGAAGAATATTAAGCCTGGCAGGAGACGTGTGTGTCTAGGTTTTCCTCTCGTCTAGTAATGTTAAGTTACCTAACCGTTCTGCCATCGTAAATGCAGCTGACTTTGTTTGGGGTAGGAAACCGGGGTTGTCAGTGACATCGACATATATTACTGTTATTATTACTAATTTCTGATGATGGTCATGGTTATTCCATTGCGGTTGCTTGTTTTAGGCTGTGGTAAATGGGCTGAAGTACACACACGCTGCATATTATGCAACCCACATTAAATACTTCATGTGGTTGTAACCAGAGGAGATTTAAAATTTTGCCATTTAGTTAGGTTTTGAGACTGTACGTAAAAGTTAATGATGGAGTACGTGGTCCGCTCTTAGAGGTTGGAAACAAAACTTGGCATTGCTGTTTCAACAAATGCTTAGGGACTGTCAACAAATAGCAACACCTAGCTATTGACCAGACATACAACTGGCAGTTTTGTTGCTAAAATGAACATTTTCAGTGCCACCTGGACCCAATGGTTTTATTGTTGTTTTCTCGTTTGTTTGGTTGTGTTTTATGTGCGGTTGATTGAATTTAGATAATTTTCTAAAAACATAATACACTTGGCTGGTTTATTAGTTGGCCATTTTTCTTAGGTAGCTAATGGCGCAAATTGTTCAAATATTAGTTTAAGAATAGTATTACCTTATAGAGTAATGCGTGAGGTTTCTTCCACACCATGGCTCTCCATTGTTTTCATGACTGAAAATATTTCCAAAAACCCAAATTTCTCATGTTGTAAGCATAGGAAGTATAAGTAAGGAGAATGTAGTACCTTACTTACTTACTTACTTACTTACTTACTTACTTACTTACTTACTTACTTACTTACTTACTTACAGCGAGCCGACTGTGACTTCTAGCCAGCACTTTCTCTTGCATGTTAACAAGAGGATTTCAAACTACAGGAATGTTATTAGGGAATAATATTTAGCCTATTAAATACTTCCCTTTATAAATCTTCAGTATGTCTTCATACCAACCGATACCGTACGTAAAAGGTTTTGCTTGTTTGGGGTTTTTTTGGCACAGGCTCAACCCATACCAGCAACAGAGGAGTGGGTTCCGCCGGGAAGCTAAAAGGACAGATACCAAAATGGGAAATGTCAACCAGCAACAAACCAAAACGTCACCCCCCGAGGCTGGCCCACCAAGACCCCCGCCTCCTCCCAAAGTCCAACGGCCAAGGCTCTTTAGACCACTGATGTTCACAGTAGGGGTATGCTGATGTCTGAATTATAACTAAATATGGAGATGAAGTATAGTAACAAAAGAAGATACATTTTTTTATTCTCTTGAAACACAACAAGTCTTGTCTCTACTAATAGCACAGGGCAATTATAGATGACTTGGGGACATCCCCTGAATGTGCCATGGGGGAATCTGATGTATGAAATCAGAAGATTGTTAACTTTGATTAAATGCCAACATCTGCAAATTGTTGCTGAAATAATATGTAGGACAGAAGATGGTTGGTTGTTTGACACCATGCCAGTTTGCAGGTTGTTCCTTTGGTGGGGCGGCCATTTTGCAGTATGAGACTCTGAAAGCAAGAGTTCAAACTGCAAAAGATGGAGAAGAGTTAGAAAAACTCGTAATGGTAAGGATTTTACAAAACTGTTTTACTCTGACTACCATCACTTTTTACGTTTGCTAACTGTTAACAATCAGCTTAATTTGAGTCACTTCCCCATCATTTTGTTAATGAGGGTTCCCAGGACATGGCGTACTGGCACGACTGGTGGAACCAACTGTCCAGCTTCCAGAGGCAGCTCCTCCTCCTGGTGTCCATGGTAGATGACTTCTGGAGAAGCCTTACCGAGGGACAGAGGACTGCTACTGGTAGTTTTAACAACAGATATATTTTGGATCTCATCAATTTTGGACGTCAGCCTGTCTGCAAAGTCTTAAAAGTCATGCAGTTTCTTCTGAACATCTTCCAGGAATTATAGCTATAAACGCTGCAGTTCTGTGTTGCTGGAGGATCCCGGCGATGCAAAGAACTATGATTAAGTACTTCACATCCAATCCAGCCTCCAGTGAGTATGGTTGTTGTGGAAAGTTAAAAGTAACTCAAATACAACTGTAAGGAGTTAATTTGTTTTCTATGCTCTGCTGTTTGTCTTTTTTTTTCTCCTACCCAGAAACACAGTGCCTTCCCATGATTCTGTCTTCCTTCAGCCACTACTCCATTATCCACATGGTGGCCAATATGTATGTCCTATGGACGTTTTCCTCTGGTATCGTCTCCCTCCTAGGCAAAGAACAGTTTCTTGCAGTCTACCTCTCAGCTGGTAAGTGGAGCAAAGGACAGAATCAATACTGGCCAAGTATTAAAACAATAGAGCAGTTTTATTTTGACCTAAGATAAGATCTTAAGCCAAAATAGGATTTACTTACTTCTTATAATGTAATTTTTTTGTAGTTGTACAACTACAGTATTGAGAAAATATTCACTAATTATGTAGAAAAGGTAAGTCTGGTATTTTTTTTTTTTTATATATATTCTGACGGTTTTGTGATTAAACTCAAGTCAAAGGTTTTCATATGTATGGTCAATTTAGATTAGGCCGCATAGCTCATTCAAGATCCAATACTTTATGAACCAAACAGCAGCCTGGAGTTGGTCTTTCACATTTTTCATATTTTTGTTATTGTACTGTTCTAGCTACTGTGTGATGTATTCAGGCAGCAGCAATTTCCAGTCTAACCACTAGATGCCACAAAAGTATAACTTTTGCCCTTTAATATCCATTGTTTAAAATGTGACAATGTCCACAGACAGAATTGGTTTTCATTTACTATACATCTTTTTTTTTTTTTTTTTAATGACTGAAAGTGTATGCTGTTTAGCTGTTCTACCATGAAACACAAGAAGACTTCAAATGCATAATTTAAGTCAAAAAACTAATATTTATGATCATGTTATCTTCTGAGTGGAGCTGGAACTCTGGTCCGTTAAGGGGAAAAAGTTAGATTCTATTCCCTTTTCGCATCTTTTTAAGACATTGCAAAAATATGTTTCTTTTTTTTTGCAATTTCAGGCGTGATATCTACCATGGTCAGTTATGTTTGTAAAACCGCCACCGGGCGATTCTACCCATCACTTGGGGCGGTAAGAATGTTTTTTAACCTAATATTTTATTATGAACGGTGAAAAGATCGTGATCTATGACTTTGTTTTATTCACAGTCAGGTGCGGTCATGGCTGTACTCGCTGCAGTCTGTACAAAAGTACCAGAGGCCAAGCTTGGCATAATCTTCCTTCCTATGGTCACTTTCACTGCCGGAAATGTACGTTTCACAGTTTCTACTGTTGTCCTATCCTCTGTGTGTCAAAGGTCTCTGGATGTTTGCTTTTTCTTACATTAAATGTGTAATGTCACTCCTCCATTGTGTTTTTGCTGCAGGATAAAGATTTAAATCTGTGCATGAACAAAGCAAACACGTGTGTGAATGTGTGAATGTGTAAGTACGCATGACTGAATGCACGGCATTCAGCAGTGCCTTGTTTAGAATTTTAAATATCTGGTTTTTATTTGGTTTTTAGGCTCTCAAAGCACTTGTGGCCATAGATACGGCGGGGCTCATCTTGGGATGGCGGCTGTTTGATCATGCTGCTCACCTTGGCGGAGCTCTCTTTGGAGTGTGAGTCCCTGACCCTTAACCCTCTTTTCAGCTTTCTTTCCATTTGCGTCGATCAAATTTTGCTTCTTGATTGGTGCAAATGTCACTGAGAAGGGAAATCTACTCCTTCTGTCTCGTTTTAACCATCTCCTGGTTTGGTTTACAGCTGGTATGTGGCGTATGGTCACAAACTAATTTGGAGAAGGAGGGAGCCTCTTGTGAAGCTGTGGCATGAGCTTCGCTCTAAGGGTGGCAAGGGATCCAGACCCGGAGGTGGGCCGGAGGTCAGACGTGGCGGTGGAGGACAGCCGTAACCCTACCTAAAGATCCCTGGAGTTCTTTACCAACAGGAATTCTCTGGTCATGGAAAAGATCTGGATGTTTTCCATTTGCTGAAGTGGGTTGTTATTTTTCATGAATAAATATTAAAATATGCAAACATCTAATCTGTTCAGTTTCAACAGCGAGTTAAAGGTTTGTTTTAATGGGGCCATATTGGCATTTTAGGTGCTTCCTTCCTAAAGCGTGGTACCGCAGTTTGTTTCATTCTAAAGCTTTGATATAAGTTTTAGAAACGTCATTGCTGGGTTTAAAAAATAAAAACATAGAAAAGTATAATCTCTGATGCACAGAACTTTTTTTCTTGTTTGGATTTGTTAATGAACTACCAACCATAGTTCTGTCCAGTCACATGAAACAAACGTGATTTATATTTGTTTGCACAGATGAATGTTTTGGATTGGTTCTGCCATCTTTATTATTAGAGGCCAAATTTGTTCTGTGTTGTTCTAATTATGCTGCCAACAGCCATCTTGTGGACAGAGAACAAAAATAACATTTGATTTTGGGTAACTGTTGTTGTACTGCAAGATTTAACTTGACGTTTTGCTACATTGTGTATACTGTCTTAGTGTCATTTGTCAGAAGTGGTATTTGCCCAGTTTTAAGACTAAGTCACAACAACATATGTTGCAATGTTTTGACAAGTGAAATCTTAGAATCTGAAAAGGATGGACTTTCTTTTTATTATCACTGAATACATACATTTTCTTTGACATAAAATGACATCTAAGTTAAAACAACCAATCAAATTCTCCTCTTTTGTAAAGCTGATTTTATTTATTTTTACATTCTGCTATCTCTATTGCTACAACACAATATATTCCTAATGTTCTGTGTGACTTGCTCCCAACTAAGGATGAGCAGAAACTTTACACCTTTGGAGTAATTAACATGACTTTAAGATTTTTTAATGGAACACTGCCATTTGCTATATACAGATATAGCAAATGGCTACAGCCTAAAATTCTTCATACTTTTGGTAATTGTTTTTCTTCCCTGGATATAGTGTTTGCAAGTAGAATGATTAGGATAATTGAAAGGAGGCCCACCAACTTCAGACTTGGAGCTCATCACCAAAGGTAAATCATGAAAATAGCAATGGAAACTTTAAAAAAGTTGTTCAGTAATTATAAGGAGTTCCTGATTGCTGTAACACCAATCAAGATTTGTCCATTGATTATTGAGATGGGGAATAAATCTGTGGCGCTAACTCATTAAGAGTGAATAAAGTATTCCTTTATTTTTAACTGTTTCACAAATAGGACAGAGTCCTTTAATTTTCTGGACCTGTATTAAATTTCATTTTTTTAAAGAAATAACTAAATACCTGTATATGAATAACTCAGGTTTTTAAACCTACTATTCCCTTTGAATAATTGCAGTTTAGCAAGTGATTCTATCAAGAATAAATTTTTACATCCGACTAGTCTGTGTTGTCATCACTATCCTGCGATGAGAACTACCTTCGGATCACACGAGACAAAAAGCATCAGCTGATTAGCATGAGGAGCGTTAAGCAATCAAACAAGTCTACCAAACTCCTCAACAGTCTCATCTCTTACTTCAGCCCAAATCATCCATTTGTAACTTCTTCATCCCCTACTCTTGTGATTGGCATAGCTTGGGAAACCAAACTGGGAAACCATGAGGTTGGAGTAGCAAAGCGGCATGAACCCGTAGATCTGCGCCAGCCGGTTCAAACAGTACGATCTCTGGAGAAGGTGCTCAGGACGATGCCACATTCCCTGATATCCACTGCTGGCATCTTTCTCAAGGTTGCGCAGGTCCACAGGCTTGACAAAGATCCCTGAAGGTCTGCGGACTGTGCCTGAATTTGAGTGTTTTATTAAATACAGAGCAACAGCAAAGTTCACAGCTATATCGTCACAGTTTTGGGTTTTGTCAACTAGGGCGTGTACTTCTGTAGGCTGATCCTGGAACAGTTGTAGGTAGCGCTGATGGAAGAAGGCAGCACCGATCAGAACCATGGAATACCTGCAGGGAGAACAGAACTAAGTAAGAGCAAACACAACCAGGATGCCAAAACAGGAAAAACTGAAGACAAATGCAAGGACAACTTACATGTCTCCTCCAGCCGCTTCTGGATTCTGCAGCTCGAAGCTGCCATAACTGTAAACTCCTCCAGCTGTTGAGACGTGTTTCCGAGGGACAAATCCAACTATTTGGTCTGGAAATTGCTTCAAGATATAGAAATGTAATGCTCAATTATATGACTAACATAGTAACACAGTTACTTTATAAAGCCTCAGTTTTAAGACTGGAAATGTTTTTTAATTTAATAGACAATTAATCTTATTACCTTCCACACAGAAAAAGCAAAAGTGATGTCAGGAACACTGACCAGGGTGTCATCATCCAGCATTAACACAACTAAATGGTTGAGAGAGAAAGAATCAGAAGGGATCAAAAGGAAAGAACACTCAAATACTAGGAAAAATTGACAAAAAATAAATAAAAAGTAGAGATTCACCAATCAACCTTTCCAGTCAGATTTCCATTTTTCTTCAATTAATCAACTCCACTTTTTTTAAATAAAGAGCTATAATATAAAAGAAAATAATGTGCAGCAGGTGCTTTGATAGAATTAGTAGTTTACTATCCAACCAAAAATTACAAACTACAAGAATACAATTATGCACGTCTCTAACTTTCACGTGATATAAAAAGTGCATCAAAGTGCCTCCTGTTGGTTGGTTGATTGAGTTCACAGTTTTATTATACAATAAATATGGGAAAAACTCAGGATCTTTGGTGTTTGTCTTGGCAATAATTTAGTAGTTGATCAAGCAAAAATGGTCTAATTCCAGTCTCCGGTCTGTTGAATGGCACGTCTCTGGTTAAAGAATTAAATAAAAAAAAAATTAAAAAAATCTATGAATATTTTACACATTGCAAGTTAAAAATTCACTGACCATTGGTGGCAATCTCAGAGAACGGTTGTAGCCTGTTGCGCATTTGGTTGCTCGCCTGTTCTTTAAAGACCACCCGGACTGGATGAGGACCCAGGGATTCCCACAGCTTTGCCGGAGTCTGCTCCCTGATGTTGTTCCAAACTACGATGATCATCTGAAGATGAGGCACTGCCTGGTAATGGTTCAGGAGTTTAAGTAAAATGTCTGTGCGGTTGTAGGTTTGGATGATGATGGTAAACTTCTCTTCTGGGGCATCTGCAGGTTCACCCAGAGCAGGGTTTCCCTTTGGCGGGGCTGCTCTGCGCAGTACCCCCAGGACCCCGGCAACACCTCCATGCTCCTCGGCAGGGGGCAACAGAGCTGTCAAGGCTGCTCCGATCAAGAGGATCAGCAGGAGTGGAAAAATGATACACTTTCGCCGAATTCCAAAGCAGCAAAGCTGAAGCCTGCAAAGAGGAGGAGACATAAACTGAGTTTTCTTTTAGAAAAAAACGTAATGCACTAACTGAATGCAAAGTTTAATTTTAATTGGTAATCATGTGCGGTACACAGCTGCAAACATAATTTCCTGACCCTTTTTCATCTCACAAAAGGAATGGGAGCTTGGCAAAATACAATTTTCGCCCAGAGGCAACTACATATCATTATGGAAAAAAAATTGTCTTCAAACAAAGAAAATTCTGATGTTTGCAATAAGGTAGATATTATACTCTGTAGTCTACACGGCCTACTGTTACACTGAATTTTGCTCGTCTTATTTACTAATAAAATTGACATATTTAGTTTATGTAGAAGATAGAGCAGACGAACAACACAGAGAAGTATTGAGCACATTCTATGCTAAAGAAAAAGCAGGGGCATATGCAGCAGCACCTTTCTCTTGTTTCATTTGCACACTGCAGGCAACAAACCCAAAAAAACGTTTAAAAATATACTTAGAATACGTGTATTTGTAGCATTTAAAAAAAATAAACACACTTGTTATTCCTAATCCTAATGAGCTATATTATAGAATATGGATAAAATAGTTTTCCTTTGTTGTTCTGGCATTCTGAACAACAAAGGATGGGTCAAATCAATACTAAAATATCAAGAGTCTCATGCACTGATTTGAAAAATATTTCTCGCTATTTGTTTTCGTGACTGCTCATATTTCTCTGCCGATGCTGTGAACTTTCTCCTGTGTATTGCAAATGTTTCTCTCTGTTGAGTTTAGTGTTTTCACATCTCACTAGAGAATATTTTCTACTCTTTTATTTATAACTCACCTCATTTTGTTTGCGTTGAAATCATCTCGTTCGGGTTACTGTGTCGCCATATTGGTTGCGTAGCTATGACGTAACTAGCTGACAAGAAAAAGAAGACGAAATGTCTGCTTTTAGAGACAGACGTGAAAAAGTGGGTTGAGCCACACGTTGGAGCTCAAAGGTGATTGGAGAAAATATGTGGGAGGTTTTTTTATGTAAGTATTTTAAGAGAACTCTACAATCTATGTTGTCTTGGTTTGTTGGATAATACCGGAAAAAGACTCGGCAGACCTAAGTCTCAGCTGCATACATACAGAGCACAGCTCAGTGTATTCAGACGCGCAAGTGTACTTTTGACATAACAAACGTAAATATTAACTCTTTTTTTTCGGATCCAGGATTGTTTAACGAAAATAACAGAGAAGCATGCCGTTATTTCCAGCCCTGAGCTGTCCCACAGTCCAACTCTTCAATGGTCTGGAAATCCCAATACTTGGATTAGGTCTGTATTAGGTTTAAAATGTGACAGTTAAAGTTGGAAGATTCAAAAGAAAAATGTTTAGAATATGTTCTCATATTAAATTGTCTTTGGGTTTTTTGCGTTATATGTTCATGTTGTCTAATTTGCTTTGAAAGGCACAGCTGCAAGTTCTCTATCTTGTCACTTTCTGTTATGTATGTGCATGTTATACTGCAGTTGTCCACTGGGGACAAAGAGAGTGAGTTCTTTTCTGTAGGCAGCAATGTTCTGAAGAAGAAGAGATGGAACCTGTGAATAAATTGAATACATCTATCTAACGAAAGGATGTGTGGTTAATTGTGAATATGAGTACTGAAGAAGAAAACGCAGCAAAAATTAACATAATTTTCGAGACAAGTTTATTTGTAATGCTCTAAATATTTATACGTTTTTTTGCAAAGCCAATAAATACATTGGTCCAAAACAATTCCTCTGATCGATACTCATCCAGAATTGTGATTTTGGTCTGTGTTTTTAACAACGTTTTTGCTGAAACACATGAGGGTGTTGGAACAAGAATTCTTTGGTCTCCTGTTTTTGATGCTGTTGTGCATCATCATCAAGAAGACCTTTTAAAAGATTTACATTAACAGCCTGTAAGACAAAGACAGTAAATTCTCAATAGTATTTCTTTATTTTAAAAACAGCTGAGAGATCAAATCTTCATTGAATGCCACAATGTTCTGCATCTGTTTTGTTGGCTATATTTCTTCTGGTGCATGTTTGGTCTCATCAGAGATGTTTTTGTTCTTTGACTGTCAGGTACATCTTACCATGGCGGATACTCACATGATGCCATCCTGTACGCTCTCACTCAATGTGGTATTCGCCACCTTGACACAGCAAAGCGGTATGGCTGTGAGGAGAAGCTGGGCAAAGCTATCAAAGAGAGTGGGCTGCAACGAAGTGAACTATGGCTCACTAATAAACTCTGGCCTGGGGACTATGGATACAAAGCTGCAAAAAGAGCCTGCCTGGACTCTTGCACAGCAATGGGGGTTGAATATTTTGGTATGAGCCGGGTACAATTGATATAGCTTTGTAAAACAAATGTAATAGTCAATGTGTTGTCACAAAGCCTCTCTAACAACCAGCCTTTAGTAATAAAAGTTTGCTTTCTTTACCGTCTTCATCTTTTACCTTTGAATAGATTCTGACATCTTCTTGCTTGTTTTTGGTTTGCTTGTGTAATGGTTAGGTTTTCTCTTGCTTTTTAGATCTGTACCTGATGCATTGGCCAGAGCCATTAAAACCTGGTTGTTCTAACAGAGAGATTAGAGCTGAGACATGGAAAGCTCTGGAGGACCTTTACAAAACAGGTAGAAGGACTTGATGTAAATATTAAACTGATTTCACAGGGCGCAGCATGTCGCAAAAACGTTCCTCATGCTGTTAATTTTTGCACCTTCCTGAGAGTTTCTATTATTTCAGCTCATTTTAAAACACAATTTGGAACATTTTCCAACTGAGACTTGGACCATGTGCCGCTTCGGTAATATTTAGTTCACATAACAGGAACTTTTTAACGTGTTCTTTAATTAGTAACTATCCCAAGGGAAGAGTTGTCAAGTCGACTGATTTCTCAAGCCTATGTATCAATCTGAATAAGTATCCAAACCAAATCTAGTTTAACACAACAAATGTAATGCATTTACCTAATGATCTCCAGAGATTACAACTCCACTTCTTTCTCAGATAGCTCCATCTGAATGTCCGTCAGCTTCTTCTAACTTGTTTGCACAATTGTTTTTCAATTTTAATTATGACTTTACTTTACAGATGTTTCCCAATCATAGCACAGACTCCTGTGCTTTCTTCTGTCTTCTGGAATTGTATCTGTAGAGCCAGAACACAAACCTAGACATAGGGCAACGTTACAGCTATAATCTGACCTTATCGTTGCAGGGATTTGTCGTGCTATTGGGGTGAGTAATTTTATGGTCCACCACCTGGAGCAGTTGAAGGAAGACTGTAGTGTCGTGCCACATGTTAACCAGGTAATTTTCCCATTCGTTCAGTTCATTTAAGTGTATTTATTCTTCAATTAGAGGATTACGGTAGATTAGATTAGATTCAGGATTGGCAAACTTTTAAGATTGTTCTGTGGCTCCCTGCAATATTTTTTTAAATGGTCTTTTTATAGATGCCTCAAAACATTGTCCTGCTTATTTAATAACTTTGCCAGGTGGAGTATCATCCTTTCCAACAGCCCAAACACTTGATGGAGTATTGTCGGGAGAATGGGATCGTGTTTGAAGGCTACAGTCCCCTGGCCAAGGGTCAAGTCCTCAACGATCCTGTTGTGCAACAAATAGCAAAAAAGCACGGACAAACGACTGCTCAGATCTGCCTTCGCTGGAGTATTCAGGTAGTCGCATTGTCTCACTGCCGCTGTGGTTTTTGTATCTCTGCGTGTTGTTAACCAAAGTCATATTGTCTGAAAATTATTCCCCAGAATGGAGTTGTCACTATTCCAAAGTCCATAAAAAAGAACAGGATACAGGAAAACTGCCAAGTGAGTTATGAGCCTGTCGTCTTTTGAGCCTTCTTAATATCCGTACACTGAGGAAAGATTTTGGTCTGGTGAACGAAGGATGATATTTCTATCAATTATACAGTTTTACCTTCTAAATGATGGGCTCTTTACCAGGCTCTAAAGTGATTTAATCTAAATGGCACAACACAGATTTCACTTACGATAAATCACACTAAAGATTTTCTGTTTTATGCCAGTTAGGATGTCATAATTTCAATTTTCCAAGTTTTCTAATAATAAGTAAAGTTAATATTTTAGTTTTCTTCAATTTCAAAAGTTTACATAAAACTTAATTCTTGTTAGAACCACCTTTTAAACTGCAAATCCTAGGTCAAAAATTACATCTTTCTGCAAACATCTCTCAAAGATTTGATGAAATTGTAGCCCATTCCTCCTGACAGAACTATTTTGAGGTATTGCCTTAAAATACATCCAGAAATGTGCCTCCGTTTATTAAAAAAGTTAAAATTAGAACCTTACAAAGTTCTTTAAAAGGCCTAGTTATCTTTGACCTAATCTTTCAAATTTAAGTAACGAAAACAGTGATAAAACTTCTTTTTCTAGGATTTATTTTGCATTTCACTTTCTGCCATCTTATACACAGGTGTTTGGGTTCCAGCTTGAAGAGAAAGACATGGTAGCTTTAGGAAATCTACATGACGGACGGCACGTAAGCTGGGATCCTACAAATGTGGATTAAAATTTACCAGGAAAAACAAAAGGAAGAAAAATCCCGGTCATAACTTTGTGACAGCTGGAGAAACAGTCCTTTTTATGTGACTTCTTGTAGGAGGCCACCGATGTGGATTTCTTTTAAGTCTTAACTTCACATGACAAACTGCATGGGAATTCATTGTGGTTAGCATACTTTTTGTAGTTTTACCTCCTTTAAAGTTTCATATTTAAAACGTGACGATTGTACTTTTTTGGTATTATTTGAAGTCGATTATCTTCAATAATTGTTGCAGAACTTCCATCATTGGATACATTTTTAGAAAAAATCTTCAGATCGTGTACATTTAGTGTTGGGAATAAATTTTATGTTTTCAACCGTGTCAATTAATGTAATAAATAACACTCTAATATATTTGGTTTACAAAGTTTAAAAATCAAGAAAATTTACCAGAAGTAAAATACACTTATGTGCTTTAATATTTGGTATATGATCAATTTTGTAAATATCTCCATCGTAATTGATGGGAATTAAAAGTGTAAGACATTTAAATAAAAATAAAAGTATGTTAAGTGTTTCATATTTTGCAGAAATTTGGGAAATGTATGCGAGTTGTTGAACAATCTAGAACATGGTTTATGCTGTAAAAGGTTCAAATTGAATCATCGGCTTTGAACACACAACCCATACTGGGCCTGAACAGAAACGTCTGGAGCAACAACCATTGGAAAAAAAAAAAATTCTGGACTGTGTGGAAGATTACTGTAACTTCAGTAACTCCTACATTTCTCTTTAACCTTTAAGGACACAAAGGGACGAGAACAGTCTTAGTTAGCAATATCATTTAATCTTTCCCCCTCAGAATCACTGTTGCACATAAGTTACATTTTGTTTTTTTGTTTTTTTCAATTTCACAGGTTCTTTTTTCCTTTCTTCAAACTTCCAGTTTGAGCTCCCTCTCGTATCAAACAAACACAAAAAAAAAAGAAAGCAGATTGTATTATACAAAAATGCAAACCAATTTTCACACAGTGAATTCTCTTACAAAGTCATAAAATGGCGTATTAATGGCTACATCCACATTGGAGGAAGATAATTCTAGACATTCCTTAATGGAGTATAATATACATATAAAAACCTTTTTTTTTTCTTGCTGAAATCAAACCTGTACCTTAATTTAAGAGATATTTTACAAGGGAGTAATAATATAAAAATCCATTTGTGAATTTCCTCAGAAAGTCTGAGAATAAAATGTGAGCCTCAAACAGCAGTAACAGAGGTCAGTGGTCAAGGGTGTGGGTGGCTGTTTTATCATCAAAAGAGTGTAGGCAGCAGTTTCACTCAAAACAAAACACACAAGATTGAAATTAACATCTTTGCCATTTACTATAAAGTAAACTTCCCTCATACAATCACTGCACAAACGCTCTGCTAAGTGAATAGGTGTTTTAGGCTCATTCAGACCTGTGGTGACCCATCAAGCAGAACAAGCTTTTTGGTAGTTTTGGCTTACTCAAACTTAGAGCTCATTGGTACAACTCTAAATTGTGATGTGTTAATTTTTTTTTTTCAGACCTAATGCTCCTTGAACAAATAATGTAAAAAGAGCATTACAGAGGAAATGAGAGCTAATCTGTCAGAAGAAACATCCTGGTTATTGTCACTGGAGCGGTAGTGGGGCGAAGGGGAGCGCAGACCCAAACCTGTTCTAAAATCTCAACACTACGACCAGGTACAGCACAATTAAAGGGGAGTAACCCAAAAAAAAAAAAAGAAAGAAAAAAGAAATGAAAAAAATACAAAGAAAAATGAGGGTACGTTTCCTACAATACAATCTATCACACACGAAAAAAAAAAAAACATCTCCATATAAATTTCTCCAAAGTTACAGATTTTTGTCTTCTTCGGAAGCATATTCTATAAAGAACAACTTTGTTTGAACACAAAAGATTTAAGTGAACACACATCAATGCACACAGAGGTCCTTCGTCTGGGAAAGGATAAAGTCTGTGTTGGCAACCAGTGGACAGAAAAACAAATAATAAAAATAAAAACGAACAAAAAAAGAACAACATTTAGCTGATTCTAAGTAGAGATCATTTAATATAAATGCTGAGCAAGTAGAGTAAGAGGTGGCACATTAATAGTGCTTTAGTATATTAATGTATGTATACATACTCATATGTATAAGTGAGCTGTGTACCTAAACAATAAATGTAGCAAGGAGCAGCCTGAGGCTTTTAAGTGTGGATGGAGAGAAAAAAAAAAAATTGCTATCCTTGTGCTGACAAATTAAAAGAGGCGCCCTACAATACCTGATGTTTATGCCTTGAACTGATCCATCAGTGATCAGGGATTTGTCCGACAGTTTATAAGCAAAATGAGGGCTCAATATAACAACTTGACTCAGAGCAACTCTTTATCTTTTTAACCGTTCGAGCACATGAACTCATGCTAATTGTTTACAGAAGGCAGAGAGCTCCGTGTTGAGAATCAGTGGTAAACAGTTCATCTGTTAAAGAAAGAGCTATCACAGTAGTAATGGTGGTGACGAAGACAGCAAGGGATGGTAGAACCAATATTAAATTGACTTCTTGGTCAGTTGTCGTAAATGCACTTCAGGACAGTTTGGAAGACGCAGCAGATTTGTCTCCTCAGTAACCAACACTGCCGTTCTTCGAGCTGTAAACAGGTTTTGCAATCCGTTGTTGAGCCTCAACAACAGGATGATTTCCCCAGGATTAGCAGAAAATGCAAATATTCTAAAGAAACGAGGGCACGTTTTCAGCAATGCTTCAGAAGGTTTTCAGGAGATAAGCTGCACCGCCCAAAATTGTAACAATGTAAAGCAAACAATCAAAATTAAGCAAAGCAAAAAAACAAAACAAGGGAAGGCAACTTCATAGAAGTTATGAGAACAAGTGACAAGATAATCCCAATGGGGAGGCCTCTGTGTGGCCAGAAGAGAAGCTCTGGTGAGGGAAATGCTTTTGATTTTTTTTTTCTTTTTAATTAGCCTTAATTTCAAGAAAAATGTCATATTTTATTATGAGCCAGGCCTAGCTGTGCTCAGAAACGCAGGCAAAAGGTGCTGAACGTAAACCACGTCAAGGTCACACCGCAACCAAGAGAAGCACCGACTATTTCCCTTATCGAAAAAGAAATCTCATTATCAACACAACTGCAATCTCTAAAACAGAATGCTTTCATTAAATAGATACTGCTTTCAAGTATGAAATAGAAATTATGCTGTTCATAAAATTAAATAATAAAAATTATACTTCCCGAAGAAATGCATTTCTAAAAAAAATAGCACCCTGACGTGTCCATTTTGGCTGAGTAACTGGTGAAATTTCTGCGTTTTCCCTCCACAGACGTCTGCATCTGGCCAACCTCTCGCTACGATTTTGGGGGTGAGCGCCAAGCCACACGTTAGCTCTTTCCTATATTAAAGCCACATTAAAAAACTAAACTTTGAGATACGCTCCTTGAAATGTATGTGATGTGAAAGTGCTTTCTAACTTGTGCACCTCTGCATGTAACCCTTCAAACTACAAGTACGGTCCTACGGGCAGCACTCGCACCACCCCTGTTTTTTTGGGGGGAGGGAGGGATGGTGGGGAATTCAGTTTAATCCTGCTTTTATGGCATTTTATCAATTTTAATAAATATACACATGCTGCCATCATCACCACCATTTATTTTTCCTGATGTATCAATTTTGAGCCTTGTTAATCAAATACCAGTACAAAAAAAAAAAAAAAAAAACAGAAAAGAAAAAGAAATAACACACAAGAAATGTTATTATATGCTCTGGTTTCCAGGCAAGGAAAGTCATAAAAAAGCTCATTCACAGAACAAAAAGAAAGAAAATCATCACGGCAGATACTGCTCATCTTCTAAATAGAATGGGTGTATGTGTGCCTGTGCATGCTTTTCAAATGAGCATCTTGTATGTGTTTGCATGTGTTTGTGTGTGTGTGTTTGTGTGTGTGTGGGCGTGTACATAAGTGTGTGTTCCTATGAGCAGGAGTGGACAACACCATTCTTCTGCATCTCCGAACCAGCAACAACTGGATCAGAACACATGCTCAATGCAGCCGTCTTATTGGTCAGTGACAGCATGGACCCGCCCACTGCATTTTCTTGCAGGCTGCTGGAGCCGTTGGACACTTCGCTGGATGAAAAGTGGAGAGAGAGAGAGAGAGAGAGCTGTATGAGCACATGTAAGAACAAAAAACAGAAAAGATGCAAGGGGGGAAAAAATGACATATTAAAAGACACCAATTTCTGACGGGGGCTTTAAGCTGCATATGCATGTCAAGGTGTTTTTATTTCCTTGCTGCAAAAACGTCACAATAAAATGATTCCTATACATAGCAGCAGAGGGAAACCATTTAATTAATTACCTCCTAAACCTGGCAGGGGAGGTTGAACAGAAAACTGCAGCGACTTAATAGAAGAGTGTAGAATTTGGCCCTCTGATAAAAAAAAGGTTATACTCACCCGAGAGCCAGAGAGATTTCTTCCAACTGGTTCTCGTGCTCTGGTTGTCCATTCTCTGCAGACTGCATTTTGTACTGCTGGACTTCATGAGCTACTTGGTTTTCCTGCTGTGGGCAGAAACAAAATATATACGAGAACAAAAAACTCCCATCAGTGGAGGTGTCAAATAATGTAAGATTTGTCAAGCATCTGTACTTAAGTATTTATTTTTCTGTCAATTTCTTACTTTTACTCCTAATATCTTAATTCAAATATGTGTGCTTTCCACTTCTTAAATTACTTTCATGGTGGGGGGGAAAAAAAAAAATGACGTGAAGCCATTTTAAAATCTCCACCTCATGGACAGAAAGTTTGTCAAAGTGGTAGTAACGCAACAGTCAGATGCATAAAACACCAAAAACAGAAGAAAAACACATTTGTGTGTGAGAAAAACATGAAAGAAGTAAGATTGCAAAATAAAGGGAAAAACTAATTCTGAGGAATTCCCCATCAACGGTCTTATTTAAATGATAAGACCGCTGATATATCAGCTCATACATTTCCATGCTGTCTGCTCAACGAAGGAACAATTTGTGGCAAATGCACCGTTTTATCGACCATGAGCTTCTGGCGTTCAGGAACTTGCCGTCAAATCTTCTAAAACACAAACAGGTAAGCTTGTACGTTTGGGTGTTATTTAGTAGTAGTTATCTGTGTTGTAAGGCATTTTGTATGACAAAAACTTTTTTAGTTTTTTTAGACTTAATTAAAAGTCATGTTGTGTTATTGAAGATAAAATTACTTTTTTTTTTCTTTTTGTACTTAAGTACAAAATTTGTACTTTTATACCTTTACTTAAGTAAAGATTTTACCAGTTTTTTCATACAACTATTTGTACTTCTACTTCAGAAGAGAATGTGAATACTGTGAACACATCTGCCTGTCAACTATATTAGAAACCAGTCATCCACAGATACAGAAAGTTTCCTACCAAAGCCATCTCTCGGGTCCTCTTGCCAATTTCTCTCTCCACCTGGTGGAGCTCCAAGCTTAACTGCTCATTGGAGACAGCTGACACACCGGCACCCCCTACTGGCCACTTGGGCTGCGGTTGCTGTGGAACCACTGCTGCTGCGCCCTGGCTGGGTTGCACAGACTGGACGACCAATGTGCTGGCCTCCCTCTGCATCAGCAAAGAGTTACTGGCGGCCTGCAGCATTGAGACAAAGGAAAAAGAGTGTGGAAGCAGAAAAATGTGGGCAAGAAAAATCTGCCATAAGATACATAAATCTAAACATTTTCATAACTTGATTTCATCGGAACTGAAAAGCTTTTCATTCTTCTTTTTTCCATTTTGAAAGCACTATATTACTCTAGCTTAGCTTCAGATCCATCCTACATACCTCCATGTTGTGCATCTGAGTCTGTTGAGTGATCTGCTGATTGACCTGCTGCAGCTCAATCTTTAACTGTTCCCTATCTGGAGTTGTCATGGGAAGGCTGTGAAAATACAATGAATTAGTTTAATAAAATTCCAAAGTCTCAAGCTTACTGTAAGGCACTCATAAGACTTACTAAATCACATCAAAATAACTGAAAAATCAACAGAGGTGTGTGTGTGTGGAGGGTGGGGGACACGGGCTCACCGCTCAAAGTGTCCCTGAGAGGAGGCAGGGGAGGGGTATGAAGCTCCAGCCCATCCTCCATGACTTCCATATGAGTAATCTACAGCAGATGAAGCAGTAAAAAACAAATATTTCCTGAGAACAACGTCCGCTCCCCAAGCAAATACCACATGGACAACCCAAGATGAAAATAAACATCTGTCGTTAATACTGGACCAGTTTTATTTGCGAGACAGATATTGACAAACATCAGCCGATATAACTGATACACCGGCTCATACATTAATTCAAAGATTAATTGAATTCATGTACCTGATAAGACAAAAAGATGAATTCCATACAATAAAAATAAAAATGAATCAGTTAAGAAAAACAATTTTAGCGACTTTTAGGGTTTAGTAGGAAATTTAAATCTTACCAGGCATGGTCATGTGTTTAGAGTTGGGGTTCTGGAGAGTGGAAGCCATAGCTTGCACTGGGCCAGTGGTCTGATAGCCAGTCTTTGAAGTGCGGGAGATGGCGCCAAAGCGTGACACAGTGGGCTGGGGGCCGAAAGGTATAATAGGGTCGTCATCTTTCACTTCTGTTCCCCTGCGAGGAGCCTCCAAAGATGGCTCCCTCTGATCTTTATCGTCCACATTCTGACAGAAACAAAGAGGAGACAGAAAGAAGAGGTCGTGATATCATTACATAGAACAAAGCAAAGTCCATCAACATTAGCGCTTGAAATAAGGGTTCCTTAGTATAAGTCAAAAACAAAACTTGTTCAACATTTTCCTCTCCCAGCAGAAATAACTAGGAGTCACTCATTTGAACTTACCATCATCTCCATGGTACCAGGAGCCATAACGTTCTTGGGTTTGGCATCCTTTGTGTTAATATAAGAGCCAATGGTTTCACAGGACCAGGGTGAGTACTGCCCTGCGTAGTCGGGCGCTCTGCATTTCATCGTCTTGGAGCTCTCGTCGCCATACTCCACACAAGAGAACAAAGTTATTAAAAACATATTCTATACTGTCTAACAATGAGTTCTCAAGCATTTTGACTCAATAAACATGAGAGCTTTTGGGAAACAACAGCATAATGTGAAAGCAGAAAATTTATACTGTGCTAACCTCAGGGGGGTAGTCGCTGGGGAAGGGATGTGAAAGAGTGGGGGAGGCAGCAAATGGCGGAGGAGAGATCACCTTCCTTTCTGCCAGCTGAGATAACAGTTCCTGCCGTCGTCGGTGGAGATAGTCAAGGCTGGGCTGTGAACCGCTGTATTGTGACCCCTTATGAGCCAACACACACAAAAATACCACTGCTCAACTTCAGATGGTCTAAACCACTTGTATTCAAAACAAGAAATATTCACAGCTGACATACCCTGATGTAAGTCCTCATAGGTGGAGGCTGGGAACCTGGAGGATAGTAGCCGTCTGGGGCATATCTGTCCCGGGAACTCGCTTCTTGGTGGTAGAGCGAGTTGGCCTGCCCCGCTGAGGGGGGCGGAACATCGAGAGGAGCCGGACTCATTTTGACAAGGGGATCTCTCTGAGACGGATAAGGCTGAGGGGGCGGAGGAGGGGTGCCGTAGGCACCGGGGTGACCTCTGTCATAGTGAGATGGGTGGGAGTAGGGAAAAGGTGGGCCAGAGTGCTGGGAGGGGTAGGGGCGGTCCGGAGCGCTGTAGCCGCTGTAAGGGTCATGGTAAGGGGGTCCTGACTCACTCGGCGGAGGGGCGTTACGAATGTATTCCCGGACATACTGTGTTGGCTGGTGGTAGGAATAACCTGGGAAAACACAGATGTTGTCCATGTTGTCAATAACTTATTTTAAGACCACAAAATACTGATTTTTACCATCCTGGTTTAGGTAAAACACACCATGCTTTCCTGATCATTTCTTCTATAGTTTACAGAGTAGTAGTTGTCAAGGTGCTTCAAAGATCAAATTCATGTGATATTCTTGAATAAGGCAAATACTTCTACAACATTAGTTAACATATACAAAAGGAGCTAACTGTATTGTTTTATTCCCATCTTAGTTTGTTTAAAATGTAGAATCATTTTATACTACTGTATAGCTTTTCTGGTCTATGCAGTAAATGAGAACTTGACACTCAACAAAGACTCAGTCGTTTCTCTTTATTTTACTGTTGCTTTAAATTGACAGATTTTCTTGGGAAGTGAAGCAAAAACCACAAATTTTTCTTTGATAAGATCATTTGAACGTCTTTATTCCTACCTGCTGGGTACTGTGGTGGCTCATACTGAGAGGCAGGTGGGGGACGAATGTCATATACATCACGGGGTTGCGGTTGAGGGTAAACTGGAGAACCCCTGGCAACCCCGGGGATATGCTTGACCCCTGTGAGGTGATCTGCTGTTATCCTGGGGTGAGCCATTGCATGAGGTGGCAGTGGTATACTGCTTTTGGGCATCGGGTCCAGGCTAAAGAAATTGAGCAATTCAGCTTTACACAGTGCATCAGGTTCTTCTTTTGTTACAACATACCCAACAAATCTGTACATGCATAGAAATCAGCGTAACTAAATGGTGCCGGTCAGTTTTTAGGCACTTACACATCTGGTGGCGATCCAGGAACACTTGGACTTCCTCCATCCAGCTTGGCAGGTTTAGACAGCAACTCATACGAGACTGTGTCGGTGCCGCGGGCGACTAATTGGGGCAAGTTTGGCGCGCCGCTGCCATTGGTGACTGGTGAATGCTTTCGGGTCACTGTTATATCAGGAGTAAGGCCATCGTCTGGAAACACCACTCCTGAGCGACCTGCCATGCGCTTATTCATCTTACGATACCTGGTGAACAACAAAAGGCTTTGCAAAAGACCAAACAAAATGCTATAGATATAGTGGATAGTGGATAAAGGTTTCACATTTTACACTCACTTCTCTAGTTCTTCCTGAGAGTGGGCAAAGGTACAGCTGGCGCCACGAGGACAGCCGCCTTTCTGCTTCATGTCGCGACACATGTATGTTTTATATTTGCTGTGCTGAGGAGGCTGAAGAGAACAAGACAACATAACCTTTGTGTTCATGAAGACCTTTCGACATATTAAAAAGGCAAAACTTTCAAGGTACAAGAAAAGGCATTCGTTTTTTTTTGGTCAAGTCTATTTAAAGACTATTTGAAGTGAGGCTAACCGGCAACCAATAAAATTAGGACAGACCAAAAGGATATCACAATATTTATTGAACAGCACAGATTCAATGCAGATCAGAATTCTTTTATTTTTATTTTTAGGTTTACTTGAGACTTTAAAATAATTGTTTTAAAAATTACCTGTTGAGGATCAGCTCCTTTTTTGCTGTGGTTTTGAATGAAATCAACCAGGCCGTGGACCACTGTTTTCACTGCTACCAACCCCTTCTCAAGCTGCTCCCATGTTGGTGGAGGAGCATCTAAAAAATTGGACATAGAAAAAAAAAAAAAAAAAAAAAAAGAGAGAGAAAGTAAATTAGAAAATTCATGAAGCCAATATTTAGATTTAAACACCCGTCACTAATTGCTCTAGTACGGCGGTTTTCAAAGTGTGAGGCGCGCCTCCCCTGGGGGGCGCCAGAGCACTTTAGGGGAGGCGCGGTGCGAGGGAAAAAAATAAACCGGAAAAGCTATCTGCTTGCTGTCTACTGATGTGAGAGAAACGTCTTTTACGCATTACATCAACTCTGTGGATTTAGGAAAAAGTTGGTACTGTGGGGTGCGCGTGTGGAGCGGGGATCAGTGGAAATGTTTCCCCCCTTAGAGGATGTTTTGGCCAGTGATGTCAGTAACGTTACTGACGTCGGACCACTTTTTTCTGTAACGAATAATATAACGCGTTGCTATTTCAAATACAATAGTCAGATTACAGTTACTTATCAAAATCATTTTTGCGTTACTATCTTCTTTTGTTATTTAATCGTATTTCCTCTACTCGTCTTGTCGAGTGACCGACGTCTCTATGCTACAGAAATGTAAACAATGGAGGGAGATGCGCATTTTGTTGGTGGAAAAACTGGAACTATTTTCAGTTTCTGTCGCCAAGTCCGATTATTATAAACGGCTTTGGGCTTCATTTTTAAAATTTAATGAGCGGCGGGTTGCGCCTTTTTGGGCTCGTTTTTGAACGTGAAGTTGCTCATTTGGGGTTGGAAATAAGCAGAGACTCATAATAAATCCCAGAATTTGTCCGTCATTAAGGTAGTTTTACTCAGTCTCTCCCTGTTCATCATTTCCCGGATGATCCGTCCCGCTGAGTCTTTGTTAATGTCAAGTTAATATATTACCTCTGAGCTTAAGGCGCTCCAGAAAACTGCAAATATCGAGACTAATTTAAACAGCGCAATAAACGTGAAAACAGCCACGAATGAACGTGTCCGTAGTTGGCAATAGTTATAATGGCAAGTGCTGACTAGCATCGTTATAATTATTAATATTACGATAAGTGTCGCAGCCATCTGAGCTGTGGAGCTGCAGGAGGAGCTCTGCGACATCAAACTCAGGCGAACGCAGAATCTGGAGGCTGGGGGGAGGGGGGCTTTAAAATCCTTCTTAGAGTTTTCCAGACAACAGTGGACCACACAAATTACTCATGTTTTTTATTTTTGTACAATCTCCTCTTCAGTTCAACCTTATCAGTGGAGACACATTGTTGATGTTACCATTATAAAATAACTTACAATTAAGTATTGGCAAAGATCAATGTGATTTTCACAGGAGGCAGAGCGTTGTTGTTAGCAGCTGCTGAAAGTAACTAAAAAGTTACTTAATCCTGCAGTTAGTTACTACTTGACTTGGAAAGTAACTTAGTTACTTTCCAAGTCAAGTAGTCAGTAATATAACTAAGTTACTTTTTCAAGGAGTAATCAGTAGTCCGATTAAAGTTACTTTTTCAAAGTAACTATGCCATCACTGGTTTTGGCCAGAGCGGGGTTGAAGGTGGAGTTTTTAGAACTCCACCCCTCCACCCCTTCGGGGCAGCAGGCATTAAGCTCCTTGAAGGGGGGCTCACCCTTTCATACTTTGAAAACCCCTGCTCTAGTAGCTACACTCTTTGAGCACTTTCAGTTTTGCGTCTATGAGATGTTTAACATGTGCAAAGATTTGCAAGAAGCTATTTAAAATGAAACTGAAAAAGCAGAAAAAAAGCAAGATAAGTTTAGCAGGTAACACCATGGCCAATGGAGTATTGCACAGTTGCTCTGTTTTACTCTTTTGAGATTATACTTACATCTGTCATCAAACTCACTGTCTATAATACTTCTGCAGTTTTAGTAATGTTAGCAATGCCAATCACAAGTATGGGATGTGAAATACAATTTTAAAAATCCATAACCAACTAACGTCACATCCCTTGCTAATTCTATTAACAGAAAAAAAAATTATTTAAATGCTGTTTATATATTTCATGTTACAGTCTTTGGAACAAAATCCCAGCGTGTGAAACACAAAATACCATGACAAAATTCTGATTGATGCATCTTTGTTGATCCAACTTGCAAGTTTCTAACAGCAAGACAGTTGACGTTTGCGTGCTTCTCACCGGGACTGGGATCGATGTTTGCCAGCAGCTCTAAGTGGGGTCGTAGTCTGTTGAGGTTGGCTGGGTCCCCAGTCCTTTGCAGTGCAATTGTCAGCTCCTGCACACTTTGAGCAAAAGATGCCGGGGTCTGCAGCTGCAACGGAAGAAGAGACACAGAAAATAATGGCTTGCAGACTGGACTACTCAGTTCAAAACTATGAATAAAGAAAATAACTGCTTTGTCACATACCTTATCTATGATAGACTGCATATGTGACTTGTGTGACTGATCTCCATACAACAAAGAAGACCACTGGTCAGGTGCGATGCGCAACCCTCCTTCCATGGCGATCTGAACAATCTGAGAGTCATGCTCCCGCCGCAGAGCCTCGTACGTACGAAACTCCTCTTTCAGCTGCATGAGAGATGAGTCTTCATCCCGTTTGGTAACCTTAAGTCACAGAAGAGGAAGAATATTTTAACGTCCTGCATTCAATACAGTATTTTCAAAATAAATCACAGTTTATTAAAGTCTTATTTGTGCATAGACCATGTTACAGATATTTTGAGTCAACTATTCCCATTAAGCAGCACTAAAGTAACTCTTGTTGACGTACCTTGAAGCAGGAAGCTCTATAAAGCAGCTGTACCACATGGCCTATGCTGGTTTTAGAGGCCTGAGGGAAGCGTGGTTCAAGCCTTTGGACTACAAAAAGAACCAACACTTTTCTGGACAAAGCAGAACCATCTTCCAAAGCCAGGAGAACCAATTTAAGGGCTTCCTCCTGCATTGCTGGTGTCGGAGAAGAGACAACGGTGATTAATTCTGAGTAACTTTGGATTGTCAAAAACTTCTGAAATTTTAATGAAACACAAGCAGAATAGTTGACTGTCTGTGTGGCGGCATCACTTGACATGTAACAGACACCTACCTGGGCCAAGAAACTGGCAGCCCCGTGCACGAACAGCAGCCCACAGATTAGAGGACAGCTGCTGGGGATTCTGGTGCTGCAAGATGAGTTCGGTGACAGTTCGCTCGCCAAGAGAGCGCGCCGCTCTCATGGCTCTGACCCGTCCCTCCTCCTCCACCAGCTGGCAGTGGACCAGAGTTACCAATTTCCTCTGCATGGGTCGACTCAGCATACTTTGGGCTGTGCTGCTCAGACCCACACCTGGAAAAATATTATTATAATCATGGTACACAGTGAATTTCTTAGCACATGATATACTATATTGTACTCTTAATAGACTAGATGAAAACACTTATCTGTCAAATGATATTAACCTCAAAAACCTGTTAAAAGGAGGTTCCCTCATTATGGCATCTTCCACAATTTCTAATCAGCAATAATCTCACTGGTTATTTCTAGGATTCATAACTGCTGTTTTATAAAATACTGATGAATAATTTTGTTTCATTCATATACTTAATAATAATAATAATAATAATAATAATAATAATAATAATAATAATAATAATAATAATAATAATAATAAATTATAATGCAAAAAGTCTATTTTACTTTTGTTGCAGAGGTTTTTTCTGTTCCACGTGTGTCCAGTCGTTCAATGTGCAGTTATTTCTCAATCTCATGTTAAACATTAACTTGGCCGAGTTTCTAAATGTTTTTAATAAAAAAACAACTAATTCGAGGCTTGCATAAGAGCAACCATTACATATTTTTTAGCTGCTTCAGATGTTATTTCTGTAAATTATCTGTACATATTAAATACTGGGATACACCCATATATCTGTAATTAGAAGGCAAGTGAGACATAAAGTTTAAAATATTTTACAAAAACACAAAACTTGACCTTTTTAGGGTCTTTGTATAACCTCCCAATAAACGGAAAAGCTAACATATTGAACAAACTGTTCAATATGTTCAGTATGAAACAGAAACATTTAAAAATTTTGATTTTTGTGTTTTACACCTGTGGAAACACAAAAGAGTTTACAATTTTGACCAAGAAATAAGTTATGCTGAATGTAGGCATCAAACAATAAGTTGGGTACCTCGGGTGTTGCTGAGGGGTTTGAGGTAGAGGGCCAACTCCTCCACACACTGTCTAGCCACCTCATAGTTCTGAGTGTCCTCTGGACTTGTAATCAAGGCAACCGGCTGAGCCTTGGGAACCTAGAGGGGAAAATAAGAGCAAAATTATTGAACATCTTCCAGAAACATCCTCAATCAATCAATCAAATTTTATTTGTATAGCACATTTCAGCATCAAGGCATTTCAAAGTGCTTTACATCATATCAAACACAGAAACACCATAAAACATAGAATCAACAATCAAAACACGACATTAAGTCAAGTTCTGTCAATAAATTTGTAATTGATTATGTTTCAAATACAATCCTAAACAGGTGGGTTTTTATCCTAAACCAATTTGGTCACTATGTAGAGTGTTACATGTGTTTTGCACAGAAAATGTACTTACAGAGCACAAAACTATTATTTATTGAAACATTTTAAAACAAAGAAAAAGCAAACCTAATTGTATGTATATACAAGAGATGCTTGTATCCTTTTTTCTATGTTGTTTTTAATTTTCTTGTACAAGCACTTCAAATTTTCTTTGGCTGAAACGTGCTGTGTAAATAAAGTTGCCTTGCCAAATAGTAATAGTAGAATATACTTCAGAAGCATTTAACTTATTATACCAATCTGATTGATTTTATAATTTTGCTGTGCTTATAACTAAACTATTCTCCAACATCTATTTAGCTTAACATACAAATATTAATGCAAGTCCAAATATGGCCAAAATTATTCTGATCTACAACTGAGAACATGATGGTTTATTAAAAAATGTGATAGTAAAATTTGTAAATCTCAAATTAATTGCATAAATCTGTTGAGTGAAATTCTTACTAAAGTACAACAAGAAAGCTGCTTTTGTTGTCATCTGAAATTATGTTTCTGAAGTCAGGTGTCCATTAATTATATACATTTTATCATCTATTATTTTAAAGACCAAGGTAAAATGTGCTTCCTTTACACACCACCTCAAATAAACCACTGTCGAGTTTGGGAAGAATGCAATTAATTAATAATATAATGCAATCCTCTGTCCCTTAAACCACCTTAAAGTAGTTCAGTTAGAACTACTTACTGAAGGTCATTACATTTGTCTGTTGCCACGGTCACAAAACACTTTCTGACCAAGCCTTGTTCCCACATCGGTGTGATATGCGAAATGAACAAGGCAGCAAGGTGGTAAGAGATTGAACCACCACTGCTGCTGCTCTGTCCAACAGGTCGTGTCAGAAAGGTGTCAGAGTTGAGATGATGAGCAAATGTGAAGTGAGCAGAACCAAAAGTAGAGCTCCTCTCCAACTACACTGTTGTCACTCCTCTGATTCCTCAATACTGGGTTAACAGCCTGAGCAAACACCAACAAGACACTAAACCAATTCTGTTTGCTGTGTTTGAACAACCAATGAGGAAAAACACAAGCTCCACAAAGACATTCTTCTTTTCTTGATAGAAAACTACATGGAGCAAACTGTGGTTTGTTTTAGTACATTTTTGAACGTGTTTAAATGTTTGTTTTATATGGTCATATAATTTAAATAATTTTAAGATAAAAGACTAGAAGTTCATACATTATAATTAGCATGACCATAGTGAAGCATGAGATTATTGTTTTGTGCAAATTGTAAGAAGAAAGCCTCATTCAAAAAAACAAACAAACAAAAAAAAAACACCAGTTAGACAGAAAAGTCAGACTGAAGCAACAATTATCCATCATCAGACAGACAGATCTTCAATGTTGAATCATATGAACTAAAATAACAGACTGTGTACTACAATTACACATTCATCTAAATTCTAAAAAATAACCCAATTTTCCACAAAATATTTTCAATCAGATTCGTTTTTCACAAAGCAGGACACAGCTGACCACTCAGAATAATGCATTTAAACAATACTCATTTGAGAAAATACTGCTTCGTCCACCAGCGCATCTGTTGATATTGGTCAAGATGGTTGTTTTTAAGTGAAAGAAGAAGAAAATAATAAAAGCTTTAACTACCCCATTAAACCATTCCTTTTACGTTGCTACACAACATCAAAAGACCAGAAGGAACCAGAGAGCTAGAGAAACATCTTAACCATTAAAAAGTCCAGTTTAAGGTTTTCTCAAGTCATGTAACACAAAAACTGCTTCAGGAACATGTTTTAGATTTACCTTAAGCAACTGCAGCTCAACCATGAATCCTAGCTTCAATTAATCCATGTAATAATGCTCATGACCATAAATACTATTGTGTTTTATGCCGAGCACTGATACTGCGGGGGAGGAGGTAGGTTTAATCCATCTGTCTTGTGTGATAATTGCTTAAACATGAGAGGACTGTCACTGCTTCGGTTTCTACTTTCTTACAGTTTTAACAACTAATTTAACACAGTCAGTTAAACTTTATCTGCTTTAAAAAATGAGTAGCTATAATAGCTGATGAGGTAATGTCTAATTAAAATGAAAGCAAGCCAAAAATGGAAACAAACATTTAAAACACTAGACACGAGACAGTCTTGTGTAATTTCTGGCACTAAAGTTGATTTACAGAGGCTGTAATTTGTTTTTGCTTTGTGTTCTGGTGGGAGGGAACAGACTGTTTTAAACAGTCTATTGTATGCACATCATTTTTAAAAAGCAAAACAGTCAGTGAGGTTAACATTTTATTATCTCTTCAGTCCCAATCATGAAAAGCATATAAGATAGACAAGAAATTTGTCTTAACAGCTCAATAGGTGACCAAAATCCCCATATGAAATTTGCCCATTATATTTTTAAACAATGTGTGGTACACAAACATTGCATTTTATGTAGTCTGACAAAATATAGAAAGGGAATCTCAGTCGTAGATCAGAATCATTTTGGCCATATTTGGACTTGCATTAATATTTGTATGTTAATCTATTTTCCTGATTATACATGAACTAAGCAAATTTCAACAAAATTGGTTTTCTGATGTTACAGTCACACCAACTTATGGCTATCATGTCCCAACATGTTACCATCATTCATTTCGAATCTATTTTTGCAATATTAAAACAAGACTATAGACTGCTTAAGCTTGGGAAAGTACACACACTGGATCCTATTATTAAAATAGAATTTATACAAGTTTTATATGGACTTCTGTCAAAGCATATTTATTAACTGAGAAGGACCATAAAATATACAAGGAACTTCTCTACCTATGTAACTAGAGATATCATTTAGTCAGTCTGGTATCATATGACATAGCATCAGCACACGCCATTACCTAGAATGCATCTGACAAAACATTAGTTTTACGATTGATGCACAGAGAGTTTCCATTACAGCACTACGGTCGGCATCAGCTGTGCCTCAAGGAAGAATAAAAAAACGCTGTGCCTCACCCTGCTGATTAAACATTGCCTCACAGAAATACAGCTTTACACATTGCACCAGCACTCAGTAAACCAATAAAATACTGTTCATAGCTTAATGAGGTTGGTGTGACACATTAAGGGAATCCCCATGCTGTGAGTATTGTGTAAAAGAGTATCTTAAGCTGTGCTGCAAACCCAATATTACCTTCAGGTTCACGCATTGAGAGGATCTTTGCACAAACAATATGAACTGCTGCACTTGCTTGGTAATGAATCACAAATCCAACACAGGCTCATGTCTTACCTGGCCTCCCACCAGCTGCAACAGGGCGGTGTTCACAGGTAACTGCTCGATGTCTGTGCTGATGGCCGTCTGGTCGAAGGGACAGGCCTTGCGGTGCAACTTGTTCAGGCACATCTTGCACACAGTATGTCCACAGCCCAAGCTGATGGGCCGGCGAACAGTCTCTTCAAATGTCTGTGTGCAGATTGGGCACAGCAGAAACTCTGTCCATTGTGGCGCTTGCACAGGCATGGTTATATGTTGATGGGATGGATGTGTGTATATAAATGTAAGTAAGAATTAACACAAAGAAAAAAAATATAATAATTATATATATAGATATATGGAAGATTCCACTGGAATCAAGATTTGTTTTTTTCCGAACTAAATCGTTCTTAAATGTCCTCACACATTGTGGATGGTGGATCACATCTCGTGATGAATACTGTAGAAGAGAAAAAAGAAATGAAAAAAGGGAAATTGTTAAGATCCTTGGTAAATTAAACAATTTAGCAAACATGTCAAAACGTTGTGACAACTCAATCAACTCTTTGCAAGCCTACAAACAAAAATATTGCCATGTTATGCATTTTACTGCAGGCTTCTGTTTTTAATTCTCATTCATGGCATAACCAAGGCTTATTGTTGCAGTTTTAGTTTGACAAAACTAAGTAGTCTAAGAGCTAATGTTTTCAAATACCTTTACTCAAAAAGAAACTGACGTATAATGGGCACACAATATGCAGTTTGTATCAAAAATTGAACACAGAAGTAAACTTCACAATTTATTCATTTTAACATTAAAAAAATATGCAAGCTGAATGCCTTTACTCCAAGGCAGAATATCCTTTGTTGCTGTTTATAATGGTGAAAATGTCATTGTATATCAGTTATCATTGGCTTTTGGTTGGTGGAATAAGAATTCTATTACTAATCAAATTTACAAATGTTTATTCAAACCACTAAAATGGCAAAACATCCAAAGACTTTTTGTTGAGTACTTTGTAAAATTTTTTTAGATTGTGGGTCACAATCTTGGTTTTACATTTAAATTAAAGAGCATAAATTGTTCTTGAAATTAAGATTTTAGTTCATTTTAGTTCCCTTAATTTTAAACCAGCAGATTGTTCTGGTATACTTTTCAAATATTTTATTGTCCGTGCAGATGAAATCGTTTGTCTTCATAGACAACACTTTTGAGCAATTGCTAACATCTCTGATCATTTGTATCTGAAAACTAGTCTAAACAAGTAGGTTCATGATTTTACTATCGCATACTATAGTAAAATAAAATTTTCTCTGGCATACACAGCTCAACCATTACAAACCAAATATTAAATATGAAAAGATATGCTTATAATGCACAACCGAAGTGAACGAGAAAAACAACAGCTGTGGGGCCTTCAAACAGGAGCCTGTAACTACTATGACTATGGACAAAGGATACCGAGTTAGCCGTCACCGGAGTCCCTAAAGCAAGATGACAAATCTCGCTATTAGAAAGTCGTAACACTACGATTTCGATGTTGAGAGTTTGTGTAATTTATTCGATGAGCATGACACATTAGGTTTTTGTGTTTTGTTGTAAATGATTCTGTGTATGTGACAAAACTAAGCGATTCGTTGGCTAACTACTAGCGAAGTAGGCTATGGGAGGCTAGTTAGCTAGCTTAGCTAAAAAGTAAACGGCGTTAGTTCAAAGAAATCGATTTAACTGTTTTAGGCATGGTTTATTTGGCTATAACATAGTTATTATCCCCAGTCTCAGTGTCACTGTAGGCTTCAAATTCATGTTCTGTCCAGAACTCTAGTTGCTATATATACCTTTGGTCAAGAAAACGATAGGTAGCAGATGAGCGGTATACTATCGTTTGACTTGCTGTGATATTATGTAACGCTAGCATCTGGCACTAGCAAACAAACATTTAATGTAAATGTATTTGTTTACATAATTGGCACCTATTTCAATACAATATAAAATAACATTGGAAGTTCGCGTTATTGTAATGCATTAATCCAGTCTTAGAGATGTTTAACTGAACGCTTCTTGTAAAAAGAAACACCCAGGGGTAACAGGCTAACGAACAAATGTTAGCAACTCCTCCCTTTAGCTAAATATCTTTATGTCTGCTACTAACCAACGCTATGCGTCATTACTTGACTAAACTAACACTATAGCCACTAATGTTAGTTTCACGTCATAATAAAATTATATTTATCGTTACTACTCACTTATTCCAAATGACTTGGAAATATTTCATCTTTCTTTACAAAACTGTTGCGATATTTTCCTGCCATGTCGACTGTGCAGCTTCGCTGCTGCCGATGTTTAGGGGAGGTGCACTGTCAACAGTCCTGCTAGCCGGTTAGAGCTAGCTGGGCCCGGACGTGTTTACGTGCGTGTGCTTGTGTGCGCGCAACCATATCTAAATAGCGCCCTCTGTTGACATTGGACGGCATTGCACAACACAAAACTGAGATGGTTCGTTTTAAATTGGCTTTGTAGCATGCGACAGAGACCAGCACATATTTATTTCTAGGCTCACCAGGGGGGCTGATATTACAGAATAGTATTTATAAGTATACGTAGTAAAACGTTGTCAAATAAAAAAAATATTTATTCTAGAATTTGAGGTGTAAATAGTCTATAATTGAAATGTAAAAAAGTATGAAATGTGGACAAACAAACGAAGGTAAGTGAAGTGCAGAGGATTATACAGGAATAGACAATATCACTTTTATTGTTTTTGTTTCGATTTGTTGGATTTTCACATGAGATAGATAACCAATATGCAATCATTTGACATTAGTCCCAGCTAACAGTCATCCCTAATCAACTCAGTCATTGGTCTGCTATAAACCAAAGCATTTTTATTTTTTTGTAAATTTCAAGGCACTGCAAAAAATTTTACTTTGAGTCACATTTTATAATAGTGAAATACTAAGATCTGGTCACATTTTGAGGTGGGCTGCATGTTGCACAGTTACTGTTGCCTTTAACCAAGAAGGTCAAAGTTTTAAATCTCAGCTTTGGGGTCTATTTGTATGGAATATATGTATCATGTGTGGGGTCTCTCTGGGTACTCTGGATTCCTCCCACTGTTAGGGTAAATAATGTTTCTAAACTGCCCTTAGGTATGATTGTGAGAATGCATGGTTGTCTGTGCACTGGGTCTCTGTACTGCCCTCTGACAATCTGCTCAGGGTGTATCCTGTCTGTCGCCTAGTAACAGCTGAAGATAGGCACCAGCAACAACTATTGTTAATGACAAAAGACCTGAGAAAAAAAAGATCAATTGCATAAGAACAACAAAGATGTGTTAATCTGTAAAGGAATAAAGATGTTTTGCCATGCCATATTGAATAGAGTTGTTAAAGTGAAGAAAGGTTACACTCAGGAGGCACTAATATGGTTTTATACTGAAAAGGAATGGTACAAGTGTTATGTTTTCTTTGAGAGTTTTGTTTTTTTGAGGAAGTCAAAATGATTTGCACTATATGCCCTATCAGTGTTTGAGACATTTTGGTGTGGTGCAGGAGATGTGCATTAGCTTAAGATGTTGATGTTTTTCATCTTATATATAAAACCTTTTTTGTTAATGTAACCGATACAGTATAGTTCATAATTGGTAGGTAGAAGAAAGCTACTTTTCAACATTCAAATAAAAGTCTAGAAGCATGATTCATATTCAGTAGCCACAAGTCAACATTTTGTAAAGTCTTATTTGCATCTCCAAATTTGTGGGGTATGTGTTTCCAAAGGTGAATAGAGAATGTCTGTAGCAGTCTACAGGATTTAGATCTAGACATCCTAGCATGTGAATGTGCATTGATCCAAATTAGGGGTTTTCAAAGCACTGAAGAGCTAAAACAAAAAACATCCCATGGCATGACACTGGCACTACCATTCTTTGCCAGCTATTCCACACTCTTTCCGTTTTCTGATGATGCATTAAACAGTATGAGATTTCATAACCTCATTGAGACTTTCAACTTCCCCACAACTTTATATCTGATGTTGACCACTTTGTTCACTGTTCACAAACAAACCTCTGAGATCTTCACATGTTTATTTATACGTAGATTGAATTACACATACAGACTTTGCTTAAAAAGTATGTGACTTCTAAAGGCAAGTAACTGTTGAGGAGTGATGTAACGTTACAGATGGGCTCAATAAAGAGATGGGATCACATCAGGGAGCCTCTCTGGGACCTTTTCCAGTTTGCATTGGTGATGGACATGTTGACAGATGGGGTCAGGCAGGAGGCCCCACGGAGTGTGATGTTTTCAGAGTAAACTGTCATCTGTAGTTAGAGTTGGGAACAGGTGGAAGAGAGTCTGAAGAGGTGGATGTACACTCTGGAGAGAGGAGGAATTAAAGTGAGTAGAAGCAAGACAGAATGCATGTGGATGAGCAAGAAAGAGACACGTGAAGAACAGTGAAGCTCCAAGAGAACTTCTATAAAAAATGGATGAGTTGAAGTTTCCATGAGCAACTATTCAAAGCAATAAACATGGATGAAGAAGGTAGTTCAGGCAGGGAGGAGAGGATACACACAGGTGTCAGGAATGATTTGTGACAGAAGGATAGCTGCAAGAGTTACAGGTTTGGTTTACAGGATTGCAGCGAGATCTGCCATGACGTATAATTGTAAGGAGATGGCACAAACAAAAACGTAGCGTAGGAAGTGACAGAGCCGGAGATGTTAAATTTTTTATTAGGAGTGATCCAAAATAGACAGGACTAGACATAAGCACATCAGAGGGACAGCTTAAGTTGAAAGATTTGGAGACCAAGTTGAAGAGACGAGGAGATGGCTTAGACACGTGCAGTGGAGGGATAGTGAGCATATCAAACAAAGAGAGTTGCATTCTGAGCTGCAAGTGAGGATGAATGGAGGAAGAATGCAGGTTTGTAGATTTGGTAAAGACTTTTAGGGGTTGAGTGAGATGGAGACAAAGACAAGATATCTTTAGAATATCTTTAGATATCTGCAGAATATCTTTCTTTGAATATGATTTTAATGCAAAGAGTGAAGGAGACAAGTTTGAGTCTATTATAATATTTTAGAACCTAGTTGCGCAATTTTTTGAATGCCTTTATATATGCTGACAGCATAATAAAACTCCACACATTATACATTGCCTTTGATATTAATGTGACAGCCCAGGGCGATCAGTGCCCCCTTCTGGCCAGCCTTCTCCAAAACATTCTGGACGCGCCTCTGCCTGAAACTCGAAATTTCAGAAGAAAAATATTGAAGAAGTTGAGTGTAAAAATCCGTTTCAACTCTGTTTTGTGCAGCAAAAGATGTTGCTTGGAAGAGAATAATAGATGTTGCATATCCATAATGGTGCAACAAAAAATAAATTATACAGTCGCAAAAACGAACAAATACAAAAACTAACAATAGAAAAAAATCACGTAGAACAAAGTTCTTGCAAGATTATCATAAATACAAAGGAAACCATGAATTTTTCCTCATGGTTTCTTTTGTTGTTTTCCATATCTGAGCTCAGATCTATTGTTGTATTGTTCAGCATATGATTCAGGTTGACATCCTCCCCGGGCAGAGGGGACGGGATAAAATTAGACGGAGGGATGGATCAGCTGTAGTATATAATATCCAGTAAGAATCCTCTGACACTTGTTTACACAGAAACAAAATGTGACTTGCATTCTGTCTCAGTCGCAGATTCAATCTGGAATCAGGAAACTGGCAGTATAAGGATTTTTTTCTTTTTCCTTTACTTTTCCCCCTCCTTTTCATTGGGGGCATTATTGCATCGTGGGAATAACAATGTGCACGGCGCTTACGCAACAGAGATCGTCACTCGGCAGAGGGTTTGCGGGGCAAGGACGAAATTAAAGCGAGCATTTTTGAATTCCATTTTTGTTAATCCCACTGATTTTCTGAAGGGATTAGCGGACTGAGCATGATAGAGGCACCGCTGGTTCGCCTGGCACCGCTCGGATCGGGAGCTGCAGACAGTAAGTGCAACACAACCTGGTCCAGAATGCACTGAGAAATCTTAGTGCTTAGTCCTTTTCCATTTACTGTCTTTCTTTCTTCCCCCCCCCCTTCTTTCTTCCATCATGATCTGCTGGGGATATATTGCTTTTACTCATGCCTTTATTTTCTTACTCTTGTTAATGTTTAAGAATGAGAAGCCGCGCTGGAATTCCCACCTGATTGTTTTGGCGCACGTTTTGTTGAGATGCACTTTAGTTTTTGATATTGCGCAAGAATTTATCTCAACTTTAGGGTGATTTTAGATGAGTGGACTGAAAAATCACTTTTACATATTTATCCAGGTACGCTTTTCATTTTTGTCAATGCTTTAAATCCTGTTATTGTTATAAAGGACCTATTTTGGTGTTAATATTTAGCAATAGCCTATACGATAAAGGACGCAGCAATAAGTAATGATTCTAAAATACTTAGCTAAAGCATAAATCTTTTTTCTTTTTTTTAAGTAAGCGACTCTTTTCTTTTCTTTGTTTTGAATGAATGGCACAAACAGAGAACTTATTCTGTGTTTAACAAAAGAAAATAAAACATCTTATACAGCTTAGGATTGTAAGGTCTCAGTAGCAGACAGCAGTTGCTTATTCTCATTCTAAAGGATTATCCTGTGCCCTGCAAAGTAATCACTGGATAATGCAACGTGACTGAATCCACAATAAAGATCTCCTCCCAGGAGAGAAAGAGCAACCAGCGATGAATGTAACGGAAATGTCTCAATCATTCTTGTAACAGTTTCTAATTCTCTGCTGTTTTTCTTTTTCCTTCAGAATATTTCAGAGCATAACCCCTTTTTTGGATCGTCCAACCAATGGATGAGGAGGAGAGATCTGCAGGTAATGTTCTTCCTAAAGCCACTTGGCCTCTACCAACTGGCCTTCCCATCAACTGGGGACTCATCACTGGCCCTGTTCCAGAGCCTGATTTCGGAGCATCGTCTTTAAAGACCTCGCTGCCTCCTCACCAGAGTTCAGCCTCGCATGCGCTGCAGACCAAAGTGAAATCGTTGACTCAGAGAAGAACAAGAGGCAGAGAGAGGGAGAAGGACAGAGAGAAGTTGGACACAGGTGAGATGCGCACAAGTGGCTCACCTGGGCAAAATTCATCTGAAGTACTCCTGAGGCAGAGGCAGAGAGCCAAAGGCCAGTTGTTTGTGCCGTCAACCTCCTGGCGATCAGGTGCTGCAAGGAACTTGAGCAGCAGCGATGAAGATGAGGAGGTAGAGGTTCAGGTTCGATTGGAGATCCACAGTCCTCCTGTGGATCTACAAACGGAGCAGGGGACAGAGGAAAGCGATGAGAAGAAGTCAGAAGAAAATGAGGGCCAGGTCAGCTCTTGTGGGCTCAAGGAGGGCACCAGTCTGGAAAGTCTTCTCTCAGATAACTCAAGTAGTAGCAAGGATGAGCCGTCACTTCCTCCTCTGCCTGCCGTCTCCTCCTCTATTTCTACTACATCTGCTTCCACCTCATCCTCTTCTTCAACGAGACACTGGGCACCTCCAAAGGGCTTCTGGAGAGTAGCAAGGCCAGAAACATTGCTTCTCAATGGGGTTGACCCTCACGACATACCCCCAACATTACCCTTAAAGGACTACACCCAGACGGAGGAAGTGGAACCGGAACCTCAGTGCAAGTCCAAACCTTCTGAAGCAGTCGGCAGCAATGAGGCACAAAGTGTGGCTGAAGCCACCGAAGCGGCATCGGTGTTCAAACATTCAGATAGTGTGGAATTTTATCTGGACAGACGTGAACAAAGTGAAGCAGATGTGGTGGATTCAGCCAAAGGGCTGTGCCTTTCTGACAGCTGGGAAAGCATGTCTTCTCAAAATGGAGTGCTGCGTGCCGATCTGAAGCTTAGGGTGAAGGAGAGGGCCTACGCAAAGCTGAGGGAAAGACAACAAAACTGCAGAGAGGCGCGTGATCGCCGCGGAGGAGAAAGCATCGATTACTATGGGGACATAACATACAGAGTAGATTATAAAGGTAAGCATCTTAACGGGAAGCATTGTTATGTAAGGTCAGATGGAAAAATGTGTAATCAATACTTCAAACAATCTATAAAAATACATGATGGTACCTAGACGCACTTCCCTTCTTTAACTTTCTTTGTTGATAGTTTTTTAAAAGTAGATTGCGTCACATAAATTATTAAAGAGCTATGCAATGTCTGACTATTAAACTCGATAAAACCTCCAATTCTTATAAATAAAAGTAACCTAAGAATCCTTGTTTTATGCTTTAGGTGTTTAAATTTGATAAAAGTTTATGCAGACTTTCTAATTAATAACTTCCTGTTTAATATGACATAACACCGAGGCCCACTTCTTTTAGCTGCTCTTCAATATAGGAAATAGCAAGAGAATATGCCATGCAAGAAAATTAAAAGAGATTTGATCTTCAAAAGTTTTTTTAAATTGCCTACAAGAAAAAAAAGACAACTTTCCTAAACATTTTATTTGACCTTTATTTAATCATAAAAGTCTCATGGAGATTTCAAACTTATTTTTCAAGGGAATCCTGAGCAAGCAGCAGCAAGAGTTACGCAACTTACACTGTCACATCTATAATTTAAAAAGCTTAAAACAACTCCAACTGTGACAAACATGGCTAGATGAGAAGCCCATTTTATCTTGCTACTATGCACAGCAGCACTTGTCTAAAAGTTAAGAATAGTGGTACAAAGAGTGGGATTGTGGGGTTGGCAAAAGGAACAATTGGAGCTACATAATTATTTATGAGACATGCCTGAAAAGAACCTCACATGTCCTACCTTCACAAATGTGAATGTGTGGAATTTGATCGCTCAATGGAACTTTACGTAAAACTGAATATTATGAGACTAAGAGGTAAGTTTTTTGAACAACAAACATTATTAGCTGGTTTGTAAAATAACAGCTTAATATGGAAATTTCTCAGACTTGGCTTTAAGCATGATAGAACATCTGTGATGCAACCAGTGAGTTATAGGCCCTGTTTTGTAGGTTTTGGGAGATAGGTTTCACCCACTTTACCTGCTGCTGGTGCTGGACTATGGCAGGCTCAATGCTGCCAGGCAGCTGTGGTTACAATATTGTGAATGACTGGATGTAATGTAAAGCCCTTTCAAGATTTCTGAACTAGATAAAGCACAATCTAGGTACAGGCCATTAAAAAAGACAAAAAAAAACCCATGACGTCTTTTCACCCAATGAACACGTGAAATCAAATTAAAGGTACATTTTCTCCAATTTTTAATCATACTGCTCCAGCACAAATTTTGCTGTGAAGCTTTTATACTTTTTTTTTTTTTTTTTTACCAAGGATGCCACTAAGTATATTTATTGGCATGCTCATACTTATTATACTTATACTTATTGTATTCTATATATGGGAGCAATTTATCTTACAGAATATGTGGGTAAGTCCACTTTGTTCATCATCCAGCTGTTACAGTCATTCAAAGTGCCATTCACGAGCAGTTGCATGTCTGCTTAGGATGTTATGTTAAAATGTGGTTTGTAACCTGGCTGGTCCCCAGCTCTGAACAGATGTCAGATGTGCAGATGTGCAGGAGGCTGTTGCTATTATTAGCAGCCAGTGCAGTGGGGGAAGTGTCCCTGTGTCGGTATCTCAGTTTGAGCGATGCTGGATGTCTTTGTATGCTTGAGGATGAGAGATTATGTATTATCCCATAATGTTTATATATAAAAGCTTACATCTACTGATAGGCGATGAAAAACATATAGAAGCATATTCATGAAAATACTCTTATTTCCTCTAGTGGCAAAATAGTATAGGTTTTCGGTTTAGCTGATATTAACTACATTTAATTGTTTCCGGTATATAAAAAACATGATAAATAAAATTTATTCAAAGCAGAAATGCCCTTATTAGATTTCAACAAGAATGACTGCTTTCTTGGTTGCTGCGTGGCTCCAAATAAGATCTATATGAGAAGTGAACCTTAATTAAATGTGCTTTAACATGTTTCCAGAAGGAAGAGTTTCAAACACAAGTTGTTCTAGTTTTAGAAAGCCAGATTATAAAAATTGCTTTTTCAAAATGGTATATTTGAATTACAGCTTACTTGGTGTTCCATATTTCCTCTGACTTGTTTTTTTTAATTTTTATCTCCTACTTTATGCCTGTATCAGGGGACCACGATGTTCTGGAAAACACAGATGCCACACTTCTCGCTCAAGAGCTTGAACCATATTTGAGGTAAGCTTTGAAATTCTTTGTTTGACATTTATTGTATGTGGTGAAATACAACCCATGTAACATCCATCTTAATATCGGCTTATAAAGTCAGTTTTGTAGAAAATATGCATGGTCAAAACAAGGAACCTTTAACAAGGAAAGACAACCACAAATAGTAATCGTTAAAGAAGCAGGTTTACAAGCACATTAGAAAGTTGAGATGACAGTGAAACAAAGCCCAGTCAAGAGTTTGAGTGAGACTCAAAACTCTGGACTTCTTCCAGAGCCACCCTTGAGTCAGAGGACATCTCAGAAGTGACTTATCTGGGGTTGCTGGGTGCCTCAGTTTGAAGGGTATGCACACCATGTGCAGAGGCTATGACAATCATCTGCAAGTGTTGGTGTTTTGTGTTTTGTCAAGTCCAAAGTCACTGAGGATCCTTACCAGAATATTTAGAGCACTCTATGTTTGCTTCTGCTAACAAGCTTTATGAAGATGCTTATTTCTGGCAGGCTTGGTACCTGCCAACACTACCAATAGACAGAGATCTAGCTTAATGGCTGCAGCACTGATGTAATTTATTGTCCAGTAAAGGTTGCTATTGAAGCAAGGCTGATCACCTCCATACCGCAATGGGCTAATACAACAATCCATGTCAAATTAGCTTAGAACATGGACAAACTTTGCAATGGGCTTTTTGTGCTAAAAATCTTTGCTCACTTGCCCATAATATTCAAATGTTCCTTGGACCTAAATCGTGTGGTTTCATTAGCTGTAAACCATAATGATATCACCCTATGTGTAGTGTATGACTATAGTGAATGAGTTAGACTTTAAGGACTGAATTACAACAATAAATAAACTATTTGACTACATTCTCATAACCTTTACCAATCAGAGATCTCTTAGAAAAGGCTGCTAATTTTCTGAAGGTTGTAATTGATTGGACGAAACAAGGTGACAAACTCTAATCTACTAAAACACACTGAGCTCTCATCTTGGCACTCAGGAGAGAATGAATCACACTCTGTCCATTCTAATGATAATCCACGTGGCTGATGTATCATGCTATCTTTATCACTGGGCCAGGGGATAAAGAAGTACAGACGATGAAGCACAATGCAGAGCAGCTTAGCTGTTGGGTGTGAGGATAGATGGATGGATGACGTTTCCCTTTGCTGCTTACCATCGGGGCCACGCCCCTGTCTTTTTCATCTTACATTGCATAAGACAGCTTAGGAAGATTCCGCTCGATTCACTCAATGTTAAGTTAATCTTTGAAAAGTATGATGTTGAAATGTATCAACACAGGCCGAGCTATGCACATTTCAACATTACCTCAGGTATTAGCAGTACTCAAATAAGTGCAGATCTATTTCAGTCTAACATTTAAACCCGTCATTCCCTTGCTGTTTTAATCTCATGTTTTGGCACTAATCTCCGTTTTTATTTCGATCATCAGGTCACTTCTTGTAATAAGTGATGAGCTACCTTTAAGCCCAAGGCATGAGCAAGCCAAGCGTCTTCTAGAGCGAGCCAGGCTCAAGGCTCGCTCCAACCTCCTCAAAGATGACCGCCCCCGACGGTCTCAGTCTGATCAAAGATCCACAGTGTAAGTCATTAGTTTATTGTGTTGTTTTTCCCTCTTTGCTTTCACTTATGCATGTCTCTTTGTTATCCATCAAACTGCTCTTTGCCTGGTTTAGCGAGTTACATAAGAGAAAGCTTTGAAACCTGACTGCCCTTTGTAATTACAAGGCTCAAACTGACAACTCTGTGAAAATATTTGCTTGTATTTTATTTATGTAACACGGCGAGCATCACAAGGCTTCAGTTATTCCCAAAATACTTTGCTGTAAGCGAGAAGCATTTAGTTAATATGGGATTATGAGTATTTGCAATATACCTTTCATTCATGAACATGATTACAACAGGCAGCAGTAACTGAGGCAGAGCACTACTTTTACACTGTCATTATGTAATCTGAGATTTGGATCTACAATGATTTGCACAACCCTTTCATACAATATAAATCTGACTATTTGAGTTCCGGAATCAAAATATTGCATGCTTAATTTAGAGTTTATAGTGTTTATTTGAAATGAGGCTCATACATGCCTCAAATCTGGCCTGAATGGAAGAGTTGGATGAAGAAAGTCCTTGTTGATAGAACGCCATAAAAAGTCCTATCTGAAGACTGGAAAAGACTGATATTAAGAAGACAGGTAGCATATCAAAGGAGGGAATCTGGTCACATTGAACCAAAACTGAACTTTTTGGTTTAAATGTAAAATGGAATTGGTATTACCTTGAATAAACCATCCATACCCTAATGGCGGAAGCTTCATGCTGTGGAGATCAAAAGGAATAGAGAATTTGGGCAAAGTCAATGCAAGAGGAATAGAGATAAACATCGGTCAATTTTGAAAGAAAATCTGCTAGAGGCAACGAAAGTCCAAAGACTTGAGCAGAAACTCAAATTCATGACCTGGCACTATGATGCAATTATTTGACTCAAAGCATATTAGCATAAATGCACTAAAAGACAGTTCTACAAGTTACTGGTAACCAATGCATGCCTTACATTTCAGGTTTGAAAATAGTGTGAAAATGTTTCTTTTTGTTTCCATTTTACAAACAACTGTGAAGTAGACTTCTGCTGTTTGATACTGAAAAAATGTTTTCTGAATTACGTTCTGTTAATATTTTCTACTTTAATTTATCTGAAAGTAGAAAAAAATGTTTCACACATTTACCTAACAATGCTTTAAATGTTATTGATAATTACATAGTTTCTATTTTATACAGGAAAAATCAGCAAGTTGAGCCTGCCAATCACACAACAGTGCAGAAAACTGTTCAAACCAAAGAAGATCCTCCATCCCAAGCCTCATCTGGTCCTCTTCTGGTTCCCACACAAAGGGACTCTTCTCCGGTGAAACAAGCAGATCGACCAAGACGGTATGGCTGTTCCCCCACACGTGTGCGCTTTGAAGATGAATCCGAGAAAGAAGCTGAGTCCCGCTATCTAGACAGAGTGAGACAGCGTGGCAGACCTGGAATGCCCAAGTCCAGGGCGAAGGAAAGTAATACAGACTCCAGCAGTAGTGGCTCAGAGAAGAGCAGAGGCCACAGGAGCATCTCTTTGCCACCTTCACAGAAGCAAGAAGATCTTGTGACAAATGATGAAACAACTGTTATTAAAGAGATCATAGTGCTGGTGAAGAAATGTGAAGCGTGTGGCTCTGTAGTCAGGGAACCTCAGCCGGTCTCCTCACCTTCTGAACTTCAGAACAGTGAGCCACAGCAGACAGCTTCCCCAGAGGACCCGCGTGGAAAATCGACTCCTGTGTGGGTGCCATCAAACAAACCAGATGCGAGCACCCGCCCTAAAGCTCCTCTTACTGTCACGTTTGCTGGAGCTTATGTGCTAGGAGAAAATAAAGAAAGCAGCACAGTGTGGAAATCTTCTGGCTTTGGGAAACTGCGAAGACGGAGCAGAAAGGGGGAAAATCGTTTGGAGTCTGGTCACGGTCCTTATGGCCCATCTTGGGCTCAGCGACGGAACTCCAATCCACGGAACAGGGTCAACTTGAGCAGAGCAGTTTCATTTGCTCCTGGCAGCCCTGTTGCCTTAGAGCCACATTTACTGGAGGCATCTGGTGGACTTAGAGAAGCATCCGCCCCATCATTGCCCATAAAGTCAGCCCTGAAGTCAAGCTCGAGAAATCGCTCATCTGCAGGTCAGTCCACGGTTCAGTTCCAGGTGTCCCCTGTTCAGGGAGGAGAAAGTTGTTCTCAATCCCTGGATTCCCCTGAAGCAAGAAGGGAATCTCCTGTGTCTACAAACCAAGGGTCACCAACAGCAAGCAGCCCAGTACCCTGCATTAGGCCCTCCACTCTTAGATACTCCCTGGCCAGAATCCCCACGGATCTGCCATCGGCTGAAATCTGGGATGCCACATCAGATGGAGCAGGTAAGTGAAGACAAGCTAACCACTGTACAGACATTAGAATCTATTGTTTCTGTTTTTAATTTCAAGCAGTAAATCCAACTCTTGCATAAGAAGATAACATTGGTTAATCCTCCTATTCTCTTCTAAATGTACTATATACTGTATTACTCCATGAGAGACCTAGAATTAAAATTCGACTCTGTTTTAATTAATATTTTCAAAAGTTACACTAATTATGTTGATATTTATTTTCGATTAGATAGAGCAGTTTTTGTTTTTGTTTTGTTTGCAAATTCATATGGATATTCTGATCAGTGTAACCATTACTGTTATGATTAAGCAGGCGTAAGTGGAGAGACAGGTCCTGGTTCAGACTTTCGAGCTCTGCGATGCATGGGTATGTCTCGGGCTGAGGACCTCAGAGCTGAGCTGCTGAGATCTGAACATCTAAAAGCCGAGGCTTTGTGGGAGGAAAGCTCCGACGGCTCCAGGTTTGCGCTTCATAATCTTGCGCACGAATCTCCTCCTACACTAGAACTGTCACAGCAACAACTCTGCGTGGAGCTGTTCCAGAAGAAAGATTAAAACTAGAACTCTGACAAACAGCACACTTGATACTTACTGCAGCTCAAAAGATTGTGAGAATACTTCCACAATTCTGCCCTCTATTGGAGGGAAAAAGTAATTATTCTTTTGGATATTACCGTACATAAAATCATTTGGAAAGTGAAGCACAAAATTAAGGGGATAATTCATGAATCAGTCTCCTCTATAATTTGCAGTTGTCTTGCATGTGGTACTTACTGTATTTCTGCACTGAATTCACAAAGCAGATGGCTCCAATGACATGCAGGTGCAAATATACCCATCCATAACACCAGTAATTTTTTTCTAGCAATGTGAGGCCTTCATCTGATAATCTATTTTTATTATGCAATGGGCCATGCAAGCCTAATGATAACCTAAGTTGTGGGGTAAAGACAGATTTTCTTTGCATAGTTCATTTATTTATGCTGTGTTCATTTAACTTTAAAGTGTGACAACATGATGCCAGTGAGTTTATTTTTTTATTATTTTCACTAGAATATTGGATGAAATCAACCTTGTATAAAACCAGCTGCACTGCAGGTCACTATTTCCTATTTTTTCCGTTTTCTGAATAACAATTTGGAGTATATTTCTTCATATATACATCTTTGAGAATACAAAGTTGTTATTTTTGGCTGTAGTTTACTTCAGCATAGATAAACATAGATGTTATTTCCTTTAAATGCATTTATCTCAATGCAGAGACAGCATGCTAACAGTGAAGGAACTTCTGATCTGCAGATCTACATTAGGATCGTTTCAAAATTAGAAGGATCTGAAACTTGCACACATTAGAACCTGACAATAACTTGGTGAATGTTTGCATGTTAGTAAAAAAAAAAAAGAACAAAACAATTCTCCTCTTACAGAAAATTTGATGGGAGGCCAAAACTTTTCCTGCGTCGTTTCTTTTCCTCCATCGGGCTGAATAGCGTTGGCAGACTGGTGAAGGGGAGTCGCTCCAGCAGCATGGAACAGCTCAGTCTCCCCACCGTCCAACGGGCAAGCTCAGCCTCACCGAGCCCCACGCGGAGACCTCAGCCTACCATTCGAATACAGAGGACACCCTCACTGCAGACCCTGCACACAGTGAGCAAGAGAAACAAACTTTATTTCATGCAAGATTTTATTTATCTCCATTTGTCACATATTTCTGCCGGACCTCTCTTGAAATCATCAGTTACAAACTTGTTGTCTGACAATGGAAGCACAAGATTGACTCCTTGCATCAGTCATAACCTGATGCACTCATGCCACATTAAACAGAATTCAGCAAGCGCAAACTCTTATCAGTTACAGTCATTTCTGGGATACTTGTATGTTTTTACATTTGTCATAAAGGCACTACTCCTCTGATAACCGCTCTATTGAGTTTTGCCACTGTACTATAAATGCAATACTTGTTACAATTCCACTTGTTTGCCACTAGGTGCTCCCACTGGCTCAGCTACGTAAAGCCTCCTCTGTTCAGAGTTTAGAGAGAAGAACAGAACGCTCAACAATACTGGGAGAAGTCCAAATACCATATGGCTTGGCACCCAGGTACAAAAATAAGAAAAAGAAAAGAGAGAAAGCCAAAGAAAGTCAAAAAATAGTGAATAATATAAATAATTTTTAAAACAGATTAATGAATTTAATCTGTTTTTCTTCAGCCCTGAAAGCCCCCAGATTGAGATTCACAGAGGCCTAAGTGATGAAGATGTAGTTGTCGCCAGAATGGCTCATCCTATGGGCCGGGTCACACAGGCTTTCCCTGATGGGACTATCTTGTTGGAGCTCATCAAACCTCCAAGTGGCCCCTTTGGTTTTGTTATTTCAAGAGGAAAAGGTCGACCAGATACAGGTAACATTTCTTTACTTTGACATTTACTTTAAAGCATCGTGGTCAATTGAATGACTCAGTTTTACAGCGTTAGTCCCCCTACCATGGTCCTCGATGTCCACTCTCCTGCATTTAAAAGTTTTGACAACCTTGATTCACAGAAATGGCTAATATACAAGCCTCTACAAAAGCTGACGGTATATTTAAAAGACAGTTAAACTAGTTGGAGGACCACCTCCACAAATATCTGATCAGCTCAACATGGGAGAAAAAACACAAGAAAAATGGTATTAATCAAAACTCTCATTGTTCACTGACTGTTACCTACAGGTGTATACGTCGAGAAGGTCGGTGATGGCGGGGTGGAGGGCCTGCTGGGTGTTGGTGATGAAATCCTACAGGTTAACGGGGAGGCGGTGGCGGGACTCAGTTTGGACCAGGTGACACGCCTCATGACTCGGGAAAGCACCGCCACCCTCCGGATCTTGCCTGCCCGACGCAATCAACGCTGAACGGCACAGGATAGACATAGCACACAGCCATTTCCCTCTGGACGCACAGTTAGCCACTAACCATGCACTGCAAACTGACTGGAGCACAATGTGCACATGACACAATGCATTTTGATGTAACTCGAGATGAATAGCACAACATAGAGTTAAGTTCTTTTAGAGCAAACAAATCCAGCTCCACAAATGTCACAGAGAACTTAAAAATATGGATGTTACTGTGTATTGCTAAAGGTAGGCTCTTCTACCCAACACCTTTTGTTGATTTACATAAGTAAATTCAGTTTTATTTATTTATTTATGTTATTTTAGCACCGAATTCCACTAAATATCATATCAAGATGCTTTACAAGAAAAGTACTTTACGTTATGTAGAGAAATGCTTGATGAAATCAATTCAATAACATGGGCAGATTTAAATTTAACTGTATACTTTCCAGTTTGATCCTGTTTATAATACAATGCAGTCAAATGGATTGCATAAGGCCTGCTGGACGATATTTTTCCATTTTTGGAAACCAAGGTGAATGCATGGAGCCATTAACTTTGCAGCAACGATCCCTCCAGAGAAAACGTGTAAAGACTCAACATCATAAAATCCAAGTGAATTGAAATTCGGCGACATTAATTTAACAAATAGACGCATTCTTGTTCAACTGTTTTTACAGCCCTTGAATGGAAAAAAAACATCACAACCAGAAACTACAATGTAATGTATTGGGATTACATGTGATAGAAAACGGGGAACAGGAAGGAAAATAATGGATGGTTTTGATCTTTCTTTTTTATCACAAAACATCTTAAAAGTGTGGTGTGCAATTGTTTTCAGTTTTCTTAATGTTCATAGTTTGAATCCCATGTTGATTTTTGAAAGTTAACAGAAGCTCAGATGAAGAGTTTACACTTGCAAAATTCTTTTAAATTCTTGCCACAGTTTAATTTAGCCCTGAACATTACTGGGCCATTTTAAAACACTTATTGCTTTTAATGCTTTTATCAGAACTTTTTTATATGTGAAATTTATATCAGGCCGTATGCTTTGGGTCGTGGTCCCGCTGCAATGTGAAACTCCAAACCAATTCTTTTGCAGCCTTCATCAGCTTTTCTTTTCAGACTGACCTCTATCCATCTTCAAAGCAATTCAGCCTGGCCTTCCTGGCTGCCCCTCTCTTCAACGCTCTCCTTGCCATTGTTTAAGGTAAAAGTCCTTGCCCTTAATGTAATTTGCAGTTATGCCATACATTTGTCATTTTCATGGTATAGTGGGATGCATTTCAGGTTGTTCAAGTTTGTTTAAATAAATCCACATCACACTTTGGAATTTTATGAAGGGTTTTATGAAAAGTATTTAGAACCATGCACCATTTTCCTTCCACTAAATGCCATACATTTGAGTTTGCGGTTGTAACAAGACGAAACAGAAGTTCATAACTGATATTTATAAAGGGCCAATTTGAAGATAGACAATGGGAATCAAATCCATTTTTCTTTTTATATGTTGCTCAGTTTGGTCACATTTAACACAGTTTGATAGATTTTTATCTTTTTTTTCATATTGTGGGACAATTTATGGCACTGTTCAATACTGATCAGCAAAAAGACAACTAAAAGCTTTAAAAAGCTAAAAATAAATATAATGTTTTACCTTTTATTAAGTACATGGCAGCCCCTGTGTGGAGCACTTTATCCCAATTGTTGCTTTTACTCCATGAACTGTGCTTTCTTTTGTCCTCTTTTTTTTTTTGATTTATTGATTGTAAAATAAAATATTTTATTTTGCCAAACATTATGGTTCAGTGTCGTACATTTCTTAATTGTGCACTTTTGCTTCACGAAACCACTGGTTCACAAAAACCTTGGCAATATTGTGGACTTAAGGTTAGAATAACGTACGCAAAAAATTGAAGATGTCGATAAAATAATTCCAACACTCAAAACCATTCACATGAGATGCACTTATATATTTATTTAGTTTCTTAATTAATGATTGTATTTGTTTGCATATCAGCCATATTTTGTTGTTTGTCTTTTGTCAACCTCACTAGCGGGGATCAGTTCACGGAAATCTGCTGTGAGGACAGGATGCAGAGTGATGGTCGTGACTGGCGTTTCCACAGGATTGATATAGAGAAGTGACGCCTATCTATCTATCTATCTATCTATCTATCTATCTATCTATCTATCTATCTATCTATCTATCTATCTATCTATCTATCTATCTATCTATCTATCTATCTATCTATCTATCTATCTATCTATCTATCTATCTATCTATCTATCTATCTATCTATCTATCTATCTATCTATCTATCTATCTATCTATCTATCTATCTATCTATCTATCTATCTATCTATCTATCTATCTATCTATCTATCTATAAGCCGCGGTGAAATGTCTCGTATTCATATTACTTTCACAGAACGGGTAATTAATAATTGAACTATAGGGATAGAGGCGTGTGGAAAATCCGTTATTATGATGTACCTTCTACCATTAAGGCTTGTCCTGAATGTGCTCTGATAGCATGTCAGCAGTTGATGCTCTGCTCTATTATCTGATGCCTCCAGAGACCGATACGCTTTTATCTCCCCCAGCCATGACTGCCACCTCCACCCCCCATTCGTGGACGTCGGGGAACCGTCGGCCGCGGAGAACCGACCCTTTTTCCCCGGACAAAAAAAAAAAAGAAAAAAAAAAAAAAAGTGGCACTGACGTTTATTTATTTATTTATTAAAGTAACTGTATCCAATTAAGGTACCGCTGGTACCAGTGAAAGCAGTTGCTCCATCCTTAAGGTATACAATAGATGAATAAAGATATCCCACTCTTCTGAAGAGCTAATAAAACATAAAACAACTTTTATTGCTTGATAAATGAGCTTGTGGAAGAAAACCTTTTGCTCAGAATACAAAGTTCCCCAAGGCTTAACCTGAGCTTTTGTTTCTTTCATTTAAAAAAACAAACAAACAAACAAACAAAAAAAACAAAAAAACTAAAACACCTAAGTGCGCAGCCAGTACAGTCTACCACATACCTCACGTTACAGGCCGTTGCGCTTTGCCTGTTTGCTTTTTTTTTCTTTTCTTTTCTTTTTTTTAATGCCTTGCCCTCCACAAGACTATATAGCCTCAACGACAGCCAAATAATAATGAATCATTTCATAAATAATGGGTTTAGGAGCTTATCGGGAATGAAGAGGCCGCTGCCGTGCGCTTATCTCACTCGGCCACATTGCGGCCTGTGTTCCGCTCCCCATACAGAGAGGGAGCGCACTGGAGGCAGCGGGGAATAACTTACACTTGCACACACGCGCGCACACACACATACACACCCACACACACACACACAGAGCTCCACAACTGGCAGGAAAAAAAAAAAAAAAAGGAAAAACCTCAGACATGGATGACCCACTCACAAAATGGCTCCACTTACACAGTAACATCAACAACACGGCTGAAACGGTAAGTGCGGAAAAACTCCCTCTCCATGTTGAACCGTCGTGGCGTCGCTCCTCTTGTTGCGGTAGGGATACGGTTGGGTTTATTGTGTTGCTGTAATGAGCGACATATTTAGTCTATATTTTCTAGTTTTGTCCGATCGAGTTGAGACTGGGGGGTGAAAAACGGATGCGAGGCCTGTAGGAGAATCCCCAGAAACAATAAAAAAAAAAAATATAAAAAAAATATATAAAAAAAACGCGTCTATTATAATCAGTCTGTTGTTCGTTTTTCCATATTTGCAGAGCTTTATTCCATTAGATTACTCCTAAAAGCACCTTACGCGGATATATAATGGGTGATAACCAGAATGCCAAAATCCTAGCGCTCCCTTGTAGCAATAATAGCATTATGGCCTCCCTAGTCAATACATAAAAATAAATCTACAAAGTAATTTCCGCAGCTGCTTTTGCTAGTGAAACGACCCAATCCGAGCTACTTTGGAATATTTCAGAACTAGCGAAAAGAAAAGGAGGAAAGATTTTATTTCGACGCAGATTAAGCTCCCGTGTAAATAGTGTCTGCATTATGTATGAACGCTGATTATTTTCACCCATGAATAAAGAGCTACAATATTATACTCTTTAATTTACAAAATGCGAATCACAATTGGATATTTTTTTGTATCACTTAAAAAGACATTTAAGTGGGCTGAATTATCGTGAATCAACCATACTATTATAGAGTATAACCGACCTGACATTGCACAAATAAAAATAGCTCTCGAAGCCCATATTACTGGAAAATTATTTAGCCTATTCGAGTCTGCTGAAGGCAGTAAATAATTGTAACTTTAAGATCGAATGCTCGACCTGTACAGGCAGGTTTTGTTGTTGTTTGCAAAGGTGATTTTTCGGTAAACTGTCTATTAAAAAAAACATAACACGTTATAAAAATATTTCACTTGAGAAAGATCGTCCGATAGGTTTGTGGCAGGGAGCTAGTTTTTTTTAAAGAGGGAAACATGTATTGACCAAAGGGAAATAAAATGGCTAATTCCAACTTAAAACGTTTATTTTTTTATTTTTTGTTTCATATTAACTCAAACATTGTCTAAACGTGGTAATTATTAATAATGTGTGAATAATTATAAAGGCTTTGTAAGACAACAACCACAACAACAACAAAATAATTGATCATTCAAGTAAATTCTTATTTAAGGTTTAAACTAGAGCAAATACTTGATGTGTGCGCTAATGATTATATAGTAATCGAAGACATTTTCACTTAGGACATTGTGGGACTGTAAAAGCGGGTCACGGTTCAAAAATGATGGAAAAACGGGAGCAGGAGCTTTGTCCTGGAAGTCCCGACGCGGGATCCGGTCCTGGAAAGCGAGAAGACTCGGCCATCATCTCCAGACACAACGGATACAAGGAGGAAGAGAAGCCGAGGATAGAAAGGGGGGAGGAGGGTGATGCCAATGAGAGGGTGAAGGAGGAGGAGGAGGCGGACAAGAAGGAGAGGGGAGGGAGCTTCAAAGGGGCTGAGGAGACGGATGACGTTCCGCTGCAGAACTCGAGCAACGGGACCAGCATCAGCATCATCATCAACGGCGTTGCCAGGGAAACTGCCTCTCTCAACGCCCTTGACCTGAAAAGGGAAGTGCCGGTGATCGAGCTCTCCAGGAGGGACGCTATAAAAGCACTGGAGCAGAGGACGGAGAGCCATTTGGTGCCGATCACGGAACTTCGCAGACCTCCACCGCTGCCGCTGCCGCCGCCGCACCGAGACGACGCTCGAATGGTCCAGCTGAGCCCAAACGCGTTCCCTGTCCCGGCCCGGGCGATGCTCTACAATCTGGCGCAGCCTCTCGCCGCCATCAACAGGTACCTTTGAAGTCATAAAGATATAGACTGTTTTAAATGCACGTTTCATCTTTGACGTTTGGACGGAAACTTGTTAAGGCAGCATGCACTTTTGCATCTGGGTGTAAAAACTTTTGCTGTGATGCTGCGATGTTTTTCCTGATGGAATCCGAGTTTTCTCACATTGCCACATTAACCTGTGTTTGTTTTCTTTCTTTCTTTTTTTTCTTTTCTTTTTTAATAGTCTTGGAGGAGAGTCAGAGCAGTACAGCATGTACCCCAGCAACAGGGTAAAGCGCCGCCCGGCGCCTTATGAGGTTGAGCTCGACGAGGGTAGGCGCATTTTAGATCTTTATAAGTATGGTAAGATGCACTTCTGCTGTGTGCTCCTTCTGCCAGTACAGTCCCTCCTCCCCTCCCCCCTGTCCCTCCCTCATCTCCATTGTGTTTCATCCCTTGACATGGATGTACACTGTTGCCAATCTGAGAGTTGCAGAAGATGCGTTGCAAACAGGGGTGTGTGTGTGTGTGGGGGGGGGGGGGAATAAAGAGTTCAAGCAGTGAGAATTGCAAAATCTTACTTCACGGAACAAATGACTATACCTGTACCTGCGTGTAATTAAAATAATCCATTCTTAGGCAAATTTGGAGTTCATTTGATTTGAAACATCCTCTCCAGTGCTGCCCACTCACTGTCATAAAGGGGAGGAGAATTGTGGGTGCTGCTGCCTCCATGCCAAGGTTTTACTGCAGAGTGGGCTGAAGGATTAAGATAGGCTGGGTGTGTTCCAAGAGCAACAATGACCAAAAAAGACACATTTATTGGGGGTGGGATGATATAACTACCTGCAGAGAAGCTTCTCAGTGTGTCTAAATAAAATAAAATTGAAAAATAAAAAATAAAAATAACATAATATATTGCAGAATGGGATAAACACACCCTTCCCAGCACAATTTCTTGAGATTTGGCAAGGAAAATGAATGTTTTCTCGTACCTTTGAAAATCTGTTTGTACTGAGGACAGTTTTGCTAGATATGTAAGCTTGCTTTTTACCTCTATCTAAGCTTTGAAAATGATCTAAATAAAAGTGAAATTAATTTAATAGTTTTAATGATGGAGTTAAACACTCCCCTATCTTACACACTTTATTGTTGCAGTATGACAGGCAGAAGCACTTTCTTCTTTTATTTCTAAAATCCAGAACTGAAAGTCTAATTTTTTAGATCATACTTTTACATGCAAAAACAGGTGAGTGTATCTGAATAATAATAATAATAAAAAATCCTAGATTGCAGAAAGGAGTTAACATCCACTCCCAAAGGTTTTCAACTTCTATTTGATATTTGAGGCTGGGTATTTTGGGTGTTTTTATAATTTAATTATTATTTTTAGCTACCTTCAAAGAAGTGTGTATAAATAAATAAAAATGATTATGGATTGCAGAACAGGGCTAAGTGATATAAACCCAAACATATTTTGCTTTTGAGATTTCTGCAAGCAAAGTCTAGCATTGTTAAAAATGTATGGCGGAACAAAAAATAGTGTTGCAACCAGCATATAATGGTTAGAGTTGAATATTTCAAATAAAGTTTTATTTCCCTACACCAATTCCCTGTGTAGACAAATTCAAATTCAATAGATTTCAGTATATAGTTAACTCACCCTCTGAAACTACCTTTATTCTGGAGGTTTGGCAAAGATAATCAACAATTTGAAACCAGAATAAGGAGGACCGTTTCGCCATTTCTATGTGAATGTTGCAAACTATCTTGTTTGCATCCTATAAATAAATAAATAAGTAATCATTTATTTCAAGATGTGGTAAACACATCCTTCCAAAAGCCGATTATTCTTGAGGTTTGTCAAACTACAATAAATCAATAATTTCTTGTATTCAATAATCCTTGGTTACATTGAGCGCAAATGTTGATTACTGTGGTTGTTTTCTATTTTTTTTCTTCTTACAAATATTATGCACCCTTTTTGCTGCTACAAATTTTACGTTCTTTATAACTTGTTTGCTTTTGAAAATCCACATTTTCAGTAATGTCATGTTTTAGCTGCTTCACTGCTATGCTACCTTAGACACCTTATATCAGTATTTTTCTTTCTTTCCATCCTCTCCAACAGCTGGCCAGCCTAAGATTGTGCGTCGCATTTTCACAAACAGCCGTGAGCGCTGGCGGCAACAGAATGTAAACGGTGCGTTCGCGGAGCTTCGCAAACTCATCCCCACTCACCCTCCGGACAAGAAGCTGAGCAAAAACGAGATCCTGAGACTTGCCATGAAGTACATCAGCTTCCTCTCCAACCTCCTGGAGGACCAGGACGGAGGGCGAAATGTTGGCAACAGTACTGACGGAGACACGGGGCTGCTGGTTGGTGTTCCAACCCACGAGGGAGGCCCTCAGGGTGCGGCGCATCAAGAAACCGTGGTGGGCCTAGCGAGGGATGATCTTCTGGAGACAATGTCACCAGGCTCCAGTTGTGGTAGCCTACCTGATGGGGATGGGGAGGGGAGTCCCGAGAGCTTCATGGAGGACCAGGACTCACCTCCAGCTACAAGGACTCTAACAGCATCCCGCGGACCCTCACTGCATCTAGCGGCTAGAGATCTGAGGCGCAACGGACGCCCATTAGATGGTTCCACTAGGCGATGATGGTGACGTCGGGAGAGCACAGTTTGACATCAAAGACTGAAGAAAAGCAATTAAAAATGATTTGAAACACCTCAAACACCTTTTATCTTGGAGTAATCAGTTTAGGAAGAGTTATCTCACTCGAACTGGAAACACGACGAATACCATGGTTAAATTTAAACTTGTAAATTGTGCATGTGCCATGTTCTTGATCAACCTTGCAGACTATAAGCTTCTATGCGTTGAAAGTTCCAAAGACACCCTCTGAAATGAAACTATAAAAAAAAGGAAAGAAAGAAAACATTTTAATTCAAACACTGGTTTTTTTTTAGAAGATGCTAAGCGTAAGGAGTTCATTTTGAGCTAAATCTGCAGTCGCCATTTATTGCAAAATGGTGCATAATAAGGTATTGATCCACTTTGCTTGAACAGTTTTGCAGGTAAACTGGTCCAAAATGCCCAGACATAAACATAAAGACATAAGTGGAACAAGTTTCATAGGGTATAATAATAATAATAAAATAAATGTTTGCGAGATGCTGTTAACACAGTGAACAGGTGGGACTCTGATGCAGTTACTTATGTATTGTAAATAGTATTATATTTCCACTGCAAAATATAATAACAGTGACTTTCTAGTCATGAGGTTTCAGATGTACCATAGTGTGTTTGTGAATGGATTTACTATCAAAACTCTCTTTTAAGAGACAGGATTCGAGAAGAAGGAAGAAAAGAAATTCAATTCTACATGTAACTCTAGAATAAGTGAACATATGGATGGAAGTACATCAAATGTGGTACCGCTTCTGTCACACCCGGTGAATAGAAAATCAAGCCAAATATTTCAATAGTCAAACAATTACACTGTGTGAATAAAAACCACATGTATTTGAATTGTTGTGGAGGTACAATATAAACAGTGCTCTTAAAGTGTACAAAACAGGGGTCAGATGAAATCTTGAGATGACTCATTAAGTCCTTTTGATATGAATGTTTTAATGTTTTTTTTTTAAACTATAATGCAAATGTAGTTTAGCAAGGTACACAAATAAGTCCCTTTGTTTCCTCATTTTACGTGAACACGTACACTCCCACCACAGCTACCCCCAACCCACCACCACCACCACTTTGCAGTATTAATACCATACGAACACCAGCAGTTTTCTGGAAGTGTTGCTCACTGTTGTTGGTTGTTCTGCTTTTGTAGCAGAATCTGGTAGCTTATCTTGGTACCTTTGGTATTTTATGAATTACAGTAAAGGGACATTGTACGTTTGGTAATGACATATTTGTTGTATGATAGCTGTATCTATAGATATATACAATGTTAAAGGGATGGATTTTATACAAAAAACAGAATAAAATATACTGAGAAAATTAGATTTTTTTTTCTGTGGTGTGTATTCATTTTAATATATTTGTGTTGCAGTTTTATTCCGCTATCATTTGGGTTTAGCTCATCCAGGACCATTTTGAAAGGCAACAGTTTTACTAACTGCACCACTGTGCATCACCAGCTCAATTCAATTCAATTCAATTCAATTCAATTCAATTCAATTCAATTCAATTCAATTCAATTCAATTCAATTCAATTCAATTCAATTCAATTCAATTCAATTCAATTCAATTCAATTCAATTCAATTTGTTTAATTTCAGTTAAACTCACTTTGATTAATTTCAACACTTATCTTCAGATTGTTTCATTTCAATTCAGTTCAGATCACTTCAGCTGAGTTTATATATCTGGTCAGATTGATTAAGTTCAGTGCTATTTGTTCAGCTCACTCAAGTTTATTTGAACTTAATATAATTCATTTAATTCTACTTAATATGATTTAATTTTGTCAAACTGAGTTAATTTAAACTCAGTTCAGTTCACTCATTTACATTTTGCCTAGTAGATTCAGTCTCCTTCAGATGAATTCAGTTCAGTTCACTTTATCTCTGTTTATGGTACCTCACCTTTGCTTTGTTAGTTAAATTGAATTCTTTTCGCTTCAATCTTAATTAACTGAGATCAATGTAATTTATTTAATTGCAACTCACCTCATCTCATTTTAATTAATTTTAATTTGACTAATTAAAGTTACTTCAATTCAGTTCAGCTCAGTTTCTCCCCTGGCTACACACCAGTTTGGATAATTTCATATTTTTTATTCCAAATCTTTTACATTTGGTTTTCTCACAAGAATCCTATGTCTCGCTTTCTGTGTCATGACAGTAAAACATAAGTTACTTATCTAAACGGGCAGGCAGTGTAATGCCATGCAATTATTTCCCGCTTCATTTGAACACAGAGTAAAGTTTCAAACCACAACCTCTTCAGAGAAACTCCCTCAGTGGGCGCTACAATCCTCACTTCCACCCCCAACAAGTGACGACTTCCTGTGGAGGTAGCCATGGCTTGCTGACCTGCAGGATATCCTGCCATTGTGAAAGTGGTTTTTACAGCCTTCGCTGCACTCGTTTGCTCATTGTTGCATCTGTGGATTTTGTTAAAACAGATGTTCAGATCAAGTATTCGCTGAACATGAATAAGATTCTTGAGCAATGGAAGATTCACTGTTGTTTCACTAACATAATTTATAAAAAAAAAAAAAAAAAGAAAAAAAAAGATGTTTTTTTGGTTTTTTTTTGCGAAAAAGCAGCTTTTTGGTGAAGTTGACTAACTTTGTGCAACAGGGTATGCTACCAGTCCTACTACCTCAATACTTAGCACTCAGAAATTTCCAAAGGCTATAATTGCTTCCAGAGAGCATCAGAGACTACCAGGTGTTTGGAGACCTCTCCTGCGCTCCGCTCTGGCTGAGCTGCAACTCCACCGAGGGGCTCTCTAGGTTAATGCCTGCCAAACGGTTACCTGCTTCAGTTTTCCTGACTCTCAGAAAAGACGCAGGCTCACAAAAGGGAAGGATGGAGGGAGCATACGAGGGACTGAAAGCAAGGAAGTGAAAGGATGTGTATGTGTGTGTGTGCATGCGTATGTGCTTTCGTGTGTACGGGTGAACGGGCTGGTGTGTATGTGTCCGCATTTCATGGATCTGTTGGTGCGAGCTGTGTATATGAGTGTGTATGTGTATACGTTTATCAGCTCTGTGCAGATGGGTGGCAGAGTGGCTCTTGCAGCCAAATGATTCAGTATGCTAATGAGTTGTTATCTGCGGTGCTGCAGGAACAATATACTGTCTTTCTCGCAGTGGGAATCCAGCCTGCTGGGAGCAGATTACACTGCACACACCGCCAAGGTAGTTATTTATATTTTCCCATCGAGTAGTTGAAAATACATAAATGTACAAACACACTTAGACACTTGCACAAGTTCATGCCTCTATGTATGTGTTTGAGGGTGTGTGCGTGTGTATGTGTGTGTGTCCATAAACAAACAAGCAAAATAACATTTCAACAAACTGACACAAATATATTGCCATCACCACAAGCAGGAGCAAGAATAAGATGGAAATTTGACAAACACTCTGGGTCCTTCCGCAGTGGATGGAGATGTCATGGGCCTTCCTCTTTAACAGGTATCATTGTTGTTTCTGTCTTTTTACATGAAAGTCTACAAATGCTGTTCCCCTAATTATGGAGAACTCTTAATTAATTCTGAATGCTCTCCTTGAGATATCCTGGTATTATAAATAGACTGTGTTTTTTTGTGTGACAATTTTCAGTCAGATAAATCTTTAAGGCAAAATGAACATCTTCAAGTATCATTTGATCAAAAAAATGTCGCAAAATATCTTTAAACTAGGCTAAACAGATTTGCATAAGGCATATTAATTTATTTCTACCAGTTAACCTTTATTCCTGTCAACCCATAGGATCTGACCACTGATGTCCGTATTGTCTTCTATATGCATGTATCAAAGAACACATGAAGCTCATTTGATGGTGTTCATAAATGTAGCATTCTAAATATAATTTTCTTCTTCCGAATGTTTCATATTGTGGTAATTTTGTAGTAAAAATGTATTCAATCCCCACAGGCGTGGTTAACGTTATCCTTAATGATTAGACTCCATGTGAAAACTAGAGGAAGCAGGAAGACAATAAAAACTTTTGTTTTGTTTTCATTTCCACAAAACCTGGATTGGATGGACAAAACGTAAAGCAATTTTGTATGTCAGTTTTGTATGTCTAGTTTGCAGCTTGTGGGTTATTCAAAAAATAAAATTATAAATTACGTTTTTAATATTATTTAGTTTGAAAAAGATGTTATGTTTCAAATGATCCAGAAAAGGGAAAGTTTCTGTTGCATTGTCTATATACATGAATATTTTTTTAAGTTTTATTTCAGGCCATTGAAGACGTATATATGCACAATTTGTTTTTCATTCATCAATCGGTGGAATTTGACAAGGCTTCATCAGCAAAAAGGAAAATCCAAACTACTAAAACTTGTAGAAATTGTAGCAAAATCTTAACATTCCTGTGGTATGCAGGCATCACTAGCTCAGTTTTGTATCTTTTCCTTTATATTGTCAGAAAATAGCAACATAATATTTTTCTTTAAACAAACTAAAATTGATTAAAGTGGGATTTAAATTAATATTTCACAAATATAACTAGGGCTGTCCTGCTGATTTAGATGGCAAGCAGTTAAAACTGTTTGACGGAAAACTAAATTAGAAAAAAAAAAAAAGAAACATGACAGCAACCACATTTTCTGCTATTTGGTAGCAAAGACAGTAATGAACCTGGAGGACCAGATACAGACAATAAGACACTGATTCATAGTAACAACATATTTCTCCTTTTGGTAACCCATAACCCAAATATAATGAGTAAAACTACTGTCAGTGTTCATAAAAAAACACTGATTTTATAAAAAATAAAATCAGTGTTCAAAATATGTAAACATATTACATATTGTAATATGTTTACAATATTAAATACAACACACACACACACACATACACACACACACACACACGCATTCCCGCACACACACACACACACGTGTGTATGTATGTCATGTTTAAATTATTTTAAGCTGGAAAAAATGAGTAATCAGTACTATGTATTTTAGTTGCATTAAATCTTTGGTGTGTCTTTCAGGAGCATTGGAAGTTTGTTCTACTCCATGCACAGAATCAGATGGCTTGACAGTAATCATGGGAAATTTGTTCTGATCGTATTAAATGTGATTAGTTATTAAGAGAATAAGCCAGGGTTATTAATATTCATATTTCCATTCTAATTATAGAAAGATAATTCAACTTAACTATTATGAGTCAGACCAAGTCTTTGTGAATCAAGTAAAAAACAAACAAACAAACAAACAAAAAAATATTTTGAATGTTTTCCATCCAGTTCTGTGACTAGTATCATGTTTAAGGCTGATATATTAACCTTCTCTGTTTGCAGACAGCTATCTAATTTTCTAAATTAATTTTTATTTTTGTCGAGTGACTAGATTCAGATATTAAAATTACAGCCATGTCGTGCTTTTAGTCTCTTTCTACAACCTGTTTGCCTGCCTTTTAATGCAAAACGCGAAGTTACGGTCCCCAGTAATTATTTTTGCCAAATATGAGCATATTATGCCCTCTGGTGGTTACTTGGGGTAGTGTAGGGTCTCTTGAATTGATGTGATTTTCTTACTGAAATCCCTAATCCTTTATGAAATTAGTACTGGCTCTCTTAATAAATGAAAATCCATACATAAATGTTCTTTCAAGCAGAGTAATTTTAATGCAGTTTCAACCAACAAAATTTGAAATAAAAAAATTATGCTCTCTCTCAGTGACCTAATGCAGTAGGCTAAAACATGCAAAGTAATTGGCTTGATCAGAGTAACTCTCAAGAAAAAAACAATAAAATAAATTTTAAGCTGTAACATTTTAGAGAAATATAAGCTGCGAGATAAGCCTCTACAAGACACAGTTGGAAAAGGAGCTAAAGTAAGAAAGTTGTAAAGTTAGAAGTTGTACTCAAGTCTTTTTCATAGCGCTTGCTTTTGTAGTTGAGTCTGGGTAAATCAGGAAGCCAGAGAAGGTGCTATCGTCCTCGCTGCTGGAGTAAATCCCATTCCAGTCTCTCAGGGTCTCCAGCCACACCTGATCTCCCTCGCTGAGCTGCATCAGGACAAGGTTGGAAGCCTGGTCGATGTCCTGGCCGTAAAGGGAGTCTCGTGTCCTCACTTTCCGCACCCCATTAACCACCAAGGCAACCCGCAGGGGCCGGTTGCGCACAGTGATGTGATAAGTGAGTAAGTAGACTCCCGAGTGTGTGACGTTGAACTTGTTGAGTGCCGGGTCCCAGTGACCCTCCTCATTGTAAAAGACCTTATCAAACTTCACAGGCAGTCCGGGTGGAGGAAAGGACCGACTTGGGAACAAACCCACACTGAAAGCAGAACGAACCGGCTCCAAACTCTCACCTGGATCGCCTTTTGGGCCCCGAGGGCCCCGTGCACCTTTAACTCCCCTCTCCCCCCTCATTCCTGCTACTCCCCTTGCACCTGGAGGCCCTCTTGCGCCAGTGTCTCCCTTCTCTCCTGCTGGCCCCATTTCGCCTTTTGAACCATCACTGCTACTTGGTCCTTGAGGACCCATCTCACCTTTTGGACCAGGAGGCCCAGGATCACCAAGATCACCTTTCTGTCCTCTCTCACCAAGTAGACATTCTCCCAAACGTCCCTGTTCACCTTTCTGACCCTTTGTCCCAGCTGTCCCTGGAGGACCCATAGGTCCAATGGTGCCCATAGTTCCATTGTGACCAGGCTCTCCTTTTTCTCCTGCGTCTCCTTTCAGCCCATTGATCCCATTTTCACCTTTCTCTCCTTTGAGACCCAACTCACCTACAGCATGTGAAGAGTTTATGTAAAAAAAAAAAAAAAAAAAGGAGAGAAATTATAAAAGGTTTTGAATCATGAGATGCAGTTTAACCATTTACAGGTATGTTTGTCCATTTTCATTTTAAATATTGTGGCATAAAAGTAGGGAACACATCAATGTTTTTCTCCAAAATGTATCTTTAATGTTGCTACTAACATGAAATTCACACCATGTCGACAAGAACCCGAACTATCTACATATACAAATGGTTCAGAAACCTTCACTGTATAAATGATGTGTAATTTAAAGTGCCCAATTAACCTGGCAGTCATGTTTTTGGACTATGGGAGGAAGCCACAGGACCTGGAGAGAAACATGCACAACTACCTCCAAGATTATGATCCAAAACATAGAGGAAGCAAAGGAGAAAAAAGCAAATAAGTAAACTAAAATTCAGTCAGTCATCCGACTTAAACCCATTTTTTTTTTTTTTTAATATTAAAAAATCAATGGAAATACGTGAAAATCAGAGAGCATAGATGCCTTAGTAATCTCCTTAGGATCTCCAGACAGTTTGTGTGAAAGATTGGATCACATTTACAACTGAGTAGTCAGTCCTGTAAACAAAGGTTATTCTAATCTTCTAATATAACATAGTACCAAATATGTGAAGTGGAAGAATAATGATGCCAGGCTTTCCTAATCGCCTATTAAAGTTCAGTAATCATGTTTAATACTGTCTGTGTCATTCTTTTTTTTTTTTTTTCACTACATATAATTTACAGACATACTGTACGTGTTCATTTCTTTGTATATTTTGGATTTCTTGAATTTTTACTGACATGGTGCCAATTCCATGTCAGTAGCCTCATTAGAAATATATCTACAGAGAAAAATATTGCCATGTTTTGACAGGTGATCCATATCTAGTTTTTGAAAGAAGCTACAAACCTTTCTCTCCAGGTTTCCCTGGGATTCCAGGGGAGCCCGGTAAACCGTTTGGCCCTAGATCTCCTTTTTCACCTGTGGCAGTTTTGGTGAAAAAAAAAATAAAAATCAAGAACATATGTCAAAAAGAGAACTTTTGTGACAAGCAGACAGCATAAATAGAGCGTAAACAAGTATCTTTCTTTTAATTTTTTTTAACCTTTCTCGCCATTTGATCCATTGAGCCCAGGTAACCCAGCTGGTCCAGGAGAACCCTGGGGTCCAATTTCTCCTTTTTGTCCTGGTAACCCTAAATATAAGAGGAGAAATTAAATTTGGCCTCCAAAATTTTACTCAAAGGAAAACAAAGATCCAATCTTACCTGAAGGGCCCCTTTCCCCTGGCGACCCCTTTTCACCAGTCGGTCCTTTGGGACCTTTCTCTGGTGGGCAGCACTCACAAACATTGAAGAAGCATTCATTGTAGTCAAATGTGTAATTTCCAGGGGCCTTTCCAGGGGGGAGAATTGCATCAGCGAGGTACTCAGTTGGGTAAGCCTCACTGTTGAAGGTGCTGCTGTCTGTTGGGGACAGGGAGTATCCGTCCGTCATAAACCCAGTTATTTCTTCTGTGTGCAGGCTGCTGGAGGGAGATGGGTTTTTTGTAGCAATCTGTCCGAGCCTTCCTCCCCCACCTAAAGCACTGATCCCAGTTTGAGGAGGCTTGTCGATGTTCTGAGGTTTGGGCCAGTGTGTGGTCTTGCCACCAGACGTGAGCGTAATAATGAAGGCCATAAAGACGGTGGTCACCAGGATGAGGTCAGCGGATGGCATGCTGGATGATCAGGCGGAAGTCAGAAGGTGGATTACTGGTTGTTTATTTCAAAGATTCGCAAAACAAAAATGGCTGTTTTCAGAAGAGCAGCATCGTTTTTGAAAGCCAATCAAGAGGTCAGTTCTGTTGACGATATAGGTAAAGGTGGAGTTGAATCTTCTCGTTCAAATGAAAAACAACATTCAAAGTTTCACTGAAATTAATTTGGACTGCTGTGAAATATTTCACAGCAAGCAGGTTTAATATTTATGAGTAGGGGTTTCATATTTGAATAAAATAGATGTGCTTTGAATAGCTGTATTTATTTTGACAATATGTGTAAAGGTTTTGAAGGTTCCAAGTTTTCTTATTGTTCCAAACCATTACTCAAACCATTACACAAATGGACAATGCAATGCAAAAATTCACATCTTGTCTTACTTCAGCTAATGATGTCAAAGTACTGCAGTATGATGTCGCAGGTTAGTCAAACACAAAATAGAACAAAATTGTGAAGTGGAAGAATAATAATTGAGGGTTTTCCTGTTTAGATTTTTGTACATCAATCTCTGGTCTGTGCTGTGTTCAATTGTGTCCATCTGTGTGCTTCTGTATTGATCCTAAGTCTAGACTTTAACTGGACTATCATAACACAGCAGTCTGATTTGATCTAAGCCATTCATTGTAGTCTGTTGTACTGTTTTTGTCTTGATAGAAAGCTAACAAACAGCCAAGACTCAAAGCTGTGGCAGCTTCTCTCAAGTTTTCTACAGTAAAGTAACTGTGTTTATTTCCATCCAACTTTCAATAAACTCTGACTAGTTTACCTTTCCCTGCTAAAGAAACATAATGCTGCCACCACCATGTGGCTGCTGGGGCATAAGCACCTTTTTCTCCACAATTTTTTTCTGTCCCCTGCACTCAGGAAATTTGAATAGAGGATTTTTTTTAAGCAAAACCACAGATTTCAGGTGACCTTCAGCATGCAGAGCTTAAAAACGTGAAAAATATTTAGAAAGCATGTGGTTAAAATCCCAAAGACCAGCAACCACTGTCAAATTCCAAGGTCACGCCAATGAACACAGACATTAGAAACCATCATGCAATTTTAACTTCCGTTCTCCTTCCAGGTTACAGACGCACTTTGGAAAAAGCCTGCCAGTCAACACGGTGCTGTTGTTTCTAAAATTGTATTGTGGAACTGAAATAAAAAAGACAGAAGTCCTATTTTGAATAGAAGCTCCGAAATTCTCTGCGCAGAAGTCATTTCAGTTCAAAGTAAAAAAGCAGTCTGCTTTTAATGAAATGGGGAATGGTTGAGGCATTTGTCAGTAACAAATACAACAGCAAGAGTTTGTCATAGAATGTGGGTACATTGATGTCACTGACCTGGAAGATTCCCTTTGCAGGAAACACTACTGGTACATTAAAATTTCACAAATAATATTCCATATGTAATATTTTTTTGTCTGTGTATTTGTCACAAAAAAACATGCTTTGCATACTTTTATCATGCAAAGCAATTCGAATCACCTTATTGCTGATACAAATATAAACAAACTAGATTTGACATGACAAAAAGGAAATTTACCTGGTTATGTAGACTGTGATGATTCTTCACTCCATCCCAACCAAGCAGGGACTGCTGGTGTTTACAGCCCCCCTTTTTATTGCTCATGTAGCCCAACTTCGGCACCTTCACGTCAATAAAAGAACAAAACACAGAGGGTTATCAAGTCGTAGGTGGGCTGGACTGGGCAGATTATGTGACTCTTGGATGGATACGAAACAAAGCAGGTTGTGTACAAAGAAGGACTTTCTTCTTTGCAAATGGGATATGAATACGGTCCCCCAAGACTACATCAACTATTAAAGAGTTATTTGTGCACATTTGCTTTTCTGAAAACAGGAAGACATGCAATCTTACAAAAGGTTCTGTTAGCATTAATCATTTGTGTTTAGCTGTACACGTTCGAACACAGTTTGCAGTAAAAGGCATTTCATAACAAACTGTAAAGGGTAGTGATCACACCGTCTGGCAGTACTTCAAAGCAGATCAATGGATCACTGTACACCCTGTGGGAGGAGGATTAATGTCTTGAAACAGGTGGCAAGGAAACCCTGAGCCAACCATTTACTTCCTTGATCAAGCACACCTAAAGATCAGCCCAGAAAACCAGAGAAGCATAATGGAAATTTAACACCGATGAACTGATCTCAGTGCGTCAGAATATCTGACATTAATGTCAAGCTTCTACACGCAATTCTCTTCAAACCTCTTTTGAGGTTTGCTCTTTCCATCAATGTGCTATTCAGCTTCTATGTAAATGTAAAACAGATTAAAGCTTAAGATTTACCCCTAAGTATTAGCTATACTCAAGCTTAGTTAAACTGAAAGGGTCTTTGGTCTTGGTGCTATTTCCTAGAGACTGGACTTTGGCTGGGCCATTCAAATGCGGGAACAAGGTTTAATCTTAGGCATTCCATTGTTGCCCTGCCAAACTGAAAGAACTTTGTTTATTTCTCTGTCTATGCTGCATGAGTTTAATCTTGGCTGCAATCTGACTGAATTTTAGAGCATGGAGGTTATGGGCAAGTTTATGCTTGAAAACCTTGAAACTGGTATTTCTGATTCCTCAAACGATGCACTATGAAAGCCATTGCCAAATAAGTAAAGGCATTTAGATTCCCCATGTCATTCTATCCTTCATTTCTGCAACAGGAATTTTGTCAAGTGGTATAGATTCTAACCCTCTTTTCAGTATGTTCAACAAATCAAATGTAAGTTGAAATTCCCATGCATCTAACAAATCTGTGCAGGTAGAGCACCAAAAGCACCTTTAGCTAAATCTGTCTCTGCCATATGAGATATGCTTCCCTATAATTGCCCAATTATTTGTATGTTAGGCACATTGGATTTAACCAAAAAAAAAAACCAAAAAACTAAAAACTTTTGGTTCTGGGGGACATAAGAAATAAAAGCTTGTTGTGACATTTATGGCATGCAGTTCTTGGTGCATGTTGTTTTTCTTGTTAAAACAGTGAATGACATAGCTACAAGTAGCTAAAAATTTTATTATGTTAAAATAAGTTCTTTTTAACCCACTGTAGTGACGTATAACCAATTGTAAACAATGTGTTATGGACATCTAAGTGTATAATCCTACATATAAATGTTTTTGTTTTTTTTACATATTATTTAATGTATACTTTTTTAGATATAATGCACTTTTTCTGTAACCAATTTATTGTAACCAATTTAGTGGATTATGTGAAATATGGCGTGTTTTTTTTCTGTACTGAGAATTATAACTGTTCTGTCTCATTAATAAATTCAGTTGTCATTGTAGAGAACGGTAAATGCATGCTATGATTTACAGCGAAATATTTTTAGATGATTTGTGGTTGGTTCTGATGTCTATCTTGCGGGATGACGTTATACTGTTTTAAAGCCGTGGTGTGTGCTGTTTGTCCAGTGTTTCACTCGACTTCGCAGCTGCGCACACTTGTCAGCAGACTCTGTGGCCTTTAGAGTCACTTTGTTCATTGTAGAAACCTTTTCCGCTTTTGTCTTTTCAGAATAAAGGCTTCTCTATCCAAGCTTGGCCCAGACCTTATTGTTTCTCTGTCGCGTGTTTAGCTTTATTAAGACAAGCAATCCACTTCCGGTTATGTCCCCGTTGTCTCCAGTTCTTGCGACAATTTTCAAGAAACGAGGTGTGTAGTGTGAATAAAATCATATTAATACTTAGGCTAAATACATACTTAAGAAAAGGGGTCAAAGGCGGAAAAGGAGGACACCTCCAAGTCACAGCACTGAGACTCTAATGTCGCTCTCCGATGTGCGTCTGACCCAAAAACTCGGCCGTTCAGCGATGGGATGTGGGAGATCTGCTCAGCTCCCTTGCAGCTGTTCGGGGGGCCGAGGATAGGACCAAGACATCGGTCAGTCACCGACAGAGTGGCCTGTTGGTTCTCCACTCGATTAGTGCTTGAATGCGCTGGGGAGACGCTGGAGAAACCAGCCCACGGAGGAGCGCTTTCAGAGCCTAAATTCCGTTTTTGTCCGTCACCGTGATAGTAAATCGATCTCTTCACAGCTCCGCGAAGCGGATGGAGTGAACCGTGCCAAAAGAGGAGGGGGTAGTCAGACTGCAGTTCGGTTGCGTGTGATGATAGGAGACACAATGACGCTCCTGTCTCTTTTGGGTCGGATCATGCGCTATTTTCTTCTCAGGCCGGAGACGTTGTTCCTTCTCTGTATCAGTCTGGCGCTGTGGAGCTACTTCTTTCACACCGACGAGGTGAAAACCATCGTCAAGTCCAGCCGGGATGCCGTGAAGATGGTGAAGGGGAAAGTGGCGGAGATGATGCAGAACGACCGCCTTGGAGGCCTCAGCGTCCTGGATGCGGAGTTCTCCAAGACGTGGGCGTTCAAGAATAACAACGTAGCAGTGTACTCCATACAGGGCAGGAGGGATCACATGGAGGACCGGTTCGAGGTGCTCACCGACATCACCAACAAGAGCCACCCGTCTATATTCGGGATATTCGACGGTCACGGGGGAGAGGTACTGTATCGCAGGCCCGTTTCACTACAGCTGCTGCACTGAGTTTAGATGCGGTGGATGTTGCGTTTGTTTTCAGTTTAAAATCGATCTGAATCAATGAAGACAAATGTGACGAAACCCTAGCTTTTGCCAGGAAAACTAAACTCCTCATGTGAGGAGGGAAAATTTTCCTCATGTAAGGGGAAAAATTATGAATTACAAAGTTTGAACCAAAAACCCTTTGCTTTGACTATTTGGATTTTCATAAACTTTTCAGACTAAACAGTCGTTCCCCCCTTTTCTTTATTCCTTGTTTGTATTTTCGTGTATAAACCCCTAACAATGGCTGTGGCTCTCAGGGAGTTGGCTTGAGGGATGTAACAATGAGCTTTGTGTGCTGCTGTGTGTAGGTGTGTGTGTGTGTGTGCTTTTTGTCCCTCATTCACTCCCTTTGCTGTCAAGGGTCAGTATTTTCTCATGCTGAGCCTGAAGACTTCTGCTTTCAGATGCCATCTGTCACTGAGAGAGACTTCTCTGAACGATGACTCCTATGAGCCCTGTACTCTCTGCAACAAAGAAGAAACAAGTTTAGAATTGACATTATGGTCACAAATATGCTTTCATGCTGCTTAAATATTTAAGAGAGTCGGCTTCTGTTTCCGTTTGCTGGTCGACGTTTCTTGACATTGAAATCTTAGAGCCCATCGTTCCATGACACAAAACCCGTCGTGAATTGACACTTTATAAACAAACTGAACTGAATTAAATGTGAGAGCACTGGCTGGCTATGAAAACACTTTCTAGTTTCACATGACTCTCAGTGTATGAAACAAGTCTTCTTTACTGGTCACTAGTTATACCAAAATAATAAATAGTTATACTTGTATAGTGATTGGTTCTGTAGCAGTTAGATTACTTGGATTGCAAGTCAACTAGTTTTTCTTTTGTCTATAGGAAACAAAACTTTGTATGTTTATTAGGAAATGTAACATAATCAGTTGGTAAAATTCAATGAGAATATTTAAGAAACTTGCCTATCAGTTTCTGTTTCTGTTTGAAAAGCCTCATTACAATTTTAGCAACATTCCAAGATATATTTTCCTAGACTTTTCAGTTCTTTTCTTTAGTTATTTCTATAATGAAAAGAAGCACTGCTTTAAAAAAAAGACAAAAATGATTCCTACAGTCGATTTCTTAAACTGTATCTTTTTTAGCAGTAAGCATGGTTACTGTTAGTCTTAGTGGTAGTCAACTGTGTTTGTTCCCTTGGGCTTCAAATGGCTTGTTAAACCTTTTGTGGTTTAAGAACAAAAGGTTTAAACACCTTACTTCTTATTTAAACACCTTACTGATACTGAATAAAGTATTCAGTATGAAAAATACTGAACAAAGCTAATTTTGAGTCCCTTCCACAACACATCCATTCTGCAGTGTTCTGGCTCGCATAACATAGATATGATGCATTAGCCAATTGTTGACCTTAGTCTAGCTAAATAAAACTTGTTTGAGTTGCAAATGTTGCCCGATCATTTGGAAAGTGATAAGTTGTAAATATCTACCGTAGAAATAGAAATAGAAAACCTCCTGTCAGTTTCAGAGAGCTGCTACTTTCTTTTAATTCTTAAGTTTAAAATAAATGAATGAGTGCATTTTATTGTATGGGATTTTGATATTTCTGGAAAAAATAACTCAATAAAAAGATGTACTGTTGTTAGTGTCATTTCAGTGACAGAATTTAGTGCTATTTTTCCTTAGACAAACCAGAGGAACTGCTGAAGTCCAGCTCAAAGTTTCCATTTCTGGTCACTGGCCAGTTGCTTAGTTATTTAAAAAAAAAAACACTTTACCTTTAAGGGCTATTTAAGTTTAAATTTTGCACTTTTATGGTCTTTTGCCTGGCTTACAAGAAAAGTGAGATGCGCCCGTCCTACATGCTGTGGCAACAGACACAGTGTAGTTGGTGTTTGCTCATTTGCACTTCTTTGTTTATCTTATTCCTATAAACTAATATTTGTTGCTCTTATCAGTCTGATAACCCCCCGCCCCACTCAATGGCAACATCTCACGGCAACGGCTATTGTTTTATGTCAAGTTACTTTTGAATGTACATTAGAGAACAAATGCATATTCCTGTTTACCCATTTTCCCATATATTTTTCCACTCATCTCCTCGTATGCGTCAAGACAGTTTAGAAACTATATTGAATGAAGCGATGCTCCTCCAGAGCCATATGAGAGAGAAATAGAACAGTGTGTTGTGTCCCAGACCTGAAAACACAAAGAACATTTTTTTTTAGACATGTCTGTATTTCCCCCTCCCTGCTGCATTCATTGAATCATGAGTTGTGGCCCCGAAAATGAAAGTCAGCACTGGCTGCTGCTGCTTTCAGAGCTTGATTTACAGAGACTAATGTTGTGGAAACACACACACACGCACACACACACACGCAACTTTGCTCTATGAAATTCAAGTTTATAGCCATAGGCTGAGAGAGGAGCAAAGCCATTTTGATATAACAGTGATGTCAGCAAGAAACCCCGGCTACACATCAGTCCACTTTTAATACCACGGCTCCCATATTTTACATTCACTAATTAAATGCACCAGTAGTAAAATCTTTTGGCTATTAAAAAGGTTTGCAGCTGCATTAATCCTGCCGTGTTTTCGCCTTTTGCTGCAAATGGAAAACTGCACTTAAAGCTCTTTTCCTCATCCAGTCTCAAAGAGTACCACTCTATCCAATTAAATAATGCGCAAGTACTCTTTCAGCAGAACGGGAGGCGGGGGGAGGGGCAGAAAAGTGACGATGTTTCTCCCATGTTAAGTAGGATTTTGATTTTATCTACAATTTCATAATCTCGGGCTAATACCTCTTCCTCTGATTCACACACCTTTGCTGCAGCGGATTTACAATTTCACATTCTGCAGGGTGACAAACTTTGACTCCAAAAATTGAAGAGAGGGTGTTGCGATCGTTAGCACTGTAACTTGGCTGCAGCATTGTGGCCGTCTTTGTGCTGCGCTCAGTCAAGTCACTGCCAAGAGAAGCTTTTCTTCTGAAAATAGAAATTCAAAGCAAACTTCACGTGAAAGGTCATATTTGCTGGAAACTGTTTAAGCACATCGCCATATCAGAAAGCAGCACCATGAATAATGTGAAATTATTTTTAATTATCTGTTTTTAAGACGTAAGAAACATTGACTGTATAAAGAGAGGAATTAAGATGGTTAATTGTACTTTTTGGTCTAAAGAAAATTTTCGCAGGAGAACCAAGGGAAGAAGCAAGTAAGTAGATGTTTGAAGGATGAGGATCTGTTCAATTATTCAGCTCAGACCAGCTGTTTGCTCAATGCAGCTTAAAGGTGTACGGGAAAATTATACCAAAGAAAAACATGTCAGGGCAGCTTGTAATAAAGTTATAATAAAATCTAGCAAAATCCAGTCAAAGTAAAACCTTGTTTTCTTTGTGCGAATTTCCATCACATTCATGGCATTTCTGAGCTCACTGACAACATCCACGCAAAGCACAACTCTGCTCTGTGCCTCCACGTTCTTGTCGTATCTCTCTAATCGCCACTGTGGGTCTGTTTGTGCTCCTTTGGCTTCCTGTCTGCCGCAGGCTGCAGCTGATTATGCCAAGGCCCACCTGCCTGAGTCTCTGAGGCAGCAGCTGCAGGCCTTGGAGAGGGAGAAGAGGGAGAGCGCTGTGTCTTACGCCAGCATTCTCGAGCAGCGCATCCTGACTGTGGATCGGGAGATGGTGGACAAGCTCTCCGCCAACCATGATGAAGCAGGTCGGGAGGGGGAGGGGGTAGGGGAGGAGGGCGGCCGGAGGGAGGGGGATAAATTAACGTGAACCGCAGCAGCCCAGTGAAGAGAGAAACTGTGATAAACTGGGATCAACTTTTGGTGCAATATTTTTTTTTTTTGGTCACATACTCTCTTAATGTGGTCTAGAACAATCTCTGGTAAAAATAAAAAATAAAAAATCTGTTCCACATCATCCTAAACATACCCTATAGGGGAAGTTTCGTGAAAAGATGCAAATACACTTTTCAGATAATGTTTTGTGAAAAGAAAATACAGAATTTACTCTTAGCAACAATATTTTCCAACTATGTAGTAATTAAAACAAGATATTGAGTACATTTTTAAATATTTGAAGTTTTCATGATGTGATTTTAAACATGTTCTGGTTTCTGTTGTTCCCTTTGAACTTCTCATTCAGGTACAACATGCCTGATGGCCCTGTTGTCAGACAGAGAGCTCACTGTGGCCAACGTTGGAGACTCGCGCGGAGTGTTGTGTGACAAAGACGGGAATGCCGTTGCGCTGTCGCACGACCACAAGCCATATCAGCTGAAAGAGCGCAAGAGGATCAAGAGAGCAGGTAGATGCTGAGGCAGTACTGCAATGCATCCAACATGATCTACTGCAACACCCTTCGCTGTGATTTTAGTGTTCTTTGTTGCCATCTGTAGGGGAAATCCAAAATAGCATTCTGTTAAAATGTACTGCATCAGGGGAAAAAAAAAAAATTCTACACACTGATATCTCTGCGATTTCTGCATTTTGATTATGTGATACACTGCTGGCTTCTGTATTTCTATTCAAGATTTTTTCACTTTTTTCTCAAATTTATTAGGTTATTTAGGAATCTCTATGGTGGCCAGTTCAACTGGAAAAAAGTAAAAAAAAAATTTAACAACTTTTACCCACTTTAACCCAAGTCTAGATATCAGTTTACCCCCTTTTACCTCATTAGACTTGTTTTTACAAAGTACTTAAACTTTTGCTCAAATGGTCTTTTTTATTTTCATTTTCATTTGTTGCAGAACAGCTATACCATATAAACCTTTTAGTGGTCATAATCACAACAGCACAATTTGTTTTAATAGCTTTTTTATAACAGAAGTGGACATTTTTTTCTGAAATAACTTTGTATTAATGTTTACTTGCAGGAGGCTTCATCAGTTTTAATGGATCCTGGCGAGTTCAAGGAATACTGGCCATGTCTCGCTCCTTGGGGGACTACCCTCTCAAGAACCTCAACGTGGTCATTCCCGACCCAGATATAATGACCTTTGACCTGGACAAGCTACAGCCTGAGTTTATGATCCTAGCATCTGACGGTCTTTGGGACGCCTTCAGTAATGAGGAGGCGGTGCGCTTTGTCCGCGAGCGCCTGGACGAGCCTCACTTCGGTGCCAAGAGCATCGTCCTTCAGTCGTTCTACCGCGGTTGCCCCGACAACATCACAGTCATGGTGGTAAAGTTTAAAAGTGGAGCTGGGGGCAGTAGCAAGGCCGGTGTGTAGTTCTGGGGAGTTCACACTGTGATCAGAACGATTGTTTTTTACCCCTCGTCTGGATGCAGCAGGAAGGTTACAGGAAAGCTGAGGTGTCGGCACATACATTTCCTCATGTAAGGACAAAGCTATGTTTTTCAATTGTCAGTTTATTCAGAAAAGGACATTTAAACATACTGTAACTAACCTTTGTATGAATGATCAATTCTTGGAAAAAAAAACCATAAGTGCAGAGTAAGTACAGAACTACTACAGACACAGGGGATTTTCTCTTAACCAGCACATACCAGACTGTGACTGCTTTACTTCTGTTTACTATAAATTGCACATGAACAGTACAACTCCACTGGAAGCTTTTGACGGGATGCTTTAAGGAAAAACTGTGTTACTATAGGAAGGTGCTAAAGCTGTAAATGCAAAACCACAGGCTTGTGGTAATATGATAATGCTCTGAATTGTATGCATCTAATCTTTCGTATTGAACAGAAGCAGTTTGTCATATTAAACAACAAGGCTGCAGCAGATCCAATATACTTAATTAACTTGAAGCATTGCTGTGCACAGATCTAACCTTTGAGTGTACAGAACTTACCCCCTGCATACTTGAATGGTTCCTGTTTAGTGTTGACAGTCTCGCCCTCAGCATGCATTCAGCATTAATGCATGCTGAACTGCATGGATTCTAGAAATAAGCTGTCGACACGACCAGTAGGGCGGCAGACAACACAGTGCTCCTACTGTGACTTTACTTATTGAATTCTTAAGAAGCACATGTTTCTACATCTGTAAGCTGTCTTCCAAAAAGTAGTCATAAAAAGTGTAAATGATAAAAGGGAAGCCTCTTTATTGCAAATTCTGAAATGAAAAATTAAATAGCTAATTGGCTTTTTTTCCAAACAAAATAGAATTTGCAGTTTATTATTTTTAATAGTCGTCGGGTTTTTTTTTTAATCCTAATGTCTAATCTTAAGATTTCACCAAGTCCAACAAACAATTATACTATTGTTTGTTGGTTTTGTGTTACAAAGTCGTACGAAGACACACAAATTAATAACGCGCCGGCATCACCGTCTTATGCATCTGGATGTCTGAATGGAAAAGACAAATCCTGACCTTCAGGTAAACCATCAATTTTCCACATGTATCAAAACATTCTGTGGCACTACAGACTTTCAGCTTTGAGATGCTGTGGAATTATTGCTGCGATGACATAAGAACATTTCAACCTACAATATGCAGACACTCTATCTAGGCTGAAGAAGATTCGATTGCCTCAGCTGAGTGCTTCAAGTGGCTCCGGCTGCTCTAATTGTTTCGGCTAATAATCATTTGACCACTTTATGACACTTGTGGTCCCTAAAGCGAAGTGTTCTTCCATTCCCAGAGAGTCAAGAAAAACTGGATTTAAAAGGAAACAGTGATTATACAAAGTGGGGCTGCCTCAAACCACACACACACACACACACACTCACGCGTACTACATAGGGTGTAACACATCCTGATTTTTCCACAAAATACGCTACATTTCTACCTGTTCAGACCTATGTAAAATGTATTCTTTAGATACACATACATTCTAGCCTAGATAAATAACAGCATGGCTGAAGTTCTTGATGATCCTGACTCCAACGTTAGTTTTGTCACAACAACAACAATAAAAAAAAGAAAACGTTGGTTATTTTGTGTCAGCTGATGCACATTTGGGCTGTTGTTTCTCGCTAATGTTTATGTTGCTGATTTTCCTGGAAGTGACCGCTAAATAGCATTTGCAAAGCTGAGATCGATGTAAATGATTTTTTATTTTTATTTTTTTCTGTGAACAGGCTTTGATGGAGTTGTTTAAAAGGTTTCCGTCAATTTTCTTTCTCCTTTTCCTTTGCAGAATGACCCCGACTGAAATCTAATTTGACAAAAATAACTTTTTTTCCCCCCTTTGGATCATTTTAACTCTTTCTAGTCTGCAGAAGGTGGGTGGCACTAGAAGAGAAATTATGGCCAAAATGCCTAGTTCGTTTATTAAACATGCACATAAAAGCTGGGAAAACAAAGTAGTTTTTCAGAGTGCTCACGATTTTTAATGATTATTTGGACATATCTGCCAACAGTAACACTACCCTTAGTAATATTAAAAGGTTTTAATGCTTGTAAAACTTGATTCAGTATCTGAAATCTGCGTCTTGTCAATGTTTTCACCATCTGCAGCATCTCAACGTTAATGAACAAAGTACTGTACTTAAAGTGTTTGTCATAGCGCGCTGTTTTTGACCCGATGAGCAGACAAGACTTTGGGTGGTGAAACAAATGAGATGATGATTCATCATGAACTCCTTGTCTATAAAGGGAATGCTGCTGGTAACGAAGCGGATAGGCTGTTGAAGCAATACAGCTGACTTCACGGACAGCAGCGACATGTCAGAGAAAGTTCCAGTAAGCCACACTTGATTTACTACTGCTTTCACTTCCTACTATTACCACTGTATACCATGACTGTTATCATCTGAGAGCAACCATAAAAACTTTTTTTTTTTTTTTTTTTTTTAACAGGTTACCTGATGCCTTATTTATTGAGTTTTTGGATGTCTCGGGCAGATCGACAAGATCTGCATACTGTATGTTTAATCTCTGTCCTGTACCTCAGTAGAAATTTATAATAAAAACATTTTACTCTGAGAAGTTTGAATTCTGAGTATTTAAACCATGCTAATTCATATAAAATATGCATCTTTCAGCAATTCTATAACACCAGAAGCCAGAAAAATAATTTCTAGAACTTTACATATCAATGTTTGTATACATGTTGTTTTTTTTTTCTTTTTTCTCGCACGTGGCAAGATAAAAGCATGATAACAGGTATTTAGAACTTGTTAGCTCAAGAGCACAGAACATGAAAACGTAAGCAGTTGTCATCAGATAAAGGCATCCTGTTCTGCTTTCCATCACCTGTTCTGGAATTTGAATAAGCTGTGCCCTCATAACAAGGACGCTGTGTCTAAATAAACACATTGTTGTATATCGGTCAGTTTACTGTGGCTACTACATGAGTCACTACGGGTGAGCTAAAGCTGGGAAACACGTGATCTTGTCGGACCGCAGCAGCTATGCTCCCGTCAGGCCAGAAATAGCTTCTTCTCAATATCATCCCTGCAAGTTAACTCGCCCTGAAAGGAGAGTACACAACTCATTATTCCTCTTCAAGCACCTCAATAAGTTTTGAAAGGGGGCCCAAATGGGAAGACAGCACTAAGAATCTTGGGATGACGCATCAAAAGAAGCAAACTCAAAAAAGAAGAAAATGAAATGTTCAAAGTTGTAGTTTTTTTTTTGTGTAAATGAAATTATGCACACCCATTTTATGTCCCATTTTAATTCCAGGCTGAGAGGTAGCAAAACACAGAACACTCTAAAGGAGGTGAATACTTTCGCAGGTCACTGTACCATGACAAAAACAAAACTGGAACAAGCCTTTTCATATTTATAGGGGTGGACATTGTCCCTCCTGGTGGCACCTCTGACTCAAGGTTGGAGACGGCGTGCAGCAGGTGGACTGACTTAATATAGCTGGAACATGAGCTTATTGCAATGCCCACGCCCCCCACATTGGTGTCTAACAGCCCTATAAGCAAATGTGTCACACTTCAGTGTTACCGGAACACTTTACTTTGAGGTGTGTACTTGGCACATATAAGCAAAAGAACAGAAGGGTATTGACTACAGAGGAAAAGTGCCTGAGGGAAGAAAGAATAACATCATTTTGGGAGCTGTCAAGAAGTCACTTGAGTTTTCAGCCAGCATGGGACAACACGAATCCAAATCCTCTGTTGAAGCCCGCGTTATTTTCCACCGCTGTTGTCCAGAAGACATGAGCCTGAAAATGGATCCATTCCCTACCACGTCCTCCGTTGTCCACATTCAGAGGAAGGTGCCGTCTCCGGTGAGATGTCCACATCATTCTGCCCGGACCACGGAGAAATCCTCAGCCAGCTCCTGGCCTCTGAGTCGTTGTGACACAGAGGGACTGGTGTATGTGATGGATAACCCAACTGGCGGCGTCTGGGTGAAACCGAGGGAAAAATGGACCAGATCCTGAAGGGAAGAAAATGTGATCAATGGAACGCCATGGATTTTACTGGAAGAATCAGTCGAGCTGTGACTGAATACCTTTCTGTTCAGGTTCCTTTCATTTGGGTTCCCTAAAGCTGACGATCAGCTAAAATGCAGCTTGTGGAGCGGGGCGAGCGTAAAGGCCTGTTAGTCTCTGGGGAACAGGCTGTACACCGATCACTGCAGTGATTTAAGTGTAACTGTGGGTTACGCTGAGCAAGCAGAAGCCTGCATTTACAAACTCAGTGTTACATGTGTACTGCCATGTGTTGCTCATTTATTGGGCATTGATCCATTGGATTTTGCAGTGGTATACAATCGTTAGAGTAAAATAGATTTTATTATTTTAAAAAGAAGTCAAAATAAAAAGAGAAGTCAAGTCGGATAAAGAGCTTGAACCACTTTCACTGGAATGTGTATCAGTAGAGCCTTCCCAAGTCTGACCTAAGCTTTATTTATTTTTCTCTCCTTTTTATTTATTTATATTCATTGCTAGAGCACTGAAAAGAAAACAAAATACACCTGATTTGTATTTATTGTGTTTAGATATTTTAGTTTGAATATAAAACCTTGAGAATTACAACTGGTGCATTTTTTAAAAAGTCAGACCATATTTCTTTTCACTTTAATTACTATTTGTGCATATGTGTTTTTTTTTTATTATTATTTATTTCTTACTGAAATATTTGGTGTGCCTGACACCAGTGTTTACAATGAACGTTTTAGCATCTGTTGTTTTGAGAAAATGTTATTCAGACTCCCTGAATAACGTTTTCCACACTCCATTAAAGTTTAACTGCCTAATGCAACTTGATTTATACTTAAGCAGGGGAAGGCGTAAAGATTCATGGTCTTGTGTTATGATTGTCAAATATTGTCTATATTCAAAATATTTTATCATTAATTGGATTTGTCATTAAAACCATGTTGAGTGAATTTTTTAATTTTTTTAAAATTGGAAATTTATTGTCACGGTCACATGTTGACTATAGTACTTTCTGACACGGACACTTGGAGGGGCTGAAGAGAAATATTTGTTTACCCTACAGGGCTGTTTGATATGTCTGCTCACCAATAGTGCTAGAATTTCTGAAATTAGCGTCATATTTACTGATTCCAATTTGATTATACATAAAAAGACTTTTGTTCTCTTTTGATGGAATCTCGTGGGTTTTTTTTTGTTTTGTTCATTTTTTACTTTTGTGATTTCAAATACACTTTAACTGCTCAGAGTTGAAGTAGCTATTGTTCTGTGTGCGTTTCTAAAACGTACTTTAAAGTTAATAAAATCCTTATTGATTTTGTTGTGAGAAAAGGGAATGTTCAGTTGCTTGTTTTGGTGTTTCGATCACAATAGATAGGCTACAGAAAAGTATAACAGTTATTGTATTTAGGGCGCTCAAACTTGAATTATTACAGACTGTTCAAAACACACTTTCGATTCGTGAAGTTCGAAAAGCAATGTTCTGCTTTTGTGACCACAAAGAGGTTGACAGGACGTCATTTATTCAACAACCGTCACTACCTGTTAAACAAATACCTAATCACCCATCCCTACTTATTGTTCCCATAAAAATATGCTGTTTAAATATATATATATATATATATATATATATATATATATATATATATATATATATATAGACATATATATATATATATATATATATATATATATATATATATATATATATATATATATATATATATATATACATACATACATATAAGTCATAGGTTTAGCAGTATGTAAGCTAAATGGTTAAAGAAACATTGTGAAGAATGAAACTACTTCTGGTTGGTGAAAAAAAAAAAATTGTGCGACTCTGAATGAAGGATAGGTCGAAACTTTGCCCCTGTTTCCGCGACTTATCAGTGTATAGTGAATCATAGTCAGCACAGAGATAATAGCTTATCTATTAAACTCCGGGCAACGCATTGTGCAAACATTGTACCTGGCCGGTTATGCAGCTGCCCCTCACACCATTAAAGCGTCTGTGTGACTTCACACCGCCATGGGCCACCCGATCTCCAAACAACCACAGGTTCAAGTCCTTCTTCTGGGCCTGGACAATGCTGGAAAATCCACTCTTCTCTACAAACTAAAGCACAACGTCAGCGTCTCCACCGTCCCGACGATCGGCTTTAACGTGGAGATGTTGGACGCCAGAAAAAACAGGAAGAACATCTCCGTGACCATGTGGGACGTCGGTGGTCAGGGGAAGATGCGCGAACACTGGCAGGACTATTACCAAAACGCGGCAGCCGTCGTGTTTGTGGTGGACTCCTCGGACTTTGGGCGCATGGATGAGGCGCGCAGTGAGATGGAGAAGGCGCTGCGCAGCGACCATCTGCGAGGCTGCCCGGTCATTCTGCTCGCCAACAAGCAGGACGTGAGCGGTGCGCTGACCGTCACCGAGATGAAGGATAAGTTCAACATGCGGAAGTTGTGCGTGGGTCGGGACTGGCTTGTTCAACCTTGCTCCGCTTCGACGGGGTTCGGAGTCGAGGAGGCTTTTAGGCGAGTGGTTCAAATGGTCAGACTCCCCTCTGAGCCTGGAGCTGTCAAAGACAATATAAAGGATACGGTGCACTACCTGCGATCGAATAGCAAACCATAAGCTTGTCATGTAAAATGTGTACCTCTTCTAACTTATTTGCACCAACAGCAAACTTAGCAGTCATATTATGCAAATAATTGTTCTGTGGAGTTCACAGATCACTACATGTCCTAAGTTGCTGCATTTCTAGTCATGTTTCACAGTGGTTCGATTAGAATTACATAAATTACTTTGTTTTGATTATACAATTTCTCCTAGACGTTTACATTGACATTCAACAGAAGTGGACGGATATTGTCAGCTCGACACTAGTGGTCGTCATGTCCACCTTGCTGGTTCTGGATGCTCTTTAAACAACCCTTTTGAAATATTAATACACAAAGTACATTCATTGTTCAATGGACATTTTTGGAAACGGTCATTCCAAGTGTATGAAGTGCAAAAGAAAGCTTTTGGGTTTTCGACATCTGATGCTTGGAAAAATCTTGGACTTACCGCATCGGCAAAAAAAAAATAAAAAAATAAAAAATAATAATAATTCTGATTAATTTAAAGTTGTGGTATAGCTGAGCCTGTGTGAAAGTGTAGGCGTTTATTAATATCCTACTCTATTGTGAAATTTTATTGAACTGTGCTGCTGCTATCTTGCCCAGGTTTGTAAACAAGATCTGTTATCTCAACAGGGCAAAACAGGTTAAATAATAATAATAAAAAAGACATTCTTTTTTGTGTCCAGTTTATTAGAAATATGTTTATTGCTACAAGATTTAAACACTGTTTTACTACAAAGAGAAACCTAACCTGGTTTTGTATTGTTTTACCATAGAAAGAGATACCAGAAGGGCAAAATTATAAAGCGTTGTTTAAATGTAACTAACTGGGTTGAGTAAACTTAAAAACATAATTAAAAATCTGTTTGAAACTTCTTATTGCAGTGTTTTGAAGATATCTTACTTGCTCAGAAATACTGATTAAAATATATTGTAAATTTTATTAATTTTTAAATTAGTATATGGAAGTTAAATCATCTTCAAAGAGACAACCTGAAATATTGTTGTAGCACCAACTATTTCTAGCGTGAGCCGGTATTAATCGTTGTTCAATAACGCAATATCAAGAACTATATTATTTAAACTTCAAAAGAACAACAGACGTGTGTTCCTCTTATACCCTTTTGGAAATTTTGCAACAAAAGCCACGGGGAGAAATATTGACATTTGTCAACTCATTTTACTCTGATCAGTAAACAAGCAAATGATGCCTTGACATTGGTCACACGGTGAATTCAAAACGTAAGCAGCTTAAGTCATAAAATAGAAACGTTAGCTGGAGATCACAAATAATGACGTCTTAAAGTTCAAGCACGTTCAAACAATATCGGCGTCGTTCATCCTGGCGGGGCCCGCTCGTCCTCTGCGTCCATCCTTAATGGTCTCCTCGTAAGTCGGGAGATCTTTACATTCCTCATATGTGGGGAGAGTCACGCCTGCAGCAGAAGCTAGAGGTGGATCAGCCAAGGTGTCCCGCGAACAGCTCTCCATGAGCATTTCTTGTGACATAGTGAGCGGCGGCTGTCCGTTTTGCGGCGGGCTGTGCTGCCTAGATTTGGAGCATAGCATCCTCTGGATAAAGTAGCCCAGGGCGAAGAGGAGCAGCATGATGAGCACCCCTGAAAGTTTCCGGGTGACCATGGCGATGTTGTAGTAAGTCTTGTCCGCATGAGGTTTGCAGCAAGGGACGCGCGTGGTGTTTTTACAGCAGATCTCGTCGTCCCTGCAGATGCCCAGTTCGCATCTTCGGTACGAGGAAACAAGTGTGCGGGTGAGGAGGCAAATACTGAAAACTATCAGTGTTCCGCATCTGTTGGAGGACATATCTGCTGGGATCGGAACCGGGGAAAAGAAAAAAAGGAAAAAAAAAATACTAATAAAAAAACAAAAAACTATCAAGCTCTAGAAATCTACGCGTTGAAAGATTCCTGGATTGAAACATAGAAGTAGAGAACCAACGAGTCACCGCATGCCCAGAGGAAAAACAAAGCGACCAGATTAAAGATTCTGAGTTTGAGCCATAAGTTTTCAACAACTGGCAATCAGCCTTTTTTCCCCCCCCAAAAAAAAAACACTATTCCAACAAGCCCGGCTTTAACTTTTTATTGTACTCACAAGTCCTTCCGATGTATCAGGCATTCAGTGTGTTGGTAAGTCGAAAGCCCATTCATGAACATAATTCCTAATCGAGAACTGGACTCGTGGAAACAAAGAAAAATGGTCTTCAAATCCAAAACGGCGTGAGGAAAGTCATGTCCAGAAGAGGTGTGGGATTGTTTCAGGACCACGGACAGCGTACACGCCCTCCCGTAGGAAAAATAATGGGCGGGGGTCACGCTGTCTGTGGCGCTGACGTAGACCTTTTAAATTGCAAATAGTCTAAAAGTCTTCTCTGGCAAGAGCGCGAGTAAGATCCATTTGTAATATTCACTTGTGGGTCAAGCTGGGTCAGCGCAGTGCAATGCGTTGATCCACTTAGACTGCGAAAGTCGATACAAAAGCTCAACGTGATGTCCTTTTACTGATGGAAAATAATAATAAAAAAAAAAAATCACTGCTTATTGAACAGTTTCTGAATTTTACAAAACAATAGCGCTGGACCTGTGCTTTTGTAATTTTGCCCAGAAAAAAAAGAAAAAAGAAAGGCGCTAAATCTGTATGGGGTCGTTTTACTGGCATTGTTGAAACCAGCATTTTGTGTTACATCATAGCCTTAGCAAAGATAATCGATAAAGTGACTGCATGATTAGGTTGTGGGTTGTAATGGCAGGAAGTGGCCCTTAAAAGCATGTCTGGATGTCTTCTAAATTGACACGAGTCAGTATCAAGTTACCGCAGATGAATCTTTGCTCTTGTCAGAGATGCGTTGTTTGTATCTGTGATGCAAACAACGCATTCTTTACATGTACACGTCTCTCTGTGTGGTTTCAGGGGAATCCAATGCTAAATAAATTGATATAGAAATTTATACTAAGGTCCATAAACTGGCAGGAGGTTAGAGTTACATTACATGTTGCACAATGTCATTGGAAAAATGTGACTAAATATTTAGTCTTTAAATGATTATCTAGCTTTCATAGGAAATTCTGTGGTGTAGTCTATAAGATTGATGGGGCGATGGTGGCTCAGAGGGTAAAGGGTTTCTGCTGTAACCATTGGGGTGCTGGTTACAGTATCCACTCTGTCCTTTTCAGTTGTGTCCATGAGCAAGACACTTCATCTGCCTTGTCGTCTGGTGGTGGTCAGAGGGCCTGGTGGCACAGACTGAATGGCAGCCTTGGTTCCACCAGGCTGCATTAGAGTAGCTGTGCCAACAATGTAGATTCCCATCAGCAATTAATGGGTGAATGTCTGGAGTAAAGCGCTTCGGAGTCCTTGGACTTGACAGAGCACTCTACAAATACAAGCCATTAACCATTAATTACATCAGTCACATGTTACTATTTACTAATCGCATAACATTTTCTACAGAACTCTGAGCTCCGCGCTTTGCTGCTGCCCTGTGGCCGACAGCTGAGGCTGGACTCCCTCCTATGTTCTGACCAAAGCTTGTGGGCTGCTTGTTCCTGAACCCAGGCTGTAGTCCAGCCGACCTTCTGTAAAAGTGGAAAGTGAATAAAAAACGGTGAGGAGGAGGCCCCGGGGAAGACCCAGGACACGCTGGAGGGACTACGTCTCTCGGCTGGCCTGGGAACGCTTTGGGATTCCTCCGGAGGAGCTGGATGAAGTGGCTGGGGAGAGGGAAGTCTGGGCCTCCCTTCTGAAGCTGCTACCCCCGCGACCCGTACCCGGATAAGCGGAAGAAGATGGATGGATGGAGCCACCAGGACACGATTCGTCGCAGGTTGCGGTCCATTCTAAGACACGTTTGGAAGATACTGTTCCTTCAACCCACTGAAGATACGGTCGCAGGTGATTAAGGCTCCTCCGACACACCTGGTGAGGAATATTTATGACCGCCACCAGCTCTTCATAACTGTCCTTTTCCTCGACTTTGCCCTGGATAAAAGTTCATAATGGATTTTTTTTCCTTTAACATTTGTTTGTTTGTCATTTATTTGTTAGATTCTGCTCATAAGTCATAAGTGCTGTATGCCTAAAAGTCCACAAGATGGCAACAAAGCTGTATGACATTATTTCTTGAGTTTACAGGGACGGTAATAACCAAGAATAATACTATCAGTTTGTGGCAAACATAACCTACCTTATGATGACTGAGGATTTTCAAACATATTTGTAATAAAATTAATGTTGGGCTGTCTGAAGAAAAAAAAATATTCATAATTAAACAACTGATTAACTTAAAGAACACTTTGACCCTATTAGTAAATGCCCATAACATTGTTAGCATTCAAAAGTACTTTTATGGTAAAGCTTCACAAATGCTGTTTAACATTTTCTTTAAACTTTCATTTTATATTTTCACAGCTTTCATGTATTTTTATTCAATTTTAGGTTCAAGTCATGTAACTGATAGATTGTTTAATTTTTTTAGACATTATTTGTGTATGAATACAATAGTAATATTTGACCATGATATGTGTTTGGTGAACATAAATGAGTCAAATAAATCATGTCTAAGTAGTTATTAATAGGTCTTAAAGTCCAAGTTGAAGTGCAAGTCCTCTGTGATTTCAGCATGAATCAAAATGTGACAAGTGAAAAAATACATTTACCAAAGATTAATTTCTTTATTAGTTTCCTTTTCTCAATAAATAAGCTTTTCAGTAGACCAAATACAGAATTCAATAAATTGCATTTTAACACTGGAATGGTTAAATTAAATAACTTCCTTCTTCTATGTACTTGTTGCTTTTCTTGAGCGCAGAATGATATGACAGTTAGATGAAAAAGAAATTCTTTACATTTAGAGCAACATGTGTGATTCTGTATTGTAGCAACTTTTTATAACTGAAATTTCTTGCAAACATTTTGTGAGATTGAAATTAATGAACGGGACGCGGTTGAAAATTTCTAAAATAAAATCATGACGAGTATTATCACAGCACGTAAAAATGTTTCATAATTTACTATTATGAAATTACAGGAGATTTCATATGTATTTCTTACATGTACATCTTGATTGCTTTAGTTATTTTTTCTCAGGGACAAAACAACTCATTTTTGATTGATATAAATAAAATATTTTCTAACATTTAGATATAACATTTTTACATCTCTGTTTTCTGGTTTCTGCCTGGTTATAGCAGCTTAGTATCACTTAATATGGTGAATAAATTTGCAATAATAATAGATTGAATTTTATATCTTGAGTGCCTGACAGTTTTCTTTTTCTTTTGATAAATTCTCAGAGATTACATCCCAGGTCCCTCTCCACCTGAGCAACCACAAATATCCGAAAAGTTTGTTCACACGGCAAACAATACAAACCAAAGCTGGCAAAACAAAACCAACTATTCACTTTCAGTACTCTTTTATGAATAACAAGTTTCAGATAACCTGCACATTCGCAACTAACCTTAGTTTAGTCTCTCCCATGGGGAAGATTCTTACGAGTGGTATTTTGTGAGATCCACAGGGTGATGTACAGGACATAGTTCTCTGGTAAAGGATATTGATACAGTGGCATCTTAACACCTTGTTGTCATTTTTAGGAAAATAAGAAAGTTGCCCGCTGGATTACATCAGATATTATGAATATAAAGCACGAATGCTTGATAAGAGGAACTTAAAGTAATTTTTTCTCTCTCTTTTTTTTTTTTTTAACAGTCCTATTAAAACCCCAAAGCCTTTTACAGTGATGATTAGTGATTAGGCTCGTCTGCTTGTAAGACACGAGACTTTCCAAATGAAGTGTACGCAAGCTTAGCTAAGTATTCAGGATGAATTAACCAATTAAGGTCTTCCACATGTCCGTTATCATGTGTTTCTATGGCAACCAAATCAACAGATGATTGAGACCATCACTTTACACAAATGAAGGTCTTGTAAATCCTAGGGAATGTAAAAATATCAGTTACTATTAATTAATTAATATGATGTTTAATTAATATCAATGAATTCATTAAATATTAATAAATATATTACAAAATATGTTGATTTGTTTACTACTAATTCATCAATTAATTGCCATTGATTGATTTATTAATCAATATTAATAAATTAAGATTGATTAATTCATATTAATCAGTATCATTTTATTAGTATTAATCAGTCTTAATTTATTAATATTGATTAGTATTAATATTCATCAGGAACCGAACAAAAAAAAAATGGACGACTTAAGATGATTTCTTTCTTCAATAAAACAATATACAGAATTTTGATTGTTCTTAACCTCAAACATTAATACCCCATGCAAACTTTAACAGACTATAGCTTTAATATGAGATTTTGTGGTTAACTTAAGTAGTTTTTAAACAGGTAGCCTGCCTCGGTTTAATTCATAAAGATGAACTAAACTCTGTATGAGGGTAATCCTTGCTTCCCACAGAGGCTGCCGCCTCTGACATCATAGGTCTCTCTCAGCCTCAGCAGCCACAAAAAAACCAAATATTTACTTTCAGTACATTTTTTCAGTAACAGACAGTGGATAACCTGCACTTTCGAAACATCATTCACTCAACTAACCCACGTGCACAACTTACAGGTCAAGTTGCTCATTTACAGACTGTTCAGGAATCTTATGACTGGGCTTATGAAATCATAATTATCTTCTGAGAAAATGATACCTGGTATGTTCACACCTCAGCTCCTCAACCTAAGAAAGGAATGTAGGCAATGCTACAGACTGATGTCAAGTCTGAACACTATCTAAATCAAGAGAAATCAAAATGATTTGTTATAACAGTAGTTTAATGTGAGAATCAAGCCTGGTTTTGAAATTCTTTTGCACAAAAAGGGAAGATGGTCAACATTAATGGAAGATAGGTGAAGATAAACACAGGATCGTCCTGAAAGAACTCTGAAAGAAAATAGACTGGTGTTCACCTTGTAGCAGGACAACTACCATAAATGTACAGCCAGAGCTACAGTGGAATGTTAAAGAATATTAATGTGTTTCAGTAAGTCAAAGTTCACACCTAAATCAAATTTCAAATCTCTGGCAGGAATTAAAAACTGATGTTTACGTGTGACTTCTAGTCGGTTTTCGTGAGCATGAGCAATTTTGTGAAGAAATAAATTGTGGCAGTGTGCAGTCTCTTTGTAGCTGTGATCGCACAAAGATACATATTCAGATTTTCAAGTGCTACAAATGAATAACTGAAAATCGTGTTATTTTTCATCTGACAATTCTGGAGGATTGTGATTTTAAACGTGGCATAATGTAAACACTCCGAAGGGAAATGCATTCTTTTAAACGACACTGCACAGTTTTTAGAAAATCCACTATTTGGAATTAATCACTAGGTTTTAACTATAATATGCATTTCTGATTTCAAATTGAATCATTCTGTCTTACGAAATGAGAGAGAATCAATGATGAAAAACAAGACAGAACATCAGGTATCATGCAGGAAAAAAAGTTTATTTGATCAGTTTTAGAATTAAGTAAACAACATCACCATAAATAGTTAAAATAAATAGTCCCGAATAAAAAAATAATTATTACATTATGTAAACATTACATATTCCAAAATATACTTTATAAAAGTACGCTGTCACACATCATCTTGATATTAAATAGAATCATCACAGACTTACAAAATATAATAAATAATGTCCCATTATAAAAAATAGACTTCAGTGTTTCTTTTACAGCTGGATTTTTTTTTTTTTTTTTTTTTTTTTTTTTTTTTTAAGTAGCATGGTGCAGTTTAACTGTTTGAGAAGTGGTTCCTTGCTGCTTGTTTCTTGTTCTGGAGCTCGGTGAGGATTCAGTTAGTCTGTTCACTGAGGTTCATGTAACCAATGGCTCGGTTGATCGTGATGGTGCGGGCGTGGAAGCCTTTCATGATCTTGCAGAGACGCTGCCGTTGATTGAAGCCGTTGGTGCTCGAATGGACCACAGGAGCCTGAAGAAATACAGAGGCATCACTAAGGCTTTGTGGAAGTAGCTCATCTGGTAAAGTTGTGCTTGAGTTTATCAAATATATATATTTCTCCCTAGTTTTTGAGTGAACAGCTAAGACTTACCTCCTTTGAGATCAAGGCTGTTGGTAGAGATGACCTAAAGCAATTCTGTTGATTAAATAAAAAAAACCCAACATCACCAGTTGTTTTTTTTTTTTTTTGTTTAGTTGTTATTTATCATAAAATGAGTTCAATTTGTAGCGTGAAAAGAAGTACAAATGTATCAGTGCTTAAAAAGCATTAAGTTTCAGTTCAAAAAGCACTAATGATGATGTTTGACAAACCTCCATGAGCTCTCTGAGGGGGAGGAGAATAGAAGAACCAAGAGTACCGTCAGAATCCGGCTGGATGGAAAGAACCTTGTAGTAGTGGCTCAGGTCCTTTCCAATGTCGCTCATACATGACTCCTGTACAGAAAAACAACAAACATCGCCTTCAGACTCAAGAAAAGTGACGCCTTGAATTCTATTGACAGAAAAAAAAATATATATTTAAACACATAAAACTTTGTTAGGTAGCTATTTAGACGCCTACCCGATCAAAAGCTGAAGTAGTTTCCCCAGAGCATACTGAACCCTGTGGGACAAACAATTTACAAAGAGCCATTAAAACCACTTTCATCAAAAAGTTGATATGCAGCATAACTTTTGCGATTTCTTTTAATAAATAAATTATTTGAATGTCAAAATACCGCGCGATGTTAACGTAATGTCAATGTATTGTCTGTACCTGTGGCGAACACACAGTCGGCGTCCTGGTCTCCAGGTTCAGCTCCATGTTGTGCCTCGTGCAGTTCATTCCACTGAACATCCTTGTCTGTTGGGAGCAGAGAGGTTCAGCACCCCAAACACAACGGCAACAACGTAGGAATTCAACCTTCACCAAGTCACCTACTGGATCGTCTGGCGCTAGAAGATTTGTGATGTTTTCCAGAAGCGTCCGTGCATAAAAGACGCAGGAGTCGGTCATTTGTCCGTTGGGCATCGGTGGCAGTGACCGACTGACCACCCATGCAGGACAGCAGAGTTGCATTAGCAACAGCACAGGAGTGAAGTCTGGCAATAAAAGAACAAAAAAAAAACAAAACACACACACAGAGAGTAATGTTAACAACTCTAATTTTCTAATTATTTTCTTGCTGAGATACACAGAGAAGTCACATTATACTCACAGAGCTTCATGAGTGGCATCCTGGACTTGAGTTGAATTCTCTGAGTGTATCTGTCTCAACTCAGGCATCCTCAAAGGTTTTATACCCTAAGTAGGGATTTTCTCTTGTTTATTTCTTGAAACTGAAAGTGCTGCATCACATCATAAATTACACGGTGAAACTGGAAATAAATCTGAGGTTACTCTTGTATTAACCATTGACATTTATACTGAAGAAAGAATGAGGACATTATTTGATGCTATTTTGACCCTCCAGTCAGACTGCTACACAATTTTCCATTCAAAATTGTTCAAAGCAAAACTGGATGAATTTAATTTCTTGTAAGAGAAAAAAAAGAAATGTTACAAAATAAGAAAAGGGTCCAAACATTGATGTGCACTTTGATAATAATCAAATATTATTACAAGAACACATATATGTAATTGTTACATGAATAGCAAATCACATAATGTTTAATTGTGTTTTTAAAATTAACTTTTGAACATTGTTATTTCACATGGCTGCATTGAAATAATATGTTGTGTAAATTTTGGATTATTTTATCTTAATTAAGGTGATCTGAACAAAGTTGGTCTGAAAGCAAAACTTTATTTTGGGCCACAATTTCTCGTCCTAATTTTCATTACATATAAAGGCAGAAAATAAGTTTTGAAGAATGGGACGTTCTAATTAAAACACTTTAGTGCAGATGCTCTTGAGCTTTACAAGGGCAACGCATCACTTTTTTATTGGTTGCAGTTATTATGGTTATGTTGACCATAATCCAACAGGCACAGTTAAGATACAGACATGAAACGTTAATTTTGTCAAAATAAAATAAAAAAATTGTCATGAAAGGAAAACTGAAAATGTCCCCTTTTCATGACATATAGATCAAAAAGTTTCAAATTGTTTTAGAACCAGAAATGATCAAGTGCAGAAATTACAAAATGTTGAAATAACCCTTTAATTCTATTCATTACTCTAGCATCCTAGAGGTAAGTTGTTGTTTGCTGTGGCATTTTCAAACACAGAGCAGTGAAATTACACTATTGTATTACAGTCATATTCAATAAATTGGAATATTATTGAAAGTTAATATATGTCACAGGTTAATATATATAACACAATGTGTTTTACTGGAATTAATTTAATGACATATTGAATTCAAGGAAATTGAATTCTGCTGATAGACACAGAATGATGACTGTGGGCTTATACTTGGGATTAGAATATCACATTAGACCAATAAACACACAGTTACAATGCAGAAATGTGGGCTTCATAAAGGTATGTTTAATACCTGCTACACTTTTCAAATTGTACTTTTAATCTGACAAAAAAGGCTCGCTGGAATTCATAGTTTAATTTATCAAATAAGATTGAATGTCTGTCACTCTGTTACACTTTTTTCTTCCAACATTCTTTAGAAATGCTGTCCCAACAAGCAGCCTTTCCTTGATAACTGCCGTCACAACGTGATAATAACTACGTCCTTTCTTCTTTCACAGTATTGCTCTCATTAGACACAACTGGTGTTATGTCTAAATTATTGATCTCTATTCTTCTCAATAGTAGTTCACATTTATTTTGCCAGATAAAGTCACATGCTGACAGTATGTTACAGGTCAGATTTCATCCAGACCAGAAATCGGTATTTGCACTGGTGAACAAGATGAATATTCTGTGTGAGAAGTTATGTTCTTGGTTCCTCTTTGCTCGGGGCGTCAAATTGCAAAGTCAAATTTCTTATAAGTTATGTTCTATACTGTACAGTATTTATATAATAATGGTTCTTTGATTGTTCTATAAGATGTCACTTTGTGCCTGGATCATACATAATGCTGCTCCTTTAAATGACTACATTAAAAAAAAAATAAATTCAATAAAATATGCTATGAATTAATCTTTGAAGCTAAATTTGGTTTTCCTATGGCTTCTTGTGAGATATTTTTCTCATTCTTTTTGTCCATAGGTGTTAAGTGTCTTTTCAACCAGTATTGTTGAGTCCATGAAATATCCAATCAAAAGTGTATTCTTATAGCTATAATCACCGTTGTAACTAACTTGATTTTCAGCCCAGTTTCCCTAGTTGCCATTTATTAAGAATCTCTGTCATGTTTTCTAGGTTACATAGTTATTTTCATCAGAGTGGTTTCCCGCATGCTTCCTGTAACCCTTTTGCAAAAATATTCAGAGTCAGAAGTGTGAATGAAGATAGAAACCCAGCAGTGGTTGGTTTTAAAAGCACAAAATAAATGTGTTAATGAGCGCTGACGTCACTCTGCCTTTTAGTTTCAAGGAAATTGAATTCTGTTAGTGCTTTCTGAGGTACATGAGACTTTGAAAGCACAAATTCTTCTGAAATCCAACCAAATGCAGTTCACTTCAGTTCACAATTGAAACATTTATTACTGGATTTGTTATTACAATCATTGTACAGTACATTTCTTAATGAAGCAAACAATATAAAGTTCATCTTTGTGTGAATAGACATTCTTAGAAAGCTGAGTGTGGAAACACCAAACATCTAATCAATTTAATTTAATCATTCTTTAAATAAAGTTTCTTTTGACATGTACACACATAAAATAGATTATTCTCTGACTCTTATGTGGTAATATGTAACTGACATGTTTTATGGTCGGCATAAGCAAATAAAGCAAAAAACATAATTTTGCATATTTCCTATCCGGAGGTTTGTACTTTTATATGACTCCATTTTTATTTTTATTTATTAAACTATCTTGATGTTCTTACACTATCGATAGAAACAAAATGGTAAAATATGTTGCAAGCAGGTGCCAAAAGTGAATTTCAGTAATGAAACAGCTTTGATACAGTGCTCATAGTGGAATAAATTATACACTTTACAAATACACAGAGCACATCAACAAAATCAAGTGTTTGGTGTGGCACATTGAGAGTTTTAAATTAACTCAGTTCTAAAATGAAAGGGAAAACAAGACTTGAGAGTTGTTCCCAAAAATGAGAGTTCTGTGCAAAATTCACCAAATGTTAAAAGAATAACAAGAATAGAAACAGGGCGACAGGATTCCCCCATCCAAAGAATTGGACAATATGACTTATCTTTAGTGGGAATGAGAAGCCTGCACCAACTCATTTGTGCCCATTTTAAATTAGTGACCTTATTCTCTTTTGACTTTGGTTTGGGGCTTTTTAGACTGACTCACGCGATGCCATAAACTGCATGCGTGTTCATGCTATAGGCTTTTTTTTGGGGGGGGGGGGTTTCCAAAAATCATGACCATGGCTCGAGTTAGTAAAAACACAAAACACCGTCAACAGTCTGTGGCATGGGAGGCTGGATGGCGTGCAAATGAACACGTGTGGATAGGATGTTTATTTAGAGACCGCTTTCTCTGTTTGGTGCCGCTGATGGCTGTGCGCATGCCTGTAGCAAAAAAGAACAAAAGTTAAAGATACGTAAATTCACTCATTTGAAACATCGGATCTCTGCTACAAGTGGAAAAATACCTGGTTAGGTCCTCTATGTCCACCAGCATAGCATCTTGTTCCACATGAAGCTCATCCCTCATTAGTAACAACTGCACCAGCTCCTCGTTTAGATCTGCATAAGAACATCAACATTTTATATTGCAGAAAGCCCCTAAGTGGTGCCAACTGAAAATTATTTTGTTTACTAATATGTTGCCCACTAATGTACCAGAGCAAATTACGATATGACTGCCTTTAAATATCATTGACACAGGTAACCAGAACATGTGGAAGGTCATGGAACTCCCATTTCTCAGGTTTCTAAAAGCTTGCATGCATGCTTGTGGTGTTTGGCCGACTCACTCTGAATCTGTGAGTGTAAGTCATTTGTTATGACTTGCAGCTGTCCCAGACTCATATCCCTCATGTCCCCGTGCTTCAGGTTCCACTTCACCAGCCCCTCACTGATGTGGGGCAGATGGGGGAGCTGGAAGACACATATAGGCAAATTGTTGTGCATCAGAACAGAACAAAATCCAGTTGTTTTCAAGAACTCATCAACTTTATATGGGCCTTGCAAATATTCCCCATCTAAAAAAAGTGGGACAAACTTGCTGGCCTTTACTTACCAGGGGCTTTCTTTTGCATCACACACACACAAACCAGACAATTGACAGTTTACTCAAGCCCAGCAAGTCCCTAGTGTCATCTTTATTGTGTTTACTGTAAGAGCATTCATTCCATTTCCATCTAGTTTCCCCTTTTCGTTTGCCGTGGATCTTTTATTGTCTTATAAAGGTGTAGCAGTAAATCTTATATCTTTCTTGCTGACTAACCAGGTCGGCAACAGGCGAACGTCTGTGCAGCTGGATTTGCCTCTCCACCTCCACCTGCATGCGAGCCATGGGTCGAGCCAGAGCCAGCGCCACCCGCGCCTCCTCCTGCAGCCTTCTCTGCACCCGCCAGAAGCCGCTGCAGTCGTCCAACGGATCCGAGTCCTCTTCTGCCGTGTCCCGGTCTGACAGTGACGAACTCTGCTTGCTCTGCACGGGAAGTAAGGGAATTAGTGGAAAGTTGCAGCCAGGGTGCATTTGTATATGATCGTGACGCCCGAGAGGAGCTGGACACGAGAAACGGATGCCTAGGGAGTATCTGCTGGTGCACACCATTGGTGACAGCGGTGTGTCCAAGCTGGTCTCGGTCCTGCTGTCCTCAGCATCACTGTCTTTGTCACTGCTGCTGTCGTTGACGAAGCAAACCTGCAGATTCACCCCGCTCTGCAGCCTGAGAAAAAAAATAAGAAGGTTTTTAGTTGACACCAAACGTAGGGTTAAAAGGGAAAACCTTTAATTCCATGTGTTCTCTCTTCTTGTTTTTTCACAAGACGGCAATTAAACCTCAAACTTTGGGGGATTGATGTCTCTGTAAAGACCCAAAACAACAATTCTGCATATATAATGATTAAAACACTTAAGACACTAAATTGAAATTAGATGTTTAGGTTAAAAAAAAAGTGAAAAAAGAAAAATTTCTGAATAGATCCACAAGTAGTAGCATTTTTTACCATGGTTGTCTTTGAATACAACATCAACAAATTTTGCTCAAGCTGTAGAACATCCATTGCAAAAAAGGAAAAAAAAGTAAATAAATAAATGTTACAGCTAATTAATTGATTAATCAGGAATAATTAAGAGTATGCAGGGCCTTAATTGAATTCCCAGGATCTAAAACAAATTTGCTCAAGCTATCACAATAAGCATTAGGAGGGAATGAAATTGAAAGTAATTATCGAAAAAGCAAAAAAAGCTAAGCTAGCTACCTCACAGTGTCCCCAACCACAACTTTTCCAAACAATAAATGCGCTATTCATTCAATATCTCGCCACAACACCCCCTACTGAAAGGAAACCAAACAACCACCAGGATCAGAACAATTTGGTATACATCCCACAAACAGGATGAGGCGGAGCTGGAATTTCCACTTAGAGTTAAAACCCTATGATAATGTATCTATATTGGGGGTCACATGACTCGTGTACCACAATCCCAGTTTAATGGATTGCATCACGCATCACTTCCCTTTTCACAGAGCGCTTCCTCAAGCTAACGAGAAAGGATGAAACTGGTGAGAGGGTAGGTGTGGTTTGGTGTTAGGTAAACAGGGTGGGAAATAGTGTCTAGAAGTTACAAGAGGTCAAGGCTGTTGTTGACCAGAAATGACGAAACAGTACTGTCACAGGTGTTATGAGTTTTTTCTTTTTTTGTGGGTATTATTGGCCGTGATGTCAACCAACTCCTTCCACTGCACGCCTTTTGTAGAGTCCAAAACCTCAAGTACAAATGTGAAATGTCAGTTTTGGGGACAGTAACAACCATCATGATATTATGTAACTAAAACCAATGACGTTGTGTTGTGAAGGCTTTTGTTATATAATCTTAACTGACAAAAAAAAAAAAAAACAGGAAGAGAAGGGAAGGGAAGGCTGTGTCCTACAAAATGGAAGTGTGAAAACATAACTGGAAAGGTGAGATAAAGGATGATTGACAACTAAAGCAAATGTTTTCTGAACTTGATGCCACGATCAGAATATTTTCCTCTGCAAATTGTCAGAGGGTAACTAAACACCCTGTGACTTTTACCAGCTTTCCCCAAACTTCAACCTCTTTGTTCTGCTTTTCTTGGAGGGAGGAGGCATTTAATCCAATTCCTGTCTGTCTCCTTGAAGTGAACCTTACCTTACAGGAAGCCTTTTGCTTTCTGTTTTACACTTCCGTCTGTTAAAGCAAACAGAATCCAACAATTTTTATTTTAACATTTTCTTCTAAGTTAAGCAGCTGTTCCTCACACTAATTCAACATACATTTCCACAGACGTTTGAAGCTGGAACTGCACGAAGGCTCAGTTGGCCACTGTACCAACATGTTTATCCTCTGAGGACGTTGGAGCCAAACCCTATGATAAATCCAACACACTATGATAAGTAATATCCTTATAGGATAAATGTGTTGGACAGATGGAAGAACCTATAGCATAGGTTTGTCCAAAAGTAGCAGAAGACTTTAGGTATACTAGGAATGTGAATCATTACTATGAAGGATTTTGTGTTTTTATTAGTACTCACTTTTGCTCTGCTTTTAAAATATTAATCTGCTCAAATAGGGCCCATAGTGATATTGAAAAATTAATTTCCAATGGCATATTCTGTTACACATCTTCAAATCATTTTAAAATACAAAAAATCAGAAGGCGAGCTGACTGTTCACAAGGTCCGACAGTCAAATTAATGGAAAACTGAATAGAAGGAAAATGTTTTTCCTATCCCATGATAGACATGGGATAGGAAACATGTCATCCTTGAGAGGCAAACCTTTCCATCCCTTTTAAAAATGTGTCTTATGTGATAATTAGATTTTTGAAAAAGCTGAATTTTTGCTACTGCCAGAGTCCTGACCAAAAACAGGAAGATGGATTATATCACACCATATCACTACCCTGACTCCCTGTTTGTAAAAATATACAATTAAAACCCTTATTGGTGTTCTATTAGGTGCTATATTACCTGAATATATTTGAGATCTAGTTTCTTTTAGTCAGTTCATTGAAAAAAAAAAAACCCTGAAAACCGTATGAAGAAACTGTTAGTCTCTTTTAATCAGAACTGAGGAATATGACTATTTGCAACATCTTTCAAGTAAAGTTCAATTATTACTTTATTAGCTTTTTTCTGTCATGTTTTAACTTCTTATTTGTTGTGTCGGATCACCATTTTAATGTTTCTTTTTATGCTTGTCTGTTTTTGCACAGAAGGTAACTCATTTTTATATTGATATTTTTTGTTGTTGATTTGAAAAGTCAGCTCTTAATAGGGATGTCCTGGGAAAAAAAGGTGGCCAGATGTTGGTCACTGACAATGTTGGGGTGACAAATCAAAACTGACCCAAAATATCAGGAGTGTTATTATAGCCTTTTGTGATAGATGTTGAATTCGTGGATCAGGACCAGGAGTAAGTAACATTAAGAAGTGATATACTAAGGTATGAAATCAGTGTAAAAATGTATACTTAAAAAAATTTAACTTTTACAAAATATTAATGCTACCCTATCCCTTTCTCAAGTTAATATACCGACAGTTTCAGAACAGTAATTCTGTTAGATTTATTAAAAAAGGTATATTGATCAAACTCGAACCAAACACACACTCACAGACACAGACTGAAACCTACCGAGAGGATGGGGTGCTCTTGCTGCAGCTGGTATAGATGACAGGCTCGTCGTCATAGAAACTGCCAAGGGCAAGTTTCTGCCTGATTGACTCTCTCTCATTCCTCTGAGCCTACCAGGAAAAAAAACAAAAAAACAAAAACAAAGCACGCATGAATGATAAAGGATATTAATAAAAGTGTGGCTGCTACACTGCCACATTCATTCATCTGCCCTGGACATTAGCAGGGACTGAGTTGATTGGTTACAGCCACAAAGGCTTTACTAGCAATAATAATATTACGAATGGTTAAAGGTTTCAAAAATAGTGTTTTTACCCTTTCAAGAGATTTTGTTTGGTAGACAATTATTCAGTTATTTAAGCGACAAAGATCTGAGTTTTTCAGTATCCAGATGCCTCTCCATATATAGAATGTAGATCACAAGAAGTCAGATCTGAGCTGCTGTCATGAATGAATATCAAAGGTATTAACTTTATTTTGTGTTGCTTCAAGACTTTAAAAAAATGACAATAAATAAAAAAGCAGCAGAAAGGCAAGAATACATAATATATGTATATTTTTTCTACAATTTGTATGTTACTTTGATTTATTCATTAATTCATCTTTATGTGAATTGGATTAATGCTTGTATTTTTCTTAATCTTTCTTTTTTCTTTCTTTCTCTGTCATTTTAAAGAAACATGTTATTTAAACAAAAACTTGTGGTAGATGCAGTTTTGATTTTTAACTGAACCAAAACCCACAAATATATTGAGAATCTAAATTTCCTGTTGGAGAGTCAAACCTCCACTAGATGGCACTCTTTTCTTGATTTTTCTACATAGCATTGAATTGTGCTTTACATTTTCGCACTGTTTGAAAAATTAAAAAGGCTAGCGACTTTGCAGATTGTACACATGTGCTAAAAAGGTTTTCTCAGCTCAAACACCATCAGCTAGTGGATTTCTCAACAAGTCTTGCATAAATTATATTCAAGGATCCCTCAGGTGAGCAATAGTTTGTAAGGGCTCACAAAGGTTTTCAATACATCAGGCCAGTCATCCTCTTACACTGTTATTTGAGACATTTACTGTTGTTTACAGCTTCAACTCTTTATCTCCGCTCAGCTTTCATGTCATTTTGTTTAGATTTCTACAATTTTTTTAAATTCTAATCCTGTATGGTATGTACGCTGAAAAAACCTTCCATTTTGGAGAAAGTGTATATTTTCAGTCTTTAAATCAAATTAGAGTTCAAGTTTGCTTTTAGCACCAACACAATAATGTCCAGTGACTGTAAATATTTAACCAAAAATCATATCCAAATTCAGTCAGACTCACACAAATTTTTTTATAGTTCTGTGACGCACATTCAGATGAGGATGTGATGTCAGAGCATGAATCAGGTGAGAGTCTTTACAATTTTGCTCCGCCACAACAGATGGCCAGATGTCCCCCCACTTCCTCACACTAACATAATTTTTCACCTTGAGACATAGTAAGTACATATTGATGAATGGAATGGAAAACACAGACAACACAGTGATGCTGAATAGCCACCTCAACCTATTTTTAGCCCTCAAGAATGTGATTTAAAAAAAGTGTCACTACAATGGCTCAAAATGATTTGTAATCATGTAAATCCAGATAAAGATTAGATTGATATAAATATACAAGTGAGAGTCTATTGAGAGATGAAGAAATCGGAATCACATGAAAACCTCCACTCCCTTTTCAGACATCCACTCATCCATTATGGCTGACATCTCCAGCTGCACACCCATTACGCAGATACCTATCCCCCATACCTGTGAAAATCATGTCACAAACACTTTACTTTCAGAATCCCCACACCAACGCAAACCCAAATCCACACACCTGGTAAACACGTTTCTCCTGATGCACCATCTTCTAACGCATCGTACCAACACAGCCGTTCTGCCCTTCTCTACACTGCAGTGGAGCTCTCGTATACTGCAGGTCCATGCAAGGAGAGGAAAGTGAGGGAGGAGAGCACGGGAAGGGGAGAGGCAGCAGAGAGTGAAAGGAGGAGGAGGGGTTGAAAGTGTGGGAAGAGACGGAAGCAGAAGAGGAGACAGAAATGGTAGAGAGTGGGAGAGGGAGGGGAGAGTTAGAGCTGCCACAGTTTTCCTGATCTGCTATCTGTGCCTCCATCTTCTTCACTTGCATTTAGCCTCCATCTTTCCTTTGCTAAAAATAAAAATACGATATATGTACATTTGGTGAAGGAGTCAAATTCCAGGTGAGTTAGAGTATATATACTGTGTTCTGAATGAGACTGCATTACTGGAAGGCAAAAGAATGAGAGAGGCCCTGTTTCATTCGAAAAAGGTTCTGTAACAGATGACAACACTAACACGGCCTCCTATTCTGTCTAACTTCTGTCTCCTTGTTTCCTCTCTAGTTTTTGTTGGTTTATATGTGAAGGGATTAAAGCACAATCTGCCATAAAAGAGAGAGAAGGAAGCAGATGATGCATCTGCCCAGACATACTAAAACTCTCTGCTCTCAGAGTGCTGTGTCACAGTGAAGCAGTGGGTCGATCAAAGCATCTCGAATCATCATTCACCCGTCATCTGCGCAGAACTAAAAATACCCAGCTTACAGAGGGAACTTCTCTCAAGAACATCATATTAACATTTACATTTATATTGTGTATTGAGAAGCAGTAACTCACACAACATGGTCACTCACAGAGATGCTGGACAGCCTGGATCGTCCCCCACAGTAACAGCCTTCAGCTTGTGGTACCAAGATGTCCTGGGCCGCTGGGCCGACTTCATCGGCCCAGCTGGGGCTCTCAGCCATGCAGCGTCCTCCGTTGAGCTGAGCATCACCGCTGCAGTCACCGTCCTCCCACCAGTGGCCTGGTGTGTCTCCTCTGAACATTTCAACTTCAAATCCACATTATATTCTTCCAAAAAGGCCGACTGCGTAGAACAGTCGTAAAAATTTTGGGTTGAAGGTGAAATTCAAGCAATATTCTAAGATTTAAAAAAAAAATAATACATTCCTTCAACTACCAAACTCTCCTTCGTATATTTGAATTATGCATACCAACCTAAATCCATCTTGTTTAAAAATAAGGCATTTAGGATTCTTTTTCTCTGGAGAAAAAGGGCAAAAGACGTACTCCGTTTCCAGAGTGTGTAGTCTTGCACAGTCTTCGCAGTCACATGGAGCCCAGTTTCAGTGAAGTGTAAATGTTCCTCGTTCACATGCAGCATCAGAGGGTGCCCAAGGGAGAGCGCGCCATGTGAAAATGTATGAAAAGCGACAGAATGGGGTGAACACGCACGTTTTGCATTATAAACGCAAGTAAAACACCTGCTGATCAGTAAATTAGAATTAAACTTAATTCTAAAGTAGCTTTATAGAGATACACGTTTCACATAGCTAATATGGATTAAAGTCAACTAAAAATTACTCAAATTTGAACATTGTAAAGGACCAATGAGATGCACGTCTAAGACAATTATGGTCAACCAAATCTTAAATTTTGAAGTGGAGGCTCCAAAATTTGGAACAAGTGTAGAGGCAGTGAGTTTTAGAATCAATATAAAATTTCCACTTATCTGGAAATCATCTGGTGTTAGTCCAGTTATGGTGATTTTGGAACCAATTCCCTTCCTGATGTGAATATGCTACTGGTTAGCATGTTTAAAAATCCAATTTTCAAAACATAGTACAGTTGACAGTATATCCCAGTAAACGGTGTCTTTCAGTACAATATTGAATTGGAGTTCTAGTTCCCAGCTGCAAAACCCTTAAAGCTTCACCAAGGAAAGAAATTAAGTTTCACTTTAAAAATTCTCCAGACAAGACATTGTTTGAAGTTAAACCTGTTTATTAAACTCTCAGGAGACCCAGGCAGCAAAGGAGAACAGTCCAACTTCTGTTAGAGGAGAGCATTGCCACTTATCTAGGAGTCAAGTCTTCCCAGTCAAGGTGTGGATCATCTTGGCTTGCAGTGTGATAAAGCAAAGGGAATGACTCCCAGAAAGAGTCAGGATTTGCTGGACTTTGGTATCCAGGGCTGATCTGTGGAGACGCAGTCTGCTGGTCCTCTGGCATTTCAGGATTTCCAAATGACATTCTTGGAGCAAAAAACAGCCTGTCAAAAGGACCAGTCCTTCTAGCATATGGGCAGTAACTGCTTGGCATGTTGGCTGTAGCTGTTGGCATAGCGGGAGTAATGTAATCCATGAAGAATTGGTAGAAGGGGTGGTTAGCTACCTGAGGCGTCGGCATTGCTTGGGGATACATTTGCCATCCTGGATATCTATAAGCATGGTAATAAGATTGCAGGGGATGATTCTGCTCTTTAAGGTAGCGAGAATACAGTGGGTAGAGTGCAAAGAGTTTTTTCCAGAAGTAGGGATTTTTATAAATTGGACGAGCTGTGACAGCAGTGGCCGTGGTGGGAGGAGGCGTAGTGGTCGTAATTGTAGGTGGTGGGGTATACAGGCAGAGTGGATAACGTCTATATGGACTACAAGGAAAATACATGGGACGCCATCTTAAATGGCGTCTCATACGATGAAGGCTTAGAGACTTGAGAGGCAAATTATCCTTTAAAGGAAGAGCATGCTCTGTTGTGTTCACCTCAGCCATTGGAAACATGGCGCAGGTTATATTAATGCCACTCTCCCTCCATCTCATCGTGAGGATGTACATCCCATTCTGAAACAGAGAATAGGTCAAATTACATAATGTCTTGTGCTTTTACACTCAACTGTAGAGACACGAGTTTGGAGTCTAAGGCAGTGGGAGCAAAATAGCTTACCTCTTGTAAAACTGTACAGCTATCATAACGAACAAGTAGAACAAGTCCAAGTTTCGTCTGGTTCACCAAGATGCCACAAGCTTCAGGCACCTGGCTAAGCGGTACATATTCTGAGTTGCCTGCAAGGAAAAGCCCAATAAGTCAGCCGAGTAAGTTTAGACAATTTAAATTGCTACAGAGACTCCTACCGATGTCCAGTTGTAGCTCAGCAGCACCCAGGCCCATCACTTTGAATTTCATTTTGCTGGGGCCACAGTGAAGCGAAGAGTTAGAGGTGTGCCATTCATCTCCCGTAGTCACGCCAGTTTCTGTCACATACACACAAAACGTAAAACGTTTGTCGGTAAATTACAGTTAGAGACATGAAAAGTGCCTTACCATTGGTGTCAGCTTGGATTGAGGCATTTAATCCCATATTTGGGCCAACAGCCACAGAAAGAGCTGACTTGAACTCTTTTCCATTAAACATAGCATCTTCCACTTCAGAACTTCTCTCCACTTTAAGTGCTTTAGTCAATCCTAGCCAGCTCAAAAATGTTAGACCAAGTGCTAAAGAACACAAGAGCAGTGCAGCAGTTATTGTTTTCCATTTTCTACTCCATGCACCACCTTCCATCGTAGCAAGGAAACACAACAGTTCAGTATGATGGATAACTTCTCAGTCACACCTTTTAAATACTGCATGCAATCTAAGCGCCAGGTGATTCGATTAAGGAATCAACCAATCAGCCACAGCTCATCCCGTTGTCAATTATCCAACTGTTGATTCTTTAGTCTGCTCCAGATTATACCCTTTATTTATCTGCTCAAAAGAGAGATCTGCCATTAAAATCAAGAAGATCTTAATGCTGACAAGGACTTAAAAGTAACTCATTGCTCTCCAACTGTAAATATGTATAATTATTGATTTCAATATACAAAAAAAATCTGATTATTTTTTTCTATTCAAACAAGTTTGGCAACATGGTAATTGCAGAAAAAGTTCAAATACATTAGATATTGTTCAGTCATGAATACGGTGGCACAGTAAAAACTGTTGCTATTAGTTGTGGGGGTTTTTTACCTTCCCTTTGGTTATGATTTTGACAGTGTTGTCTTCTCCCATTGCTAAATAAATTAAATTGATCCATAAACAGTGACATTATTACTTCCATAAACAGTGTGCTGCTGTGTGACATTTACGTTCTTCTGCATGTGGGTCGCTTTGTGGTTGTAAACCTTTCACAAGTCACATTTAATTAGTATGAGCGAAACCAAAAACAACTCAGCAAAAGAATTGGAGTGGAGCATCAAGACAATTGTGAATGTAACCCAAACCACACCTAGATAGAACTTTCATTTTATATTTTGGTGGACACAGTGGTAGTTTGCCCTGCAGTCGTTAGATTCCCAGTTTGACTCCCAGTCCATTTGCATCCTTGGGCAAGACACTTCATCACCCTTGCCTGTTGGTGTTTGTCAGAAGAGCTGATGGGGGGGGGGAAAAAAAATAAATAAAAAATAAAAAATAAAAAGCCTCACTTCCATCAGCCTGCCCCAAGGCAGCTGTAGCTACAATCCAGTACCTTATCTGTGTGTGTAAATGTGCCCTTTGAGATTTCAGTTGAAGCTATAAAAAGAGCATTAAGTAGAGATATTACAATGAAACTCAGACATGTTTCATTGGAATGTGGGGCCAAGTAGAATGTGCATACAACTTGAGTTTTTCCTCTTTTTTTTTTAGACAATAAAAGCCTTGTTCCACCCAGTGCTGTCAGAAGTAGGACCTTATCCACTTGATAGCTGAGCCATGTTTCACTGGCCTTAAGATAGACATCATGTCTTCCTATGAATAATTGCAGTGAGATTGAGAAACACCCTGATCAATTTTGAAAACTCTTCATTTAATCCACCCACAGTAAGAGTTTAATTAATCACAACAACCCCAGCTTGATAGGCTTTTGGGGAAGTATTGAAATACCCCCCCATCTGTCAGTATGAATTTACTTGAACACAAACAAATCACAAGTTGTGTTTCCAAAATTTTATTTTAAAGCTTCACACTAGCCTTTATGAGAATAAAACATGTGTGGAAAATGTTCATTTGGAACAACAGGTAGGTACTCAATGGGATACAACTGTGCAGGGGCATCAGTAGGACCCTGGGTAGTTGCAGGAGACTCTGTAGTTTTAGCTGAAATTGTTGTTGTCTTCTGTCCTGAAGTTGGAGACTTTGGAGGTTTTTCAGTTGGATAAGGCAAGAAGGGAGGGAATTCTGGAAACTGATGCCAGTATGGGACAGGGAAATATGGTGGAAAGGGAATCTGAGGATATGGGACTTTAGATACTGATGTGGTAGGTGGTGGGGCAGTCGTCTGAGGTGGGAAAGGGTACAAGTACAGGGGTAAGGGAAGTTTTGGAAGTTGTGGCACAGGTTGTGCAGGTTCATCCAGTGTAGGGAAGAGATGAGAATAAAAGTCAAAGTAAGGCTGGCTGGGCATCTGGGGAACCTGTAGCATCTGGGGAACCTGCTCAAAGTAAGGCTGGCTGGGCATCTGGGGAACCTGTGGCATCTGGGGAACCTGTGGCATCTGGGGAACCTGTGGCATCTGGGGAACCTGCTCAAAGTAAGGCTGGCTGGGCATCTGGGGAACCTGTGGCATCTGGGGAACCTGCTCAAAGTAAGGCTGGCTGGGCATCTGGGGAACCTGTGGCATCTGGGGAACCTGCTCAAAGTAAGGCTGGCTGGGCATCTGGGGAACCTGCAGCATCTGGGGAACCTGCAGCATCTGGGGAACCTGCAGCATCTGGGGAACCTGCAGCATCTGGGGAACCTGCTCAAAGTAAGGCTGGCTGGGCATCTGGGGAACCTGCAGCATCTGGGGAACCTGCTCAAAGTAAGGCTGGCTGGGCATCTGGGGAACCTGTGGCACCTTGGTTCTTGCATGTTTGGGACATAACAGAGACAGAGGATGGCCTTGCCAGAGTAGTGGTAGCATGTAATTTCCTCCCTTGTGATGCAATAAAAAAAAAAAAAATAAATAGATTACATTTGAACAGAACATTACATTTGCTCATTTCTTTAAGTTTTATGCAAAGCAGTAACTCCATAAGAAATCTCCAAGTTCAGGAATTTATCCGAGCATCTTGCAAAGTTAAGAGACAGTTTTACCTCAACACAAACCATTTTAAAGCAATTTACAGGATACCTGCTGAATCATGTTGCAGCCATCATACGGAGCAATCAGAACAAATGCCATCGAGTTCCCATGCATTCTGTAGCCACATTTTGGAGGGACCATGGAAAGAGGCACCGGGGGCTCATGTGCTGTGGAGTGGGGGGACATCAGTATCCACTCCAAGTAACAAATTTTCTTTGAACATGTTGGTTTTACCTTGCTCCACTGCAAGTTGTGAAGCTCCAGGTCCAAGTGACCTGAACTTCATGTGGTCACCAAAACAATGCAGAGAGGTTGCTAAGGGGTTCCATTTCTCCTTGGAGGTCTCTTCCATGTCAGCCTGCTGAGACCAGCCTATGAAGGAAAGGGAAGAAAAAAAAATGTCACTCAAGATTCAGATAAAACTTTAGTACAGGCTGGAGACATCTTCCTTATATTAAGTATTTGTGAAATACATACCAGCAAAATCTGCTTGATAATCAGTTTCATCATCCACTGAAGCGTTTTTAGAGTGCTTTTTGCTTCCATGTGGGACCTCAAAAACCCTCCCGAACACGATGTTTCCTTCTTGAACTCGACCTGAGGGAGGAAAACCAGTTTCTCTCTGCACGATTCGTCTCTGGGACTTCCTCAGTCGAAAGCAGTCTGTAGTTTTCACCCAGTAACACGTCAGAATAACAAGTGCAGCCAAACAAACAGCGGGATTTTTCACCTTTTCTCTACCCATCGTTCAAACCTGCGCAACCTCTACGAAGAAATCTGTGAAGTATTAATTTGTCACGCCTTTTTAAATAACTCGTCGTTTGGAGGCAAAGACAGTATGTGCTGGACCGGCCAATGAAATGGCGCGAGAGAAAGCTGCGCGTAATCAGCTGGGACTAGCTACACCTGATCACCTTTTGGTCTGAACAGTTTCGTTACCACTGCGCGGCCCTTTAAATCCTTCTAAGTATGCATTAATGCTGGCGCGTTGGCACAGCATTTCAAATATGCGCAATAGGCCTAAATGAAAAAATCTAAATCTTTTTTTTTTTTCCCGATTTTTCCTTTGCGACAATCTTACAACGTACTGCAGTGTGTGGTGTGTTACGTGGTGGTGTGCTGAATTTGCCCTAACTAAAATCTAATAATAGTGTAGACAACCAGATTTCATTGATAAAGAAAAAGTAGCCAGCTTTATTTAATGTATAATCATTCAACTCTTGGGCTGTCTTGCAGGTCAAAAGTGACCCACTAGCATGTTTAGCTGTGGAAAGAAAATCTAAACAGACAAACAATCTAAACAACTGTTAAGAACAATAAACAATCCTTTATTGTTTATTATATAAACAATCTTTTTCTGACTTGAAATCTTATGACTTTTTCTAAATTGACCCCATCATTAGAAAATGTAATACTTTGTTTTTATTTACATTTCCATGTGGGCTGTACACCACTATAAGGTACAAGGATAGTCTTATGGGTCATTTTTGACCTGTGAGTTATAAAACCATTTAAAATACCAGAAAAAGAGTTCAAAGGCCACACACAAATTCTCTCTAATACACACACACACACACACGCACACACACGCACACGCATGCATCCCTCGTCCCCCTCACACACATGCACACTCACACGTACATATGAAAGAAACTAGATTGGTGTACGAATTGAACTTGCATTTTATCTGCACCTGCACTCTCAATTTGCAGCTAACCCCTCCCATTAAGCTCCCAAACACAACAAAAAACAATCTCAGACATAATAAAAAATAAATTAGGTACAGAGAATATGGCCCTGCGACAGACAGATGACCTGTCCAGGATGTACCCCACCTCTCACCCAAAACGTTTGCTGGAGATCCCCACTAGAGACAAGGGTGTTAGAAAATGGATGGATAGAAATAGATAGAGGATATGAAGGTATGCTGAATCTGAGTACCTCTAGTTGGTTCCTTGCTGAAGCCATGCCCAACAGGTGCTACGCTGTACATTTGAACATACTGTTCATGGATTCTTCAGCACAAGATGTTTAACATCTTATGTTGAACAAATTCCTGTCCTGAAGATGTTCAAGGTAAGAGATTCTTCATATGGTGAAGATGTTCTTCACCAAAACATTCAACACAAAAAACATGTGTTCGACATAGGATATTAAGCATGGGATGTTCTTCATCTTATGTTTAAAACTTTCAACATAAGAGCATCTTCATCTCATAGGAATGTTCTTCATCTTAAGTTCAACACCTTATGTTGAACAGAAGATATTCTTCTTCTTGTATTGAGGATGCTCAGCATAAGAACATCTTCATGAGATAATGTTCATCTCATGAAGATGTTTTTCATTTTATGTTGAACATCTCATAATTTTGCATGATGTTCAACATCTTATGTTATCCAACATAAGATGCTGAAGTTGTTCATCGTCAACATAAGAGCTGATGTTGAAAATTGTTCACAGAATCAAGCAACATTTGTTTTGTTGTTTTATGGTGTCATTATAATTCATTTTGCTAAAAAAATATAAAAGAATGAGCTTTGCGAAAAATTCCAAATTGTTTACTTTTTTCCCTTTCAGTATAATTAATTCAGAAGTAGTCACTTCACACTTATAGAATTACGATAAAAAACCTTTACTGCAAAAAAGAAAACTGTTATGACACTTAGTTTGTGGCAAATAGAAAAAAAAGTGTAATATTGTTGATTGTATTTTTGTATTGTGTAACAAAATGCATGATAAAAAATGTATTAAATTGAGTTGAATTGATAAATAACAGATTGTTTCATTATGCAAAATAGATTTTGGATTTAAAATTCAATTAATTTGCTTTATTTTAGGGTTTGGATAGGATGGGTCACTTTTGACCTGCAAGATAAGGGGAGTAAATAGAATGTTAAGATCACACAAAGGTTAAATGAGTGTGATTTATTAAATGCATCAAAAAAGTTGTTACATTTGGAAATCATTAATTTAATTTGAATTATTATTTTTACTTTACTCACATTGGAATATTTCAGAATTTTCTTCATAGGTCTTGTATAATCAATATCAAAATGACTAACACGATCAAACAGAGCCACACTTCTGCTTGGTCAACCTGCGATGTTTGTCCTATGCACTACCATTATTAAATAAATTCCTTATATAACACAGAACTGTGTAATAATTTCTTTTTAAAAAAGAATTTTTGTGATATATACATATATTTATATCAATTATATAACTGAAAATAATGTAGTACATACTTAAAACAGTTTCAAGACTTTTTTCAAAATTTGCTATTCTCTTGTATCTATAAATTATATCACACCAGAAATGCAATATAAAATTGTGATAATTTAATGTGTGAACATACTTAGATAAATACTCTTGATGCACCATTTCATACAATTTAGACATCTTGTCTGCTTGGGTAACATCACAAAAAGAACACAAGAGTGAAATGTGTTTGTAGCAGTGTCGTGATCTTAGTTTGTGCTTCTTCAAGTGGAACGGTGTGCTTTGTCCAGGTAAATTAGATCAAAATGAGTAGTCAGTTTTGACTCAAAACCTTCCACTGTATGCTTGAAAGTAAAGCAAGATTGATTTTCTTCATCCAAAACAAAATAAAAATGGCAGAAGAAAAAACAAAAAAAAAGTCAAGGAAGAGTCCATTTCAGAGCTAAAAATAAAAGTTTAGTTCTGAAATCAAGAAGTTTAATGGCTGTAGACAGATATTCCTACAATTGCAAACAATTTGGAAAATGTCTGCAAAGTAAGAAGATTGGAGTATTTTGAAAACGTGGTCTTCAGTGAAGTAAGAAAAATAGGCTAAAAAGCCAACACCTTTGTAATAGAGACCATCAATTAAGTTTATTTGCATAGCACATTTCAGAGCTGCAGCACTTTAATTAATCAGCATCTTATGTTAACTTTTGAGAGTTATGAGTTTCTTTCTGAGGAAGCTCTGGATATTTGTGGCAAAATGTGACCATTTACAGTGGCATAAGGACTTAAAAAAAACAAAGTCAGAATTGTGCCCAATCTGGCATTCCCCAATTTACCCTCTGCTTCCATCTAGTGGATGACTAAAGGTGTAGTTGGAATAAAAGCTGAATAAAATATATTAATTATATAAATAAAGAGCAATACTTAAAGGAAAACTATCAAAGTAAGCAAGGTAGTATATACATTTAAAATAAGTTTTATACTAGCAATATCTCTAAAAGCCCCAAGTCACCATAAATCTATTGCAAGCCAGAATGAGAAAACTCAACCTTACATCAAATTAGTCTGGGGAAAAAAACAAAAAACAAAAAAAAAAAAACAAGTCAAGGCTCAAACATCAGAAATTTCACTCTGCTATTTAGAAAGTTACAAGAACTGATTGTAGTATGATTATTAAATTTCCATAGACTATACTCTTCACAATAAAAAAAAATGGTAAACTTGACCCATGCCATATAGAGACTTTAGTTTTCATTTCAGTTTCAAACTGAAATAACCCTGTAGGGATAAAAAAAAATAAACCCACACATTGTAGAATCTGCAACCAAAGACATGAGTCCCTTTTATTTTAAATGTTTATTTCAACTTTTCAAAGCTAACCTTGATAAAACATGTCTTCAAAGTGTTGCTCATTTGGAAGAAGAGGTAGGCAGATGATGGGATACCAGTTTGCAGGAGTGTCAGGAGGAGTCTGGGTAGTGGCAGGATCTTGTATTATGCAGGGAGCCTTTTGTCCAGGACATTTCCCTTGAGGACAAGGAAAGATGGGAGGAAATTCTGGAAGATGAGGCCAGTATGGCCAAAGGACCTCTGGATTATAAGGAAGTTGGGGATAAAGAACTTTCGGCTCTTCAGTTGGAGGAGGAGCTATTGGAGGTGGATGAAGGAATGGGTAGAAGGGGAAGCCTTGAACAAGATCATCTGCTGCTTGAAGATAATAGAAGTCAAAGGGCCCCACGGGCGGAACCACGGGCCCCACGGGAGGAACCACGGGCCCCACGGGAGGAACCACGGGCCCCACGGGAGGAACCACGGGCCCCACGGGAGGAACCACGGGCCCCACGGGAGGAACCACGGGCCCCACGGGAGGAACCACGGGCCCCACGGGAGGAACCACGGGCCCCACGGGAGGAACCACGGGCCCCACGGGAGGAACCACGGGCCCCACGGGAGGAACCACGGGCCCCACGGGAGGAACCACGGGTCCTGTATGTTCGGGACACAACAGGGACAGTGGATGGCCTTGCCAGAGTAGAGGTAGTATGTGATTTCCACCCTGTAAAGCAAGACAGAATGTTAGTTTAGGGAGAGTTACTTTATTCCTGTTTGCATTTAGCACTCTCTCTATTAAACAAGTTTGAAGTTAGCCCTTTGTAGTAGTATAAGCAAAATATAACAAGACATGCATGACTGTCACATTTATCAGCTTGAAGTACCTGCTGAATAATGTTGCAACCTTTAAATGGAACAATCAGAATGAATGTTATTGAGGTTCCATATATCCTGTAGCCACATCTTGGAGGAACCATGGAGAGAGGTATTGGGGGTTCATTTGCTGTAGGGGAAGAGAAGTTACATCATTATGCAGTTCTGTTAATGTATATTAAAGTGAAAAATTACTACCTTGCACAACTGAAAGTTGTGAAGCCTCTGTTCCAAGTGACCTAAACTTCATGTGGTCATCAAAACAATGCAAATATGCCCCCAAGTGCTCCCATAACTCCTTGGAGGCTTCATCCACATCCGTCTCCTGGGACCAGCCTACAATAGCAAAGGACACACTTGTTTTTAAAGCATACAGACTATAAGGGGTGGGCAGCTCCAGGCCTCGAGGGCAGGTCTCCTGCAACATTTAGATGCATCTCTACTGCAACACACCTGAGTCAAATAATGAGGTCATCAGCAGGACTCTGGAGAACTTGACTGCATTTAGGAAGTGATTAAACTATTGTATTCAAGTGTGTTGGACCAAGGAAACATCTTAGAGTTGCAGGACACAAGCCCTCAAGGACCAGGATTGCCCACCCCTGCCACAGTTATGGTCCTCTAAAACCTGAAGTCCTAACAAGTGTAGTAGCTCATGAAGCAAGTAGCAAACTACTGTGCTTGGCCTGGTTTAACCACACGAGTTTGAGGCAGTGAGCCATTTTAGAGGGGAACATACAAACTAATTGGTTAATTTAGTTAAGTGAATCATGTAGTGTCAACTAGTGTTTCAGGATCATACATCACAACTTCTGGCAAGCTGTTTTAACAAATTTGGTTTCGTCTGACTAGGCATTTTGTCTAGTAAAATATAGTTAGAGACATCTTAAGTCGCTAAAACGTCTAGTCATAAGACAATTTGAGATATCTGGAATGTTAGGGCGGCAAAACCAAATTTATGTTAAAACTGCTCGCCATGCACAACTTACTTACACACACCATAGAGACCTTTACTAAACAAAAACAAAGAATATCTTTCAAGTTACTCGTACAAGAATTCTCTGCTTCTCAAACGTACTCCACATTATAGCAGCAGCATTAACACATACCTGCGAAGTCTGCCTGATAATCAGATTCGTCATCCGATAATTCATTAAATGACGACTTTTTGTCGATATCCGAGCTCTCAAAAACTTTCCCAAGCACAATTTTTTCTTCTTGGACAATAGCTGTGGGAGAATGGACATCCTCTCTCTTCACCACTGGTCTCTGAGATTTCCTCAGTCGAAGGCAGTCCGCAAGCGGCACCATACAACACATTAGAAAAACAGCCGCAACCAAGCAGACTGGGGGATGGTCCTTCCGTCCCACACCCATTGTTTTCTGCTGCCTAACAATTGTGACGCGGTACTGTCACCTGCTATTTAACCCTTAATTAATTGGCCACTTAAACCCAGAGCGGCAGGTGCTGCAGCAGTCAATGAAATGTCGCGGGACCTGCTGCACTGTAATTAGCTGAATAGATTACAGTTTATCAGAGGTAGGTGGAGTGTCCAGAAATTGAACTCCAGTCCAGCAGAAATACTTCATCATATTTCTATTGAAATAATGAGAGACGGTGGAGTTGATAACCAAGACGAACCTGGGAATTTAACATCTTCACCAATGCCTGGTGTCGCCCTACACTAAATGTTAATCTCCTAAAACAAAACTTTCTCCACAATATTCATGCTGCTGCTCAAAGACTTCTGGAAGTTGGTGGAGATGACTGATAGTGACAAAGCCTTCATACATGGGTGCCTTAAAGATCTCTAATGTGTGAAGGTCAGATTCCAGTAAACTGTCGTTGCATCCCAGTGAACTAGAATACCTTTGAAACTCTTGAAGATTTATTACATAGTGGTACAGTTCAGGTGTTGTCTGGACATTTGATCACCTCGAAGCCTTCTCAGAATACTATATTATATTTCTGATCAAGAAATGGACATCTACTGAAAAGAATGTCCATGTTCTGTGCAGTACACCCATCCATGAACTACATCAGTGCAGAGTAAGCCTCTGCTAAGTAAAGCCCATGTCGATATTATTCAACCACGAATCTGGCCCTGAGGCAGACATCTACAAAACGTGGTTCGTATTCAGTAATCTGAATGTGAATATGGTTCATAATAATTTATAATTGTATTTTTGCCAATTCCTCAATTTCTCTGGTTATTTAATGCAATAACTTTAGCATACTCGTCCAACTCCTCAGGCCTGATTTTCTATATTTGGCCATACACGGGGCTCCCTGAACCTTTAGATCTTGATATCAAACCTGATTCGCCTAGCCTATTCAAATGGGAACCCAAATATACCCTAACCACATTAGCATGAGCACAAAGGAGATCAGACCGCTTTCATCTGTAAACCACACAGATGGTTTACTGAGCCATCAGGATACATGAATAACAGTATCAACGTGATTACACATTGACAAATGCATATAGAAATTGATTTCATAAATTCTGATAAGCAGAAAAATACCCATGGTTAAGTTCATGCCACCATCTCCTTACAAGGTTCAAGTATGGTGGAATTTACCTGACCTCTCAGCTTCTCTCTCGACAGCAACAACATATTTAAATTATTCCAGAAACATGCTTAAAGTTTTATAAAAAAAAAAAAAAAAAAATTGAGATGTTAATCTGTCCTCCTTTTTGTTTCAACATTTAGGCATGCAGAGATACAGTCTTTTTGGTCTTTTTAAATCCATCATAAATGGAAACACTTTAGCCCAGCTTCACACAGAAATTGTTACAATGTTTTATTAATATTCATAGCTTCCTCCAACATACGTAAATATAAAAATTATTCAGAAATCCTTCCAAGACATGGTCTTAATGGTATTTTCACAACAATTATTACAGATCTTAATTGGTTTATTTTTGATACGTTACCTACGTCTCTGACAGGTACACTTAGAATTCTACATGTGGCTCGTTGGTACAAATAACATTTTTTTTTCCCCATTCACAAATATCAATTATATGAAACAGGTTTAAAGACTACAATAATCAATGTTAAGTCTCCCCTCAGTGGACCACTAATTGTCTGGATGAAATCAGCAGTAGTATGAATAGTACAAGAACATAACAGAACAGCCTAAACTGTTGCCATGGATCCCGCTCTGGCGTCAGGGGCAGGACGTCTCTACGGAGCGAGGTGAAGAGCGATGGGGGGCATCCAGTCTGTGCCAGCAGTCCTCCTGCCTTCAGCGCAGACCTTCATAAACATCACTTCACAGCTCAGAGAGAAGCCCACCTCGAACCTGGAGACAGAACGAGTTGGTGTGGGTTACACGTTTCACCTCGTCAAAATTGACCTGAAACAAAAGAAATTCAGATGAAACGTACAAGGAGGGGCTTTCAGCTCCAGCCAGGATTTGAAAAGTAGGGTTAGGAGTGGTGATGCGTTCTTGTGTTCATGTGAACATTCATCTTCATCTCGTTGTCCAGGATTTGCACGAGTTGCTGCATGGAGGGGAGGTGACCCGACTCTAGTTTCGACCACACTGGCACGTCTACAAAAACAAGACTTTGAATGTGGCTGAATTTTTCTTATGCTTGGAGCAGTGGCACAATAACAAGTAATAAATATTGGTTACATGTAGCTCCACACGTCATATATAATAATGTATTTTCACCAATAAAAGTCTGTCAAGATCACACAGTCGAACAAGAAGTTAAGATTATTCTCTGAAGCCATGCTGGGAAGGAAATGCTCACCGTTTAATGTGATTTCAAACGCTCCTGTTGACATTAACTGGTTTTCAATCATATTGCTGAAGAAGAACACCATCATGCAGGCATATATCTGACAAGAACAACAAAAACTGGGTTAAGAAGTCTGAACAAAAAAAGTTAACATGAGCTATGGTTGTTATAACCCGGCAGCCATTAGAGAAAATCCACAAGAAATTCCAATTTAAGCATTTAATTCTTGTTTAAAAAATTACAATAACTCAATCTGCATGTTGAATAATGCACGGTTCCTAACTCTTATTTGTGTTCAGAGCATTAAGTCATCTTTAGCCCATTTTAAAGACGTATAAATGCCGAAAGTTTCAATGAATTAATGACATTCCTGCAAGTGTCGAGCTTTAAAAACATAACCCACAAAACAGGAGACTAGAGGAAGGAAGAGGGACGGGAAGGCCAACAGATGGATGGGCAGGCGACTGACACAAACCAGATAGATTATCATTTATTTGAATATTGATAACAAGTATTATGGACAGAAAACTGAAATGTAACAAAGAATGGATAAATATTTTCATGATGGACATAGATTGAAAAAACAGACAAAGTAATAAAGATTTGTTCATTCAGAAGGCTTGATAAATCGATGGAATAACATGAACTTCTTTTCTATACTATTTTATCAGATTTGGACGGATTTGTTCATGTCTAACAGAGTGAAACCTTTCACAAAACGCTCTCCTGATTGCATTAGAGCATCTGGTGTCATCAGTGAAGCTGACCTCAGATTGATTAGTACCTGGTCAAAGCAGATTAGTGATATGTTTTTTCTATATCTATATCTGATGCAATGTTTACAGGTTATTACCCATAACAGATACCAAACACTGTTGCTATTAAACTTTCATTTTTATTGCATAACCAAGGAAAAATAACTACAGAATATTCTGATGCAAAACACTCTCTGGTGGGAATATCAATGACCCTGGGGAAATCAATCTAAGCAATACTGAACTTTAAAAACATGCAGAGCTCTGCTAGAGAGCATAAAATGAAATTGTGGGACCTTTAGTTTTCTTACAATTGCACATGTACACCCTGACACTATTTTTTTTTTCAATTCTAAATATAACCCAAGAGATTTCTGTAATAGTGCAAAAAACAAACAAACAAACACAACAGTGCAGCTGAATCAAAGGGCAGCACCCCCCCACACACTAAAATCCCATTAGTGTGTGATTTTAAAATGAAACAGAAATCCTCACCTTATTTTGCTGGCCCCACTCCCAGATTCCTGGGGCTTGAACACCAAAGATGGCAAATGGGTCCCTGCCGATTATGATCAGTCCGATCACCAGCAGTTTGAACATAGACAGGAAGGACGCGACATGTCTGTGGAAATAAGATATGATCTCATCAGAAACAGAACACAACGCACACTGGGATGATGTTATAGCCAACGCCTGAACAATCAGGAAATGTAGGCAAAATGTCTGTCCTACGTGTGGACAGTCTCTCTGCCATTTATTAATTTACATCATTGAGGGGTGGGGGAACTGAAAGTTACTCACACTTCCCTATTGTCCATTTAAACATGTTCTACTCTTAATGTTGCCAATCTTTGGTATTGCTACATCAACCACTGGAAGTCCTACTTGGACCACAGCCATGTGCTGGAAGCCCTGAACTCTGCGCAGGTATGCAAGAGCTCTGTTACAGCGTTTTATGAGTAACCTGCATGGATCATTACCTCATGTTATTCTGTGCTGGAATGCACAGCCAGCATATCTTCTATGATTGATAACTCCATGCATTTTCATTTTTTCAAGGTGTGGGGCAGACAAAAAGTAGAACATTAGTCATGTCTATGAAGAAAATACAGAAATGTTTTTTGTGTGTGTGTGTATAAACGCCTCAATAAAAATAACTTGAAGGACTTTTAGGTTTAAGAAATCGGAGCTAAAAAACATTCCATTTTGTATAGTAAATGAGTAAAGTCATATTTTCTAGTTGACCAAACTTTAGAGAATAAAAGAGTTAATTTACAGCTATGAGACCAACCCTGGAATCTTAAGATCTGAGCTTAACCAAAGCTGGACTCTACAATCTGTGCAACTTCTAACATTTAAAAGCAGAAGTGGTAAAACAAAAACCTATCTGAAGCGATATCTTTCTTGCTGTGACATATGCAAGTGACAAACTTCACAAGAATTCAAAGAAATGATGTGTGGAGCATTGAAGCATGCGACAAGATATTTAGGAGAGTCGCCTCTCTTACATGTAGCCAATCTCTTGTGTGCTCATTAAGTCAACCAGATGAAGACCCAGGAGTCTCGGTAACACTCCCTGCTGGACTGTACACCAGAGGTTGCACAAAACCAGCCTCCCCTCAATGCAAATATAGTCCAACTCCAATGGGACCGAGGTTTCACGGAGTCTGACTTTGTTTCTTCCAAATTATTTCTTGAAAAAAAAGAAACTTTCCACAACCGATGACATTTAGCCATCTGTTACACGTGATATAATAGTAAATGAGCATCCAAGGGAACTTCAGTTTGTTAAACAAATTATACCTGATTCTCGGCTGGACTTAATCCACATATAAACCGCTAGCCCAGTGGTTCCCAAAGTGTGGGGGGGTGCAGTGCTATTACAAGGGGAGAGGGGGGGAAGAGGAGTAGCGGTATGGATGAATGACAAAAACAAACAAACAAAAAACACAAAAGTGTTTCACTGTAAAGATAGTTTGTAGTGCGTTTTGTTGCAACCTGAAGTGTGAAATAAACTTCAGTGGAGTTTGAAAACAAAATATATGTATAGGTTTATGGTTGAACGATGTGTGTCCCCAGTTGATTTTCTTTTTTTTTTTTTTTTTGAGGGGGTTGGGCGGTGGGGGTATTGTAATCCAGAGGGGGGCCCAGAAGAAAATCTTTGGGAACCTCTGCACTAGACAATGGCTGTCCCTTACCGATAGATGGGTATAGGAAGGTAGTTCTCCCCTTCAATGCGGATGTCTGGGTACCGCTGGTACAAGGCCTGCGTGTACTCCTCAAACACCCGCTTGTACCCTCAGGAAATGCTGCAGGAGGAAAGGAGAACAGGTTGTACAACTGGAAAAACTAAATTTAAGTAGCCAAAACAACACAGTTATCAGCATTTCCTGGAAGATAGTACTTCCACTTTATTGCAGAGAATAAAATGGCTTTTTATTTTATTCCCGAGCAGCTGAATGTTATAAAATGATTTTCTCTTTTCTTCCAAACATATTGTGGAGTCTGAGGCACATTTCACATGTTCCTGATTTACCGGCACCAACAAGTGATTTCCTTCCTGATCTTCCAGAAATTCAGTCATTTAAAGAAATGGCCCTTTTCGTCAAATAAATGAACAATAACAAACATTAAGAACAATGCTCAAGTATATTCAGAATTTTCCTCATGTTTTTCTGTCTGCAGTCAGATATTTAATTAACTGCAGCTAGTTTTTATTTCTAAACACCTGTGGAAGCTGAACATTTAATTTACCTGTAAATTAAGCCAGTGTGCATATTTCATTTTTTTCCCCAATTGCTCTCTCTGCATAACCTTCCTCCACTCAGTTTTGAAAGGAATCTTAACAAGTTAATTTTTGCTTAACTTGTTGCGATTTGTTTCTCTCATTGAGAACATATGCAGTGCAGTCGAGGGACTGCTTATAGTCATCAAGACTGTCAAAAATCATAATTTGAAATTCATTAAAAACACGTTTTCTCTGCTTGCTTAAACTTTCTAAGTGATGAGTTGATCTGAACAGTGGCATCAACTCCTGTCATATTTTCTCATTTAAAGAACAGATAAAAGGTATTTTATGCATCATTATACCAACTTGATGTGCCGAGTATATATGTGAATATGTTTATATATATGTTTAGAGTAAAAACACCAACCAGGTGAAATTGTGTGTCCAGGTATAACACCGTGTAAATAATGCAAATCAATAGTCATTTTTTCTAACGTCCCGTTTGATGTTTCTATACAAGCAGCTTTACTGAGAAATGAAGTTTCACAATCTAGACAGACCTGTTTCAGACATGTAATGCTCTGTCAGAGGCATGATGTGAATTTAGCTGAACACAAATGAAGTGGAAATTCTACTACCAACACACATTTGTACAAAACTTTAATATTGATATTCATAATGGATATGAATAGAACCACGTTGCCATTTTTTATAATGTTTAATTACATTAACATAGTCTGCACAGAAAGACGGATTTCCTTTTTTTTTTTATAAATATTTTAGATGTTGGTAACCAAAGTTAACTTGCAAATTGCTTTACAAATGATTCAAGTTCAACTAGGAAATGTTTCTTGCGTCTAATTTGCATTACGTTTATAAATCAACACTGCTGCTTGTTAATCTTTTATTTAGCGGCACGGCTTTGACCGTCTTCGTTTGAGGTTCACTGAGGAATTTTCTACCTGTGCGATTCAAACCAAAAGTTTTGAATCCCACAGGTTCACTCACCTTCGGAATGTAGTCTGTACCTTACGTGCATTAGACAAACATTGTTTATCTAATCCACAGACAACAGGGCGGTTCTTAGAGGATTTAACATGTTTCACTGCGGAAGTGGAGCCATGTTTCCGACGTGTGCGGGAGTTATCAAATATTTTACTTCCACAAATTTTGTTTCGGCGTTTTTGTACGAACACACGGTAGCGGACGCTCTCCTTAGTTACCGTTTATCACCTGCACACAAACTAACTGACATCTCATTTGCTTGTGTCCGTACGGCGATGTTAGCTGGTTTCTTTTAGCTAGCTTGCAATGACTCGCCAGATTTCTTTTCTCGTCGTCTGCTTACCAGATCTGAAACTTAAGCAGAGGTCCCGTTGCAAATTGCATCTTCATCTTCTTTATGCCGCTGCTGTCACCAGCCGTGGAGCAGCACAGCGAGAAAACCCCCAAAACGAGGAGCGAAAAGCGCAACCACTTCATGGCCATAAGGTCCACGGTTGCTTACCTCTGCTCTGCGTTAATCTGTAATCTTTTTTTCCCCTACTGTTCAAACCCCGCCTTTGCTTCTTACTCGCGACTTGCATTCGGGTGGTCAGAACGCATAGAGCACCCCCTATTGGTCTGGTTGTGGATATCACTTTTCAACGATATTGAGTCCCGAGCACTCTGCAATGGTTACACGGACGCTTTTAATGGACGTTTTCTTTTAAAATATTCGTGATTTTAGTTTAAGATTCATTAGATGTGGATTGCGTTTATCTTGTAAGCTCTCAAACACCCTTAGTTTAACACTTATCTTCACCCTTGGAACAGCACTTCATAATGGCCTTGCTACAGCTGAAAATGTTCTTAAAATGAATAACTTTTCAGTATGGCTTGGTCACATAAGCTTATATAACAAACTTATTTTCAGCAATTAAAAAAATATCAGTTAAGGTGTTATTTTTATGTCTTAAGTATGTAGTTCTTTATTTTAGATGTAACCAGAAACAATGTACTGTCAAGTTGTATCTTTATCTTGTTTATAAAGCACATTTTAGTGCATTTTGTTTCTGTGTGACAAAATTTATATAAAGAAATCTGTAGAATTCAATTCAGTATTGCACAAAAGTAATAAGACACCCTTTCCTCACAACTGTTGTAGATTTAGGCGTTCTTGGTTTTGTTTCTTTATTGACAAAGTGACCCAAGAAATCTCAAAGTTCCAACAATAACTTCATTCTCCTGAGTTGTCAGTGCACCAACAATTATTGCAACAATTTAATACTGAGGTACATTTAGGAGCTAGGCATTAAGTCTTCAACTTGTGCAGTTCAAGTCACGTTTTAAGGAAGAGTACAAAAAACACTTGGTAGCAATGTTTTTTGCTTGTCGAGGTGCAATTTAAAATTAGATATTAACATATAACATCATTTGAGCTATTTAATTAAAAGTTACAGAGCTACAATTTAATTGTAAACTATTTTAACAGTAAGGTGTGTTTCTTGACACGACCGCTGGTTCATTGTTTTAAGCATCTCTTTTTTATACCATTTACTTTAAAGTGGCTTAATTTCATTTTATCCTAAAAGAAGACAGTGACTATGTACAATACTATGTTTTTTAAACATCTACCCATGGAGTAAAAAGCTTTTTATTTAATATTCTGCAGAATAAATCTTAAAATCATATTTGCTGTAGTTTGAATAGGGTGTAAGAGCTGCACTTTCAGTTTTCTGTAAATAATAACAACCATGTCAGCAAATCAGGTCATAAGAATGCAAATTCTAGATTTTCTAGAACCATGCCATTATTATGTTTTTTTTTTTTCTCCTTTTAATGTTAGTGTTGCATTTTATTTAACAAAATACGGATTACAATAAAAACAACTGAAAAAAACAATTTCTCTCTCTGCAGGAATATCTGACTTTTCAGAGGTTCAGCCTGGCCATGCGCTCCTTTGTCACAGCAGACTGCAGAGCCAGAACTGAGTCTGCAAACAAAAACAAATGTACGCACTTCAAACTTTGTGGTCATTGGTAATCGTTAAAAAAGACAAAAAAGAAAAAAAAAAAAAAAATCGGAAACACAATCTAATCAGACAAAGACGAATCAAATCCTGTACAAACCCAATAACTTCTTGGAGTAATCCACCAGCTCAGGAAGCCCTTCCTCAATGTTGTATGAGATTTTGTCCATTTCCTTAACAACTTCAGTTGCTCTCTGAAGTACAAAACGTAAAAAAATAAATGCATTTTTCTTTAAAAAATAAAAAATAAATAAAAACTACCTTCAGCTCTCCATAGACTTTTTCTTCCAACTCTGTAACCTGAGATATGATGTCCAGCACGCTAGTATCAACAGAGGAATCCTGTTAAAAAAATAGATCATAAATACATTCGAAAAACATACATCATTAAGTTCAGGATTTTGGGTGCTGTGATGCAATGCACCTCTTCGGAAGAACTGGTTATTGGTTCCTTCCCCTTCTGTGCTGCAACTTTGGAGTTGGCATTCAGCTCCTTCACTCTGCCAGAGAAACACAAATGTTTGTAATAGATCAGATGTAAAAAAAAAAAAAAAAGAAAAAAAAAAAAAGAGTTTTCATTAAAAGGATGACTAAAATTTCATGACCAAAAGCAAGTTATTAGTTATCAGTTTGAAATGGCAACTGGCAATAGGGAATCACTTCTCTTGAAGGATGGACTGATTGATTTTGATTAAAAAGCCTAAAAACCAAAACATATTCACCACAAAACTAATTTAGAAAGGTTTTAGATTAAACTTAAAAAAAAAAAATCTCATCTACTTTTGAGATGAAGTTAGAAAATAAGGATATGTCACTGTGTTGAAGAATAATAGGGACACGAGAGAAGGAAGTATACTAGTAAGAAACATGCAGAAGACATTTAGACTACCGAGTAGACAATGGACTCTGAAAATGCAAACTTTTCCCCTAGTCTTTACTTTAATCCGTCCATGTCCAGAAAAATACTAGAAATCAAATTCCAAATCTTTCTGGATTACATCTTATTTATTTTTGCTAAAGCATAAAACTGCTTTCTGAGCATTCTTCAGGAGATCTGATTCCATACTCCATTATTAGGACGCGTCACACTGTCTCTGTACCTGTCTGCGTAGCGAAGTGTATTCATTGTGTACTCGCATGAGGCCATGCCTGGAGACACCATGGCAATCTGAAATGGAGGGTGGAATATAAACATGTTCATTTAGAAAACAAAAACTTGTACACAAACCAAGATTAACACAAAGACCACTGGAGGAGGTTAGGTGAGTCTCCATACCATGCAGGTTCTGGACTTTTCTCCAATGAAGGAATCCCTGAGCACTTTGGTCAATGTACTCATCCGAAAAGGAATGTGATCACTGTTCTTCCCCAGAGAGCGAATGCACTCCTACATGACACACATGAGAGAAGCTCTAATGTTGCTCCACCTAAATATATATTTTTTTCAAAGTTTATCTGATCCTAATTTATGGTTTCAGAGAAAAGTTCTTTCTGCAGGACGAGCGCGTTTCATGCTCTTTACCTTGAGAGCCAACAGGCTGCGGTTGATCTCGGACGTCTCCACCAGAGTGCTGCGATCGTTGCTGCTGACGTCTGTGCCACGCTCGTTTCCCGCCAAATCGACCAATGAGAATTTGCCGTGTAAAGTGGCAGCACGATTATTGCACCGCAGGGCAATCTGGAGGATGGCGTGGGAGCGGGAGGAGTTCGTGTTGGCTGAGGTCTGCCCTGATGTTCTGAACAGGTGTAAAGGAACAACTTGGATTAGTTTTATTACAAGACAAAGATGAGTGTCAAAATACCAATATTCATTGGCCATTCATACAAAAATTCTAGAGTCAGAACTTGCTCCAATCTCCACAAGTTAAAGGCTGTTTTGTAGAGATTTAATCCAAATTGTGAGTAATGATCATTTTAAAAATACAATTCCTGCCTACTTCCTACAATATAAGGTTAACCATCTCACTGAAGTACCTGCATGCGCTTCCTGTCTGTATAATCTTGATGACGTCTTCTGCTGAGGACACACGGACCTCCTCCAGTCCCACCACCTGAACCTGTTGCCGGTCATCCTCCAACACACGCAGCTTGGCCTTCTTGTTCAGCAAATCATACACCTTAATCGAAACAGGAAATCGTTTCTACGGGTAGAACCCAAACAAGCTGCTTTCAGAGCGACTCGTGCTTCATGACGGCTCCTTCTTACTTTGCCATTATAAATCTCGAAGAAGCTCACGTAGATGCACAGATCCAGATTAGCAAACTTCCTGTGGTTGAGATTGGTGAAAACATCCTGGGCTGAAATATGAAACATTATTTATGAAAATGTAGACCAAATATGGGGCACCCTCAACATTTACTGGCATTTAAAAAAAAAATAAAAAATCTACCTGTTGATTTTTTTTTTACTTTACACAAGTTTTCAGTTTACAAGTAAAGGTCTCTTTTTTAATTCAAGATGCCCTTTAGCAGGCGCTGTGAGAGTGCAAGAGACCTCCAACAATGTAAGGTGCAGGAATACATATCTATTAAACATTCTCTATGTGTCGTTCTGAAATGGTCCCTGTGCTATTAAACAGATTTCTCTATCAGAGCTTTCTTAAAGAGGCCTGATGTTAAAGATTGCTCTTCAGCAGTTGTATAAATATGGTTATCAACTCTGTATATCAACCCAGCTGCACTTATTCTACATGAACACACACATCTGATGATGTCAGAACGAACCTAGCTAAAAGTTGGATTTTTCCTCATTGTGAGACAATGCAACAACAACAACAACAACAAAAAAAACAAACATATAAAAGATGAATTTATAGTAACCCCTTCTACACATCTTTACCAGGTGTGCAAATAAATGAAAATGACTATGTGTAAGGTTAGCTGAATCACTTCCATTTGATCTGCATTTTCAAAACACGACATATTTAAAATAATTTATATTCCAACTGGTCAGAGAAAGTGATAAATTGTAGTTTCACCTGCTAAGGCATAGATTCCTCTAGCACTGTTCTGCTGCTTTCCCATGAAGTCACCTCCCATTGTCTATGAAGATTTAGGAAAAGAAAAATCCATTCTGAATTGAAAATTTGACTTAAGCGCAATCTTAGAACTTGTAGGGTACACGGAGGCTTACATGGGTCTTGCCACTTCCAGTCTGGCCATAGGCAAAGCAAGTTGCCATGCAACCTTGAAAAATGGACTGCACCAAAGGTTTGGCTGTGAACCTGAAAGCAAAACCAATAAAAACTCCAGAATTAGAAGAAGAAGAAAAGAAAAGCACTTTAATAAACATTTACTTAAGTTGCAAAATTTTGTTTACTATTGCTTGTGGATATACAAATTAGATCACAGTAAATGGCTAATTACTGTAAAAATTTTATTTACTGTTCAACAAACACGATATTAAACTAAAAGGATTAATCTTTAGTTTGAAATAATAGACTTTAAATTATTTTAAGTGACAAACTGAATTAATTATTTAATATTTACTTGTAGACCAGCTCGTTGGTGGCTTTCTCATCAAAGGAGTAGTCAAAGTGGAAGACCTGGTTCTCCAAGTACTTGGTCAGGTCCACTTTTTGCTTTGGCTCATGGACCAGTAATGTTCCTTTGCCAGGAACGGACACCACATCAATCTCCTTCTTGTTAAACTCTAAAAAACACAAAAGTAAAAATGAACTGGGGGTTCTTCTGTTTATGCCATTATAATAATTTGGCACTATGTCATAAGACATTTTCAACACACCCTGCTTGTTTAGAGGCCGTTTGCGAACACACACACAAATCTTGTGAGGCTCAATCTGTGAAAGTAAGCCAGCGATTAAGGAAGTGGAGTAGAAACCGTACAAGTAGAAAACAGCCTCAAACACGGAACACCATCTCTGTGTCAGAACTCACCGGGTCAGCAGTGGTTATCGGCGTTATTTCCAAGGTTTCTCTAAAATCCTGGATCATCTCATAGAACTTCTGATTTGGTCGGGATGACTCTCCAAACTAAACCAAAGGGATATCAGTGTTTGATATTTAACTTTAGACAAACAAAATGGTTTAAAAAAAGATTTCCCCCCCAACCTTTCCCTTCTTGGGCTGCATGTCAAAGGGCTTCATGACACTGGAAATCCTTTTGTTGCCTTTGTTTGTTTCTTGAGGAACCACAGATTTCCTTCTGCCTGCAATGCAGAGATGTGGGGATCATCATTATTATGTTATTGTACAGAGAAGAACATAGACTACTATGTAGTCTAGATCTGTAACAAATTTTGCTGGACAATAAATTGGCCCAGAACTTATTGCAATAAACAATAAAGTTGTTTTGAGACAAATTTCAAGTAATATGAACGTAATAATGGCATAAAAATGAAAGAACGCATTTTTAAATATCAATAAACATTTAAACACTGGTACCGGAAGACATTTGGAATATCTAAGATAAATAATGAAAAGAGAAACAACAGTTTTGGTTTAAAAAAAAAAAGAAGAATAGAGAAACAATAAATCAAGCAAATTATTATTATTGAGTGTCCTTTAATTTATCATAACATATCATATCAATTTACTGCTTATTGTGACAGGCCCATGTACAATACCTACCCATCTAATAGTTATGGGTAAGAATTACAGACCTCTTGTTGAAGGCAGAGAAGGCTCATTCTCTTTGACTGACTCATCAACAGGAGGCAGCGGCTGTGGTAGTTTGGCTTCATTTCCTCTCCGCAGCTGAAAAGGGGGAGCTGCACAAAGAGAGCAAGAATGGAATTTATAAAAGATATTGGATTTTTATTACTGAAATAAGTATACCACTGAAATGTGGAAGCATACAGTTAAGATGAAGGCAAATTACATCAATATCTAAATGACATCTAATAAAAAATAAAAAACTTTATATCCAATGAAACAAGTCGGTTCTCTAGATATGGTATGTTTTCAAACAGGAGGTATTTTGGGGGATCACTTCTAACCAGAGCTGGTAGGCTGTGCTGATTGGTTCATTTCAGGACAGATTATCTCTGGGTTCCCTTGAGAGGACTCCATGCTTGTTGCCGCTGGTGACACCACAGGTGCTGCTGTCTGGAACAAACATGTCTGCCGTGTCTGAGACCGTAAGGCAACTGAGAGAAAGAGAAATCCAAGAGGAAAAAAAGCAATAAGTTTGAATTAGCCAATTTTTGTGCATAACTAACTGATCAAGATTGTTAGATTCTAAATACGGAATCACAGTTGAAGCGTGGCAATTTAAACAGTTCTGTAAAATTTGTGACTAAGGCAGCAGAACATGAAAGGAACAAAGGCTCAGAAGTTGATGTAAATAAAAAGAAAAAGAAAAAAAAAATACGTGTTTAGTGTCACCACAATTAATTTCGTTCTTCCTAGCTTCTACCACACAATTTTCCTCCCAGAATAGTGAGAATAAACTGCTGCATGCCCAGCATACCCACAACACCCGTGACTTATTAAAATAAAGCAAAGATTCAGTCCTCCCAGGATTTTGATTGTGATTTTTTGTCTCATTTCCTTTCTTTAAAGAAAGAAAAGCGAGGGTTGCCAACCTGACTCCTCGTTTTTTTGGGCCGATGGAGTAGAGACTTTGGGATAAAAGAAAGTCTAACTTCAGTAATTTAGGCGAAAATTACTGAAAGCGATTTGACAAACAAACTGGATCATTGGTTAACATACAGGAGGAAGGAGCAGGGATACGGGATGAGCGAAGTCGACCCTCATACTTCTGTGAAAGAAAGACAGACAAAAAAGTTTCTTTTAGAAATTAGTTATTTTGTTCAAACATGCGTTATCCTTTTTTGAATTTGTACTTTTTGTGCATTCTCTCTTTCTGCACAATTATATTGGCTAAACAGTAAGCTGGAAATATTTGAAGGTATTGGTGTTGATACAATGATGTTTATCTGCATGTTATATACATATACATATATATAAATAAACATAATGAATGAAAGCACAAAACATAATTTTAGTTCTGCAGTTTTTGGTTGTTTTTTTTTAGATATATGAATAAATATACTCATATTATCACTTGCCTTGTCAGGAGCAGCAGAGGGCAGTTCAGCAGCTCTGGTGGCAGCATTTACATGGTCCAAAAGCTCTGGATTTAAATGGCATAACTCGCTAATCTCAATCTGAAATACAAAGAAAAACTTAAATACAGACTGTCTTTAAAGAAAATAGTTGTTCAGCACAAAGCTTAATCCTTCTGTTAACTTGCACTAATGCCTGGCATTAAAACAGAAATCCTAATTTCTCCTCAAACTGTTTCCTGCACAATCATAATGCAGAAAACTTGTCATTTTCTGCACAATTCACACTGTGGGAAAATTTTTTTTTATATATATATACACATACACACACATATTTTCAACAAACAATTTACAGTTTTCAGGAATATGCCACCACATTTTTTTAGAAATGGAAAAACTGTGGGTTAACCTTAAGAGTAACGAGAACTGTCATTGGAGAGAGCCTAATAACTGATCTGCAGCCTTTATTCACATTTATTTACCAACTCCAAACAAGGAAATGACATACATATACACACACAATCAAGAAATTGCGGAACAAATAGTTTTGCCAGTTATAAAGGTGTACATTTCTTTTCCAGAAAAAGTATTTTCCAACAAAACATGGAGATGCCTCCTTCAATTCTCCTTTATCTTAAAATAAAGAATATTACCATATATTGTAGGTGTTTATGAGGTGATTTTCCAAGACTCTAATTTAAAACACTGAATTTTCTCCCTAAGAAACCATATGCAAGTACATAAATTAAAGACATTATATGACTATGATGCAGATTTTTATGCATTTCACCAGGCGTACCAAATGAGACTGCTTTATAACTTCTACTTCTTGAACCGCATCATATATAGCACAAAAGATAAGACAAAGTTTGCAATTTCAGCATAAATCTATGCAGATAATTTATTTTTCTTCTTGAAGAAAAACATGCTTTATAAATACTATTTGTCATGTTTTTAGAAACATCTTGTGAAATATTTGTTCAATAAAAAACAACTCAAAAACATTCAGATTTTTTTCCCAGTATTTCAACTACCATTCACTTTAACTACTCGCAAAAAGTAATTCTGGAATTGTTACTTTAAGCTTGAGCTTTTCAAATACGCTTTTGTTAAATGAAATCACTAACCTCCTTCCCTCGGCTCATCTTCCTCTCCTGCCACTCAACCATTGCGGTAGACTTGAAGGCATCAACGGATTTAACGATGGCTGAATGGATTCGACCTGGGTGACGAACCAACAAGCCGAAGACGTGCTTACGGTTAAGATTTAGCACACGATATATCACGTAAAAAAACAAATATACAAACTCACCATCACTACGACTGATCTGAATAGAAAGCCCAACTAAAAGTCTGGAAAGATTTGTGTCCATCGCAGTTTCTTTTTGTTTTGCTGTCGAAGGAAGAAAAAGTCAAATGTCCCTGCGTTAGCGTTTGGGCTAATAAGCTAGCTCGTGGTTATATGAAGTGGTCGGTGTAAAGCTAATAGAAATAACCGTCTTTAAACATATCTATACTCCGTTATTAAACGAATGATTTTTTATATCTATTAATTACTCCTTTGGCTGAAAGGAAATATCCCTCACCTGTGACAACACCGCCAAAGATTCAAACAAGCGTTATTTCCTACCTCTGATTGGCTTATATCATTACGTAGTAGATGGCATTCTTCTTCGTTGGATATTTTGAAAAAAGTTAGAGATACGTATAGCGCCATTACCTGGATTCTTTGGGAATTACGCAAAGGAAAGCACTAACCCTATAAACACACAATAATAACAAACGTTTATATATATATATATATATATATATATATATATATATATATATATATATATATATATATATATATATATATATATATATATATATATATATATATATATATATTTCTTTTTTTAATTTTTGATTTTTGCCCAAATCACTTTTGGTATGTCCTAAGTAATATTTTTACCAAAAGTAATTTTAGCAAAAAAAAATTAAAAAAAAAAAAAAAAAAAAAAATCATCCATGTGAGCAATTGGTGACCTGTCCAGTGTGTACCCTTCCTCTTGCCCTTTGACCCCTGGAGATGGGTATCAGCACCCCTCTCAACCTGAAGTGTGCTAGATAAAGTATGGATGAAAATAAAAATCACTTTTGGTAAAAAGTGATTTACACTTACTCTGCTGACAGCTGGAGAGGAACTGCTTTAGAATCTACCACAAAATAAAAAAATGCCTGAAATGATTTAACAAAAAACAGGCACAAAAACTTGTAAATTGGAGGCCAGACTTCACAGTTTTCCCAGCATTTATGTAATATACTTAAGTTGAAATTGTATGCCCCTGTCAACTTGAAGTTCTTGTTCAGTAATAAACCTTTAAATTTCAATTCAGATTTTTCTCTCTCTTTAAACTCACAATTTTTAATAGACTGAGATGTTAAATAACTATCAGATACTGAAAGCTGAGGTTATTGTGGAAAAAGTATAAAACTACAGGCTCAATGCAAAATTTTAAAGAATTTTACAGCCATAAAATAAAAAATAAAAAAACAGGCGGCCCAGTTACAATTATGATCATAAGAGGATTAAAACAACTAACTTTATTTTATTGAACTGAAATAAGTGGCACAGTGTCGGCTTTTTTTTGGTAGTCTTCCTGCTAAGCTAAAGTTTTTTCTGTCAACTGTTACCTCATGGATCCTCAATAGGAGACATTGCTTAAGCTGACTTTCATCGATTTTAAATAATTGGTGTAGTGTTGGCTTTTTTTGAAGTCTTCTTGTTAAGAGAAGTTCTTTTTGGAAAGTCTTCCTGTTTAAGAGAATGTTTTCCTGTCAACTATGCTATATAGAGCAGTCTTTCTCAATTTATGATCCACGGGCGCCACAAATGTTTATTTTACATGACCTGAACTCGCTGTGCGACACTACAGCTAGCTTACCAAAGCATTGTGTTAAAAATAAGGATGGAAAAATGGCTTAAAACCAAGTCACTGAAAAGGAAAGCTGCAGACGCTGGTGGAAAGAAAACAACTCCAGGACTGTTTATCTGATCAGAGGAAGGTTAGTTATAGCTGCTGCTGATTGTTGATGTGTCGTTCACTAGTGATTGGATTCCTTGAACGGGTTTATGTGGTGAGCGATAGGACTCGTCTCAGTTAGTGAGAACCTATATATTATGTGATAGTATATATAATATGTTATATATAGTATATATATATAACAATGGTTTGACATAATGTTGACATAATGATCTGCCTACCTGGCAAGGTAGTCAGATCGTTTGATACTGAAATAAGCTTGTTTTATTGAAATAGCTGCAGCTAAAGATCAGGTATGTATAGAGTGAAACATATCAGTCTTTGTTTTTAATCAAAATTTGCCCTTTGTAAGATTGCTCAAACACTAGCTAGATATCTTGCTTGATCTGTAGTATTAAGAAAGTTGTTGCTTGCACTTTCATAGAGAATTTAAGGAGATTTATTTCCAGTTTCAATAAAAGCAGGTTTTTAGGACCTCTTAAAAAGATATGTGTCAAAATATTTCAGCTGCTTGTCTAGAAACTTAATAAACATTTCAAGACATGAACTGCTGTCTCAGATATCTCAGATATTTCAGCTGTAAGGACTGTTTTTCTGCAACAGCCTACAGTTGTGGCCAAATCCTCTTAAATGCTCATCCATTTGGCCTATACAGTATTTCATCCATGTGAAAACAGGAATCCTGTGTTTGTCCACATGCTGTCTCTGTCTTCCCACACCTTCTGCAAACCAGTTCTTTGTGACATCAACAAGCATGGACAGCTGGAGAATGACCCAATCTGCAGTTCAGCCTTTGCCTTCAGGGTGGGACCCTCTTACCCCCCTCACACACACACACACACACACACGCACACACACACCTACACACACACGCACACACACACACACACACACACACACCAAAAGCTCCTTTACTCCACACCCTCAGCCTCCAAGCCTCCTAATTCTACTATACACAAGCCTGACTTGTGTATACACATTCCCCCTCAAGCGAATGCTGACACATGACAAATCAAAGTTCTAATAAACAGCTTGTGCTATAAGCAATTTTCCCGCCGCCACCAAGGGATGAAAAATAAACAAATCCCTGTTGGTCGACTGTCCGGGCCATTTGGTGGGTCTGTCTGCCGGCGACTGGGTGGCCCAGGGCTGCTTGGTGTGAGGCCTGGGACGGAGCCACAACTGTTTCCTGTGGGCAGCCCAACCCCCAGAACTTCTCCACAACTGGCTTAGTGGGTGGCATTCCCCTCCTCCTGTTCCTGTCACCCCCCAAAACTCCTACACACCACCCCCCCACCCTCATAGCTCTTTTCCTCCAGGCACCTCCCCCTGTTCCCGTTCAGTCAGATGGTCCATCATTTTCACAGCCTGCGTTCAGCACTTCCACACTGGTGCATCAAATCCGATTGTATTTCAAATAAGTGCAAGTCTGAACCTATTGAATGGATACATTGAAATTCAGTAATTTCATAAATCATGCATGTTTAAATTACATTTGCCAGGCCTTACAAAGTAAGCTGTATAATTTCTCATAAATCTCTATAAAATGGCATTTTAGGAGTCTTGGTACAAACCTCGAACTGCCTATCTAGCAAGTCTTATTATAATTTTATTATAGTATAAATTATTTTGAGTTTTTTGACATCCGTTTTTTCATATCTGCCTCAAATCTGACTGTCTTGGTGTTCTTTTGTTTGTTTTGATCCCATTTGCTAGCTTTTTATTTGCTAGTGGTTTTTGATGGGGCAGGTATGGGGGGTTCAACATGGCATATGCCCTGGACAGCAATACCAGAGGGCAGCACCATGAGGTAAAAAATCCGAAAACATGTCACCTCCACTCTGAGCAAGTCTTCTATTCCCAGTTTGCAGGTCCAGTCACCTCCCTGAAGTGTGGACAGTGTAGCTACTGGGAGAACATATCTCAGCTAGAGATAGAAGGTTTGTAATTAAGAAGTTGTTTTCATTCTCTTAAAGAAGTCTGAACTGTGTTTCATAATCTTTAGGTCATAGCTAACATATAACAGATAAGTAATTAACAAAGACACAGAGTACAAAAGACACAAGACCAAACCAGCCAGCAGAGCTGAATACAGAAAAAAAGCCTTTTGATGCAATGTAGTAACTGTTCAATGTTTCACTGACTGCTGTTCACACTTAAATACTTTTTGACATATTGACGAATTGCTATGCTCTGGATAATACATTCCTGATGCTCTTGGTCCAGAGATGTTCTGTTCATGGAAATACAAGTTAAATCTTTCGCTAACTTTAGAGTCACTCCATTTCTGATAATCCAAACATTGCTGATTTATTTTGTTTTCTATTATATCAGTAACCCACTTAATATTGCAGCTATTTCAACCAAATACTTCTGTACTTTGCTTTTATTTTTGGTTTTCTCCTTAAATTTTTTTTCTCTGAATATTTGATATCAATAATTTCGCACACAATCTTCATGATGTGCCTCCTCCTACACAAACAGTGCATAATGTGCCTCTGTTAGGCATTGGTTTGTTCAAATATGTTTAATAAAGAAAAAAGGGATCATCATACACATTGAAGATCTCCATGTATAAAGACTATATAGCCTCTACATGACAGGTGAGCTGGGAGAGGAGTGTAGTCACAACAAGAGAGCATTTAGAGGTGTCAGTTCCTCAGGTGACTGATCGGAGGAATGGGGTATTGGAGAGATCGACTTGTATCTGTTGGCCCCAAGTCTGTTTAACTGTCCCCAATTTTCCATCTGTGCAAAAGCATATTTTCTCAGCGTAAAGAAAATCAGCAGAGGCCAAGGCTCTGTTCCCCCTGCGCAGATCAAATAAACACATGCGTGAGCTGAGCGCACTTAAAAACCACCCAGGAAGGCTGACAGACAAGGAGATGAGCACTGAGGAAAACTAAAATGGAATAGAAATAGAAAAAGTTATTCGTCAGTACTAGTTGTTTGATCTTTTCCAATATTTTTCATTTTTATAAAAGTTGTGTATCAAGTACAAAGTATGAAATGTAATCATAAACAAAACTTCAAGATTCCTGATTTTCAGGCACTTCTGGCAGAAGTGACTTTCTCATATTTAATAAAAATTATATGATTACTTGCGGCCCAATGCAAAATTAAAAGAACCTAAAAAAGTATTAAGTTGTATTGATGAGTCTTATTAATGTGTAAAAAGCTCATACTCATCAAATCAAGGTAAAAAGGAAAAATCTATTTCATGACGTTTTGGGGCATCACTGGTTTACTAAAACATGGAGTTTTTGACCCAATATGAAAAATGGCCACCAGAGGGCATTATAGCAGCAAACTGCGATGGCAACATGCAGGTTGTGGGACAATTTTGAGTTACCATCAAACCTGACATGCAGTACAATGGACTGTGAGAGGCTACTTCACACCCATACATACAAGAGGAGAGCATTCATCCAGCATGAGTCAATAGTGACATTAGAGTAATATTTTTCTGTTTTATGTTTGCTTTCCCATAGCTTGTGTTTTGACTTGGAGTTTTTCTGCTGAACTGTTTGTATATCAAGCATCAGTGATTGTTCAGTTTCCCCATCTAAGACATGAAACTAACTAGATTCAAAGTTTGTAATATAACAATCCACTCTAGAAGACATCTTCATATTTTTTATTGACTGAGGTCTAAGTCAACATTTTGGGGACCTGTTTTACTACCAACCAAGCATCTAAAATAGGCTACCGTATAGAAAAGACTTAATTTCTCTGAATCAATTGAAAGCTTTTGAATAACTCATTTAGTATTTAGTCTCCCTTTGTATCTTGTTAGAGAACCATAGTCTGAAGTCAGGGGTACACTCCAGTAACAGTCCAAAGGTCCTTGTTACTGGCTTTAATCCAAGTGTAAAATAGGTAAATTAAACAATTTAACAGAAAGAGAAACCTTGTTTTATTGCTGCAAATTGATGCAGCTTGATCCCAGCATTGCAGTAAAAGAATAGTTGTTTACAGTAGTTACTGGGCATTCCACACAATTTACAAATACCTATTTTTATCACACAGTAGGTTTATAGATTGTAAATCCCTGGTTCCTGGTCTCTCTGGGCTGATTTGAAGCTCTTAGACAAGACGGATATGTCTTTAAATTATGAGGACAATTTGAGGAAAGCATTTAAAGGATGACAAGATATAACTTTACCACAGAGAGTTGAGATTAGATGAATAACAGAATAAATTTCAAACATAAAAAAAATAGGAAAAACATTTTTTCTTGCTTCACCAGGTTTAGATCTCTGTAAACCTGTAAAAATGCAATAAGACACTTGCATTGTCTTATTGATTGTCTCTTATGAAATAGAAATCTTACCTATGGTAGATCTCTGTTATTTCTTCAGCACATTTGAACATCTGGCATAAAAATTAAGGATGTCCATAATATGTACAAGAATGTGAATAAAATGTGAAGTCTAGTTGAAGTTTAATCAGTCTGAGTAGTTTATTTTTTGAAGTACAAATTATCGAATGCAGTACTAATTCTTTGAAAACCAGTGAAATAGACCTTTAATTGAGCACCAATTCAAAGCTGAGAATCAGATACCAGCCTAAGCATTATCATCCGTCAGCTTAGTCATATCTTCTGAGAATGCTTAACTTTGCCCAGCATGAGGTGTAACTGCCAGATGGACTGCACATGCTAATTATTGATGGGAAACTTGTTTGGGGTGCAGCTCACACAAGGTTTTTGTTTCCCCATGTATTGTGCCACCCCAAAAATATGTTGCCCAGAACAACGAGCCATGTTCTCTTAAGGAACTAAATATCTCTAGTATTAACACAAATGGCTTCACATCTGATGGCTATTTGATACCAGTGATGTGACATTGGCTTTTCTGTGCCCTCATGAAACGACTGGGAAATATGCATAACAGAGCTGCTAAAAGATTAAGAAATAAAATTACATTTTTAAAACATCTCTGTCTGACTTTCAAAAAATTCAACAAGTATTAAAAACACAACATAGAAGATTTCTTTCTTCACCCATAGGTGTTTAGCTGCATTGCTTGAATAAAGAGTTACATAAAAGCTTCTCAAAAGTGCTACTTAGATACCCACATGAAAGAGTCAGATTATTTTTTAAATATAGAGAAATTGAATCAAAGGAGGGATAGATCTTGAAGTTGTAGTCGTGGCAATCATTAAAATTGGTCTTTCTTTGAGGTACACTGTAAGGATTTGGGAAAGAGGGGGTGGGGATTATGGTTTGTGAGCTGCAGTAATGAAATACAATTAATGTCAAAGCTTTGCTTCCGCAGCCTCACACACATGTGTCCTGTGTAGCTCAGGGTTCCTCTGTTTCTCCATTTGGTCAGTAACTAGTCCACAGGGCCACTCTGTCAGTCACAATTTCCCACGTCGTCTTTGTCAGTTTTCACTTTTAGCTAAGAGAGCCGAGTGGGTCACGCCACAGAAAACACTAAGTAAGCACACTTTCAGCCAAAATATAATCCGAACCTGTCCTGTGACAAAATTAAATGCATTAGAAACAAGGGCTGAGCCATGACTGTGAAATTAGCCTATAAACTCTATTCTTGAATTCAATCAGTTCCTTTATGTGAACCGTAAAGATAGAAACCCAGCAGGCCTAGGCATGGCCTCTTAAAAGGGAACACCAATCGAAACCACAAACCCTGAATAGAAACGCCAATGTGTCAGTGTGCTTTTGAAATTAATCCTCAAAACCCACCAGTGTTTCTTTCCCCTAATGTTTTTTTTTTTTTTTTTTTTTTTTTTTTTACAGGAACTCAACAGAGAAATCAGATGTTTACTTGCATTGTAGAGAGATCCTCAACATGTGGAGCCCAGAGTTTTCAAAGACAAACTTACACCACCAATTCAGTTTTATAGCCCTCTCCCAAAACCACAGCATTAGGGCACACTCCAAAAATGCTGCCTAACTAGTAATTTTCCTGTTTCACCAAAGCCCAAAACTAAAATATTAACAAGTTAAAGGGCATTTTTTAGCAAAAGTAATGGCCAAAGTCCTATAACAAGTCAACATTTAAAGACAAAAGTATTTGTTCTAGACACATTTGATGTCTGAAGCTGTGGGATCGCTTACATTTTTCCATTCTATTCTCTGTGCATGGATTTAAAATAAAAACATATTGACAAAATGCTTCTCTGCTGAGGAAATAACAATAAGCTACAATGTCTTGCAAAGATGTTTGAGCCTTTTCACGTTTTGTCACATCACATCCTCTAACTCCAATCTATTTTAATTTGCCCAATACGAAGGAATGCACGGTTATGAGATGAAAAGAAAATAAATCCTGCTTTTTATTTGTATTAATTTGAATACCTCGATGATTGCTTTTCAGCTCATCCAAAACCAGGCAGACCATAATATAGACCATAGTAAGCCTTCCAACTCTACCATCTAAGCTATAAAACTGGACTGGGGAAGCATTAATCTGAAAAGCAGGCAACAAACCATCTGCAAAATGAAACATGGTGGATGTAGGATTATGCTGTTCGGTTGCCCTTTTTTCTGCATTGTAGTAGACATATTTGTTGGCTGTCATTTTGACCAATGGGGTAAAAAAAAAAAGGTCTAATTTTACCCATCAATTCTTAAAAAGGTTAATAATGACATTTCATTGACATTGCATTTCATAATATGTGCAACTTTTTGTCCGCAGTGACAAAAAACAGTGACTGTGGCCCCAATAACTTCATACAAACAATGTATGTGCACTGAAATGATGAATAATTCACCTGCTTTGGATTGAATGTACCGTGTCGTAACTTACACCTTGTCTATATGTGCAGTGCAGAAAGACAAGAGACTTGACTAAAGTTTAGCCTTCTGGAATGAATCTGCATACAACTCATTTATTAGAATGTCCCAATCTAAGTCAAGACTTAAATCCAATTAAGAAACTGCAGCTGGGCTCTAAAAATTCTGTTTACAGACACTCTTGATACAGTCTTAATGGGCCTTTAGTGTTTAGCACAGGAGATTGTTCAAAAGGTTTGAGTCTCTAGACCTGTACAACCCTGAAAGTCTACATTAATCTACTCGCCACACTTTTTTCAGATTTTTACCTGCAAAAAAATCTGAAAACACTGGATCAGTTTCCTTCCCCTTCACAATTATGCATCACTTTGTGTTGATGTGCCACGTACAGTTGTAATAAATCTCACTACAGTTTGTCGCTATAACATGATGAAAAGTCCAACAGCTCAACCTGTATGATAACTTCTGCAAGGCATTGCGGCTCCCTGGCACAATTTCAACGTCGCCTATATCCTGATTAATTAAATAAAATGACTTGCTTCAGTAAGTATAAGCTCCTCTTACTGTACTATTAGCTGTTACTGCAATTGCACTCAAATGTGTTAATGTTATTACTTGCCTTATCCTAAGCAATAATTTGACAGCAGCAGAGAAAAACGACATTGAAAAAGCCATGGTGTCAATTAAAGCTTATCCTCTGGTTTGCCCAACTTTCTGAAGGAGCCTTCGCCTTATTGCTCCCCAGCCTGTCCCAGTTCTCCTCCTCCTCTACTGCCTCCTCCTCTCCTCTTCACCACATGAAATGGCCGTCTGTGCCAACCTAGCACTGAGCTTTCATTAGCTTTTACTACCCCACTTGGATGTGTTTAGTTTTGCTTTCTTTCTCCCCCTCTCTGTGTGTCTCCTGCCCTCTGTAAGTGTCTGTGTCTGCATATGTTTAATTACCAGCCCCCGCCCTCCCTCTGGAGCACCCCTCAATGCCATACCACCATATCATTACACTGTGGCTGCAATTTAAACTTCACTCACACACACATGCGCACGCACACGCACACGCACATACATGCCAACATACACTGGCTGAAGACTGCTGAGCTGCTGTTGTGTCTTTATTCCAGCCTAACTCTGAACCCCTCACCCTGAAGCCCACATGGACAAAGACGGGGAGACGGAGAGAAAGGAGAAACGGGTATTTCAAATCGTGTACTACTACGGCGCAACACATCACGACTGATCCACAGCTACATCTGGTGTTCGAACTGTTATTGTTTGAACCAAACAAACCACTTATAAACACAAGGCCTCTGCCTTGCTAGGCTCATATTTAGGCCCTTCTGTAAACAGCAAAGCACAGAATGAATCAATTAAAAGGGCATTACACTGTTCCTGTTTATTTAAAACATGTTTACACTATATGGGCCCTACCGCCTGTCTGCATGATTGCCTGGAACTTCACATCCCTCCTCCTCTTTTTCCCTCCTGCCACCCCTTGACAGGCCTGGTCACGGCCAAGGTATACCGAACACGTTCTCACACACACACACACACACACACACACACACACAAACCCGTGCGCACGCACACACTCCCACATGCATGCTGGGCATAGATTACAAACACATTTGTTATGTTGAAGAGAGCTGGGGTAAATATTGATCTCGTTCTTCCTCCGTTTCGGTGAGAGATGATTAGAAGGAGCAAGCTGGAGCAACAAATCCAGCGCAGCCAGCAATCACATCACATGGAACACATATAAATACATGGAGCAGCAAAGAAGTCAAGGCTTCACAGAGCATGCACTGTTTGATAACAGTCTCTGAATGGAAAGCGCTTATGTAAGTAAATGAACATGACAGCGGACTGTTAAGAACGATTTTTACATCTCTGAGGGGAAATGTTGGGAAGCATTGCAACATCTCAAAATGCTTTCATGCATGGTCTGCAGAGAGTGAGACATCATTAGTTGCTCTAATAACTAAATCTCACCGGCCTTTCCAACTGCTTAAATGTTCCTCATATTTAAGTATTCAAATCAAATGGTTGAGAAATGATGTAGAAAAACGGCGTAGCATACAAATGTATGTTAGTGTTACTTGAATTCATTTGTTATGTTTTTTTCTTCCATCTTCAGAAAGGGTGTGGATAAACCTTAAGGAGACTGTTTTAAACAAAACAAACAACAAAAGACAAAAGCCACCACCATCCTTTACTGTGTGTGCCATGTCCTTTTGGTGTGTAGTGTGTACCAAATATACCATATGAAACTGTAGCCTGAAAGATAAAATTTGGTCTTATTAGACCATAACTGTCAAAAAAAAAAAAAAAAAACCCAGCCTGGTACATTTCTTCTTGAATTCTTCTTGAATTAGAGAGCAATGCTGACTGATGCCTTTGTTTGATAGATCTTTTTGATTCTGTGTAATTCCTCTTGAAATACAAAGGACCATCATCTATATATACATACATCTATGTCCACAACCAATCTGTAAACACGTCTGCCTTTTTTCACATTAATATAAAAATAATACCTCTCCTAACTTTTCTTTTGTTACTGGTCTAAATTTTTCTTAGCTGAAGTTGAAAAACTGAGATTCAGCAGTGCTGTATTTCACTTTGCTCCCACACATATCTGTTACAAATTGTCACACATCTTTTTTCAATTGATAGAAACAATCAAAGATTCAACAAGAAATGCTGAAAAAGCAGTAATATTGATAGCAGAAGGGACTTTACGCTGTCTACATTGGAAGTCTTCTTCTTTCTTTTTTTTTTTTTTTGTTAGACATGAAACCTTCTCCTCTGTGACACAAAGCCAGTAAACGTGAGAGAAGTTAAACAGGCTCCTTCTCCTCCTCTGTGGGTGTGAGAGCAGTGTGTGGGCCCAGATAGGAGCCGATAGCCCAGATAACACGATCTCGCTGTGCCAGCTCCTGACCTAAGTGTGAAGGTGAGACCGCTGGAGGAAGAGAAAACATGTCGAAGGAACAAAAGTCTGATCTCATGATCTGGTCATGCTGGTTTGTGTGTGTGTGTGTGTGCGCGCGCACGAGTGTGGGGTTGTGCGTGCATATGTGCACAGCTTGGGTGGCCAGAGGATGAGCGCCAATTGTTGCTGGAATTCAATAGAGCTGATTAGCAAAGAAAAGTGTTTGTGTGTGGCTAAAACATGCACTGGCATGTGTGTTTGTGAGGCAGGGGGTGGTGTATGTGTTTCTACCTTCGCACTGGGTGCAACACAAAAGAATGGAGGAATTAGCCGTGCAGTGAAGGAGAAAGCAGACTTCAGGGAGACATACATACCACACAGTTTGGAGGAAGTCAGGCTGCTTATCCTCTCATCTAAAGTAATTTTGTTGCAGTAACTCAACTGCTTTGCTGATGTACAGTGCTGTGCAAAAGTTTTAACTTCCCTGATTTTTTGTGAACCTTCAGCATTCTCCTCAACCGGATCATTTCGGATACGATGTGAAGTCACTCAGAGCTCTGCTTTAGGACCAATCCTGATCCTGCTTTACATACTTCCTTTTCAGAAATAATAAAGAAATTCAACATCTCTCAGCACAGTAACACACAATTAACGTCCAGTAGTAAACATAAAAAATACTGTGATTACAACAGTATTCACAGTATACTGTGAATATTAATAAAAGTGACAATCCACTCACTTAAATTCTGAAGACATTATGTTTAGTCATTGCTACTGACAGCATGACTTTAAAAACCATTCTAAGAAACTGAAAGCTTTTGTTTAATCAACCTATGTCTCCATGTGGTTTCTTTTACTTTAGATTTTTTTTTCTTGCCGCCAAAAAAAGAGATTATCATCCATGCTTTTATTTATTCACATTCAAGTTACTGTAACAGGTGCTAACTTCTCTAAAGAGAAAGGCTCTTAATCATCTTCAGATGGTGCAATGTTTATGTCAATGTTCCTGACAGGAAATAATATAAGAACACATCTGGCTCATGACCTGCTCTCCACTGATTACTTGTCAATTTTGGAATTAATTAGAAAATCTCGGTGTTAACCTTTGGGGAAACCAGACACTGCTGTGTGTCTGTTGCTCTGACTCATTTTAAAAGCTGTGGATATTGCTCCTGATGAGCAGCAACATTTCAGATGAGGAATACTCTTCTTTGCAATGTATTGACAATGTTGATTCGATAAAAAGACAAAACAAAGTTTTCTTCATCTGAAATGATTTTAATTATTTTCACATACTATTCATTATTTTTGTTTTCACTTATTGTATTTTTTACATTTTGAGATAATTACTATGTGATTTTTTTTTTTTTTAATATGACCAGTGTAATATGAACAAACATTATGTGCTTGTTCAGTTTTGTCTCATCTGAACCACTCCATCTGGATGCCTCCATTTTCTTGTGTTTTGCTTTTCTAATACAAGGAACAAATTGGCTATTTGGAAATGTGTGTTTAATATTAAGACATATCACCCTTTTGTTGACAATGCTAACAAAAGTCAGCTGTGGGTTTTTGTTTTTTTAAAGGAAAATGCTTTTCCAATTCTGCCTAACATTGGATTACAGCTGCTCCCACTTATTTGCTCAAGGCCCCTGTGGTCATTGTCTTTGTTTTATCTTGTTAAATGTTTAACTTGGGGTGAGAGAGTGCAAAACATCTGACTAATAGAAAACAGCCAGGTTGCTGCATGACAGGATAACCAAATTGTTGATAATATCAAATTGTCAAAAAGGATTATTCTATACAGCTGCAGGTCTAATCACACTCAGTCTTTGCAAAAAGCATTCAGAAAAGATGAACTATTTCACATTTAAGTCTTATTACGACTGTAAGCTACTGCCTATTTTGTTGGTATTTTATGTGATGGTCCAAAACAAAGCTGTTTTCATCTGAAATTAGAGGAAAATAATATATGGGATATGGCTTACATGTTTTTGCAAATAAAAATCTGAAAATGTATTATTATGTACTGTTTCCAACACCCCATAGTCAGTACCTTATGGAACCACTTTTTGCTTAAACTACAAATCTTTTGAACTATGCCTTTACTAGCTTTACACATTTTGAGAATGATTTTGTTTTCAGTCACATTGGACATGGAGAGTATTTGAAGTTTACTCTTCAATATTTTTAATTGACTTTAGGTTTAGCTATTGAATTGGCAATCCTAAATCCTAAAAAAAATGTCATCTAAACTTCAGTGGGTGATGTCAAGCCTTCAACGCATTTATTTAAGTATTCTCCTGAATTTAGCTCCATCCATCTTCTCACCAACTCAAACAAACTTCCCGGGTTCCTTCATGAGAAATGCAACCACACAGCATAATACAGTCATAACCATGTTTCACAGTGTTGATGGGGTGTTCAGGGTAATGAGCAGTAATAGTTTTTTCTGCTGTGTTCCTTGGTTTTCATGATGCTGTTTGTTCACTTATGTTCCCTAACAAACCTCAAAGGCCTTCACAGATCAGCTGCATTTATACCAAGGAAAAAAGCACATAGATGAGGTCTATTTATTGTTTTCATGTGGTGACTTGTGAAGACAATTGGTTGAACTTTGAAGTTTTGCAAACCATATAATGCTTTAACTTCACATTTATGCTGTACATTGTGTGGTCTTTTGCAGAAAGAAACTCATTAAAGTTTGTAGTTGCGCAACAACAAAAGGTGAACAATCGATTATATTTTAATTTGGCCTTGAGATATACTTTCAGCAAGATTTAAGGATTTTATAGCTATGGCAAAATGTGTCTTAAACAAAATGAAGCCATAAATGCTTTGTCTAACCAAGGAGCAATACCTTCTTTTTTTTCCCCCACTCAGTCATGACATTAATGGAGTACATGCTTTCACCATAACTTTCCCTACCGAAAGCATTTTCATTAATGCAATTATGCATTGCATGTTCTTAACATTTCTATGTGAGCTATGTGCAATTTCAATGTTTCACTTTCACTGTTCTGTATTGTTAGTTTAAATCGCAATAGTGTGTGAAAACTGTTTTGGTTGAGATGTAAATGGACATGAAAGCGACTTCAAAAGACTGAGGTATCAGATTCAGACATAGGCTGCTTTGCCTGAGCTGACAAACGAGGAGCTGTTATGTGGAAAGCACAGGAATTTACAGGGTCTACCTTTCATCTACACAGGTGGGCTTGTGTGTATGCGTGAGTGTATCTGTGTATAAGAAGGCAGAGAGGGGAGGAAATGCTTAATTATGCCCATCAGATCCCAAAACGGAAAGATGACTAGACGTTTGGGCATAAAACAGAAATCTAGTTGGTTTTTCACAAGTTAAGATATGATTTTAGAGGCTGGGGCACATAAATGAGTCTCAGCCTTAAGCTTCAATAGATTATGTTGAAGGTTATAATACCTGAGGATTTAAGAATTACATAGCATGCTTGAAAAACAGTGACAGCAAGAAGACATGCTTCTGTGTGTCAGGGATCAAAAAGTGACCCCAGATCCTTTTTGTGACAGAGAATTAATGCTTAGTGGAGATGTTTCATGTTACTTTGCACTGTACAGAAACACATTATGTAAGATGAATATAAAAAAAACGAAAATATTACATTTTGTCCATAGCAACAGCACTGTGTTGGAGAAAAATTGGAAAATTTGGCTGAATAGCTTTTATTTCCACGTAAAATACACAATTTCAGGGCGTGCTGTGGTGGCGTAGGGGATAGCGCGACCCACATTTGGAGGCCTTGAGTCTTCGACGCGGCCGTCATGGGTTTGATTCCCAGACCCGGTGACGTTTGCCGCATGTCTCCCCCCCTCTCTCTCCCCCTTTTCCTGTCAGCCTACTGTCACATAAGGGACACCAGAGCCCCTGGTGGGGAGAAAAAAATAAAATAAAATACACAATTTCAGCTCAAGCATACGGACTGGGATTACTGCACATTCTATTCCAAAGCAAGAGAGGAAGAAACATGTTTCAAATTTTGTTTATCTCACTTTAACTGTTAATTACTAACTCAAATTATAATTTTTTGTGCCTGTTATCACTCCACAGAAAGTGAAGAAAATGGAATATTGAGCTGTGTAAGTAAAAAGATGTTTTAAGATTTAGTTTACTTGTGAATCACCTAGTTAATATTCAGTTGCATAAACGTTGTTTTCTGTAACTGTTTCACATGTGGTACATAGATAGAATCAACCAAGTTTTGGCAACTGTGAACATTTATTCCAGCCCAAAATGATAAGATTGTATTTCACAATTACTTTGCATTACTTGGCTTTGCCCCAGAAAAAAATGTTTGATGTTTATGTTCTCTATTAGACTGAGTTCCTTGATTTATACTTTACACCACATATCATTCTCTTGTTGGTCTGGAACCAGGATTCTGCTCACTCACTACAACCAGCATGTACACAATTAGTTGCTTTTGTATAGCGGCCAGTACATTGAGTGATGCAGAAAACATGTCATGACTATTTTGTCCATTTGTTTTCTTTCATTCTTTGTTTCTTTTCTTTATCTTTTTTTTTCCCCACTAAAAACAGTTATTATAAGAAGGGCTCAATTGCTACAATGCCAAAAACAATTTTTCTTGTGGAGAAGCATTCCAATAATTTTTGACATGCAATTTATAATCAAAAGGATATAAAAATGGTTTATACTTTTTTCTCTCTCTAAATGGATACCCCTTTAACAATATTTCCGTTTTTATATTTAAAATGGTATTTTCTCTCAGGAGTCACTCACTTTGTTTTGTGTGATGGATGCTGCCTATTATTTGGACATTATTGTTAGAAAATCTTTCTTCATCCTGAGTAAAGTTGATATTCATAACAAAAACTGTATAATTTTCATACTATGAAATTCATTTGAGTAGTTTTTAAGTGTGGGATAGTTTGACCTGCTTTTAGCTGAGGGGTCAGTCAAATGAGGAAACGCTACTAAATGAAATCACAGATTGTTGCGTTTAATAATGTGCACTTACGGCGAGATTAGATTACATGTGTGCAATCTCAGAAGACAAATTTAACATTGGATTTCATTAAGGGAACATAAGAGTAATGCAGGCAGAAGAGAAATGCATAGCACAATTTTGAGATTTTAAATATGTGAAATGCTTCAAATATTTAGCATTTATGCACTTATGCATCATGTTGCATTTATTTTCTTTCGCAAGTTTGTGTTGGTTTCTCACCATCAGCTTGAACGCTGAGTACTTGTAGCTGCAAAGATATAAACAGTGGAAACCTTCTAAATTTACTGCATGACGTTTAAAGTTTCCAAATGAAAACATCTTCTGCACAACATACGCAGTTGTGCTTATGCTTGTTGAGGACTCTGATTTCAAGCCACAAATATCAACATGATACCATTAAACCTTTCGTTAGAGCCACTAAACAAAGCACCTCGATTACTAACCAGCAAACACTGATAGGTTGAACTGCTTGTGATAACAGCGCTGACCCATGATGTCACAAAGGGAAACCAACAAGAAGGCAGTTTGTCATTCAATTTATTTTGTTAGTTTAATTTCTATAGCAGGTGAGGAAACATAACGGTCACATATGGGTTCTCTTGAGCATAGTTTTCAGAAATCACAGTGTTTCAGACATGGACATGAACATCTTAAAAAAATGACAATGAAGAAGAAAGGGCCAAGAGGAAACTTAAAAACACGATGTCACTTTTTCCTACACAACTTCTCCTTCATGGTCCTCCAATTGCCCCCTTTGATTCACACATACACACTCACACATATGCACACGCACGCAAACAGGAACCTGCACACGCACACATTCTCACAATGTGTTGTCATCCCCTCCCCCATCCCCCAAAAGGCAAACAAAACAATAAAACAAGACCTCAGGAACAAATAGATATATTTATATATAATATATATTTACTCTTTAAAAATAGAACTTCGGTCTAGTTACTAACATCTGTACAAACTACAAAAATAAAAATTTTAATATAAATAATTTATATGGCATGACATTAACATCTTTCTTGAAATAAACTACAAACCACCGCAAGAGCCCCTTGCTCTCAACCCCCTCCCTCATCAGGTCTGCTCGAACTGGAAAGCGGCGCTTTGCTTGCTTTTGCTTCATAATTCCCAACTGCAGTAGCTAAACGACTCAACTTTCATATTTACAAAAAGAAAGAAAACGGAAGAAGCTGCCACTTGAAACATGACAAAGACAATAGATCCGCATGTTTATCCCTGCAGTTTAAACTGGCAGTGACGAGACCAATACTGAACGACTGAAGCTTTGTTCTCAGTCTGAGGGGAAGCAAAACGAGCAGAAAGTGAGTCGAAACGAGTCGAGGCACCAAGATTGACGAAACCAGTTCAGAGTCAAAACAACATGACACTGTTGCTACTCAAAAAGGGGGAAGAATCAAATAAAATAACTCCCTTCGCATTTTCAAAATTCCCTTTTTCATGAGACGAACAACACCTTTTTGACAATGCGACTAAAACACTCCCCCCAAAACCCATAAACGAGCTTACATAAACTGCTGAAAAAAATTTACATAAGTTATTGGGGCTCCTTCAAGTAGATTAAAACTGCAGATGTTGAGACAACGTTGGAATTAGGAGCGTTTCTTTCCAGCACGATGGCTAAACAATTCAAAAGGTTTAGAGCCTAAACGGAGAACATAATACTGACCTTTAATTGCTGGTATAATGAGAAAAAGGGGGACACACTGAAGGCACAATGGTTACTGCTGTTAGGACACAGTATCTGCTGTGTAATTCCCTGCAACCTGTGACAAAGAACTTGGACCCAACAGATTGTTTATGACGAAGTATTTCGTAGTATAATACTGTGAAAAAGTAGAGGAGGGAAGGGGTATGGGATCGGTTGGGGGGACTGCACTTATTGAGGCAAATTGCCTGAAAAGAAATCAGAAATGTAGCAGCAAGAAAAAAAACAACAACAACAAAATAACACAAGTAGAAATAAACACTGACCATGTATGTTCAATATTCTAATACCTTAATAAAATCTCACTTTTTGTGAAAACATATAGAACATTTCTTATTCTATACAAAGTGGGACGGAAAACAAATCCACATCCCCACATGAAAATAATCTTTTACATCTTACATAAGAGTATGCCCAAGTTATACAGTACTCTTTTAAATAGCTTCCCTCTTTTTAGTATTAAAATATATATACTCATAGATTTATATAACTCTTAAAACAAGTAATTTCATTTTTCATGTTCTTGATGTGAATCCTCTCTGCTGTTTTTTTTTTTCTTCTTTTTTTCCCCATGTGAAGTCTATGTACAGTTAAGAGTTTGAGACACAGTGAGGAGGTCGAGGTGCTCTGGGATCCAGAGACTCTAAGTGACAGAGCCAGGAAGAGTGAGTCTCTAGCAGTCTTTAGATACCTGGATCCTCAGCCCACCTGCAGCACACAGGAAACAGGAAATAAAGCTCTCATTTCAAAACGTCTTAGAGGCTTGTAAAAAGGTCAGCAGAGGAACCCGGCTCACCTTGTGACTTGCCGAGTTGATATTCCGTCTGGACCTGTGTTACCTCCAAGTCTTGGAGCTCTAGAGAGTCTCTGTTACATGAAGAATATTTTGTTTTGTCGCCACAAGTCCTTTTAGCAGCTTCAAAACAGTCTGACTCGCTGTCCAAGTCAAAACCTTCATGCATGTAGCCTTGATAAGCTGTCCCCGGTAAAGTCGGGTGTACAGCCACTGTAACCGAGGCCGTAGCAGTCACCATGGTGACAGGGCCCCCAGCGGGGCCTTGTTGCATTGGCAGGGATGAGTTGCTGTGACCGTAGCTCGGCCCTTTAGTCCTGTTTGGCTGAGGCCCTCTGCTGTTCTGCAGCCTGGGGCCACTTTGACAAGTCCTCCCAGGGAAATGAGCTTTGTCGCTGGGTAAGCGTTGAGGCGACTGATCCTGCAGTCTCTGGAGATCGCTCTGCTGCTCACGCTTGTTTCCATCCCAGCATGTTACCTGGGAGCCAACAGGCGGTTGCAGATTGTGGTTGGATTCACGTAACGGTTCAACCCTCCCACCGACTGCGTTTTCCCTAAAGGGCTTCAGCACCTAAGACAAACACAACATTTGTATGTCACACATGAGTACAAATACAAGATTAAAGAGGAGTTGTATGCATAAATGTTCGAAGATTTATGCATACTAACGGTGACGGTAAGCTCACTGTGCTTACCGTTAGTTTGGGGAAGCTTGGGTTCTTGCTGGCTTCCACCAGTATGTGAGACGTTGTGGAAGGAGCTGTCGTGTGTGACGCTTGGTACGCGCTCCTGTCACAGTACTTATAGTCCTCCTCCCCGATCCCAGAGGTCGTCGTCACCTCGGAGTAGTATTCAGAATCTGACGACTCAGAGAACGCTTGCTGCCGTGGTGAGCGTGGATGGTTGTGGGCTGTGAAGTATCCGTGGTGGGCCATTGGAGGAGGCAACGGAGGCTCAGGAGAAGGTGTCGGCGGGCAGCTGGCATTGTCAACTGGGGTGACTTCCGCTGGAGGGCCGAGCATGGAGAGGAGGACTGGGAGGAGAACTAAGCCATTCAGCATCCCCAAAACAGTCAGAATGGCGAGGACGGCAAAAAAATACCTGCGAGATGAACAGACATAGAACTTTGATTAGATCGAAAAGAGAAATATAATCAACTTCAGACCATTTTCAGCTTAGATAGTCCTGATAAGTCATGTGGGGCAAGAAATTAGTGAACACACCTTAGCTACGGGGTTGTGCTTACAAAAGAACTTCCTCAAGAATCAAAGAATCCAGTGAATCGCTAACTGCAGTATAAGTGAGGTGAAGTGAAATAAGATGAAAAACAAAAATCTAGGATGCTATTTTAATGTAAACTTCTTTTAAGTTTAAATTTTTCTATAAATTAAGACATTTCTGTGAGAGAGAGCGAGAGTCATTCCTCAGATAACAGCACAATTGCGTTTTTTCTATCTTTCTTTTTAACTTGTTTTCCTTTTAAGTTCTGTTTTTTATGAAACAAGCTATGTTGTTCCATAAACAGGCTGTTTGCAGGCTGTCAGAAATCTCAGAGTAAAAGTAAGGATTCATGTTCTCCAGAGGAAAAACACAAACAAAGCTGTTTCTGTAATGCTAGCCAGGCTATCATGAATAAAGTATTTAATTATTTTATCTTTAGTTTTAGAAACCAGTAAAACCTTATTTTTCTCGGACGAATGTTGCGTGCTGTTGCGTCCACATTAGCATTTAGCCAAACTTTTGATAATTCTAAATAATTTCATTTGAAATCAATTATTTCAATAATCTAATCAGTTGAGCTTTTCTCTGTATCTTATACAAAATGAGCAAAACCACATGGCTTAAAACCACGTGCACACATCATTGTGTGCATGACTTACACACACACACAGCTGCAATACATGAGGAAGAAAAGTAGCTCAGGGAAGGAAGGCTGGGAAAACCCAATGCTTGTGTATCAAAAGGGTTGGGGGAGAGGCTAATCTGACTCCCCACTCAGCTTAAACATGCTTTGATGCCTCTCGTGCTGCTTCTGCACAACTTTCTCTCGCTCTGTTTTTCTTTTTTCTTTTTTGCAGCTCCCACTGCATGCGTGCTTGTTTTGTGCATGTGTGCGTGCATCTCGACGGAGCTCCGGGGAGGCCAGGGGTGGAGGCACGCCACAAGAAAGAGCTTCCCCGAGCAAATTAGAGAGGACTCCACTTAAACACTAACAGAAAACGCAAAGGAAGAGAAATGGTAAGATGCTTTAAGTCTGAGAAGCCAGACTTTAGGAGGTGAAGGAAATAAGGAGAAAATAATGAAGTTGACATGAGGCGAAGGCAGAAAAAAACAACAAAAAACAAGAAAAGCGGTGGAGTTGTTATAGAAAGATACTTCTTCATAATCGCTTATTACTGCTATTCAACAAGTAAAGTCCTTTTTTTTTCTCAGGAAAGATTAAAAACCACAAATAAAACCAAAATCATATTAGACCATTGAAGTCTGAAGCTAGCTATTATGGAATTCAAAAATACCACAGCGGTCTCCTTTATGTGCCACTTTTTACTTTACTTACAGACAAAGAGACACAACTAGAAGCCCCTCCGCCCCCCGTCAGTCACTGTCAGGAATTTAGTGGCTTACACAAACTAATCTTTTCCAGTTGTGGTCGGGCCTGGAAAGGGATTCATGTACATACATGAAGGTATATATGTGTTTCTGTTTGTAAGAAAAAAAAAAGAGAGAGAGAGAGACTGTGAGAAGAGTCTCTATTCATGCTTGTTTGTATATTCAGCGCATTACAAGGCCAGAAGATGTTTACACCAGCATGTTTATGCTGCTCCCCAGCTAGCCTGCTTTGCCTCACCCCATTTGCCCAACTACAACTGCAGCTAAACAAGACCTCCAACAGAGCCTCGGCCCCTCTGCCTCACCCCTTCCCATCCTCTGGCCATATGTTGCATGCCAACCACTTTCTAGCGATTTTTTTCTTTCTTTTAGTTTACTTGCATTTGCTTAACTTCAGTTCTCCATCTCTGTGGAGGTTCCCTTTACTATATTTGAACCACCCATAAGAACCACATATCCGTGCAAGTCAGCGAACCCTCCCAAGACTCCCACTCCCTGCCTCTCCTTCTGCTTCTGTGCGAGTTTCTACAGAAAAACTGGCTGTTTTTATGTCACGGAGGCCTGTTGCAGTCTGTGAGCTCAAGGTTGTGGTTTCGGGTTTGGGCCGAGACCACGTTCTGCTGAAAAACATGGAGCTATTCGGGTTTTTTTTCCACTTAGCCTATGAAGAGAAAGAACGGAAAAAAAAAAAAAAAAAAAGACACATTACGATGCACATGCACAAGATTTACACTTCACTCGCAAGACACGCACATGCACTGAGAACAGAGACGGAAGGAACGGTCTCTGTTGGTGGGCTGCATAACATCTGACTGGCTGACCAGTTCAAATTTAGCTCCGGTTTTTATTATGGCATCCGACATGGAAGGGAAAGAATGCCAAATGGATGATAGGAATTTTTACAGATTCCCCGAGTGTGTGTGTGTGGGTGTGTGTGTGTGTGTGTGAGTGTGTGAGAGAGAGACACACACACAGAGCAAGGGAGTCAGAGAGACACCACCCAGTGGGCAGCAGAAAGCTTCCATGTTTACAAGCAGCTGCTACACAACACTGATGTTTTCCCCGTTTGTTGCATTCTGAAGTTGGGGATCTGTGTGTGCGTGTCCTCCTGGAGTGACAGAACCAGCTGTGTAGTAGACACTGTCTGCGTGCATGTGTGTGTGTGAAGAAAGATAGAGAAAAACACTTCCACCTGCATCAAGCCCTTTGCTCCCCCAAGAAAGCTTCCTTTTGCAACCCAGCTAGGAGAAACAAAAACGCCCACATATATCTCACCTCATGATGAAGTCAAACTCTGAACCCGCCAGCATGAGAACACCCAGCAACGTGGAGATTGCACCGTCAAGCACTGGGGCGAACATGTGTTCCAGTGCCTCCGCTGCACGCTTGTTTTTGTCGCCAATCGCTGTCAGGAAGCCCTGTGGCCAAAAAAAGGGGAAAGGTGGGGATGAGGAAGAAGTTGGAAATCTTTCCAATCATCCAGAATGTGTTTGTGGCGAAGCTTGGCAGGCTACAGAACTGCTGGATTACTGCGCTTAACACCACACTGTGCTACAATAAAAGTCTGCCAGCATAAGGGAGGAAGCCAAAATAAATCCTTAATCACAAACATTTCACCTTCATTACTTTCCATTTAACAAATAAAACTACAGGAGTCTCTGCTTTGAACTGATGTGGGCTTTGTGGAGAACAAATTAAAAGTCTTAGTTTTCAGTATTTCTTCCATGTTTTTTTTCCAGGTTTCAAGCAAAACAAGCATTTCACTGATCGCCGTTGCAGTCTGAAGACTTACTAGGGCAATGTGAACCGTGAACTCCACGCCGATGCCCACCGATGCGATCAGGATGACCACAGGAATGGCACTGAGCTTGATGCCAATCAGGCCCATGATGCCAAACAACTCCACCGTCATCATGGCCAAGACAAACACCTGAAACACACACACAAAGAAATGTTGTAACTCTGCTGTGGAAGAAGCTTAAGAATGAGGGAACAGAATAAGAAACAAAGAAATGGCCTTGAAAGCGGTGATTATCAGTGATTTTGTCATTCATCATTTGCCTGGGTTGACCATTTTCGTGCACTCAAGCTACAAAACTGTAACTCTGTGCTCATATTCAAAATTCTAGCTCTGGGCAAATGACTCAGAGTACTTCAAATCTTTTATGACCATTGAAGACACTATCCTACCAGTTCACACTAACTGTACAGCTATCGGATGTGGAAAGGTTTGCTATAGGAGGAAGACTCAAAGTCAGCTAATTCTGTGAAATGTTTGAATATAAAGTCACAGAAATGTTTGAAGCTATACTAAAAAAAAATCATCGAGGCTGGCAGAGATCAAGAGAGAGCAAGACTAACAGGAGAGCTGAACAAAGCACAGTAGAAATACTTGGTCTGCTCCTTCAGAGCTTTTAAACTCTGTATGTTGAGGAATTTGTTAGATTAAGAAACGCCAGCATTGCAGAAATGTCAAGAGTTCAGGTAAGGATTTACATTCGTTAGGAGATACACACAGTAATGCAATAATTTTTTTTATTATTATTGCAAAACCCCACAGTCACGCCTCTGTCACACACCCTGTTTGACATCACCTCAGCTCCTAATATAAAGAATCACTAGAAAAAAACAAATAAATGTAAAAGATTCATAAAAACTGAGGAAACCAAATGTATCCCTATATGAAAAAAGGCTTTTTGTTTTTTGTTTTTTAAAAAAGAATAGACATGTCTGGGAAGATGGAGTGTTTGATCCCAGCGTGAGTCTTGAGCTTGGGCAGAGTTACAGTGGAAATGATAAAAACAGTTTTATTGCTCAACCACACACAGGCAAGAGGGGCTTGTCACCCGCTGGCATCATACTTGCCTGCAGCTCTTTGTTGTCTCAATCAGAGCTACTAAGGGAGTGCCTTTTTAAAAAAAAACATACTATTTACAGACAAACTCAGTTGTTGCCTTACAGAGTTCATCAACATATGTGTTTTTAATGTATGAGTGTGCATGTATTAGGGATGTTTCTCTCCAAATAACATGAAGATGCGCCCATATACATATTCTGATGGATGACTTGAGCAGGCCAAGGTTGCAACTGGACCGATCTGTTCTCTTCCTGTGTCTCTCCTTCTCCCTTTGACAAAAACAGCAAGTGGGCTGGAGGTACAGGCTTCAGGAGGCTAAAGGCTGTTTTTGACTGTTTTGCATTTCCCTTTTTTCTGAGGCTAGGCAAACCTATGCTAGAATGACAATATCTCTGTGTGTGAGAGAGTGGCCCTCTGCAGAGACAAACAAGGGCCCCTAGACAGTGTTGGTGAGCTATGCTGAGAGGAGTGAAAAGAAAGAAAAATGAAGAGTGGAGGAAGGAAGACGGTAATGACCTTTAGGACAGAAATGGGAAATGACAGAATGGATGAGTGATGGGAAGACGAGGCAAACAAGGCGGAGGCAGGACTTACAATGATGCCAGCCGTCCAGGGGTTGAGCAGGAGAATGGCGCATACCAGGAAGGTACAGGCCAGCACAACGCTAATTGACAGCAGGAACCAGTGACGGAGGCCGATGTACTGTTCCCAGAACAGGAAGGGGTAACCGTTAGGGTAGTTGAGCACGCCCTTGCGGCTGAACTCATCACAAATGGCACGCACGCTCTCGATGGCCTCCACGAAGTCACTAGCCTGCCGAAGGCCGTTCAGGTAGAAGGGAAACTGAGCAAACTCCAGGGGTTCCGCTGAGGGGACTGAATAGAGAAAAATATTATTTTGTTGTCTCTACTGAGAAATATACGTGCAAAAATTTACTTTTAAAAAAAATATAAATAAATAAATAAAACACTTACTGCGCAGATTTTCTCCTGTGGTGTCATACTTGTCATGAATCCACTCTCTGGGGTGGGGATAGAAGTTGGCCTGGGATGCGGCATAGCCCAGGGGATCATTACTGACCCACACGGTCAGGTAAATGTAAAACACCTCCGGGGGGATCAAACCCTCGCCGTCCACCAGCCGGCGAGAAGTCAGCTAAAGGAAGATCCATGCATTAATTTTCCCCAGGCCACAGGCTAGACCAGGACAGTGACATCTGGTTATCTGTTTTGAGGTACCTGGCTGAGGTTGAAAGGCTCTTTCTTGGAGCCTGTCTGGATGAGCAGCTTGTACGCCAGAGCTCCATCTTCGGTGCCGTTCCTGTAGCTGTCAGCTGTAATCCGGCCTGCCTGCCAGTCAGCATCAAAAGCAGCCTGGAGACCTACGCGTGAGGTAAAAACACACAAAAAGGAAGAATTATTGTGGATATTACTTGGAAATGCTTTGATTCTTATAACCATAAAAAACAGAAAGTTTTTCCAGATGTTTCTCTTTGTATGAGGTGACGCTGAAAACGCGAAAGCTCATGTTTCCTCTTTCTTTTTTCCCCCCACAGTTGGCCCTGATTGACCTGTTAACTATTACTTCCTCTTGACTGGGGCTTTGACACATTATAACCTAAGGACACCCACACACACAAATGTACGCATGCATGTAAAGATAACCCATGACCTCAACCTATCGACAACGCCACCCATGAGCCCAGGTGGAGGGGGGATAGTATGACTGAACTTTCGCTCACCCTTTGCCAATTCTCAACCCCAGTCCCTTTGCTCACCGCAAGCCGACTTTATTAAAGCAAAAAGTGGAAGAATTGGTTCATATTTTTCTTTTTCTGGTCAACGAGAGCACAAAATCTAAGAGCTAACGCGTTGTAATGACAATATCCTAGAGTATTCTGTCTAAGTATAACTACAGTTGAATATTTTTAGCATCAGTAATGTGCATAAAAATAAAGTCAGATATATCACACCGATGTCTCTTCCATTCAGGCTGGAAGAGAGCGAGAGAGACTGAGACTTCAACAGAAAACAGGAAGAAAGTATAAAACACGTTAACAAGTACAACAAAGATGCTTTATGTTATCCTTTTAAGCTTTCAACTGCTGAATGTTAAGAAACATTTTGAAATTGTATATGTTGGCAGCTTACAAACATTGATGCTGGCAATTCTAATTATGCTAATCGCTAACACAAGATGCTAAATGATGTAATTATTTTGTCCTTATTTTGCTTTAAACATTATTAAACCCCTCATTAGCAGGTGTTAGTTGTGGTCCTTATATTAAAGGTAAAGACCCCTCACAGATGAAAGACCTTTGATTTGCTGTTCTTATTATTATTCTGTTATAATTCAGTAAGAGAAATCTGAATTGGAAGAATTGGAAACAAAGAAAGAAAACTTCAAGAGTCTGGGGAAAGTTTATTTTTAAAAACTATAAGCTCTTTACCGTTCAGCCAGTCCTGGAAGTAGTGCAGCCACATACGGGGCAGCTTGTTGTCGCCGTCTCGGACTACGTATTTGACAGAGTTGAAGGCGTTGTGCAGCTGAATCAGCAGCCTCTGAGATCGGGCGTAGTCGAACCCATCCATCGTCACTAAGTACATGTTGTAGAAGGAGAAGTACTTGAACTGTGCATCGATGAAGTCATACTCCTTGGTGTCACGGGGCACGATGTCAGTCAGGTAGAGGCCGTCGTGCACCATGGTGGTCCCGTACAGCCCAAGGCTAAGAAGTCCCAGGAAGAAAACCACCACTGCCACTTTGCTCTTGGGCTTCAGGAGCAGGGGGGCGTACTTTTCCCGGGCGAACTTGGACAGGTTCCAGTGAAGGAAGGGAAGCGGAACGCACTCCTTCCCCGATTTGGAGTCTTCCACCTGGGCTAGGAGGTCCCGCGTGGAGCTGGAGGTCGGGGTGAAGAGCTGGGAGCCGTAGTGGTCTGGCACAGAGGTGGTAGTTGGGGAAGGTGAAGCAGCTATGGAGAATAAGATATAGAAATCAAATGTTAGAGTGTTTTGTATTAAATTTAACTAATCCTTTCCTATATTATGACTCCAAAGGATTCGTGTACCCTGAGTCTGTGTGGTGGGGCAGACAATGATGGAGGGAGAGCTTGTGGAGATCTGTGAAGTTGGTGGCAGAATTGTGACGATATGCTGGCCTGCTGCGTCGCACTGCGTAAACGCTTGCACTGTTGTGGTGATCTGGGTGCTGGTGGTGATTGTCGGTCCTGCGGCATACTGGTGCGCATGAGCTGTCCCTGAACCGGGCGCTTGAGACTGCTCGCCGGCTTCTGACAGCTCATGCGGCGAGAGGTGAATGATGCGATCAGCGCACGGGCTGTACAGGCAGCAGAGGATGTCCAAGCGTTTGTCCTCGCGCCGGTGGAGGTCCAAGCTGAGGATGGCAGGGAAGATGAGCAGCACCATGGCAAAATTAAACACCACCACGATGGCCGCCTGGGGAGAGAGAAACAAGAGGAAAAATTACAGATCCATAAGCCCTGCAGGGTTAAGTCAAAACTTTTTTTTTTAGTATCTTAGAGTACAGCCCCGTAAGTCAAGAAAATCCCTGCTCTAAATCAACAAGCCAGGAGGTTATAAAGACAGAGCTAAGAGAGAGAGGAAGAGCAATTTGAAAGAAAAGAAAGAAGAAGAAAGCACATATATGTTGCGAGTCTGAGCAAAACCATCACCCCGTTACCAGTGCTTCCATCACTGCTACCCCCCCCCCCACTCAGCTCAGGCCCTGGAGCTGACATTCTGTTATGTGGTTTCGAGTGTGAGCACATCTATGCGTGTGTGTTTATCTGTGCGCTTGTGTGTCTCAGACCACCCACAGTTAGTCACAGATCAAAGAAAACCGCTTTGACGGGCCAGTGATATACTGATCCACTACTCCCTCCTCTCTCTGTCTGCTTCTTTAAGTCTGTTCACAGCCCTTTATGCTCTGAATATTTCATGTTATACACACATGCAAAGACATGTATCTACAGAAAAAAAAAATCCAGGCCCTCTAGGTGCAGAGGCAATAAAAGCAGCAACAAAAGCTTTCGTTGCCGTGAATAAGTGTCACTTCTTTTAAGTTTTCTCTTTCATTTGCAAAGGAGCTTTGGGCTTCATGGTGCGCGATCGTGCATTTGCCGCATTTATGTCCTAGCTAGTACATCCTTGTGAGAGTGATATAAAAAAAAGAAAACATACCTGCAGAGAGAATGCCCGCAAGGCTGGGATGGGCACCAGGGCAGCCATGAAGAACGCAATCATGTTGTTTATGGAAGTCAGAGCCACACTTGTGCCGGTGCGACGCAAGCAGTCTCCTGTCCGCTCCTTCACGCAAAAACACAGATGAGTCAGAAGAGAAAAGGAGAGGAGACGAAAAGGGAGGAGGGCAGTGTGGAGGAGATATTTAAAAGTACCTTAAAGGGGATATTACTTCCTGCCTCCGTGAAGGAGTGGGCCAACAGAAACATGTCATCTACACCGATCCCCAGTGCCAGGAAGGGAAGCACCTGGGATGGGAAACGCATCAGTGGAGGGCAAAAGGGTCAGAATGAACATTTGAAGAAAGTTGACATCAAATTCTGGGCATTAAATCAAAGGAATTACCCCCCACACATACTTTTAAGATCGCATTGTCCTCTGAACTAATGGTTCCAAAACACTGTTTTTAAAGCCTCCCCTTTAGCCACCCATAAAAAAAGATTCATGCAACGACAAAACCCTAAGAATTTATGATTTATTCTAAGACAAAACAGCCCAGAAATTAACTTTTCTGAAGCAACAATAACAACCTTAATCTTTCCTGCCTCAGTCTAGAAATATCTGATACCAAAATTTTGTTTTTCTTTTAGTTTATGCACAGCTTTCTTCAGTATAATGCCATTTTAATCATAAATGCACCTCAGAAAACTACACAGTTACACTTGCAGTAAGGCACTTGCATGTATAAAAGCAGCATATGATGCAATAAAAGTAATCTTAATTTTAAGATGGATAAACAACGTGCCATTATCTCTCCATCCATCCGTATAGCATAGGGCGTTTTCCTTTGTGTTGTACCTGTGTAGTAGCAGCGTTGAAAGAGAGGCCAATTAGAGAGCAGAGTCCCAGTCCTGCTGCCACCGACAGGGCTACCAGCAGCACCCCCGCCAGTCCAACAGCCCCCTGCGACCTGGCACAGTCCCACCTCAGCATCGTCACACAGGCGTAGGCCAACTAGGGAGAAGACATGCTGCGTAAACACCATAACCCCTTGCTTAAACTTCTCTCCTCATAAAACCACTCCGATTTCACTAGGTAATCACCATGAGCAAGTATCCTCCAGCGACTCTGATGACACTGACGTCAGAGAATGACTTCATGATGTCGTTGAGGGTGGTTGTGGAGAAGGCATGGATAGACTGACTGGAATTACCAGGAATACTCTGGTGGACGACCTGTAAGGAAATAACTAGTTGTCAAAACACGCTTTGCAGAATACAAGAGAACGAAATCCGGGAGGAAAAACAAAAGACCAATTTATCTTTTTGAAGTATGTCTGAAAGTGAGCATGAATGTGTTTTTACATGTGGCAGCATGTGTGTGCGTCCACACATAAGTATGACAACTGAGGAGTAATGAGCACAGATGCCAGAGGTTAGGAGGTCAAAGGTGAAAAGGATAGGATCGCACGGTTCAGGCAGCCAACTCTCTGCACACTCCACACCACGCGTGAACCAAAGTTTTCTGAGAATCTACCTGCGCACATGAAGTCATCGTTCGCTATCTCCAACAAATCTGCTCCTGTTGTTTAATGTGTCAAAGAGGAGGTCTTGTGTCTCGGTCAGTTTACATTGGGAGTTTGTTATCCACCCCTTTCTCCCCACCACCCTCTCAGTGGTGGGTGTCGACTATCATAGCAACAGCTTGTTCCTATAACTAGGGCTCTGACAGGGAGAGATGACTGCCCTGCTGCACACACATGCACACGGAAACCTGGTGCCCTGTTCACTTCATTCAGGGAGCTGAAGACTGATGGAATTCGAATACAGCATAGTGTGTGTGTGTGGGTGTGTGTGTGTGGGGGTAGGCGTGTACATGGAGAACAATGTTGCATAGGAAGAGGAAAATACCTAAGAAAAACATTTTATTTAGTTTTATTTAATTTGTAACAAATATATGGCTTTAAAAATAATAACAAGTTCATACCTCCACAAACTTCCTCTGCCAGGACTCGAGGATGGCGGTGGCCTTTTCCTCATTCCAGTTGATGTCGTGGATCTCATAGTCGTCCTTGAAGTGTTCATAGAGCTGCTTGGGACTCATCAACAGGAACATGGATTGGAGAGCCTCCGCACTGCATGGGCATGCAAACAATGGATTAGCTGGGTGTTGAGCATCATCCGTTTCTCTAGGATGCTTCGAAGTGACATCACCTAAAGTACCCACAGACCATCTTGGAAGCTGAACAATGAGTGTAACCATATATTTGAGACAAAAACATTTCAGACTGTATTAAGAAAAGACAGCGGAGTTTGGCAAAGGAGATGTGTCATATAATCAATGGACTAAGCTCAAAATTGTGATTGGTAAAACAGGAACAGATTAAGTCGACACAAAGCAGAGATTCTGTAAAATAATAATAAAAAAAATAAAAAAAGGCAAAAGCAAACCTGTGCGAATCTCAACTCTGCCGTCTGATCTTAATTTGTGTTGAATGCCTTAATAAATCCTGTAGAGCTGCTGTTTCCAAATGGTTTTACCTCACAATCCCCAAAAGACGACCCTTGGAGACGACCAGCTCATTATTTATGGTTGGGGTACACAACAAAGTCAAAAGCCAGGTAAGCTAGGGTAAAATGACCCTTCAAAACAGCTCAAATAACCATTATATTACTTCTTTTTATTCATTTATGACTACTGGAAATGTTTTTTACAATTATGGCAGAAGATATGCTTTAAAAATCTTGTTAAAAATTGATTTAGTATCTAGAAGTCATACATAGACCCTACACTGGTGTTTCATGGCCTGCTGTGGGTCCAACTTTGGAAACTCATAAAAGGACTTGGGTCAGCACCAGCAAATACATTTTTCTCCTTCTTCTTTACTTCTTTCATGCAAAAAAGGTGTAGCCATCCATCAGACTTCATTTGATTGTCAATTATCTTTAACTAGCCCACCAAACATTCAGTTTATTTATGAACCCTATTTGTCTTGGTATGTCTGGGTTAAGCTCCAGTCCGCTGTGTTATTCTTTCTCCTAGCAAATCTGCACACCTTAGTAGGGCATCCTGACTGCTTTTGACACGCCCTCCCAGGATGAGCTCCTCCTGCCAGTGCATGAACTTCTGACTGAAGCCGTGGCATCCACCCTGAAGACGCCCGGCAATGTCTGGAGTCTGAAAAGAAGGAAAATTATAGTCTTTAGAAAAGTGAAGCTCTGCCACTACAATAGTATATGACGCCTACAGTTACACTTTGGAAGCATGAACTCACCTCTTCCTGTTCCTTATTGGGGGCACTGAGAGGGCAGTCTGGGTCTGATGGGTTGAGGCACAGCCTGTCCATATAGGCATGTCCCACCTGAAGACAAAATAGCAGCATTAAAGCCTTAGTGTCTGTGAAAAGTGCTGATAGGCAGTTTACAGGTTCTCTTGTTTGTGTTTTGTTTGCTCAACCCTCCTTCCCCCTTGAAAAAGTTGAATCCCTGTGGCACCCCAGAAGAGCCTTTACCCTGAGCAGTGAGCCACACTAACCATGTTCAAAACAGTTTCTAAGTAAACATGCAAGTCTTCCCTTCAATAAGTTACCCTTCAATAGAGTCTTACCTGGGCTTTGTCCAGCATCTCTTTAAAACCTTCCAGGGATGTGTACTGGCCCAGTTCCTCCATCAGCTTGACAGGATCTAAATTCATCCACTGGATATCTGGCATGCCCCTGCAAAGCAAAAAAACAGACTTTTAATGGTCAACAATCCAGACCAGTTTCATCATAAAATCCTAAACTTCGAGAGCAAACCCTCAACCCATCTCTGGTGCTTTACACGCTAATCTTTATTGCGAGCAGGAAAACGCCTAATCTGGTCTGTGCTCTCGCTCCTCTGCTGCACGCAGGAGGCGAGCTGCAGATACAGGATAAAATAGCGTTTATTATCCTGTTTCACGCTGCCACAATGCCCGGGAAGAAAAAAAACAAAAAAAACAGGCATGGTGGCTGCCTGCTCACTTTCATTCCTCAGTGCCCTGCACCGAGTCATAACAATTACCTCTGCCTCGCAAACATCTTGATAAGGAGGAAAAAGTGAGGGAGAGGAAAAATAGATTAAGGGACGAGTAACAAGACAGGAGTAGACCCACTACTATTGTACAACACAATATTTGTGGATACTTCCACTCAATTATCTTGTTTGCAAACGTTTCTTGAATGCAGAAATAACAAATTTAATAGTTGTTTTTTCCTCTCTCTCTCCGCCCCACCCCCGCTGCTTAAAATTATATTAGGCCTTAAATAAACTTTAATAATAAAATTTTCTTCAGAAGTCAGAGATCTTCAGAAATAATCCTTCATTGTTGACTTGTCTTGTGCCTTTGTTCTGTCATTTGGAATGATAGAAAAATTTCATCAGGAAAATAAATAATTCAAAAAAGAATTTGGGTTCAAGATTCGATCTTCCTCCAATGGGTCCTGAGATCCTCTCCTATTCCCACATACCAGGCTCCCATTTTGCTGCTGGTTGCAAAGACACTCCTTTATCAGCTATTTTTTGCTTGACTGAACCAGGCCTGGGCTCTTTTGTTTTTTCATAGATTGCTGTTTTTTTTTGTTCTCCAAAGTTTTTGTTTTTTTTTGCACCCCTTTTCCACCCTCGTTCCCAATCTGTCTCCCTCTGATTTCGATCTTTCTCCTGTTTATTGCTCTGTACTCCTTCTATTTTTCTTTTTCATTAAACACATCTGAACTAGAAGTCAAACAAAAGCATCGCCACCCCGTGACCATTCCTGATTTTTTTTCAGCTCTTCACAAAGCACAAGTAATAAACACTTAATAAACAACAACAGATGCCGCAAACATCGTGTGGATTTACAGCAATGGTTGGAAGATGTGTGAATCATCAAAGACCCCACTTCTCTCGCTCTGGTGCGATCACGCCAGCCAACTGGGAGATGCTAAGGATGGGAAACTTTGTGTTTGTTTCTGTATGCACTGGCTTGTCATGCAACACGGCGCTGTCAGCTCAGACGGATGCATAAACAAAATATTTCTTTGCGTAGAAACATCTGCTGCGATTTAAACATTCCTTTTCCAAAGTACGCACTCAATTAAAATATCACTCCTGATGACAAAAAGAAGAGAGAGAAAAAAAAAGAAAAAGAGAGAGATCCCTTTCAGCAACTCTATTTCTCAAGAGAACTTTGTTCCACAAAAAAGAAAAAGGGACTGAAAAAAAAAACAAAAAAAAACTTTGAATCTGCGAATACGCCCAGACTCCACTGTTAACTGTCTTGTAGCCTCTCTCCATCCTTCTCTGGGGACTTGAGGTTTGAATACTGCCCATTTTATTTGTTGGACAACTTGGGAGCTGGGAGCCCAGGGCATTACCATGAGAATGCCGAGTGTTAGCCGTGAGCTGACAAAGCCACCCCTCCACCACGGCCACCCCCACCTCACTCCTCCTCTGGGGCCCCTGCACTGATGGACACTCACTCGTAAACTGAAAGAATGCTTACCATTGTCTGACCCAAAGGGCTCCCCTGCCACCGCCACCACCACTGCCACCGCCTCCCCGCCCTCTGCACTACCAGCCCACCACCCAGTTGCCGCTCCAGCCATCTCCTTTCCTTCGTTTCGCTGCATCCCTCCCTAACCTTTTTCTCTTTGAATTTCTCTGTCAGAACACCCCTCTGCCTCCCGTGCTTCTCATTTCCCTCTCCGGACCCGAAAAGAACTCTATTACTGCCTAACGCTGTCAGTCACAGCACCCACTGACAGACTGCTCAAAGCCTAACTGTATGTCTCCATCCTGCAAGTTGTGGACCTCTTGTTAGATCGGATCGAGTCTTTCTATCATGTGTGTTTTTGTTGGGTCAGATATTCTCAGACTTACGGTAAGTAGGCAGAACCTCCTTGTAGTTTGGCCCCTTCCCAGAAACAGTCCAATGGAGTGATTATCATACATGGAAATAGCTTGTCAATCATCTTAGATCAAGGAAAAAGGAGGAGAAAACAATTAAAACCAAATTAAGTGAGAAATGTGCGCTTGAAGGAATGAAGCAGACTCGTCAACTTACTCTTTCAATCATGACATTTTCTATAATAGGAACTCCTGATTTGTAGCATATTTTATTGAGATCCCACGATCTATGAGAGACGAAAAACAATACAAAGTCAGTTTTTCTTTCTGTATTCTGTTTCTTTCTTTTTTTCGTTTTGTTTTACAACGGATGCATGTAAACGTGAGGAAAACCTCCACTCACTTCCCAAACAGCGACACCTGCACCTTACTGGCCGACAGTGCGGCCTCCATGTGAACCAGCAATGCCTCCTGCGTCAAGATATTCGTGCCCTCTTCTTTGGGTGTCTGGATGAGCATCTGCGAGGTAAACATCGACTCCTCTCCCTGCTTCTCCCTGGTGTAGCGAAGCTCTGTGCTCACCCGACTGCCAGCTAGAAAGAAACAGAAAGAAACAAATTGGTTGATATTCTTCATAGATTTAAATGTGAGCACCTTTGCAGCCTAGTGCAGGGTTTTTTTTTTCATACTATACGCACACATACAAGAACACACACACACACACACACACACACACACGAATATATATGTATTGACCAACGCCCTTGGCCTTCACCAGTGTTGGTTTTGAAGGCACTTCACACGAGGCAGCGTCTGGCCAAGAGAAATGACTAATACGGCTTCTCATTGGTTCCTTCTGTGAAACAGATGTGCCCTTAGTTAGTAAGACCAGGCTTCTGATGCCCCAAAAAACTTTCTACCTTAGCTCTTGCAGCAGCAAATAGGGACTCAAACATTCTGTACCAGCAGGGAAAAAGAAAAAGAAAAACCATCCTTATCAGCACATGGCTTGCTTTTCTTGATAAAATTCAAGACTGACTGCATGAAAATGCCCTTCTTCTAAGTAGTGAGGATACCAAAAGACGAAAGACTATAAAGGTACACCAGAAGATAAAGAAAGCTGAACACATTTAAGAGAAAAAGAAGCTGTGATGAGCAAGAAAAATGTTAGAAGGAGCAGAAAAAAAAAAAAAAACACAGAGAGAAGAAAAGTAGAGCTATGCTGTGCTGTGTGGTAGACCCCAGCCCCCTAATTACAGGAGGTTGCCCTGAAAAGAGTTTGCCAGCCGGGGGGATCTGCGCCTGTGCCAAGTGGACATGAAACATGCCGCGCTGGATCACAGAGAGCCTGTCTGCCCCTCTCGCTGTCCCACTACATGACAACCCCGGAGAGAGAAAGACAAGGAGGGGAAGCGGGGGAGAGAGGGAAAAAAAAAACGGGACGAGGAAGAGAAGTTTGGAAACAAGGCCTATCACCATCTTAAATGAGTTTTTTTTTTTTTCACTCTTTTACTCACTTCCGTTGTGCTTCCCTCAGTTATGGCTTCACCCTATTGTTGAGCATCTCTATCTCTTTTCCTTTTAACATAAACTGATTTGCTATATCTTTCCATCTGGCTAGTTTTTGTGTCTTTTTTTTTTTTTCTCTCCCGTTCCCCGCACCTCCCCCCAGCACAGAACAGGCCGCTGTAATTGATGGGGAGAAAAGGAAAAACAAACTACGCAGCTAAAGTGTGAGATCAGGTTAGGATTTCTGGGCCCTGGAGATACAAGTCCAATATTTCTAGGCTTCACTTTCAAGGTTTTAATTATATTCGTGAACACCCGATCAACTTGCTTGGATTATGTTTTATTAGTGACAAAATCGGACAAACGCGACTTTCAAAAGTCTTAGGTGAATGTATTCACACATTACAAAGGAGATACAACATCTGGTCATTTGGAGACACGTCCATTTGAGAAAGTTGCATGTGAGTGTCAAAGAATCTTTTTCACGCCGTCATGTATCTGTGCTACAAGGAAATATCTCACCAGGTACAAATCTGTGATTCGAATCCACTCGGTGTCCATCCCCTCAACAGTTTCCCAATCAAAAATGGCTACGAGAAAATGAAAGCTTTTCCGTTTGCGGACCTCTTTCTGACATCTGTTAAAACCTTTTTTGACGTTTTGTATGTTAACCTCTGCAACACGGGGTTTTGATCCCAACAGGAACTGGGTGGCTTGGAGAGACTCTGGCTCTGTAATTACAGGCCTCCTGAAGTAAATTATAGCTATTTGTGTCTCGTTCCTCCCATCTGGACCACCCAGGCGGTCTGTCCTCTCCCCTGCTCTCCTTCTCGGCTTCGTTCTTCAGCCCCAGGTCTGGCCCCAAAAACACCCGAACTCTGCAGAGTGTCACAGCGACCCTGCTTACTACTGCTCGAGTAAGCTCAGCTCTACCTTTTCTTGTTTCTCTCATCCTTTTTTCCCCCTTTTTCTCTTTCTGTCTCTGTCTCCTACTCTCTCTTTTTCACTCTACCCCTACTCTCCCTCTCTACTCAGCCTCTGTTTCTAACAACCTTAAAGAGACAGCTCCCAGAAATGTTCCCACCCTGAGAAGAAAGCTCTTTTGAGTGTGGAAAACACGTGAGAGGTTTGTGATTTTATGGCGTTCACGACAAGGAAACATAATTTTTTTTTTCTTTTGTTTTTGTTAATCGAAAACAGAATAAAAAACCATTTTAGACCATCCATAAAAGAAAGACATCTACATGGTGTTTTTTGAAGGCTTATATATTTGAGGAAGCATGTCTGGTGCAAAATGAACTGGTTTTACCACCACAGATGCTTTCAAAGCAGTTTGGATACCAGGAAACTGAAAAGTGAAAGAAAACGTCATAACAAACCCAACAAAACTGTGAAACAAGGTTTTCTATCCTTCTATTGACAAATGTAGTGTGTTTTTACAGATATCTACATGTCCTTTTCTCTCCATCTGATCCTCCAGAAAGCATGGAATCCTTAAATCAGTGTGGCTTCTCACACCTAAGATGATGCCAGGACTTTATATACAGCTGATTCTGTTCTTCGCACCATCTATAGGCCTGATCCCAGTTCCAGGCCCTGCTAGGTCAGACCAGGCCACCTTCAAACTTCAGTGTGGTAGATTAGCTGGATTAAGGGGCCCCTGAAAGGCCCCACGCTGCTACGGAGGAAGACCCAAAACGAAGAGGGCTTAAAGTGACATGTATGCTTTCACTTGCTATACGTAGTTGGTGTTTTTCCCTCATCTATAAAGTGTGTCAACAAGAGAGAAAGTCTCTGTTTGCCTTGAAATTTAAAAAAATCCGAAAAATGTTGCTCAGACCAACATAAACCTATTTGGTTGGCCTTCTATGCAACATCCCTATACACTCACTTTAGGTATTTTCTATATTCGGAGACACCAGAATCCAGACTGCGGACCAAGGAACACCCATGTACCCTGGCATTCCCTCAGCCAGGGCGCCTCCCAGCAGATGGGCCATTCCTCCATACAATCCTTCAGTATGGCTCCGCACTGAATGCAGACCCTTTGTCATTCAACCCTTCAATTTCTTTCAAATGTTTCCCAACAAACAGCAGAATAAGAAAAAAGGTCTTTTTTCCCTCAAATGGACAAAAACTTTCCCAGCCCCGTAAAACAATGCCGGAACCGGCTGTGGGAGGGCGAGGCTTGGGGCGAGAAAGAGGAGCTGGCGTGTTGCTGTCTTACCTATAGAAATACACTGTATCTGTTCCTGAGTCATCAGGGATACTATTGCTCTAGCAGAGAAGCTGCATCAAATCAAGAAAGCAATAGTCATCATTTCTGCTTGATTGTAATTTGGCTACTCCACTTTTCACACCTATCCTGCAGAAACTGTATCCACAGCCAAAACAACAGGAAAATCAGTTTCACTTACATTCTATTCAGATGTGCCAGTGGTGTTAGCCACCACACATAAATTTCCACCACGGCTGGCATTTAGGCACTTTCCATTTCCATATGTATAGGCTTGCCTCTGCTAATTATGCTAATCATGGGCAGTGTTGGCCACTGTGAAAAATAGTCACATTAGACACTCCACTGACCGCTAATACTGCTTAATGTGTGGTTGAAACATACATTCATCCCAGCCTGAAAAGCAAAATTTTTCCACGTTGCTGGTCTCATTCAGATGAGAAATGAATTTATTGAGCCCAAGGAGGATTTCTTTTTTTTTTTTCCTCCCCTTCCCAAGTACCAAGAAAATGTCCAGTCTCTGTCTCCATCACTCTCTCTTTACGTTTTATACTTTAGTGGTGTAAAGACAGACGCAAATGGTGCAAACTCTAAGGTGACTGGTGTCGCTTTATACCGTGCAAACCAGAGACAAAGGTTGCTCTTCAGCAAAAGGAGAAGGGGCGCCACAGTATTCTGATTGAGGTTTTATTATCCTGCTTTCTAAGAAGATTGCATTCAGTGTGGCTGAGACTTGACCATCCACTGCCAAGTTGTTGCTTTTTAAGATTTGGCACCAAGACATAGTAAGAGACTATATTTTTTTGAGCTGCACAATATATCAAATGTTGCAACATTCAAGAGTGCAAAAAAACAAAAAAAACAAAAAAAAAAAACCCCGCTATGACAAAGGGTGGCTTGTGTGCAAAATTTGATATACAATCGAAGATGCAAAAATATTTGATCATAGTGACTTTTATTGACTGAAACTTGATCTAGATTTTAGATTCAGGGATGCTAACAACTGTGGACAGTGATGGTTGTATTGTGAGAATGGAAATGAAAGAGAAGAGGGAAGGAAAAGTAGGTATCAACATCATCGCATTCTAAAATTATATTCCAGTAGTGTACTGCATCACTCCATATTTCCAACATGAACATTTGACTGGCCAATGAACGTGATTAGACCTGGTTTTTGGGCTTGAGAAAATGACTGTAGAAAAAATAAATGTAGGTGAGCATGTGTCTGTCATCTGCATATGTATATATTTCTGTTCTGAGTGTGTTTATTTGCTAGGGGGTGGTCCTGGTCTGTCTGTTGAAGCGTGTGTGCATGTGTGTTGGTGGATGCTGCTGAGAAATAGGATGGAATGAGGTAGTGTTGAATTGAAGGATGGAAGAAAGGGGTGAAGTAAACATTTAGAAGTGACCCAGGTTGACTCTGGTCTTGTTTGTTCTCTCTACCAGTGAGGTCCCAGGCCCTGAACGCTGGGAGTTTATTTATCTAGCTGGGGCACCGCCGCGCACTATTCACCTCCAATAATGCCTCATAGAGCTCCCTTTCTCTGTCTGAACTGGGCCGCTGTGTGCACTCCCATGAATTATAGCATTTACCTGCCGCGCCGCTCCGAGGTTTGTTTAGAAAAACAGCTCCAAACTCCCGAAATGCCCACGTGTGCGTTTGCTCATTTGTGTAAACCTAGACATAGTCTCTCTAAACCAGCTCTTGCTTTTTGATTCCGATCAATCTGGTTCTTGATCTTCTCATATCCCCTCTAATTTCACACCGAGGCAAACCAGGACTTCAACCCTGGGCATTCACACCCATTTGGATAGTCTCTACCTCCCCCTCTTTCCACGCTGACTTTTTATGGGACATGTGGAGCGGCTGCAGAGCCCTGTCTTGCTGCATTCATATTTGGACAGCTTGAGCCTGTGTATATGTCTGTCATGGCTCACCCGGACCCCGCCAAGAAAGATGAGTTTAGTTGATGTCAGAGTAAACACCGCCTCTTTTTACGTGAAAGTCCGTTTCATTTCTTTTTTTCACCCTCCCCACGTTCTCTATTCCAAACAAGACTTTCAAAAAGCGCATTGTACATTGAGAGTAACAAGGAGAAAAAGCAAGTATCTAAACAATGTAAGAAAAGAATGCGCTGTATTCTGGTAAACCTTTAGGCAAAAGAAAGCAATCCATGTGGCACGACTTTGCTGGGAAATGAGGAGGTGCAGGAGACAGTCTCACACTTGATGTTTGTTTAAGTGAGTTAGGAAAAAAATAGAAGCAAAAAGAGGGGAAAACGTGTGAGCAGGCCATAAACCTTCCACTCTGTTCCAGCTCCAACCCCCCTATTGTCTCTACTCATCCTTGTCTTCTTCCTGCACCTCTTTTTATGATCTTTCCTTTCTGCTTGGGAACAATAAAGACTGTTGACCAGGTCACAGAATCAGCTCAAACAAAATAGTATAAAAGTGGTAGCAGAGTTCAAAGTTTAAACCTTGGAGATGCTTAGGGCCCAACGCCGGAATCGACCAGTTTTCTCTTGAACAACGTTCGAATACAGAACAATGTGATTTTGTTCTAAATATTTGAAATGGGCAAAAATAAAAATCAGATGAAATTTTAGGGCGACACATGCTTTGATGTACACATTCTTAATTTCACAAATCAGAGCCAGTTGGTAAGTGTAGAAAATCTGCAAGCTGTATGGGCCAGGAAAAGCTGGAGCATCTCTATTTTACAAGTTAACTAAGGAAAAGAGACAGTTTTCATAATGGTTCATTTTAAAGAAAACTCTGTGAGACATGACCAGAATCCACTCTTAATCCTTCTTACAGACTAAACACCCTGATGCTGTGGCTTTTAAATCTCTCCTACCCAGGTGTGAGGGTGAAAATCAATCCTCCTGCTTATGAGCTGCACGTTCATGTTGCAGATGCATGAGAATACTTGAGTCTAACCACAAACATCTTAGTCACTAAAAGTAAGACGGCTAAAACCTTTCAAGATTTCTGACACATCTCCCTATGTGTAGCTCTCCTCGGACTCAGGCTGCTGTGCTTCACAGCATTTTGGTCCTGCAGACAAGGAGGAAGCAATTAAAAAAGCCCCGGTGGCCTGACTTCACAGAGCAGGTAGAAACATAAACAGACACACACACACACACACACACACACACACGCACACAAACGAAGGCAGGGGGACAGAAACGCAGCCGGGAACTCAAGCTGAACATGTCTAAGGTGAGAAAGATGAGAAGATTGTTTGTGTTGAAAAGTTTGAATATATGATGGAAACCACATCCACCTACAGCACATCCAGAGCGTCAACACTCGCAGTGTTGATTCCCAGCAAGGCAACCCCGAACAAATTAGGACAAATGTGATGAAACATGCATTTCCCTTTCAACTGCAACACAGTAAGCATCATTAAAACCCACTCAGAGACACAACAATATTTTGAGTCTCTTCAGTTGAAATCTAGTTTTATTGGTGAGCATGTCGGCCCCCATCCTCCACCCCCTTCTCCAAACCCCTTCATGTTTTCTGGCTCACATACAATAGCGCATGAGTGTGTGTTGCTCTATGTTTGCGTGTGTGAAAGAGAAACAGAGAGAACTAACCTCTCCTTGTTACCGAACCACTTTACTCTCCATTGAGGCCCTAGCAGCTTTGTCAATGGGCTATTGGTGGAAACAAGGCAGGCAGAAACTTTAGAAACATGGCCACAGCCTCTTAAAGGCACAGCGCTCCCTTTCAGGAGCAGCAGCAGCAGCAGCACCCCCTTCCTCTACTCCCCTCCTGGTTCAGCTCTCTGAATCCCGCAACAAAACAACTGGCACACAAACAACCAAACATCTCCTTTAAGTGGGCAGCTCGGCCAATTAGCTTGAGAGGTAATCCCAAAGATTTACACTAACCGAAGCAATTAGAAACGGTGGCAAATCTTTCTATTGCTCCTGTTTCCCTTCAGAAATGTACATTTTCTCTCCTTTAGGCCCAGATGGATCAATTTCTTCTAATTTTAACAAAGGACTTTTTTTTCTCTCCTAAAAAGCATGCCCCAGAGGAGAATATTCAAATTCTGGTGCAAGTCAAGCGGTTTCCCAACACTTGTCTCCCGACACCAAGCACTGTGTGGGGGAGACTCCTCCGACACCTCCGCGCCGGGCCCTGTGGGAGCCGCCTGTTCCTGTCCTCCAGTGACATGGTGGGCTTAAAAAACCCTATAGAGTCTGTTTATATTCACCAACTGCTGTGGCGCTTTTAGAGTGTGCAAAACAGGTGGGTAAACTTCAGCTGCATTCACTTATAATTTTTTTTTTTTCTTCTTGCTAGGAGGAGAGAAGGACGAGGGAGGAGAGAGGAGGAGGAGGCGGGGGTGCGGAGGTGGGGCGTTCAGGGAGGTGGTGCCTGCTTGCCTCTTGTTGAATGGAATCCAAGAATAGTTAGGGACCACACAGGGAGCTGGAAGAGGGTGGGGGGGGAGGGGTCAGAGCCCTCAAAGATGGCTAACCATTCACACAGTCCCATCTGCTGCGGGGATCAGGCCCGGCACAGAAAGCCTGAGGGTTTAAAAGGAATTTGGCCAGTGTGAAAAACTAAATGAGGCTGCCTTTGCCTCTGAAAATGAACATATCTTTAAAAAAAACATAGACGAATGAGAGGAGGAGGTTTTTATGAGAGAGCTTTCATAGTTAGAAGCAAAAGTATGTTCCTGCCTGACAGAAGCCTTTTAAAGTCGAGATGTCAGACTTCTGTTTTCAGGGGACGCTGCACAAACAAATTGGAACACGAGTTCAGAGAAAAGGCTATCCTCATGGGGTATTACAATCAACAATTCAGCTATACACAAGAAAAAAGCTAATTTGTGAAAAATAACTTTTTTGATTTATCAAAACCCTCAACTTGTGCATCTGCTCTTGTCAGATCAGCCAATCAAACTAGAGGCCCTGTCACCTAGCTCCCTCCCTCCCATGGCACCAAGGTGACACTAATATGGCCACCCTGCATCTTTTCACCAGCCATTATTGTCATTCAAACTCTTGTTAGTAAAAAAAAAAAAAGAAAAGCAAAAGAGCTGGATCTGTCAGGCCTCAAAGCCCCCACAGCAGCTGTGGAACCTGAACCCAACAAACAGCACGAGTAAAGAATTTCACCATCATTCCTCCTCCATGCCCTCTCTAAACAGGAAATCTCTTGAAACTCACCTTCCACCCAGAGCTGCTCGATGTTGGTTTCGATGGCTGCCACCCGGAGCCCCACAGACAGAGCCCCGAACACCAAGAGTCCAATAAAGAGCACCTTCCCGCAGTGCCTCTGGATGTGGCAGCCCAGAGAGAACAGGATGGCCTGGAACCTCGCCCGGATCCACAGAGGAGCTTTCTGACCTACTGCCTTTCCCTGGACGCCAGGCAGGATTGGAGGGGTTAAAGAAAGGGACATTATTACAAAGTTACAACATGTAGGCCAAATAATGCATCATGCAATGCTTGCATTCAAAACCAGGATCCAACATGAATACTTTAAACTTAGCTAAAGACTACAGGAAAATCCTACACTAGATCTCATTGTTTTTTTTTTGTTGTTGTTGTTGTTTTGTTTTGTTTTTTAGGCTGGTATCCAGTGATGAGGATTGGAGGAAGTAATTTCTATGTATTATAGGAGACAAAGAGATATGGTAAAGTTATATAATTTAAAGCTACCTGGACGCAAATTTTTAAGTTATAAAGACAGCTATGCTTTTTTTAATATATAAAAGCAAAAGTGCAACAAACAAGCCTTATTCAGTGTCTGAGCAGAAGTGTAAACTAAAAAGCCTGCATACTGACAGAACAGCCGGTTACAAACGGGGTTCCAGCTAATAGAAACCATTCTGTTATGTGCCTTTCAACGCCTTCTCCTCAACAGTTTAACTTAAATCTGGCCCAATCCACCTCATGGTGTGGGAGCCATTCGTTAGAAATGTCACCGCTGCTGCTGCTGCTGCAGAGGACATGGCTTTCTGGTGTTGTGGTTTCTCTCAGCGGTGCTGAAACGCGTCCAAGCATCCGGGCGGTCCAAAGATGCTTTGTCAGATCAAACTCAATCAGTGAATTCCTCTACAGGACCCACCACATTTCCAAACAGACCCGGGGCCAGTGCGCTGCTCTCCGCTGGCTCGCGCAGAGCCGGGGAAAGCACGCACTGCACGGCTGCAAAACAAGCCGCTCCGCTGCTGATTTGTCTCAGGGACAAACATGAATGAGACGCTGCATGTCCATTCAAACAAGCCGCTGTTATCACATGAGACTATTTTCCAGTGAAGAACTAAGATATATATATAGGCTATATATATATTTTTTTACCCAGATCCTGATTCTATATACTAGGAATTCAAAACCCCAACTCTGGTTCACACACGAACTCTCAAATCGGGTTCAGGTGATAGCTTTTTTCATTCACATTTGCCGACTTGAATGAGAGTAAATCCCGTACAGGCTGCGAGTGAAATGCATCACCTTTGAGATCTGCTTAAGTGCGAAAGCGGCATGGCAGTAGCTGGGTCTCCGCTGCAGGTCTGCGTGCGCAGACGGCTGAGAGCGCGTATAACTCGGGGGTAAATCTCCAAAGACACCGGACCCTGGGACCCCGCGATCCGAGGCCATAGTCCAAAGAGAGTGATCGGGGCGCGGAGCGCTGCGAAGGGGAATCGATGCTCGACGTTCAGGAAAGGCAGTAATCCGACATAGACGTGGAGCGCATCCAGCACCACCGGCGACAAATTCGCTTTTCTACTCTTCCACGGAGCCAAACAAGTCTCGAAACTCCATCCCGACATTATGCGCCGAAATCCGTATAGATCCTTCAGTCTTCATTCGTCCCGAGAGTTGGTGAAACTGCGTCTCAGAGAGGAGCTGTAGTAGTAATAGTAGTAATAGTAGTAATAGTAATAGTAGTAGTAGTAGTAGTAGTAGTAGTTGGAAAGCCTAAGAGTCTGAGTCCGTCCGTGTCAAGTCTAACTCCGATCCCGTAGCGGTAACATTTGGAGAAGTTCGCCTCTCGGAAAATCCTGAAAAGGGAGGTTTGATGGAAAAGTGCTCCGGCTCCCATTGGCCAAGGAAGAGGCAAATTACTTTGCAAACATCGCCTATTATTAGCTGCTAAGCAACAGCTCACCAAAGTGGAGAGAGAGGGGGACCACCCAGGCTGCCGCTGCCTGGGCTGGTGGGGGGGAGGGAGGAGGAGGAGGAGGAGGAGGAGGAGGAGGGCGGAGTGGGTGAGGGAGGGACGGAGAGAGAGGAACTCTTTCAATAAACTCTGCACGCGCACGCTCCTCGTGCACAAGCCCTCTCTAGCTCGTCTAACCATTCCCAGCGACCTTCCAGTTTGCACATGCCGTCAATTGATGAAGCAGCGCCGGGCATGCATGCAAACAGTTCTCATCTCTGCTGTTTCATCAGCGCAGGCCAATCAGCGAGAGAAGAAAAGTTAATTCAGCTTTTTAGACAGGAATGTAAACATGTGATTCCCCCCCCCCCACCCCACCCCGCACCCCCCACCTTCCATGTCTCTCTCTACACATTTTGTGTGTGGGAATTGCAGATCTTTTAACACTATTCCTATCACTGTAGCCCATCTCATGTTTGAAAAGGCTGGAGAGCCTCTCATTTGTGACAAAATCTCCAAATCGGGAGGTCTTTTTTTTTCAGTCCGATCTTAGTCTTTGGTGTATGAGCAGTTTGCAACAGACAGCTGTGGTTAGTGCTTCAACAGCACCTTGCCAAAATGGGCTTAGTCAGACCCCTGGATATTTACAACATTTTGGTACTTTACTACCTTTTGTGTATTTTATTAGCAATTAATGTGACAGAATCGGACAAAATAATGTTTGATTGTGAATTGGAAGAAGAATGAGCTATTGTTTTCAGTTATAGAAGCCAAATGAAAGTTATAAATATTGCAATTTTTACCCATCCGTTTTATTCAAGACATGAGTGTAGAGCATCTTTAAAGAAGAGTTTTTAGATTTTCCATCACATTCTCACCTGGACTCACATCTGGACTTTGACTGGGCCGTTCTAAAAATGCTCTGATCTAACGTATTTCATTAAATACTATCATGCTGAACGGTAAAGCTCCATTCTAGTCTCAAGTCCTATTGGACTAGAACCAGTTTTCTTCTTGCATTTGGGGACGTCCATTTTCCCATCAGCTCTGACTTGTTTCTCTGCTGAGAAACAAGCTTCTCCACACAATGATGTTGCCACTGGTATGCGTTACCATAGAAATGTTCTCCTCGGGGTTGTATCCAGCATTTATTTTCTGCCACAGATCATTTTTTGCACATTAAAAGAAGATAAATACAAACTTACTTCAAATTCATTTTTTAATTTTTTTTCTGTAAAAGATATTGGACTCAATATTCCTTCCATTTCACAGCCATGTTCTGCTCTTTGTAGGTTAATCACATAAACCTCCAATGATATACACTAATTTTTTAATTTTATTTTTTTTTACTTTAACTCCTCAAAAATGTTTAGGAAGTATTAATACTTCCAGAAGGCAATTTGCACCAATAGCTATAACTTTCCCTTTTGAGGCCAAAGTCGTCTACCCAAGAAAAATGGAACCGTTCTCTCCTGTGAAATGACAACAACAAAAAAGAAAGTAAAGGAAGTGTACTGGAGTAATTTTTCTACATACACCTCCTTTTTGTCAACACCTCGGTGTTGCCTGGTTCAGTGTGACAGCCGTATCTCTCTGCAGGTTTTTGGAAAACGTCCATGTCTCACCATGCATGACTTCATAGGTTCAGAAAGCAGAGAGCAGTTCACCTTAGAACGATACCGAAAGGAAGAAAAGAGAGGAGATAAGTAAAGATAGAAAGGAGCAAAGGACGAAGGAGAAGAAGAAAGAAAAAAGGAAAAGAATTCCCAAACTTGACTTAAGTTTTATTGCTCTGCCAAAACGAGCCCCCATTGGCCCCACTCTTGACTGTATGGGGGTGAAGAACAAACACAACCCGATTAGAGTCATTCTCTACCTAAACACCGTTCTGAGCAGGCGTGAGGAACATTTGTCAGGCGCCTGGTGCTAATGTGGAGCTCTTTAGGTGCCAGTAAAACAATCTGAACTCAAATTGAAGCGATTTGTTGCATACATAGGTGACGCTGTGAGAAGCTGGGTTTTTCACCGACAGCAATGGAGGTGCTTGTAAGCTTAATGTTGCCATTTGATGTTGAACTGCTGGTTCCATCATCACTATTTGCAAAAATAAAATAACACAAGCTTCAGTGTGGTGAAATGAGAAGGATATACATTTAGATAAGATTATGCTGACTTGTTGCGTTATTTCTGTTTCCACTACTGGACACGGTGTTTCACAGAGGCATCGGAAAATGCTAGATTTTTACCTGTATTTTATCCAGAATTTGCAAGTTTTAAGTTAAATTACATAGTTATTTACCTGACAAAAAACTTTTTTGAAAAATAATTTTACAATATGATTGCAAACAATGCTTAAATGTATAACTTCTCATTAATCGGCATTTTATGATCAACTCATTATGGCGGTATTGTGATTTTGATTAAACTAAACTGAATAATGTCAAATCAGAATTTGACCACAAGACTGGTTCTGATTGAGATAATATGAGGTATATATGCAAGCATATGCACATTGGGATGATATTTTTTGTAAAGTGGCATTATTAATAAACTATAAAATTCTAAGTCTACAAATAACAAATTTGCCATAGACACTTTTTCTGAAGACTAAACATGTGAACACGAAATGGGAGTTTACTTATTGCTAAAATGTAACACAGATCAACAAATAGTTATGAAAAAGAGGTATAAAATCAGAACAAACTAATTCCAACACAATCCCTTTCAGTTTTTTTTTTTTTTTTAATGAGTTTAATCAAAATATATTCAACTGTGGTTATATTTCTTTTGTCCCCACTGAAAAAGTTGCAGTGTCCATCATTAGTCACATTTAATGAAAAAATCCTGGTGCGCAAATCAGCATCAATAATCATTGAAAATATGGGGATGAATATGAATAATGCTTCAGTTGCTGCCATTCACAGCACTTACACAAAGGGCCAGATCAAGATTGAATGTGGCCCTGGGTACAGTTTCATTTGGGGGCCCAGTTCCAGATAAGCCTACTGTGGTTACTAGTGGAGATAAAAAGCACAGGAAATTTGTTCTCATTGATAAGAAACATTTACAGAAAATGTTAGCCTAGCTCATACACAATTGGCAGATAGCTGTTTTATTAGCTGTTTTATTCTAACTTTAAAATAATGCAAGGGATGAACAAATATTTCAATCTTTTTTCCCTTTGTGTTCCCCTTTATACTGTGATGCCCTGGGCAGAAAGCCACATTGCCGATATCTAAGACCACCACTGTCAACTGATAAAGTGCTTCACTTTATGTATCTTATTGCAGTTAGGGGAACTTTAGCTCATTGTTATTGTTAAGGTGGTTTTGTAAGAAAAAGAAGAGTTTTACAACATTATTCCATGATTATTATAATTTCAAATTTCTAATTGTCTTTAAGTTAGCAAGTCTAGCATTTATATTTCATATCATTATTATTTTTTAATCATTAAAATTAATGCAATAAATCTAAATTTAATGTCAGATATTATTGCAGCCCAACAACTCCATGCTGACTTAGACTTAGACTTAGACAGACTTTATTGTCATTTTGTATGCACAGGGGTGTATACATAACAAAATTTCGTTGCATACGGCTCAGGACAATGTTTTGAGGTTCCAATGAGGTTACTCAGAATAAATAAAATACAATATAAAATATAAATAAATATAAATATTAAATACAAAGTGCAGGAATGACAGTAAAATAGAAGTTATTTAGCTATGAGAAGTTATTTAGCTAATCCTCTTCATGCTGTCAGTCAATGCCACACGTCTACAAATACACCCTCCGTCTCTAGACCCACTGAATTTTCCAGTGTGGCGCTGACCAGCCTGCGGAGTGGCTTCTCTTGGACTGGGCTGGGTCAGGTTGAGTGGTAGAGGCAAACAGGCAGCTGGAAATGGGAGCTAATGTGGAATGTGAGGAATTGGACTGTGTGGTAAAGGGCCCCTTCAAGCCTAACAAACTCAGGGAGGTCCGAGGCCTGGTCTAGAGGCCTTGGATAAATAAACCATGGGAGATGACCATGCGCTGTGTAGATATCTGCCATCACACCTCCCTAGCCTCCAAACACAAACCCTTAATCCCTCCTTCACCTCTCCACATCCTTTGTCCCATATGTTCTCTCTCTCTCTCTCTCCCAACTTCCTCTGTTCATCTCCTCCCCTGCCTCATCCTCTTCTATTTTTCTCTTCTTTTTTGCCTTCGAACCTTTCCTATCATGCTCATCTCCCTTTTTTCTCATTCTGCTGCCCCGTTGTTCCCTCTCCCTCCGCACAATCTCTATTTGTCCATTTCGTCTCTCCCCAGTGAACTCACCAGTCCAGTCACTCATCCATGCTTGAACTGCTGTCTGTCGCTCTTTTTGTATTTGCTATAAGCAGAGTTATGGAACCGCTTTGGCACTCAGCCATCTCCCGGCAGCCGAGTCGCTGATTGTTCGGGCCCAGAAAGTGTTTATTTCACGCAGAAGCAGCGAAATTGCTCATGACTGCATTTCTTCTATTGCTTTAAGAAGAGCTATGTAATAGGGAGAAAAGTTTTTAAATGAAGGCAACTCATAACCAAGGAAGTCCTACGTCGTTGTGAATTTGATCTTCCAAAGAAATCATGTAAAAGTTCTAAATTTATAACCTAATAAGAATATTCTAGAAAAATTCATTTAAAAAAAGCTTATCTTAGAATATTAGAAAAGAAACATCATCAAACCCACCATAAAAAAGAGTCCATAATTTTTAAGGTTTGAAAAATTAAAACTCTCACAGTATAAGTATCTAAACTTTGGAGGAAAAGGAATAAAGGAGATAAGTAACAGTACTATATGTGTTCAGTATATGCACAAGCTCAAATTTTAAGTTCCAACCAGTCATTTATGAAATTACAAAAACTGAAAAAAGTCAATTTTTGTGTTCCTTGAAAAGATTATGATTTTTGGTTTCGGTGTGATTTTTTCAGTTCTATTTTTCAACAACAAAACATAAAGTACATTATATTTATCACACTAAAACCCAGTCATGAAGCGAACAAACTTTAATAGGGGCATTTTAGTTGCTATTTACGTTATTTTATGAGGTTGCCCTTCAAAAATATGAACCGGTGAGCCAGACAAGAGTCAAATTAAATAGTGGGTCAAATTTAAAGACCAAACAAAATAAATCTGCTCAGCGGCAGACAGAGGCAATCCGCACTGAGACTCAGAAGCAGAATCGAAGCTGCCACCCACGGTCTCACACAAGATTAATTATGATAATGCATTTCTTTACCCCTTTGTCATCGTAATGAATGGTTGCCTTTCTGGGGGCAAAACACACAGAACACAGAAAGAAACAGAGAAACACACTTTCTTTAAGTCTTTGTTTGGGACGGTTGTAACTGAGGTATTGTCAGACGCGACTGGCAGGTGGTAATGCAAACTTTGGACCTGTGGATTTTAAAAGAAAGCACAGAGCTTCACATCTATCCGTCAACCCAGTTACCCACCTATCTGCCTTTAATAATCTGAATTTTGTTTAGCATTTTAGATCTATTTGAATTAAAACAGAGTATGGGTATTTTAAAGAACAGTAACTGATGTGAGATTATAAATAGAGGGAAAGATCGAATCAGATGTTGGTGAAGACAAATAAAAGGGGCTCATTTGAGATGATTTAAAACAACCGGTGCCTTTAGAGTTCTGCCTCAACACTTGTGCTAATCAGATTAGAAAGAAATAAGAACCTTGTGGGTGTCAAGCGGGTCAATCTTTTGCGACTTACTGCAATTTCACTTCAAAAGGCTTGATTCCAATCAAACAGAGGCTCAGGGCTGACTTAATTAACAAACTGGGGGCTCTACAGCGACAGGCAGCAATATCTGGCTTAGGGGACGCTTGTGAGGGTTTCTGTGGCATTTCAATGAGCTTGTTATCTTCATGCATTCTCTTTGTTGGCCAAGTAACATAAGCAAGTGAAGTTTGTCAAAAGAGCGTCTCTCTCTCGCTCTCTCTCTCTGTGTGCATGCATTCAAAGGTTTAGGTTGGAGAAGGCGTGGGTCTGGTGGAGATGCCAGTGAAGGAGGATGTAAGCATCCTGGAAAAAAAAAAAAAAAAAAAAAGACGAGGGAGGAAATTCATTTGTGGTCCAAGAACACAGAAGACAAATTGAGGAAGTGTTGTGCTAATGTGTAGGGGTCAGCAGCAAACACACGCAGGTTTCTGACTGACTACCACTTGGGTGGCCTGATCGCTCGCTCTGTGTGAGCGTGTCTCTTGCTCACCCACAATCAAGCCTCAAGCAATGAAGCCACCCATCTACTCAGGCAATAACCCCCCCCCAACCCCGAAGCAGAACTCAAACTCCACCCTACCTCTGCGCGTCTGCGTGGATGTCTGTGTGTCACACATTTGTCTCCTTACATCGGGCCACCGTCTCCATCGTGCACTGAGCTTCTTTATTCTATATTTCCACACTTACAGGAAATCATGCAGACTGGATTTCATGCATGGGCATATGAAGCGTCAGAGACCAAGACATGAGAAGTCGCTTTAACGACTTCCTAATATCTAGCTCTTTTTCTTTGTCAGTGAAGGAACACTTGTTCAGAATATTTCAGTTTTAGTATTTAGATTCATATATATATATATATATATATATATATATATATACTTTTTTTTTTTTTTTTTGATCCAAAAAATAAATAAAGATAAAAATAAATATATATATGTACTCTATTCTGTTCTTCTCACAAGTCTTTCATGACACAGTTGTATAGTAAAAAGTCCACTATGCAAATTTTGGTTGGCCCATGTTTTTTGTGTGTTGTAATGTTGTAGTGTCAGAAAATGCAGTCATAAATTATATTCACTTTTAGAATTATTATTAAAGCTGAATCTTAAAAGCCCTTTCACAAAATGCTACATATTTTTACAGCCTCGTATAAACTGTTCTTTTAAAAAAAATAAACCAACCAGCTGGATGTTCTTACCTGCGTTTTTTCTGAGAGCAAATTCTACCAAAACAGAATTTTTAGTAATGTGATTTGTTTCGACGGGTTATTGCATATAGTGACTTGCATTTTTCAAAGTAACTCCTTTGCAGTTTATCTAATTTTATTCCTTCTTGCCTGCGTCAATGACCAGACACCCTGAAACGCTCTAATACCTGTGCTGTTTTATAATACCTACAATTTATTTTATATTTATTTATTATGCCTGCTTCTTTTTAAACTGGGCAAAAGTTCTTTTAACACGTTCGTGTGTGGACTTGTGCAACGTAATTTAGTTCCGCTTAGTTGTGTCTTTGAGGTTGTGCTAAAGGACAATAAAGTAGATTTTTGACTCTTGCATTCCAACACCATCCCTGACTTGTCTCGTTAGACTAAAATTAATCTTAAAAGGTCTCTGCAGCAAACCAACTGTAGGAAATGAGCTGCTCCATTAAAGTACAGTCAAACCAGTGGGTGGCATTTTGTTTTAAAACACGTGGTTTCAATGAAGATAATAAAACTCAGTTCCCTGTTCATCTCACCAAATAGTGTCAGCTACTGGATTTGCATTTAAATCTGAAATTTCTTGTGTTGTAAGTTTTCCATTTTTCCCATACTTCAGTTTCCATCACCTCCCACAAAACATTGTTGTTTAGCTCACAACAATAAAGCAAAAGGAAGACATGACAAAAACCAGAAAATGCACCTGAGCAAGTCAAATCATGAGTTTACGTTGTGGATGCCAACATTAACAGTACAACTTCAATTGTTGCCAAGAACAATCAGTGTAACAAAATATTTTGTTTTACTTATTTATTCTCTCAGTGGTGCTAAAAGATTTAGTTTGAAATTGTTAATTATGAAAAAAAAAGTCAAAATTCAACAAAGGAGAAGAAGCTGGCTCTGCAGGGAACCTGATCTATTTTGAGCTTTTGTAACTGAATCTAGCAAAACATGGAGATTTGTCTTTGCTGCCATACTTTACTCTAGCTGTTAAAAAAGGTTTCCTTGAAAAAAAAAAAAAAAGACTAAAAGAAATTTTTGAACATCAATGAATGCATAAAATCTGAAATTACAGAGTGGTTTTCCAAAGGAACTGAACTCTTAAGTGTTTTATTTATGGGATTTTAGTCACTTATACAACATGGACATAAATCTGTGGTGAGACCTAAAACCACATTAAGCTCAGTTTTCTGTCAAAGTTAGGCACTGGTTGTTTCGCTCTGACACCATGTTGCACTTCTGACGTTTTTAGGCTTTTGTTCCAAACTATTTTTAGGGTATGAAAATTAGTCATGTGAATCTTTACATTCCAAGATTAAAATGCTTTTCTAAAATCAACTGTTTGCCAGTATAATGAAACATGGTTTTGTGACTCAAGTACATATTTTCTACCAGCACAAGGTCACAGGCTCTCATATTTGATAAAAGTCAACTGGTTCTGAATCACAATCAGTGGAATTGTGAGAATTAAATGTGAGATTTGAGCGTTTATTTGATTATCTTTATGAGCCATTTGAAATATAAGCTAAAACGCATTATATTGATTCATATTTTCACTGCTGAATAAACTCGTTATTCTCCTTTAATCCAAAACTTAGCAAAGTTTTATTCCATGTGCTGTTTTATTATAATTTCCTGAAACTATTAAGCTCTTAATGCGATTTCAGTTTTGTGCTATATGACTAAATGTGACATTGACATTTTTAGGCTGAACAACAGAGCTGGAAACCAGAACTCTCTGCCAAAGCAAGACAACTTTTTCTTCTACTGACTTTTATTTGGGTTTTGTTTGTTGGATTGGATAAGTGACATTTGAGGAAACAAGACATATTAGCAAATGTGAAAGTTTACTTACTTAATAAACAAAGAGGTAGCAAGAGGAAGAACTGAAAACACTCACAAAGTACAGTCTGGTCACACACTGATGTGGGACACCACCCTACTCCTTAATGAATTTGTTGCAAGTAAGTGTGGTTGTGTTAGTGAAGTTCACTCAGCACACCCAGCCTGATCCTAAATTAGTGTTCAGTGCAGGCTGTTTATTTCATCCTCTCCACTCTGATAGTTTCCAATAAAACGTCACTCTTGTGGGGACAAGTTGGACCAGCGGGGGGGACAGAGCTTGGTTGCTAAGTGAGCAGTAATATGATGGTCTTAGTCTCTTTCTGAAATAAGACTGTCTCCACTGATGATGATGAATCTCTTTGATTAGGGTGAGAGAAGCTTCCCCACAGCGTCTGACTATATCCACCAAAAGATGTTTGGTACAAATTGTTCTGAGCACAGCCCACATGCTGAACTGGGATGTTTTGAATTGCCAAGAAGTTTTTATAGTAATGAAAGAAAAAAAAAAAGACTAATCTCAGATGATTTTATTTTTTGTGCAAAGTTTAATGTCATTATGGGTTCCTTAGGTTGACACAAATATCACACCAGAGCAAAGAGGCAAACTGATCCACAGCTGACAAAGTAGCATCAGGATACAGGTGAAGGAGAGAGTCACTTTGTTAATTTGTGTTGCATTTTGCAGCTTCAAAATATACAATTTTAAATAAATCTATTAAACTTACTCTTTGTTAAACTTCCTGCCACTCTACACCAAATATTTGCTCTTTTATCATTAGCCAATGAAATGTGCCTTAGTTTAATCTTCTCAAAACAAGAGAGAAGTTTAATTACATTTTAGTTAGAATTAACTGTATTTTGTTGATAATATCAATATTGGATAGCACATCCTTATGTCTAAATCAAGGAAGAATGTAAAACAATTATTTCGGAGCATAGCTTCTTCCTTACATTATTTTATGTGAGATAAAAGACATATCTCTCATACCATCTCGTCACTTCCAGACTAAGTGACTCAAGCAAGGCCACAGACACAATAGGAAATAGAGGAGAGTAAATAAGACACACTGACAACCTTGTTCTCATCTCCTTCCTACAAGACTAAGAAACTTCTAATCTGTAATTTAGGAAACAAAACTTCACCGATGGAATGCAATAAATCAGTCGACAGACAGTTTCCGATGGGGAAGACAAGACTAAGAAGGAAAAGAAAAGAAAGAAAAGCATCAGCCGTGAATCAGTTTCCTCCTCCGCCGGGTTAGCGAGTGTGCTTCAGGGTGGGGCATCGGTGTTAACTGATACGCGATCCAGCTGGGTGGTCCGGGCCCGACACATACACCATTTTTGTGTACAAATAAACTTAACTCCCTCCCACACACACACACACACACCATTGTGGTCACCCCTCCCACTGCCTTTTTCTCCCCATCTCTGGTGCTCACAGCTGCACAGCGTGCGTGTGTAAACACCATAACGCACAGACACGATGATGTGTGTGCGCGCACACGCTCCTCCCCCTGGAACACTGTAAACTGAGTAACTGAGAGCTGCTATGATGAGACAGAAATGATCTGATGGAAGCTAGGAGTGCTGACAGGATGGCCAAGATCCACCAGTTAATGTTGATCATTAGTTATTCATGGCGTTAGACGAGAGTGAAAAAACATGAAACAGCAGCACACAAATCCATGCACTCGAGTCAACTTGTCTTTATTCAGACTTATTGTAAAAAAAAAAAAAAAAAAAAAAAAAAAAAAAAAAAAATTCCCAGACTGTCCAGCAGCTTCCAGGCTTCTGATTGGACAGTCAGCTGGAATCAGTCACTCTATCGGGTTCGCTGCTCTCAGGTCAGCAGGTGAGGTTTCGGCTTTTCTGTGGCGAAGCTAGATCTCCATCAGCTGGTCCGTTCCAACAATGACCTCATTTGTACGCTCAGCTGCAAAGAAGATTACAGGTGAAAGGTAAAAACAAGTATATATCATGATGTTTATAGAGATTTATCTGGGAAAAGAGAGTAGACGCACCACAAATGACCACTGCGACAACGCATTACACTCTGAGCCATTTGTGAGTCAGTCATATTTATTTTCAACTAGACAGTCAGAAAACGTTTCAGTCTGAGCAGAAAAAACAAATTTCAGATTTTTGCTGTGCTTTAGTGAGAAAGATGTTTTGATGGGAATATTTTTCCAACCCTCAAAAATCCTTATTACAACAATTGTGTAAGTTATCAGATATATATATATCATGAATGAATTTAGTTTGATACAATGAAATGAAGAGAAATCTTTACAGTGGATTAGAACCAGACAGTCCACTGTGTGAGATCCTACAACTTTTATTCAGTCCCAATATCTTAACTTTATCTGCTGCACTAAAAAATGTGTGATGATCTCTTTTAACATTCAACTTCTCTAACACATGGAGAGCAGTCACAATTCCTCCTTGGGTCCGTGCCCTCCTACCTCCAGCCCCCTCCACCACCAAGTACCGGTGCTGATCCAAAACAAATGGTGGCAGAGAGCAGTGTTCCATCCACACAGACAGATTTTAGTGTGAAGGAATCTGTTGCTCAGAATGAGCTTAGCCACTGTTGTGTGAAAGGAGAGGACAAATGGAGCATGGGACTGCAGGAGAAGGAAGGGAAGGAAAGGTGGGGAGTGACTGGAGTGTAAAAGAGGAAAAGTATATGCTGTTTGAGCCAGAGAAGTCTCCAGTGACCAATATAGTTTGTGTTTACATATTTCTCCAGCTGAAGGAGGGATGGGAAGTACAGAAGATGCTAGGTCGTTTTACGTCTACCCGAATATTGATGGTTGGGACTTTATCTTAAACAGATTTGAGCCATACTAAGGTGAGGATAAAAAGATATGAAAGGGATTCTGTCTTCTTTATGGTGTTGGTAAAAATGTGCTTCAAAGCACAAAGAGATGGAGGTATTCAGCTTTGGAAAAAAAAAAAAAAAAAAGAAGAAGAAGAAAAATCAACAGCCGATAAACGATTGTGAATGCAACATATGTGTGTGTCTGTGTCAAGCTGTCATGGTGGTCTTTGGCTGCTAACAGCTTCAACAGTAGGGTGGGTGTATAATGTCTTTAACAGCCTGCGGTCAGACAGCTAGATTGGCAACAAGGACCTATCTTTTATTCAAACATTACAACAATACAGAGAAAAGGAGACGAAAGCTTTATGTGCTATTTTAACTTTTATATAAAGTAATCTAATGAAACACTGAATCTTTAGAAACTGATACCAAAAACGACTAAAACAGGCACCAACGGATTTAAATAAATCCGTAATTTTATAAATCATGTTTGCATGCTGACAAAACGCCTGTCGCTTTTGAGTTATTGGAATAAATTTCCCTTTCATAAGAAGGCTTATATCCACCATAAAGCAACATAAAAAAGCACCATAAACTATTACTCTTTAATGAAAGAAAGACTATACTAGCAAAATTATAACCAGTGGATGAGTTTTAGAAATGCAAAAAAAAAAACAACATGATCAAAAGGCACTTTTATAAGAAAAATACAGACTTTACTGTGACTGAACCTTCGGAGTAAATGTTTTCAAAACCATTTACACAAAAACAAAACAACAGAAAAAAAAAAAAAGCTGAAGTGAGATAAACTTTGCTGCAGAGCAATCGCGCCGTTTGTTTCAGAGCGGTCTCAATTCTTTCATTTCAGGGAGATTTTAGCTCAAATTCAAACTGTTGCTTCTCAGAGCGCCCTGTTGTTCACTCAATTAGGCTTCTTAGTCTGGTAGCCTGTAGCTTGTTCACTCTTTCGAACGTGTTCACGAGTTAAAAGTGTGCGTGTGTGTGTGTGTGGCTGCAGGCTGCTGCTGTTGAATTCCGGGTGGTCCTGTTCTGGCCGTGCTCTCTAACCTCTCCATCAATGTAACGCACACACACACAAGCACACGCCCGCACACACACATAGAAAAACACAAACACACACACACACACACACGCACACACACAGCGCTAACTCTGGGGACAAGGGTATTAAGGAAATAAAAAAAAAAAACTTTGACAAATCGGACTTTAAGAAAGAAGAGACTTTCCTTGCTGGCTCTGATACTTGGCACCTATGAATGGATCCCACACACATACATTAACACCTTATCTGAGTCAGCCAGAGAGACGCACAGGGCGCTAGCAAGCAGGTAGTATTTAGGAAAAGAGTATATTGGAAGGTCAAATACATTTTAATTTTGATTTTTCACATTTACAGAAATTAACTGATCAGGATTTTCCTAGACGCTATACCAGCTTTCAGTTTTCTTTGACTGACCTGCTGATTTTGATTTTCTTTTTTCCATGTTAAGGGCAACAGTTAATATTAGTAAAAAATGTGTTTCAGGCACTTTGATAAATAAGAGTTTTGAAAATGAATGACATACAAGGCGATCCTCATTTATGCGTCAAAGCATATTACATAAAAAAAACAAAAAAAAAACCAACTGCATGAGTATGCAGGACATCCTGTTGGTTGACACATTTATCTCCGTCAACCCATTGGCGTGAATCAAATTTTATACTGTTAGTTATTATTGGTATTTTATCAATTTTATGTTCACCTTTAGTGGCTCTATTTAGCCTACTGAAATAAATTTCTACTGTAGAAGCACCAATTAGTCTGTCGGATTTCGGTATTGGCCAATATTCCCTTGTTAGGCTAAAATTGGTGATCAGACCGAATACAGAAAAAACATTTTTAATTTCCTGTTAATTAAATGCATCAAAACAAATGACTGTAAATCTTAGAATAATTAATACTTGTCAACAAAAACTTCCACAAATAATATGTACTCTTTTGTGCACATTTACAATTACAAGTTGAATGATGTTTACTTCGATGAATAAACGGGACGACTCTTTTCGCCAGATATCGGGTCCGACCAAGAAAAGCAAGATGGGCACATCTCTAATTTCCACCCATCCTTAGATCTCATGACAATTGCAACAACAAAGTGGAAAAATAATCTTTTTTTTTTTTTTGCTGTGAAATACATGTTACAAAATTAAAAAAGAAAAATGCTACTTATTTTTGCCAAAATGCTAAGAGGAGCTCCTGATGTTCCACGACTAAAATGTTGGCTTGTTCTAATTCAATATATCACACTTAGTGAAGAGCATCCAGTGGAAACTGCTTCATCACTATTACATGTCACAAAAGTGCCTTTTGATACAGGGCGTAATAATATGCTGCCAAATAAAGAATTTGAAAACAAGCCTAAAACAACAGGGAAAGTAAGAAATGGAGTAAGAAAGAACCTATTCAGAGCCTGTTTTTTTAACTTTGGGTGTGTTCATGTTGTTGCGTCTTACCTTCTGGCTCAATTCGTTGTCCATTTCCAACCAAACAATATTTGAGGTCGGCTCCCCTGCCAATGATTGCATTACTGCAGATTACGCTGCCTTGGATATTGCATCTGGAAATCAAACACACACATTTTATTAATTGGACAGTTACTGGATTCGTACTTTAATCAATTTCAATGTTTAGAGGTGCCCATCTAGGCACAGGGGAAGCGAACATCCAACAGATCAGAACTACTCCAGGTAGGAAGGTAGAGAAGTGGAAACAGATGTTTAAGTGATTTGGTGGGAAAAAAAATAAAATAAAATAGATGAAGACTTTTGGCTGTGATTGGTCACAGCCGAGTTAGTATACTGTGTAATACATTCTCTCTAAGTGTGGCGAAAAACATCTTTAAAGATTTAAAGAATTCCTCCTGTTTCAGATATTTCCACCAGAAATTCCTACTTTTCTGGGCTTAAATTTCTAAGTTTCTAGGTTTGAACTACTTCTCCTGTTCAGTTTTTGTTATCTGATTATGTCACAACTCTGTCAGTCAGTCACTTACAACAAAAATGGTCAAAGAGATCGATGAACGTTTAAGGCACGATACGGCAAAGCAAAGATAAAGAACAACATTTGCATATAAAAGCCTTTAAGTGATTCAGATTTATCTTTCAGATCACATAACAGTGAAAGCAGTTTGAAAATCAAGTGATTTTCCATGCTCCATTTTTTCCCCCTCCATCCTTGCACAGATGTGGGAAGTGATAAAAATCTAATTTCATACTTTTCCAGACTTTTCAAGATTGAATAGGAACCTTGTAAGAAGTAACTTGAGAGTTATAAAGCTAAATCCGCTTATAAATTTCGCTTACGTAGCACCTGCAAGAAGTGAGTCAATGTCCTATTAGCGCTGAAATATTTTTCAACTCGGCTGCATGTTCTCTGCAAACGTCGGAGATTCTTTATCCACAGCTGCAGGGCGAACCGAGCGGACAGACCTCAAGAGTTTTTCCTCGTCGTCAAGCATCTCCACACCTGCTATGAAAACTCTGAGCTATCCAATCAACTGGGCTTAATGACATGACATTAGCATTAATGTCGGCTGCTGTGACAACAACGGCGTATGCTGTGTGAGAGCGAGTGTGTTAAAGATCCTGTGCTGCAGTTCCACCTGAGCTGGCCGTGCCAACCCGCCGTGCGTGCTCTCATTCAGCCAAACCATCACCATAAAATTCTTGGAGCGACACACAGACGGTGCCTGTGTGTCCAGCGCCCGGCTAACCATAAAGGGCGTGTATGTGCAAGCGTGTCCGATACAGAAGGGGTGTATGTGTGTGTGTGTGTGTGTTTCAGAGGCCATGGGAGCCAAGTGGAGAACACACGTGGGTCTCGCCCGGGCAGTGACGCACACACACTTGGCTGCCCGTGCCTCACACACAGACAGGTTTGTATTGGCCCATTTTATTCAGGTGGTTAGACCAGGATGGGAACAGGAGAAATGCTTGTGTGTGTGCATGTGTGTGTGTGCGTGGCTGTGCGTGTGTGCGTGCATAAGGGACTACCTAGGAGGTAGTGGTGGTAGTTGGTGATGGGAGATTACAACATTCAGAGTTTTGTAACATTACAGAGAAGGGGAGACCACCAAAGAAGCTTCGGAGCTGAAACACCACTAATTACTAACACCAGGGCTCCTCCTTGTCATGACCCCCATATCCTCCCTCCCTATTACACAAACACACACACACACCAACACGTACACACATCGACCCCCACCTCCTGTGCCCCCATCCTATAAAGTTGACCCCTACTATCCCCCCCCCCGCCAAACACGCAGTGCTTTGTCAACAAGCTCTGGTCAGCTCCAAACAAAGAAATCAGAAATGCAAGGGGTTTCAGCGACATGGCTGGGGTCTGCTAATCCCCTCATACTGGCTCTTTCTTTCCCTCTTTCTCCGTTCTTCTTATGTCCTCAAAGCAATAAAAGAAAGAATTGCAATTTTCTTTCTTGCGTGCTAGCTTGCTTTCCCCTTCGCTCCTTTCTTCCCTTCTCCTGTCTCTCATTCTTTTATGGCCTTTTGCGTGCACCTACACGGGTGTGATGAGGGTCCCCACGCCGGCTGGCCGGGCTCCCTGAAAGAGCTTAAGGAGGGATGGTTGGAGACAGAAAGAGAAGGGAGATGGTGTTGGGCCGCGATGAAAAGAAAGGGAGGAGGAGTAAGAAATCGAGATAAAAGGAAAAGACCTTGTGAATGAGTGCATTAAAATCTGGAATAGAGGCCAAGTTGAGTTCTCCTTCCAAAAAAAATTCCTGGCTAAGAGACTGAACAGATCAATCCACATGCTAATTCTACTGTAGCTACTGTTGCTCTCTGTACGGCGGCACTTCCTTCTTATAATTTCCAAAACTGGGATGACTTTATGAGGTTTCAAAATGTTGCTTGTCATGGAGCATTAGTTCTTGCTTTGTAGTCCTTTGAATTTACATAATAAAGTTAATACTTTTTAAGAAGTTAACAATGTCTGGAAGAAAATAGGAAGCACGAGGAACTTATATTATCTGCAAAGGGTTAACCAAGAGAGTTGGTGGGTGGGGCTAACCCAGCTCCAGTCAAACAACTTTAATTTAAATAGACTTACGATGGAAGTCAGCCCATATCACAATCTTGTAATGCATTAGTGAAATATATTTAAACCATTTTTTAAACTGAGTGATGTTTGGACATTCTTCTATTTCTACACAGAGTATTGAAGCCTCCCTGCACATACAGAAACACAATGTGATTTTAGATTTGTTATGAAAAAACAAAAAAAATCTGAAAATGATTTTTTTCTCTTGAGATTATGGTGAGAATAGCAAATAGCGCTTCAGGGAACTCCAAAGCATTTCCCACTACATTCATACACACACTGATGGTGGTAAGCTACATTTTACATACAAATTAGAAATAATACTATACAGTGTAAGATAATTAATAAATAATTCCAAACAGGTTTAAATAGAGTTTGTATAGTCTTTCTAGTCTAAATCCACTACAAATCTACTGTGATCAGGCTGTGGATCTGGATTCTTCAAAAAACAGTGACTACATGGAGGGATGAAAGAACCAGTGTGTGTTTTCTCACCCTTCCTCTATGGTGACCGAATGCATAACAATGGAGTTGGTGACTTTGACCTTCTCTTTCACGTTGCTGGATATTCCAATAGTTGATCTTTTTATGGAAGTCTTTTCTGCTATCTGGCACCGTTCCCCAATGATGCTGTCTGACCCCACCTGCAGGAAGAGCCCAGAGAGTGAATCTATTCTTAAGCACACCTTCTAAAACGCAATACAGACATTGACATGAAACATAAATTGGACCCAAACGACTAAAATTTGGAAACAGGAGAATAACATTTACCTGACATCTCTCAGAAATGATAGCACTTGGGTGAACTGGTGGCTCCTCAAAAAGCTTCGGGGCCTAATTATAAGAAAAAAATACCAATATGAGACAAAACATGAAATAGTAGAAAGCATCTAGAAACCACATCCCAAAGTTCAACAAGATCTAATAGTAAATAAAAAAAAGAGAATGGTGACGCTAATCAGACACTGTTAACTTGTTCTGGCCTGAAATGTGACTGGAAACAAAAGTGCTACCCGGTCACTGTAACAGAAACTCTCTTCAGTGTGGATACCGTCACTGTCAGAAGAATTAATATTTGCTATTTCAATATCAGCAAGGTGTTCAAAAAGCAGAAGGACATTTGTACCGGAAGCTGTTTAAAATGAAAACGCATTTTCTATGGCATGTCTACAGTAAATTATTCCGTTTCCTGGAAAATGCTGTTTTCTAAGAAAAGTATCTTCTAGAGTTACTGTTTTATCAACATTAGTTAGTAGTGCTAACTGCTAATAGAAAATCCTAAAGTCAACTTATAATGTCACCTCCCTAATCATACTATTGTGGTATGTTGTGGTTACTGTCACAATAGCTCAGTATTGCCTCAGGTCCTAATTTAAACAACTAATGGCTGCTCAAAGTATTTCAAATGTTTTAAATGCTACTCTTATTTCTTCTTAAAGTTCTTAAAATCGAAATCAGAATCGGATAAAATTGGTATTGGAATGTCAAAACTTCAGAGATGGGAGAGAGATGAAAAATTTGCCACCAAGTCAGTGGTCAGTGAAATGTATCAAACATAGTAGAGCAAATTCTTTATGAATGTGGATACCAGATGAGCAGGTCAACTCTCTGACTCACCTGCCTGTTTGCCTCTATGTAAGCAGCAAGAGTGTTAACACGGTAGCACAGACCCTGCTCCATAATGTGAACATAGCAGCGGAGCTTTCCTCCATGGTAGGCCTCACTCATGTCACCGCGGTGGTCATTCCAACAGGACCGCTCCTGGGCCAGCTGGAGCAGAGGCTCGTCCCGCGATGAGATGAGCAGCTCTAAGAGGAGCCAGGGGAAAAATAAAAAATAAAACTCAGCTCCTTTGGTTCGTTTGTGAGATTTTTTATTATTTTTTTTTTTAATCGGCTATGACGCAGCGGCTGTTAAATGTTATTCTGATCTAATTCTGATGTGTGGTGTGGTATCCCAGTGAAATCACCAACCATGGTTTGTAGAGCAGTCATTCTTTTTCTGGGTCTGATCCTCTAAATCTTCTTTCACCTTCTGGCTGTTAGTGGTTTTGGAAAATTGTTTGCGCACCAAGTACGGTACCAACTCTCCTCGGATTGATGAAATGGACCTAAAAGAAAAGAACTGCTCATTTAAAATAAATTCATGAAACAAAGCAGAGACATATTCATATCCTATGAAAGATTGGCAAGCATTGTGAGCTAAAGCAGCCACAGGGAAAGTTTTAAGGGACTATTTTATACAGTCAAACTCCAAAGCCAGCATTAAATGAAGCCACATAACAGTGTATGTAGATTTTTATTATTTACTATCAATCTCTGTGTGAAACAACAAGCGTTCAAGTTCCTGTTATTAATTTTAAACCAAAATCAAGGATGAAACTCTTCTTCTTTTGACATTTCTCACTTCAGATCTTTTTCATCTGCTTGCTCATCTCTGGACTTTGCTTCAGTGTTCCTCTCCACAAACTCACAACCCCAAGCCCCTTACACCTACTTTCTTTTAAAGGGAGATTAGAATTTCCATTTGAATGACAGGAGAAAAACAACAGTTACTTTGTCTATTTCTGTCCTCGAGCAAGGGACAGAGAAAGAACACAGAGGAGGAAGGAGAAGAGTCCGAGAGGAGCAGCTGAAAAGAGAGTCCAAGAAAGAAGCCGGAGAAAGGAATGAGTCATCTAACAAGAGAGACGATATATGGTAGTGGGCGAGGGGGCATTGGTGATGCAATGATTGATGTAAGATATATGTCTACATCCCTTTAATTCAAAATATTATCAAGATGAGCAAGGGTGAAATGGGATTTGCTTGAATCCCATTACTGAACAGGAAATATTTTACAATGGGGAAAACCTAACTTGACAATATCAGATTTCAATGAAAGGAGTTTTACACTTTTAAGGTAGCAGTTTGCAGAAATATATGCAGATAATATGCCAGTAAGAATAATCAATACTGTTCTTTAATACTTTAGACAGTATGAAGCTCTTAAATGTACATGTTTGGACATATTGAATCTATTTATTTATTCATGGCATAATTAAGAAGCTTGATGCTTTTTATAATTGTTTTATTAACATATGTCTACATTGTTAATAAAATAATGTAGACATACATTGTTCCAAACAAAACAAAGGTAAAGCATGGTGAATCATGCTGAGTGTATATTTCACTGTCTGAGTAACATTAAGTAATTTCAAATGTTTCAATTTCACCTTAAAACAACAGCTAGAGTCTAGGAACCTGGACGGAGTTACGTTTGCCAACATGACACTAATTCCAGAAAACAACAGACTTTCGAATGAATACAACAGTAACATTAAGACTCTGGAAAAGCCAACAGATTAGAGATTAGATTGGATTAGAGAAAATCCTCGATAAATTCTAAATTATGCACAAAATTCTTGTTTTCAACTCAATGGAGTTAGATACACCCTCTTCATTCTACCCTTATAAATTTTGTTGAAACATGCTATTAAAAGCCAAACATTAACAAGTCATTCTTTAATCTGATGGCTGTATGTAAACTGTTGACCTTTAAGAGTTGTTAAAAGTTGAACATTTGCCATTTGTCTCTATTGTAAAATACAAAAGCAGGATTACAATAATTGAGTTTTATCTACGCATCACTTTATTACACGGCACGTTTTTCTTCGTAAACCAAGTGAGCTTCATCATTTTCCACAAACCGTCTAAATTTACGACATGTTGATATCGGGTAGATCCTCCATCTGGTGAATATAAACTCCGGGCTGCAACAGAAGGCCTGTGTCACACTGCTTTACTCCGGAGGCTAAAGGCCTAACAGCCTGTCTCAGTGGCACATAGTAAAACAAATTAACACCTAGCTAGAATACCCCACTCACAGACGCTTTCAAAGCCTTCCACGCCATGGAACCGCGTTTAACAGTTGAAACAGATTAGGAAGTGATTGAGGGTTCAAGCTGATGTGACTGTGTGAGCAAATGCATGTGCCTACATGAGAAAACATGCATGTCAGTAAATGACCTCTGCACGGGGAACACAGGGTGAGAAAGGTTTTCTTCATCTACAAAAATAGTCACAAGTACAATACTTACTTGTTTTCCGTGAGAAAGTCAACAACTGCTTTTTTCAGACAGTAGAGGTGAGCGTCCACCAGGCCTGTTTTGATGTGCATCCTGGGATGTCTAAGGGTTAAACAAGAAAAAACAAAACGCAATGAAGTTATTTCCAAAAGGTAATTTTTCAGCTTTATAAGGTTTGTCGACACAAAAAAAACAACAGAACTTTGAAATGAATACATTTAAGTTAAAAGGCTCTATTTAAGGAGGCATTTGTTTACCCGCACTTTATCTCCATATACTTACTGAGTAAGTGTATTGTATATTGTACATTGTACTGTGCAACTCCTGGACCTCCAGGGTGTGACTTGGATGACGTTTTATTTTGTTTTATTCATGAGGTTCTCTCTTCATTCAGACAGGAGTTGCTTACAGAAAACCAGAAACAGACATTTTACTGACATAAACATCACAGACGGAGGACATCTGCGTACTATACAATGTCAGCTACAACTGACGTGGATTCACAAAGCTGGTGCCATGAGACAGCTGCCAGTCAGACAGGTTTATATTGACTGAGGTGCCACACACACACAGACACCCTACTGTGCATTTGCTCATTCACACATTTCTTCCCCATACGGAGACAGTGTGGTTCTAGTTAAAATGTGGCATTTATAAAGCGAGAGGCAAAGAAAACCACACCATCCTCCAGGTTTCAGGAGAGAAATCCATCTTCACTCGTTCGCACTCTCTTGATTTCCTGTAATCCTCTTCTTGATCTTCTCAGTCATTACATAATGAAAGTGAGGGGATTGTTGATCCTGAAAGAACTAACCAGCTTTTGTATGTTTATTATGCCCGTTCACCACTGAGGCTACATATCCATGTAACTGCTGGGAATTTTTCAAAGCATGCTGTATTGATTTAGACTTTCGTAAAAATCAAAACAAAGCCTGGGACTTATCACAGAACAACATGGCTTTGGCAAAAATCAAAAGCAGACATGATGCTGGTTGTTCACAGTTTTCGTTTAATCCGTTTTATTTTTCACATTAAATGAAGCAAAGGATAACAGTGGATTAAAAACCATCGACTCGGTTGTTGGTATAATGTTGTGATGCCAGAAGGCGAGAACTAATGACATTAAATTGATATGCCACAAGGCGGGATTGGCATTTTTATAAAAATGCACATCCTGCATATCATAAAAGAAATAAAACAAATGAACATAATAGTAAAATTTAATAGATATCTCTTTGAAAAAGGTAAACAGAGATGTGTATGTGAGTAGATCAAAGGTGTACAATCTATGGTTCTGGACATTTTAGCTCAACCCCAGTTACTCTTAATCAGTCTGAGAAAAAATATATATACCTTTAACTGAAAATGGATTTTATTTTAAAGTTTAAAAAAAGCATTTATTTTGTCCAGTTCTATGCAGTCTTATAAGGAGTCATATATATATATATATATATATATATATATATATATATATATATATATATATATATATATATATATATATATATATATATATATGGAGTAATGAGTGGATGTTTTATAACTGACTAGTAAATTTTGACAACTAGATGGAAAAAACAAACATGGATGGATGGCTAAATATTAATGGAAAGGTGGATGGACAGAGGGAGGAACGGACTGATGGATGGGCGCATAAATTGGTCGTTGGATGAACAGACCAATGGATGATTTTTTATTTTTTTTAACAGTCCATCTCTACCATCCACATTCTCCTCCATCCAACAGTCTTTTGTAAAATTCACCAGCTTTTCACTACGGCAGCTTAGGAATATTGTTACTCGGTCACACATTTTACTACCAGATGCTGAAAGCCATAATTCAAATCTAATATACATGTGTCTGAGTAAAAGGTATTTTGAAAAGCAGAAAAACATATGCCGGTGCATGCACTGACATGCTCTGCGGGTGTTTATTCGCGGGTATTTATTCGCAAAGCATTTCCCAGGTGTTCATTTTGGTGAGTGGAGATTGAGCATAAAGTTAAATTTATGGGAACACCCAGTGTGTGACAACAGTGTTTGGCACCTGCAGGTGGATACTTGGACTGGGCCAAATATGAGAGCATCTAAATGTGTTTTGCACTGACTGGTGGCTCAAAAAGCCAAGAAGACACTGCAAAAATAATGTGAAATATTTGAAAGATCTATCTAAAAATATGGTAAACTCAATACAAAAGTCTTCACAGTTTTTAAAGTAGGAGTAAAAATAGTAGATTGGTGACACTGCCATTAACAAACTGTTAATGGGCAGCGTTTAATTTCTTTACTATCGAAGGGCTGTATTGGCATTCGATGAGTGAAATTAAATATTGAAGATATTTTGACAATATAATATGGCAATAATAAAAACTGATTTGTTTTGATTGATAAACTAATATTTAAGCAAACAACTATTATCATGAAGGTTTATGTGACCCTAGAATGTAGAGAGCCACACAAATAGTTATGATGAGGCAGATTTGGCCTCTGCGTCTCGAGTTTGACACATGCTTTAAAGAATAAATTAAAATATTTATTAATGCTTGAATCTGAGAAACGTTGTTATGAAATGCATTGACATTTATTTTTTGTGCAAAATATATTCATGATTAATCTTTTCAACTGGATTCTCCATATTAGTAACCAGTTTTGAAGTCATTAAGAAATAAAAAAACAAAAAAACAATTGGATTTCCTCCCAGACATTTAACAATCATCTTTGTTTAACAAAGTTTCAGTGCACTGTGAATGTCGCAGAGTTCTGTCAACAGCAGCAGGAATTTGGAGTCCTTGGAGGCAAGGATAACGCGACTCTTACCCTCGGATTAATGGCTGACTCCTAAACTCGAGAGAAGAGTCACAGCTCTATTGCTCTCAAGCAAAACAAGCATAATGTCTTAATTAATTACAACTGAAACCACACGGTGAACAATGACTAAGATGCAGCAATGAGGCAATATTTCCATTAGTCTGGTTTTGAAAGTACAATCAACAAGGCTGAAGGGCTTATGTGAATGAAGAGCATTGACCACTGTCTCCAAAAGTGTCATGCCAGTTAAACATTGCCGTCATTTCAGGAAAATGGAGATTCTGTTAATTGTGATGAAGAGAAAAATGCCACTAAATGACACATTTCCCCATATCATTATAGACCGTGGAAATGTCACACTCAACCACAAGATACTTGGAATTTTGTTTCTATCCACTCTTCCTCCAGACTCTGGGATCTCTTTTTAAATGAAAAGCATCACTGACTTTCATTTAACCGTCCAGTTCCTTTTCTCATTTGCTCATGTAAAGCACTTCTTACCTTGTGTCTGGTTTAGAAGGGGATTAACACAAGAAATGAGAAAGTTGCAGCTCATATTCTGGATCCATCAGTTTGTGGTCACTCTTCAAGCTCTGACTCCAGTTAAAACTCCACATTTTATGGACCTCCCCAAAACTGTTGAGTGGGCCCTAGGGTTTCACTGTTTGTTTTGAAACTGTTTCTGACACACTCATTCTTCCACTGAACCTTCCAGGAATACAGTACTCTGAGCACAGCTTCTTTAGTAATGACCTTTTGTGGCTTTGTTGGTTAAAAAGTACAATATTATGTTGGGTTTATATAGACTACAATAAGAAAATCACCTCAAACTAAACCGCTCAAGCATCTGAGGACCTTGCAGTACAATGTTTCTGAGACATGACTCATCCCTGAAGAAATATGTCCTTTACAATAAAATTTGTTATTAAACAAAAAGACAAACTTAAAGAGATAGTAGGCTTTCTGTAGTTAGACAGCCTACCATCCTCAGGTTAATAAGGACATTAAACTTCACTAAAGGAAACTTCGAATTACTGATCACAATCCTTGGAAGCAAAGCATAAAAACATGAGCGATGACTCAATACTTTTAAGCAGCAATATTTGCAAAAGGATATTATACTGTAAACCTTAATCAATCCTGATATTACTCATGTCTCAAAGTACTAAAACAGTTCTAACATAGCTGTTAGTTTTTATCCCATTATGAATATAAGAGTTTTGCATTACTCTGTCAATCGCTCAGAGTTTGAACAAACTATAGCAGAACTGAGTGCAGTTCAAGATCTTATGTTTATCTCTTGCAATTGTTAAATAAGAGATTTTTTTTATTCTCTCTCTCTCTCTCTCTCCTTTTTGACCTATTATGGCCATAAAGAGGAAGCCGTGCAACCTAATGAACAGCTGCTTGTGCTAATTGTACAAATCTCTTTTTATGGGAAGGTATGATAACTTCAGTTCATCACATCTATAAAATGGAAAAATAACAGGCTATAAAAAAATCTAATGAAACCTTTAATCTTCTTAAACCTTGTAAAAAGTATGTTTTAAAACTTACCTCACAACATAAAAATAAAAAACAGCAATCTAAAAAAAGAAATCTTAACAATTTAGTCGATGCTCAAATTTCTATTATCTCAAATTTGTAAAACACTGCATTATTGCATTTAATGGTAAACATAGGCGTATACTTGCAAATAAAATATAACAAAATATATATTTTTTGTAACTATTTGTTTTTGGATATATACTTTTTGTGTTAGATTTTATCCCAAACTGAAACTAAAATATGTTTGATTAATTGCACAGCTGACGCACAAACGCATGTATATCCATTATAAAATGTATGTTTATTTTATAATGGAAGCTGCTAAGCTTTGGAAAACTGATACAACTTCTCTTCAATTTGCTGCAGCAAAGAGTGAGATTGCTCCAGTGAGTCTGTGCCTGTCCTGCAAGATAATAAAAAAAAATATTCAAATGTTTTGAATACAAAAAAAAAAAGGATTATAGTTCAGAATACAGAGCAGCAGTTCTGCCTTAATAACCTTTGCCATCTGATTCAATTTAATTGCAATCTGTATTTTACTGCAATGCTGATCTGCCTTCAAGATGTTCTGACAGGTGGAGCTGTAATGTACCGGGCGCAGCTCGGCTGGAGTCCTTTCACACCATTTAAGTGATTTCCAGGTCAAACAAACTCACATGTGCAGGGCCGTTTAAACTGAAGACGCCACAGCCATGTGGAAACCATAGAGGAGAGAAGGGGGAAAATATTGCACAGAGGTTGAGGCTGAGCGAAGATGGAGGATGAAAAAACAGATGGCTGTTTGTGAGGAGGGATGTACAGAACACGGAAAAGATGGCTGACATAATGAAGGAAGAAGGTCATTTTTACTAAAATGACACAAAATGAAGATGCCGTGAAATAAACTCTTCACAATCACAGATAATGTTTATTGAAAAATACTCTGGTGATGTGTGCAAATGCTGAAAACAGCGAGATCTTGTAAAACTGCCTACTGTTGAGTTACAGAAAACCAGAACTCCAGGAATTTCTTCCTTTGCTGCACCAGGCATTTTTTTTTTTATCTGTCTTTTGTTGCTGTCTGACATGTGAGCATATACCTGAACAGAGGTGACTGAAAGGTTTTAGGCCTTTAACTGCAACCCATAAATGTTTATCTATGAGATCACTGTGTTTCCATAACACTGTGACAAGATGCGACTGGTTTGTCTCCATCAGAGTCCACCTTGACGTTGTGTTACGTATTCCTGTGTGCGCTCGTGTAAGCATTTCTGGTTTGTGAAAAAAGACAGAGTGTGTGTGCGTGTGTGTTTATATGCAAGTGTGGCCCAAAAAGTTCCCTGTGAGGGAAGCATGTGAGCAGCTGCTCTGGCCCCCTCTTTTGTTGGCTAGAATTTACAGTGGCTTTGGCTCCATGAAATATTTACGAGCTCCCACAACACCCGCTCTCACACATACGCGCATTTTAGGTCTGAGAAACAAAAAAACCCACCTAGTACGCTCTTCCTGTACCAAAAAAAAAAGAAAAATACAAAACCTCCACGACAAGAATAGAGCCTTAAAGTTAAGTCGAGACAAAAATGTCCACAGCTGGACGAGGAGACATCTTGAATGGAATGTACTTAAATGTCCAGAAGCTATCCAGGACTGAGTGTTAAATAAAAAACAGAGGCTGGAAAAATCTGATCCCTCTGTTTGTTATACTGTACACTTAAATTTCCAATAACCTTGGTGTCTATGTATAGCAGGTGACAGATGCGGTAGATTTAAATGGGGAAACAGATGGAAATACAACACTGGATGTTCAAGAAGGGTTTAGAAATGGTTTACAAACTGAAACATCTGGGTAAAGTGTTAAATTAAATTATTCATATTGCATTTTTGTGATCCCAGACAATTTAAAATCAGACATGTGAGATCTGAATGAGAAACGTCCATGTTTCAATTTAGTTTTTATCCTTATGTAGCTTTGCCTCTAAGTTGTAAGAGGTGCTTGCCATGCTTTTGCGGTTATTACAGTAGAGACATACAGTAGAGTCAGGGAGGAGGGCATAATTTAATGAAATCATTAACGAAGCAACAAAATAAGACTCTTGTTAATGCAACTTTCAAATTATGAAGACTTCACTTCACATGCATAGAACTGAAGGATCTGTAAATCTGAACTTTGTGAAATCAAGTGCTTTCTGGGATTCCTCCAGGCTAGTAGAGGGGGGCAAGGCGTCACAAAGTTCACTTGAGCCTCAGGCTTGTCTCTGGTTCTGAAGCGCTCTTGAGGCTCACAGATTGGCTTCTTTTGATTAAAAAAAGGAAGAGTTTGGTCAACTTTTCATGTGTTGAGATGACATGATGTTGGTAATTGATCCATGTAGAAATAATCTCAGATTTATGACTAAGCGTACTTTGTTGTCTACTATTTTTACATGGACACCAACCAAATGGCAGCCTCGGCATTAAAACCCTAAAATAGAAACATCAAGGAGGTTCAGCTTTTCACATTAAATAACTTTAAACCCAATGTTTAGCTGGTACTCTTAATTATTTAAGTAGTTTAACTGCCCAAAGAAGTATAAGGAGCATTTGATTTGTTTGAGATGAACATTAAATCAATTAAAAAAGGCTTAGTAATAGTAAAGAAGATCTTACTTCCTTATAATAGACTTCCTGACTGAAAGTCCGTCTTCCAGATCTGCTTCATTGGCCATAAAGAGCAGTCTCTTCCCTGACTCATCCACACCGACGAAGTCCCTCTGTTCAGCTGGCAAAAATACACATCACAATAAGCATTAATACAAATTCATCATGTTTCAAAGAACTGACCACTTTTATCAATTCCAGTTGGACATAAATTAAACCACTTCAGCCCAATGTTTATATACGCTGCAAGAAAAGCACATAACTATTTTTTTCCTCTCACTGTCTAACATTAACTCAAACTCAACATTAGGTATCAATTTATCTAAATGCCAGAAAAATCAGTTAGCATTTTTTTTTTTTCAGAAAATGTAAATAAATAAATAAATGTAAAACTCTGACTAAAAAGAAACTAATAAAAGTGGTTTCTATTTTTTTTTTTAAATATGTGTTTCACTGTGAGATAGTGAAAAAAACATTGCTCTGTATCTACACAAAACGCCAACTTTATGTTACAATCCCATTACCTGTCCTTTTTTTCCCTTTCTGGCCCGGCACAGTCTCTGTGAACTCATGGGCTTTGCTCATGAGCATAGCCAGTGTTGCATTGTGGGCTCTGAAAAGGTCGACCACCTCATGAAGAGCCACGTCGGTTATAAGGTCACAACTCACCACCAGGATGTCAGTCTGTAGAAAAATGTAGGAGACAAAACCAGTCAAGACGGTCTTTGTCAAATGAGAAAAAATGTCTTCAACACACTGCACCTATCTTTGGATGCGGTTTATTACTGTAGACACAAAATATCTCTTAAAGTTTTCAACAAGATTTGTAAAAATAGTCGCAATACTAAGTGTGCTTGATTTAATAATGGTAGCAGAGGAAAAGTGTGTTGTGTCTGCTTGAACAAGAGATTTTGTCACACAGTGCGAATTCTGTCGATTGCACTGTGTGACAATCGACACAGTAAATGTGGTTTTGCACATTTACTTTTTACCAGTTTTCATGATTACCATGGTCAAATTTAATGTTAATAAATATGTAAATGCCATTATTAAAAATCTAAATGGTTATTATATGCTTAAGGCACTGAAAATAAAGTGGAAAAATTCCTACAAAAAACCCCAAAAAAACCCCCCCACAAAGCTTTCCAGTTGTAGACCTGATTGTCTAAGAACAGCTTTTTGAAAATGTTATTGTCCTTACTTCATACAGGAAGAATCTTCAGAATGCTCTGATCTGTCTGATTAAGTTGTGGCTAGTTTTTCAGATTTCTTTAATTACAGAGAATGCAGTCGAGGGTTTGTTTGCAGTCAGCAGGTCCGGCTTTTTTGCTCGATACAATTTGTCTATTTTATGTCGTCATTAAAGCAGATGAACTGAGATGTAACTTTCTTTGCACCTTTACGATAACAGCCTTCATGATACATACTGTTATAAATCTGGAAGCGTTTTAAAGTCAATAAAAACAGAATACACATTACCTGAGCGGTAACGTTTTGAGACAACATTATTTGAGTGAGGTGTAAGAGTTTGGGATAAAGTTTATGTCACTGTAGTCATTAAATGGCAAGTGTGTTTCACGCAAACTATTTTGTGCAAACCGATTGAAAATTACATTAGATTACCAGAACTGTGTGCTATTATGAGAATGTCTAATTCTGCTAAGCATTTACTTAAAGTTCATTTACTATTTGAGATTTTAAAATGTGCAGATGCGTTTATACAAACCTCCAAATGACAAAGTTTTCGTCTAAAAGACTTTGTATTCACTCCATAGTCACCTCGGGCCAGGATTCTTGTTATGCTCAAGAGCCACACACAATAGCTCCAACAAGGTCATTCAAAGAAACAAATGTTTTAAAATCGAAATAAATGCGAAGCTTATGAATTTCAATCAAGGTTCTAATCTTCCACCATAAGAAAGAAGATTGCATGTGGGCACGCCTGTGTTTGTGCATCTGTGTTATCCATTTGTGTCTCCAGTGATGAAGGCTGTCGGCATGTGAACTAATCCCACCATTAGCACCACAAGCTTTAACAACAGAGACATGGTTCCTCTGTTTACCACAGAAACAGACTGAACACAAAAGTGCATGTTGAAATAAGAAAAAAAATCCAGAAATTTCAAAGATTTTTTTAAATAAATATAATTAAAAACACCATAGTCCGCCAACAAACGATACAATTTTAAACCCTTGTTTTGTCTGTAAAGCTGTGCTCATTCACTGTGCAAATAAATGATGATTTACTAGTTAATATTAACTATTAACTACTAAACAATAATTAAGGATGAACCAATGATAAAACTGCTAGTTAACCTTAACTAGCCTGATAAACTAATCATATATCAACTACTAGTTAAATAATCACAAACTATTATCTTGCTAGCTGAACGTAAACATTGTCTAATAATAAATGGACAAAATTTATATTGCACTTTTCTAGTCACTCAAAGTGCTTTGCATTAGAGCCATATTCACACATTCATAAACTGATAATTAGATCAGTCCAGGAGAAAGAAGCTGGAATCAAGCCTACAAGTGGATTACCAGTTGATTATTCATCACTGTGATCCACAGTTACTCCAACAATGATGACTTAATCCTGACCAAATCACTGATTAACTAATAAATAACTAAGTAATTATTATTTTTTCCTAATCCTCTTCATAAGTAAATGATTTATTACTGGTTAAAACTTGCCTGTTGAGAAAACAGAAAATTAAGGAGAGCTTCATTTCTAATGAACAGTTAACAAACCACAATGAGAGTTAATCTTAAACTGTTTCATAAGATTGAGGCTCTGAAATAACTGATGAGTTTTTAAATGTTCAGTGGTTAACGAATTTATAGTTCACGATTATCTTTTTGTCAGTTATTTATGCTTAGTTCATCAAAAAAAGAATTAAAATTTATGACTTCTTTGTTTGTTCTAAAATAATATATTTGTGGCTCCCACTTAGACATTCGTTTAAATAACAGTTGCCGTTTGTTGTATTCAGTATTCAGCTTTTTCTCTTCACATTTTCGTGAACGTCAACTCTTATTCAAGCCTGTTCCAGAACTCCAAACAGGGCTGTGATGCTGATTTCAGCTGAATGATTTAGAGGTTAGAGCAGTTCTTTAAGTGTAGCTAAGTAAGAGCGGTATCAGCAGGACTAAGGGTCATCAAGTTAACCGAGAGAAACTTCAATCATAACCTTGATCCGGACCCGGCGACAGGAAGCGGCCCGGCTAAAGCGGGGAGGTGTCTGCGGAAGATCTACAGACTCAGATCTTTCAACTCTGCTCTGTCTCTCTATCACACACTGACAAGCTTGCACACATGCTCAGAAACAAAGCACAAAAGCATGTGCACATGCATGCACACACATTCGCACACCAATGGATAATAGCGTGCTTACACAGAGGCCACACACGCACACATGTACAGACTCTAGAGGCGACAGCAGAGTGGAGTCAGCTGGAGAGGCAGAGGCACTTTGGCCTTTCCACAGCCAGGATCAGTGGACAGGTCAGGACCACACACACTGTTGCTTACAAAATCCCACACAGACGCATACTTATCCAAGTGCTAGGTGACTTCAACCCAGAGCTATGTACACAATCTTGACTACGCAAAGAAAACTCTTTTTTTTTTAAGCCATAATGTTCAAAACATTTTCGCTGTGCCAAATGTAAATGTGTCTCCAATATGACAATAAATATATATATATATATATATATATATATATATATATATATATATATATATATATATGTATCTTCTATGCTTGGAGAAAGAATTACAACACAAAAACTTTATGTTATCACATACTTTGAGTAATTGGACTCAAAAGATACATTGTGTTTTGTTTAGAGAAACTTGGAGGTAATAACAAGCTAATATAAAATGAATTAAGGCTGCCAGCTGGATCCAGCCAGATCTTTGCTTGCATGCTGCAACAGCTTCAAGTAACTTGTAGACTGTTTTTGGGCCACAATTCGGAATGTGCAGTGCCTAGCAAAACTATAAAAATATAATACTACATACAACTTTCAACCAACCATAAACCTCAATAAACTTTGATTACTTTGTCATAGAACAGCACAAAGTTTTGCATAATTGTGAAGTGGACGGAAACAGATGGGTTGAAATTTATTTTTATGCGCAGTATGACTTGCAGACATATTTAGCTTCTCTAATACTTTACGTCTGAAATAGAATTTAGTGAAACAAATTGTATTCAGAAGTCCATCATGTGTTAAATTGAGCCTAGCTGTGTGTAATTTAATGTTGGAAAACATTAGACAACAAACATCATGAAGTGCAAGGAATACAGGAAGTTTAAGTCAGGATTTGGCTCCCAAGCTTATCCCCAAATATTGTTAAATCCATAATCTGAAAATGGAAACAGTAGCACAACTATATACCTACCAAGACACAACCATGTACCTGAACTGACAGGCCTGGCAAGAAGAGCATTAATCAGAGAAGTAGCCAAGAAAACCATGGTAACTGAAGGAGCTGCAAAGATCCACAGAACAAGTGAAAGAATCTGTTGAACATCTTTTAATGTTTAAAAGATGATAAAATGTCCTGATTTTAGTTTTCCACAGGCATAGGGGACACAGGCAAATCTGACAAAGACATGGCTGTGGTCAGATGAGTTCAAAATATAGCTTTTTAGCCTAATTAACTCCCTGGAAATGCCATACTCTGCTTAAAAAAATAGAGGCAAGCTAGTAAAGAGAGATGGAACTGAAGAAAGAGCAGTCCTGCAAGAAAGCATCTTTGAGGCAAAAGACTTGGAAGAGGGACTGAATTTTATTTTACAGTAGGAAAACTCCCCTAAATATACAGCTGGAGTCAGAATGAAATTGGTTACATATAAGCACATCCCTGTGTTAGAAAGGCCAAGACCTAAATCTAAAAGAGAATTTTTGGCAAGAGTTTAATATTGATTTTCAAAGATCCTGAACTGAATGAGCTTGAGCTATTTTGAAATGAATAATTGCCAAAGATTTCTGTCACTACCTCTGCAAAGCTGGTACAGCCAAACCACAAAAGAACTGCAGCTGTAACTGAAGCAAAAGTAGTTCTCTTACATATAAATTTAGAAGAAGCATTTTCTTCTTTTTTTTTCCATTAAAAGTTTAAAAAATATCTTTAAAATTCACAGTTATTCACTACTACATGCTGATTTATTTAATACAAATAAATCACCCAGAATAAATAGAGGTTTGTCATTCTAACATGATAAAAATGTGAAAACAAAACACAGATATATCTGCTTCATTACTTCTCTTCCAAATGAACTGTTGGCTAGTGTCACCATGGCAACCAGCTATCCTTAGAAGTAGATCAATTTTGTCTGCCGCTGCTATGTAGCTTGCCATATTTGTATAAACGCAGAGCAAAGTCTTCTTGACACAGACTTAATTTTTCTTTCGACACATCAAAGATGTCCATTTAAATTTCAAATATAACCATGTAGCTTAAACACACAATTCCAAAAGAGGAAACAAAAGCCAGAGGGTGTGGTGTGAGCTATACAATAAAAACAGACATTCAGTCTTGTATGTTTGCAGTATCTTGCTGCTCCATCGCTTGTGCCGGTCTTTCTTCACCTTTTCTCTTGAGTCTTAAAATCTGACTAACATTTGTAGACCAAAGGAGGAACTTTGAAACAAAGCTCGCAATGTACATTTGGTTCTTTTGGCTCATGCATCCGGATTTTCCAACATAATTAAACCTGAATGATTGTAAAAAAATAAAATAAAAAATGTCAAGGAGGGCTTAAGCATACAAAGCAAAAAGAGCATATTAAGTACTCCTTTCACTTGTTTGGCCTTTTGTGAAAGATCCAAGCATTAATCAGCATATCCATCCACCTTTGTGTAACTTCAGTGTTTGAAGAGCGAACAAATCAAAATATGCGGCCTGTAATCTCTGTTTTCATTAATCAAGAGGAATGACCCACTGTGTTCACTCTTAAGTGTACACTGATTCCTGTAAGTATTTTGTTTTTAGATTCAACCAAATCCCCTCATGGGACGGTGTTTGCCAAAAGACACAAGTAGGTGTGTCGGGGTTTCTATGCTGCACTGATGCATCTCTTTGACAAATGGGGAAATCTGTCTGCTTGGATTTGGCAGGCCATGGGTACACTTCTTCACTCATCACCTCGCAGAGTGTGAGTGTGTGTAACTCAATGCCTCTAATCTGGTGAACTGCTTGGAGGATTAGAGTCGGAGCGACTCTCAATAGGAGCAAGCAGTGGCTGGTTTTCCTAAAGTGTCTTTATATGAGGATACACAAAGTTTCGATCAAGGAAATCTTTAACAGTACGAAGAATCTGTACAGACATGTCAGATTTGGGAAAATGTGTGTAACACTCTACAAAATAACATTTTAGTGTAACATTTTATTAACATAAAATCTGAAAAAAAAAATAAATAAAAATATCTGTGTATTACTGGTATCTAAAATGAAATTAATCAAAAATAAAACAGTCATTGAGCATAAGCTTCATTCAAACTGAGATATAGGTGTTTTTTCGATTCCTTGCAATTTCGCATTTATGCAACTTTAAGTCACTATAAATAAAACACTAACTCTAAGTGCACCAGCCCCTCACCTATTCACAGGTCAGTATTCACAGATTCACCTATTTACAGAGTTTTCTGTAGACTATAAACCCAAATTATTTTTTGAGCATGTCTAATTTATTCTACAGAAAATGCAATGTGGAGAGCTGAAATACAGAGACAGAATGCTACTTGACATGCTGCTGGCTGGCTTTTGAAGAGCAGCCAATCACGGAGCACCACTAATTTTCAATGACTGTGTCCCCAAGAACAAAGACAAGGAAGACATTGACATTAGCTTCAACTGTAGTGCTAAGGCGATTTCCACTCTACATGTTACTTCATATTAAGATATATTAGGTTTTTAAACTGTCAAAATAGGAAGTTATAAGCATATTTATAAGAGAAAAAAGAAAGTAGTATGCAAGCTTTACATTTGAAACGACAACTGAGAATAGTGAGGAGACTGATGCTGTAAGCAGGTCCTCCTTGTGCATGCATTGGTTCTCTCCATGTAGTGCGTTTCTCCCACATTTGCTCTGCAAATTGGCCTCTTTAAATTTCCATCAGGACTGAGCCTCTGCATGGTTGTTTGTCCTGTGTGTCTTTGATGAACGGAAATAAAAATATATGGACGGCTGCTAAACACAGTTTTAATCGGCTCCGTAAACGTTCTGTATCCCGACCTAAGAAAATTGCATTTCCAATTACATAAAACTCGAAAACAAAAATCAACCGATTCTGTAAGGAACCCACAATTCTGCAATGCACAAACAGTCAAACAAATATGTTTAGAGGAGGCAGGTCAGAACCGTGGCATAATCACCCCAACATACTCAAACACAAATGTTGCACAGATGTGCACATCCCCTGCATGAGACTGAATGGTGCACTGGGTAAACTGGCAGCAAAGGGAACTGGAGTCGTAACCATGAGCTCATATGCTTAAAGTGAACTGGATGAGGGGAAGCATGGTGGGATCAGCAGGCAGGATACAGAGCAGGGACTGGAAATTGAAGTTGGGAGGTCATGGATAGCAACCAAGCATAGGGTTTATGTGAGTGAATGTGAATGTTTGTGTGTGTGTGTGTGTGTTTGAAACTAAAGGAAAAAATGATACAAAATTGTGATACATATAACTATAATTTGAAAATGACATAATTATTGTGTTAGGAGCACTTTAATACAACAAAAGTTTCTGCTTGCATGTTTAAAAAAAGTAAACGAACCTTGATCTTCTGCTGAATGTGTCTGAGAGCATCGGCAGTGCCCATGTCTCCATCTTCTGGGACACAAACAACCTCCATCTTCATCTTTATGTCCCGCTTCATTTTAGAGTCTGTGCTCATCATCTTCTGGACTTCTTTAGTGGTGATCACTATAACCTCTAAAAAACACAACCCAGAGAAAACAAGCCCTTGTTAGATAAGTATAGAGGGACAAGTCCCAGAAAATAAATATTACTGTAGCAGTACACCAAGCTTCAAATCAATATTTCAACTTTGTGGCTAGAAACCAAGCTACTCTACTTAATAAATCCAAAGATTGCAGAGTCTGCCTGTTCTAGTAAGAGTCATCGCATCTAAGCCGTTTCTACTGGGCATTTGCTCAGACTAGCTGTGTCAGCCCAGTAAAATCTAATTGCAGTGCTCTGGCTAGGAGGCAGCACATAGTAAACTGCTGGCCACACAGAGTGATTACTTATAGAAAGCAACTTTCCTTTAGAGGAATACCAAACTACAGGTAATGAACAGTCCAGTTTATTGTCAAGTCTGGAAAATAGAAGGTTTTCCTTAATCAGGCTGGGCTTGTGAACCTGCAACAGTGTAAAAAGGCAGAAATCAGGCCTTTAAGTCCAGACGGGAAAAACACACCTGACTACACAATGCTCACATAGCACAGACGAACTCATAAATATTTGGTTTCACAACATGCAGCATCTACAAACTCATTATTTTTAACAAGGAGGATTGAGAAACTGAATATTTATTTCTTCATATCTGTTCTATCACATCAGCTGAAATATCACTTATTCTTTTAGCAAAACTTTAAGAACCAAAACACTTTAAACATTTATAACAAATTAACAATGTAATTAAGCAACAGAAGTGTCATTCAAATTCATGCTTTTAATTTCTTTATTATCATTTTAATAATTTAAAAATCATCACATTGAGCAAAAGAGATGTTTGTTTCCTTGTAGTTTACCTCCTATTCACTGTGCGTGTTAAAAACTTGAGTTCTTGTTTGGCATAATTATAGTTAGGACACCTTATTAAATATCCAGATCTTTAAGGAATGGTCACAGATTGATGTTTAATCTTTTGCTTGTCACTAGAAATAATGCGTATTTGTACTTAATTTTTTTTTTGTTTTAATGTAGCAAAAAAATTTATTTGAAGCTAAGGAAAAAGTTAGGACATCCTAATAGTGCTGTCCTCCTGGGATAAATAACCCCAAATCAATTTTTTTTGTCTCATAAACTGCCCAAATAGTTTGTTTATGGTTTTATCTTTATGTTTTTTTGTGCAAATTTTGAAATTTTCATGTAAATTTGGTTAATTCTGCATTATTTTTGCCTAAAACCGTCTCAGTGCTGACCCTTTTGCCTAAGCAAAGTGGTGCAATGGTGCCTAAGCAGTTCAATTCTACCATTGCTTAAAACGCTACGGCTTTATGTCTCGTGATGCAACTTTTTGTCATAAAATCCTGAGATCGGGTATTAAACCATCTCACTCAGACACACAGCCCCACCACTTTCCACTTTGAATAAATGCAGAATAAAGCTCCCTTAGCTTTGTGTGTTTATGTCCATTTTTCTCAAGCACCTTCTGCACACTGTAGGATAAATGGAGAATTCTCTGACGGTGAGCTGTCCAGGTCTTGTGCTACAAAGGATGATAAATCATGACACTTCCACCTCCCTGTTTCACAGGTGGTTTTGGATCCTTTTCCTGGAATGCTGCATTTGACACAAACATTTCTTCTGTTCTGGTGACCAGAGGTCTTGTGTTTAAACCGTGTGCATGCACAAAAAACAACTGTTTGCGTGAAAACTGTTTACTCTTTTATGCATGAAACCCCCCAGTGATTAAATTTTAGACTCATCTCTAAATAGCATCATTAAACATGTCAAACCATATCTGCTCTGTCTCTGTTAAACTGACCTTTGTGTGTTTCTTAGAAGGGACAGGTTTCCTCCTTGCATAACTCCCATGAAAGGCAAATGTGTGTGTTTTTTTCTGGAAGCTTTTACTTTAACAGCAGCCACAGCCTGTTATAGGTCCCATCTCTGATAATAATTTATAATTTTTAGAGACTGTTTTAAGCAATTTGCGGACTATTCTTAGGGTAAATTTGCTTCGGCACTTGTGTAGTGGTTTTCAACTTTCTGCAATTATAAATTACTGATTTTTTTATTCTGTTGAGACCTCTTTAAACACTCGTAAACTGCGGCAAGTTTCTTGCTTAATGTCTGAGTAAAAGCTGAATAATGTTTTCAAGGTGTCCACCATATTATGTGTAAATGTGATTATAGTAATTTTTGTTGGGAATGATTATTACATTTTATAGAAATTTTCCTTAGCTTTTTTTTGTTAAACAAAATATTTGGATGTTGTTGAACTGGTAGTAAACATCCAAATGCCAAAGCATTTTAAAAACACACTGACTGAAATAAGGCGTTTTACTTTTTGTAAATATAACAATGTAGGATTTTCTTTTGAATAGATGGAATCAGAGTAAAAAATGGATTAGTTTACTTTGAAATATTAAACTAGAATAGGATTTGCACATCTTTACTGGGGTGCCAATAAATCTGCACATGCTATATATTCACTAGTAATTAATGCAACATTTTAAAAGGCATGAAAATGACACTGCACTGATAAAGTCGACGTCTGCAGAATCCTGAATTCTTGTTGGTTTTGTTTAAAATTTTTATTTGCAACGTTTATCTATAACTGAATCATCTAAGCAAAATTTCTTCTTGTTTAATCCTAGTTACCTTTTAACCAGAGGAGATTTCAATTACCAGCTTAGATATACTAAGCTATGGTATGGACACTGGAACAGGTCTAATCGCAGAGTGACTTGAAATGGAGCCTTGATCTAAGATAAAGCTTAATCTGGACAAATATGGTGCATGTCCTCCTCAAACCTCTCTGATCATTCTCTATCGAACATATCACTGTAAATATTGCATCACAACAAAATGAGGAATGTGCCACACTTTAAGCTGAACAATGAAATTTCTTTTGATTATTGAGAACATAAATATTATTTCTGAATGCTTATCGGGGACAATGAATGGGTGTGATTTGCTTGATGTCACTTAACTAATTATTTTAGAGAAACAACTCAAACTTGATCCCTTCTGGTTACAGTTCAGATTTCTAAGGAGAAAACTCAAAAGAAGATCTCAAGCTACTAAAAGTCTTCTTGTGCAATTGAATCAAGGGACATCCAGATTAGTGTACTAAAAAGCTGTGTTGTGTTTTATCTTTTTATGTGTGTTTCAGAAACATTGATCTCATTGTTTGTTTTTTTTTCTCAGGATTTAAAACATGGATTTCACAGCAACAGTAAAGATAACCCTCCACACACACACACACCCCCACACAAGTTAAACTCCTTATGCGTAAGTGAGAGGTAAAGTTTTTTTCTTCAAGGTAGGTTTTTCCACTCTATGCTCCAGACTTCTCATGTGGGCCACATAAACCAACTTGCAGCATTTTGTTTCTTTACATTTTATATGGAAACCAAGAACGAGCTCCCTGTAACAACCCCAGCTCCTGCCACAAAGACATTTAATCTGACAGCGGGGCACACAGCTCACACGGAGCTCCTGACACCAGACTTGCCGGAACTATGTTTTATGCAGCTTAAGTTGGATGTCAGATTATTTGTGCTTGCAATGTCACTGAAAACTTTTTAAATCAAGACGAATGTTGCTGAAAATTATTTAGAATTTCAGATATTAAAAGGTATAGTAAAATTAGGTTAATGAGTGGGGATCATATGTATGACGCCAGTTCTCACCTTCAAAGCCCACTCTCTCAAGCAGGTTCAGGGGATACCACATGAGTGGTTTGTTGCCTACAGGCAGCATGGGTTTGGGGGTGTTGTATGTCAGATCTGTCATACGTGATCCACCCCCGGCCGCCATCAGCACCGCCTGGAGCTCCATGGTGTCTGCAAGAAAAGGCTAGAAGAAACAAAACAAATTATATGTCTTGGACATTTTTAGAGAACACAAACTAAAAGCCATAAGTGTTGAGCAATAAGATCATATATTGTCTACATAATTTATGACTTTGCAAAAATCAAACACAAAGGTATATTTTGGTTGTTTTTTGGATGGAAAACAAAGCGTGCGGCTCCAGGTATGGGTGGGCGACACAGACTTACAATTTTAGCACAATATTTGGTGGGACTATTGTAATAATAATAAAAGAAACAACTTGCCTGGTGCCCCTGGTGTTCATTTTTTTTCTAAATAGGGTTTTTTATATACCAGCAACAGTAAAGACAGACTAAGCTAGATTTATTAGTTGACGCATTGAACTGAGCACAAGAGGTTGTGCACCACTCGCACCAATCCTGCACCGTTCCTGCACCTACCTCACATGTTACTATTTCCAAATTATGATGCCTCCTCATGAACCTCTGAAATTTTGTAGCTTTTAACATTTTTAACACAAAAACATGATGGGTTGCTGGTGGACTGCCTTCATTTGTTCATTGTCAACTGTATGTATCAATCATTTTTACGGTGACCTAAAATGGCCTGTATCGGTCCAAATTCATTGTAAACGTTAACATACAGTGTTTACCCCATAACACTTGCTAAGCCCGGTTGTCGGGGCACCGAGTCGGTCCACCGTGTTTTTGTATTAAAAGATGTTAAGTTGACAGGAAATGTAAAATATAACAGGGTAATTACGTTACATGAAGACAATGCCGACAACACTTAAACCCAGTATAGAATCTTAAAAACCACTAATCAAAAAAATAACAACAACTGAAATACATATCAATTATTTACACTTCTGTTAAATCTAAATTAAGTCATCAGATAGTGGATCTAAAAGTGCAATGTAATGCTGATCACATTTAGAAACGGCCTAAGGCATAAATGAACTAAGAGAATATCAATGCTGCAAAATTGATAGCAGCAATTTAATGGTTTCAGCATCGACAAATTAAAAGATTTTAAATTAACATTTAAATTTAAGATTTTAAGGAGCTGGCTAGTTTAATTTGAAAAGGTTCAAAGAACAACCTTTATGGTAAAGTTGTTTTGTTAGCATAGCTACAATCTGATGCTGCCGGGGGCTTTTTCTTTGTTATTTTTTTATTATTATTATTATTATTATTATTATTATTTTTTATATATGTATAAAAACAAAAATACAGACGACACTTAACCTGGCAGGGGTGTATTATAGTGCATCTAGTATAGGGAAAACCCTGATGTCATGTTTTGAAAAAATCCTTCAAACAATTCTTTTCTAATCTGGCATACAGTTTAAAGTCATTAAGCTGCCCTTAAATATAATTTATTGAAGCATTTCACTAAATAATAATTAGTGAAGCATTTCTCCATACATGTTTATGCAAGAATCACTGGTGTAGCACACTATAAACCAAATGACATTAATGACTCATAGAGAAATAACACAAAGTTTTACAAAAGATTGATAAAAAAGTCAAAACTAACTCAAAATCTTGAGATAAGTAATAATTTTCTAGACTTTTAATAAAGATGTGGAGGTTTTCTGCTCAGTGGATACAATGCAAGGAAACAGGATCATACAAGGCCAGTTTTATATGGATATTTGAGCCTGAACACTTCCAATAAAGGTGACACTTTCCCTGACTTCAGGGGGTGAGTCAGTTTTCACATACCGTATATTATATGCCATGTTTTGGATGAGTAGAACATAAATATATGTCATCTACTAAGTTGATGTTTAAAATTGTCAGATGCTTTGGTAAATGGAATAAATATCCAAACCATGCAACATAATAAAAATAGTCAAATATTTAAGATTTATTAGTATTAGGTCCATCAATAGATTTGTGTCAACAGCTGGAAAAGATTCAGCACAAAGCCTGACCTGCGCAAAGCAGACTTCAACACTGCATGGATAAACAAACTATTTTAACGTTTGTTGCAACTTGCAAAAATTGGAGACCTCAAATGAGTTCGATTAAACTCATTTGATAGGACTCTAATACGTGCCAAGAACGAACACGATGTAAATCCCCCACTTTCAATCAAATATTTAAGCATTGACACAACATGCACACAGGCAATTATGAATATGATTTCAACAGGCAGCAAGTGGTCTTCTACGTTGATGAGTGAACGAATATATCCTCAAAGAGGCACTCAGAAGAAAATAAAGTATCTAAAATCGACTAAAACGATGCCTACCTGTACCAGTGTTCTTGGTCCAAGATGATCTGCTGTCTCTGTATGACAGCGGTGGCAGACGCATGTAAGTTTCTTGATGTCACCGTAGCAGTTAGCACTTAGCTAACTTACAAAGCATCGATGTGCAAAACAGCATTGCTCTATAGACAGTGTAAATGCAACAAGACTCGTTTCTCCAGAGCTAAGTAATAGATTAACTGTAATACAGTGAGAAAAAATAAACAATGTCCTTAATTATTTTGGAAGAAGCCTGTGAAACAAGCTAAGGGATAGCATTGAATGATGACATATGGGAGCGTTCAGTGAAATATGTCCGTCAGGAAACCTACTCCCTCTGAAATGTGGTTCCTGCGAAAACATTAATATGTCAGACGTCGACACGTTTTAGATATAATAATAATAATAATAATAATAATAATAATAATAATAATAATAATAATAATAATAATAATAATAATAATAATAATAATAATAATAATAATAATAATAATAATAATAATAATAATAAGAATAATAAGAATAAGAAGAAGAAGAAGAAGAAGAAGAAGAAGAAGATTTTTTTTTTTTTTTTTTTTAACAATACATTTATTGTACAAAAATTCAACAATATAAACGTTACATAAATCAGGTCAAAGATACTAAAATAAATAAATATTTACAATAACACTTTGTTAATCCTGTTTTGACACTGTAGCCTACTTGAGAGGACATTAACATGTTTTCATGCAAGAACTATTCATTCAAATGTACTTGAAAAGTGCTGTGGAAGAAGAAGAAGAAGAACATATTGTTTGCTCATTTTAAATTTCAGATTATTCAACAATATTATACTGCAACTTGATTATATACAACCTTATTGCAATAAGTAGAACATTTAAAAATACATAAAATAACACAATTAAATTAAAAGAATTTTTTAGGAATTCTGACAATGTGGTAATTTGAATAAAAAAAAACACACATTTCCATCAGTGGTCAAGCAAATAACAGTGAGCTAGCAAAAACCTGCTAATCCTGTTTTGACACTGTAGCCTACTTGAGAGGACATTAACATGTTTTCATGCAAGAACTATTCATTCAAATGTACTTGAAAATGAAACATGCAAAATATTACCTGAAAATGTGCTTTATTATTCAGGATTATATTGAATCTATAACAAATAAAAAGCAAAATTCAGGGTGAAATGAAACATGCAAAATATACCTAAAATGTGCTTTATTATTCATGATTATATTGGTAACAAATAAAAAGCAAAATTCAGGGTTTTTTAATAAAATGAATACAAATAAGACAATAACATGCCACTCCATGAGTTTGATGTGAAAAGAGTCAGTCTTATTTAGAAAGACAGAAGTATTCACTCTTGAAAAATGGATGAAATGCTTGTCAGGATCAAAGAAAAGGGTGTGCCATCAGACATCCAGACACTGGAACAGGTCTAATCACAGAGTGACTTGAAATGGAGCCTTGAGCTCTCCCCATGATTTCCTCTGCCTCCTCTGTCCTGCTGCTGCATCTTGTAAATCATTCTCAATTCACTGAAAGAAGCCAGTTAGATTAGCTGGGTTTGGATCATAAACATTTGCAGCACAGACCACCCAGGATGAGAGCGGAGCCAAAGTGTGCATGAGTCAGTGTGCATGCATTGGTGTGTATGTGTGTTTGAAGGCTTGCTCCAGCTTCCTGAGGTGGGCACTGCAACACCTAGACACTCAAATGTGCACCCAGACAAACAAGCATACCAAGGATTGTATTTAGGCCTTGTTCCACGTCAGAGCTCTGTCAGAAACTAACCTCGGTCACTGAAACCAAGATAGAACTGCTCTCTGAGTCAAAAAATGAGTACTTTGTTACAGTTTGGAGGTTAAAATCTTCACCATTTTACTTTGTTTTACAGTAAAAACTTATTATATTAGAGACATGATTTACTTACTGCTTAGTTATTATTACAAATGAATGGCACTTCAAAGTTTTCTTGCCAAGAATAAAACTGCCACGTTTTGGCTAAATTACAGTTCTACTGTATCACAGGTACAAACACGGAGTGTATTCAATAATTGAAATGGGGGAAAAAATTATACATAGTTTTCAGAATTTTTTTTTCTTTTCTAACAAAAATAGAACTATCTTGTGTTTAGCCTCATTCATGATCTTAGCTGCCCTGTCCTTGCTGGAGAAAATCGTCAGCAGAAAAAGATACCACCATGTTTCACCGTGAGTTTTCAGGGTCGTGTACAGGTTTAGTTTTCTGCCTCTTCAGTTGTTTTTGCATGTAGGTCAAAAAGTTCAAAATTGGTTTCATCTGATCAAAGCACCTTCTTCCACCCGTGTGTCAAATTAAATTCAAAAAAACTTTATAAATCCCAAAGGGAAACCCAATGTTATTGTAACTCATGTTCAGCAAATTTCCATTGCAAGAGATGTTGACAGTGGTGATGAGTAATGATGATGGAGATGGTGTGCTGTGTCCCAAGGAGTGCTTGTAACACATTATATTTCACTACTTATGCCTTTATTTCATAAATGTAAATTTATCTTTCAGAAATATCCACAACTAATAATTGTCCAATGAAGCAAGTCACTTGTCTGAGTTGTAGGACTCTGCAGCTCTTCCAGAGATATCATGGTCATCTTTTCTGATGACCATGACTTGGTAGATTTTGATAGATTTACAGTTCTCCAATGCTGCTTCCATTTTGGAGATACACATTAAATATTCATCTGTGGGATGTTCAAAGCTGGGGAAATTGTTTTATAGCCTAACCCATGCTCTTCCTTGTGTTGGTCTCTCATCAAAGGGAATAAATACTTGTGCAAGGAACGTTATGAGGAGACTGCACTGCAGAAAGATAATTATATGGTATTTCTTTTTCCTTTAAGGACCATGCATGGGGAGGTATAAAAAAGGGAAAAACTGAGGGAGACGAGACAGGGTTTGACCACATGTTTCACCCCCAGCAAGCTATCTGTGTGTCCTTCCTTGGCCAGATTGAGCTTGACAGACTGTCAGGGAGGTCCCTGAACCGCACAGCGCAAAACATGCAGAGACACTGTGTTGGTATTTAATAAACACACAACACTAAAACATGGTGCAAGTATTTTTGCAACTTATATACTTGTATCCTTAGTGTTTATTTCAAGTAAAATCATTGAAAAGGTGAGAACAACATCAAACCAAAAGTTGATATTATTGCAGTCATTAAAACACATTTTGGACCTTAAGTCTACAAAACACAAAGGTTTATAGGGGTTTTTTATGGTATCTAAAACTGTGAAAGATTAGTGTTTTTTTTTTCTGAAAAAGCTCTAAGACACAAATCTCAGATGGTTTGGTAAATTTCATTGAGAAGCAATGACTTTGCTCCTTTTCCTACATAAACATATCCACTTTTGTGCACAACAAGCTTAAATTATACCCCTGTTTGATCTCTATCTGGTGGCCCACATGTGTAGAAATACTTTCCTTCCCTTTTGAATAACACATTGTATATACAGATACACACACATGCAGGCGTGCACCCACTCACACACAGACACAAAAAGTTTCTTTTCAACCGAAATAAATGTTTACAGCATTCCAAACATTTTGTGTGCGAGACAGTATGTGTGGTCCTGTCTGCACCTAGCATGTGGTTTGAGGTTAAGGTGTTTTTCTGCTGGCGTGTGAGCATGTCAGTGTCCATGCTGTCTCTCTGTGTGTGAGTGTGTGTGTGAATTTATCCATGTTTACTCCAGAAAGTTCTCTGAATAAAAGAGCAGAACAAAGAGAATAAAGGAAGAGTCAGTATTTCAAGGGTGATTAACTTGATCCAGTAAATTACTAAATGCGCTAGATGCTGCAATTTAATGAGTTGCCATGAAACCAAAAGACCAAGAAACTGCTTTAAATTCAAAATGACTTCTGAACAGGAGTCTTGTCTGTATCAAAGGCTCCACTTTAAAAATACTAATAAAATGTATAAGCAATGTAACACTTCAAATCTTATTTTCGTCTTTTAGAGGACAAACTCAGAAACTCTCCATATCAAATCTTGTCCTACCAAAGTGTATGCTTCACCCCCTCATGTTGCAGTCCTCATGGTTTTATCATTTCATCAATGTTTGTTGTCTTTACTTTTGTTTATTCATACTTTATGGTGTATGATGTGGGAAAAGACCTTTGCAGCAGGCCTAGGATTTGATTGGAGCACAGCTTTTCAAATTGTAATAGCTTCCTTTGTGGATTTGCTGGCTTCTAATGCATGATTTGTTGCTTTTTAAAAAAAAAGATTTTTCAGCATATCTCATGTTGTCAAGCAGATCCTTTATAAGCGTTTTCTTGATTCTACAGGTCTGGTAGTAATCAGATCAGGCGATGGGTGGTGAAATTAAATAGTGTTTTTTAAAAAAGGACCTATTTACAGTTAATATGAGGGAAATGGCAAACAACAGAAAAAAGCTACTTTTTCAGGAAACCATAGTTGTCTTCAATTGCATTTATGTGATATATTTTATTAATGTGAGTGTGCACCATTTCAACACTAATAATATGTTTTGAAAAATGTTTACATGTCTAGGTGCAAGTTTCTGCCAGTGTAAGTAAGGAAAAGTGTACAACTTATGTTACTATTTCACTATTATGAGTAGTAACATCACATAGGCTTTAATTTGAACAAAAATATTCACATAATATAACTATGTGAATAGTTATATTATTCATCACATAGTTATATGTGAATAATATAACTTCACATATATAGAGTCTATTGCTGCCAATAATTTCAGCACTGAAAGCAATCTGGACTTAATAAAAAAAACTCACTTTTTCACTTTTGGTCATTGCTCTGCAATTCCTGCAGGAATGTATGATTCGAAGAGCAAAACTGATACCAAGAAATTTTAAGAAAATTAAAAAGAACTGACTTAATGATAGCCTTCTCACATCCAAGATATCTTTTACTGCAGTCTGCTTACATTGTGGAGTTTTTTGAACTCTTCAGTGTTTCTTTGGGCTCGCTGCCAGGTTCCTCAAGTCAAACATAAGGTGAAAAGAGTTCAGTATGAACTATAGGCGTCCATTTTTTGCACTCGAGTCGGTTTCTCTTGTTCAAGGTCAGTACAGGGGTTGTGGTATCCCAGCAATTACTGGTTGAGAGGTAGGTTACACCCTCGACAGGTCTCCAGTCCATCACATAGATCACTATGAATTAGGTGCAAATTTTCTCTCAGTTTTTTCTTTCTTTCTTTCTTATTGGATGCTTTATTCTGTAACAGATTAACAATAAGTCCAGAGTGAACCATATTATCACACACCAGGGTAATGGCATTAAACTTTTGCCAACCAAGAACCTGAAGCAAGAATGTAACTTATAAACGGCACATCTCAGACCACTGTTAGCACTATAAAACAATTATAACTCGAAGTAACAGAAAAAGTAGCAACTCAACCTCATAAACTATAAACCTCTTCTATTAAAAAAATAGCAATCACGCTTCTGCTGGCATTTCTGTTCTGCCAAACTCTATAAAATAACAGTTGTTTGCATTTAGGCATAATTATGCAACTCAACTGAGCAAGTAAAGCACCTAAATGTGGACATTTCCAGGAGCAGAAAGGACCACACACATACATAATGAGTCAATGCACTTTAGTGCTGAATCTATGGTTACCCGTTTTAAAAAATTATTTTGTGTTATTTGTTTTGGTAACCAGCTAAAATGAGAAGTATCTTAACCACATAAATCAGTTTGAACAATCAGATTGGCTTTGAGTGTTCTGTTGGTCCCTCTAAGGTATGGATTGATGAGAGTATTGTGATCAAATGAGGCTGCAGTGAAACGCCCTACATGGGAATCAGAAACAAAGAGGAGGAGGGAATATCGGTCATACATCATTTGGTTTGTACATGCATAGGCCTACATATTATATTTATCAGTCTCTCTGAGGTTGAAAAATCCACACAAAATTATTATTTTCATCAAAAGCTACCCCTACAAAGCTCTTGACGTTACAATAAATTGCAAAAAAAGACAAAAACTGATTTTATTAAAAAGAAATTTAATAAGCAACATAATATTTTGTACAATTTGAAAGATAACTGAGTTTTACATGCTACTCAGACTCGACGGGTACATTTTAGTTACTTTAAAAGTGATAAAAAAATTAAGGGTTTTTTGCACCCAGTTCTGAAGTCAACTTCAGAACTGGGTGCAAGTTCTGAAGACAACTTGTACCCAGTTGCCTTCAGAACTGCCTTAATTATTCATTGTATAGAATTACCAGCATGTAGGATGGATCCTTACTTTCATTTTGCTTATGCCAAATTCTGATCCTGCCACCTCAGTGCTGAAATCTAAACAAAACATTTCAGTCTATATTGAATGTTACTGTACTTTATTTTTATTCCAATAATCCCTTAACTGTCAGCCTCAAAACAATTCTATGTAAATCAATTATTCCATGAGGACAAAGGTGTTCTCATGACAGTAAGGAACATTTTCTGTAAACTCTAGAGATGGTAATAGATAGAAACTCCAGTAGTTCTGCGTTTTGTTTTGTTTTTTCAATATTCAAACCAAGTAGCAACAACCGTTCCATGTTAAAAGTCACATTAAGTCCCTTTCCTTCCCCTTTCATAACCCTGTTTGAACTTCAGGAATGATCTTCACCACATGTATATGTCTAAATTCAGCGAGTTGGTGCTATATAATTGACTGATTCATTATTTTGTGTTAACAAGCTATTCAAAAGGTGTAACTTATATAGTGGCTGTTGAGCATAATATGTCTTCAGATCTTTTACCATATTGCACAGTAGGTTGGTTGTTTGGATGGATTCGCCTCATCCATCGTTTGGTGAGCATATATTTTTCTTATAATTACATTTAAAGCTCAAGGAAATTACCGTAGTTGTTCAAAACCTCTGGGCAAGAATTATGGAAAATGTGCCAAAAAAAGCTTCTATAATCTAGAACCAGTGAATCAGCACCATCTGCTGGTCAGAAACATGTATTACTCTTGGTTTAAATGTGTGCCAATCTCTATATCTATGTTCGACTTCATTTTTGACACAGATAACAATTTGATTCATGAGTAAGTGGTTGCTTAACCATTATAAAACGTTTAATAGCACATCAGTGTTTATTCACACTTTGTCTTGAGTTTTAAAGCAGACCAATGCTCAGGTCAGCAAGAATTTGGTTTCATACACTCACTGCAGACAACTAATATGTATTAGTGTGAGTGTGTTACACAACTAATATTAACTAATATGTTGTGTAGCTGGACATCATTTAATGATCTATTTGTTTTGAAAGTTTCCGGTTGATGAATAAAAATGTTTATCTATTGCTCCGAGGGTGGATGCTGCAGCATCAGATATGATTTTATTGGCGTAGCTGCTTTCTAGTGTGTCACAGTCAAGCGTTACCTGGTGGATGTTACAGTGTTACCCACAATAAAGAAGAAAACTATAGGCACATACACATTCATCAGCAGTTATACACACACCATGCCCACCACCACATTCACAGATAGAGGCTTGGCAAGGCCAAGGCGCTGCAACTGCTTACTGCATTCTGTATCCCCCGCAACCTCCCTCCGTTTTCCACTCTTTTTCCTCTCCCCACCACAGTCACTGCCCGGATCCCGGCTAACCAGGCCCCCGCTCTTTTCTCCTGGTTGCCATGGAGATGGCTAACAAAGCCATCACTTTTACCAATTTCCTCAGAGACAGGTGCTGGCACAATGACTGCTTCCTCGGCGGCTGAAAGGGGAAGGGGCAAGAGGGGTCCATGGGAACTCCAGGCGGACACTCTGAGGCCCGTCCAAGTGTCCTCCTCCCCGGGCCTGGCCGAGAAAAGAAGGCTAATTTGTTGTCCCTGTTTTCCCAGGGAGGGGAGAGGCAGGAGGGGGATGGGGGTTATGCAGCTGGGGGTGGAGGGAGGGCAAGTGGGCAGGAGGAAAATGAGACTGAGGGAGAGACAGAGAAAATGCAAAGACTTGTCCACCAGTTTTCAAAACAGACCGCCTAATATTAGCATCCTTACACTTCTTGCTGCCAGTGGGTGGAAAGGTCATTCTTTTTTCTGCTTGTTCTTTTCTTCTCGCACTTCTCTCATTCTGCTGCCTGAACTCTTTGGAGCTGAAAACAATTACGAGTCATTGCATTCTGACAGAGAGATGTTTCAATTTAACTTTCAGCATGCACACACTTCCTGCTTTTTGTGGTTCTTTGTGTACTGGTTACAGACTTAAAAATGTGATTGACAAGCTAGGGAGTGAAATGTATAGTTTATTGTTTTTGCTTTGCGCCAATAAAATAATATAGTCCTGTTCTCTTGCTCCTAAAATAGTCTATCTAGAAAAGTTACTGCATCAAAGGAATCAGTCCCTCCTCAACATGCAGTGACAGTTTAGTAACTACTCTTTTGTAAAATTAAACAATCTTCAGCAGAACCCTGTTCACACTGAGTGGACATTTAGCATTTTTAAGATGGAAAAACTGAGTACACATACAGAGAGTACAGCAGCAGCTGATCTGTTAGCAACTTTCTCTAGGAGAGAAACCGACCTGAACATGGAATTACTGATTTCATAAATATACAAGAAGCAAGAAAACCCATAGCGTTAGTTACATCAGTGTTTCATTGGTTTGATTAGGAAAAATACATTATAAAGCACAAGATCTCCAGGTCAGACATCTTATTTAAGGAAAGGAAACGCAGAGGCAATAAAGTTCATATTAACAGTCACTGCGGTGAATGCTGTAGTGTAACAGGAGTCTGTAGCAGAGTGAGGAAAGTGGTGAGTTTGTTCTTCAGTAGCCTAAACCTACAGCAGCATATTTTTGATAACTTAGTAGCTTAAACCAGTGTAACTATCAAAGAGGAAAGTTTAAAGTCTTGACAGTTGACAGGGTGTCTCACTGACAAGGTTTGTCTGTCAGTCAGTATTGAGGAGCCAGTTTGAGGTGGAACCCTGTCCAGGGCTTATCTGACAAACCCTGGAAGCTGATTGCAAAGGAGCTTGAGTACTAAAAGATCTCTCTTACATTCTGCATAGAAACTCTAGGATCGGTAAACCTACAGTCTGAGATCAAATTAATCTGTTGGAAAGATAAAATAATGAATTTCTAATATATGAAGTGTAAGAACAATACATTTATATTCTCTTTTGGATTTAACTGGACTTCAAACTTTTGCAAGTCACACAATGCTCTTATTCTTGTTGTCTCTTCTTTTGTTAATCTCTACCATCCCTCTGCTGCAGAGTGGAAAATGTTGCACATGTCTGGGCAATGATTAAGATATGTGTGCTGTTAAAAAGAAGCAACAGAAATGCAGATATAAAATGCTGGTGAAAGTATTAAGCTTCTGTTTTGTAATAAAGTTGTTGTGATCGACAGCACCTGATCGACAGCAGTGACTGGTGCATTTCTCCTCCTAAACTCAGAACCATGTCTGCAGATGCAGGAAGCAAGTCTCAGGAGAGCTGCTACAAACTGCCATATAGGGAATAATAAGATGTTGGTCTACCGCTTTTGCCCTCCTGGAGCTGCTAACAACCCTAAAAGAGGGATGGTTCAATAATAAAACAGTAGCTGCTGTGTCCTGAAAGTGAGTACCGTAATAAAAGGCAAACCCAGCATGTTTGGACTCAAGTTAAGTCCAGGTTCGACCAACAGCAGTGTACTCCTTTCCCCACTGGGGGTCACTAAAGTATTCTCATTTTATTGCCTCCTAAAACATATTTCAAATATTAGCTTTCATAAAGTTTTGTAAAATGCTCTTTTAAAAAAGTATTTTTGAGACAGTGTTCAAAGTTTTAACATAAATAATACAATTTTAATTTTTCAAAGCAAAAATGTCTTAATTTTATGCTGCTTGGTAAGCAAGAAACTTCAACATTAAATGATGTGCAGCACACTGAGACCTATTGGCACTGTTTGGACAAAAACGTGTCCACCATCTTCATACCTACAGCAGTCTGCTCTCTTAAATATTTGACAAATTATTCTGCCATCAGTGTACCTCCTTGCTTTGAATGTCATACATCTCATATTAGTTTTCTGTGATATGTTTGATTGTCTCTCTTCATCATATGGCCTATCAGTGCTCAAAGAAAATCTTAGGTTTGACTAACACAGAGAGATTACACATTTGTTCATTTACTTGCCGATAACACATAAAGCCTGCAGATCTGAATAACTAACAACTCAAAATCAATGATGGGGTGGTGAGGAAAAAGGGTTAATAATTACAGGGAGGCATGTTTTGTCACTTGATGACTTGTTACTTAATAGTACATTGACCAATATTATACATAGTCTATCTGGTTGAGTTTATGTTAATCACACCACATTTTAAAATGCATATTATCTGCTATTTATTATTATATAATTATTTACATATATATTTTACCTTTCTCCTCTGTACATGCTCTGTAGACTCTAGACAGTAGGGGGAAATGTTTTGGTATGATGTAATAGCATCAGTTTCAACTGTGCAGGAAGTGATACTTCCACATGACTATTTGCATGTCGGAAAATGAACCTTAACCTTAGCAACAAGCCAGACTTGTAAGTATAGCGTCAGGATGGATGAAAATAGATGAGTCACAGAAAGCATGTGGGGTTTTTTTCCTAAAGGGAACAAAGTTTTCAACTTCTGTCTGCCTGATAATCTAAGAGTCACCTGAAAACATCTTAACATTATTATTACAAAACTTTTCCTGTCTTAATTTGGGGTTTAAAAGACTCGTTTAAATGTGTTTTTGCTTATGATTTTGTTTGAGACTCCCATTTACTTGTACATTTTTTTTGTCTTTTTATTTTTTTTTTCCCTTCAAATGTAACCTACAGGTTATCATAAAAATAACAATCTTTGTGATTATGTTGAAGATTTGTGTTAAATATTGCATAAGCTTTATGCAGATAAATCTTAATCAGTATGTTTTCCTCTTGTTTCTAGTTCTGATGTTACAAATATGTGAATTCTTTCAAGTAAACCATTTTAAAAACTCAAACTGTATCTGTGTCTTATGTTAATCTGACAAATCCCACAATCATTGTATGTTTATTACATAATGTTACAGAGAAGCTCCAGTCCTCAAGGTGTTCTGCAACTTTTAGATGTGCCTCTGCTGCACCTAACCTGAATAGAATAATTAGGTCATTAGCAAGGTTCTGGAGAACTGATCTACACAAGGAGGAGATGATTAAGCCATTTCATTCCAGCGTTTTGTACCTGTGGCCCTTGAGGACTGGAGTTTGACAAAAAAAAAAAAAGGTAAAAAAAAGAAAAGAAAATGAAAGGAAGTTTAAATCTTGTCCACCAGGTGTCAGTGTAAGACTGAATCTTTTCAAGCGCAAGTAGTGGGATATAATGCACTACCTGCATCACATTTTTCTGTTAAGGATTGAAGCAGAACTGCTGTTTTCATACATTTAAGCCCTGATGATCTTTTCATTATCAGGGCGATGATGAAAAGATTAGCCGGGAGCCACATAAAGACACTCTTACCTATCAGAGACTATCAGAGAGATTATCACTAGACAAACCTATAATCCAGATTTTTGCTAGTCATTATGCTCGCTCTGGATAGTGTTTGTCCCTTTTATTTTTATACATTTGTATGATGACGCAGTTGTCCTGCTTGAGCCCTGACACCTCATATTTGTTTCATTCATTTCTGTTTAAATGTCAAATGATCAAATGGCTTTTGGAACAGGGCTGGATGGGAGGAAACAAATTATGTTTTGAGGCCAGTAGTATTTTTAGGTTTGGAATACACAACCTTTTCAGCTGATTTATGTCATCCAAACATGGTCGTCATGCTATTCTCTCTGTGCTCCACGTTAATGAAGGACCAGACAACAACAGATGAGATCATCCAATAAAAAAAACGATATTGGTAAACTGGATTCTGCTGGGAACAGCCAGTGATGAAAATTTATTCAAAACACCTTGGGGTCCCCTGGTGTCACAACTGACTTTTCTCTTCACCCGTTTTAATGAATATTGCCTTGCAACTGGCCTGCATGTGCAGCTCGATTTGCATGCTTTACCACAGACATTAATATTCAGCAGTTTCCAGTAACTGACTTGGCAAACAGAATCACATGCAGATAATGCTTCCACACTAGAGAAGATATAATTTTGTGATCATCTACAACAAATTACATTTTAAAATAATTTTAGATCTTTTAAATGTTAGTGGCTATGAAACAAAAACCATTTCAGCCGTTTTGTCCCTTTATCTCTTCTCATGCTGTTGTCCTTTGTCATTGTGTCACTTCAGTAAAAACCTCTCTTTCCTCTTTCACATTACTCTGCAGAGCACTTAGGCGATGCAAACAGTGCAAAGTGCTAAAATAGCACATTCACTCAGCCGTTTGCTCTGAAGGTAGTCTGGTTGTTGCTTTTAGGCAAGAACATGTCAGCTACTATTAGTCTCTGGAAATGTGTGACAAACCTGTGTCCCAAAAATGCGCAAATCATGAAGTATTACAAATATCAAAAAAAGCACTGTTCTGAAATTGCTCAGAGTATACAATAGAAGTGTCCAGAGGCATTAAAGCCTGCAGATTAATCTGAAGACTCATTGCACTGTGATGCAGTGATGCATTTAAGCTCCATTACTGTTGCCTTCTGTGTGTCAGGCTCAATTTTTCCCTTCTACTTTTAATCTATTCATGTCCTACGTCAATGTCCCACTTTTACTTATGCATTATTCTGGCATTTTATGCTAGAGCATCCCAGCAGACTAGCTATTGGTTAACACAGATTCAAAGAGACAAAAGCTAGTGCAAAGGAGGTAAATATATGCACTCAATAGGCTTCATTAATTACTTAGTTTATCTCTGCTCTGGAGTCACATAAGGGTTAATTATGATGCACATGATGATGAACAAAAAGCTGTGGTTTCTGTCTGTAAATAATAAAAAATAGTAGAGTTGCTTTGCTCAGTATGAGACAGTTCACACACACACAGATACATTGCTTTCTACAATTGTTGACCTTCGAATTTAGATTTGTGCACGAACTGGGGCAAAAATAATCAATAAAAATCTCGTGTAATCTCTGTTGAGAAGTTGTTTCTGTAGTGACAACTTCAACAGGAAACAGGAAGTGACTAGTGTGTACACTGGAAATTTCAGAGAATTTTACTACTCTAAGGTTCACACTCTGTTGTGTTCCGTTGAGGTCTGGCAGCTCTGTCAAAAATAGTCCCCACTGAGATCCATACGTACTATGTTTCACCTTCCTTTGAGAAATAAACCTCACAGATTTGGCTTATTGTCTGCTTATTGTTTATTTGAATTGGGCCGTGTTTAGTATACGTCATACCAACATCGATTACATACGACCTGTTTGGTTTGGAACTTTTCCTCTTTAATAAATTACATAGTCATTTAAAAGGTTGTTATTATGGAATCTGTTTATATATATGTAACTTTTGATATCATTGTCTTATATGAAATGTTGCTTGTATCTAAAATATTTTGCTGTATCAGCAAAAATAGAAGACATTTGCAAGAGAGCAAATACTTTTTCATAGCACTGAATGTGTCAAAATCTCTACATCTAAAACATTTAGCACACTAATATGTTAAAGTATCCTCCAAAAGATCTATTTGCATACCTTTTTATGACTAAATATTTGATTCCATAAAGGTTTTCACTTAATATTCTCCAAGTACATATTCTCAGAGCAAAAAACAAAAAGATAATGCCGAAGCATTTTTATGTACAAACTGTGATAAAAATTCTCATATGCTACATGCCCTTTATCCACCTCATGAGTCACTTTCCTCCACAGCATGATTATATAATGCAGCATGCAGCAGTTTTGTCTGATGCTTTCAGACAAATATTTTAGAGACCTTTTCAAAATAATCTGGGCTGAATTTGGTCTAGGAACTGACCATTTGTCAGAAAATATTATTCTTATAATAAACCTGATGTTGCCATTGTTTCCTCTTGTTTACTTGCAATGAATGTCCATTCATTCCAGGAGAATGTCAATGCTCCAAAAAAAAGTTCAACGAGTACAAAGAATATCAATAATTAGCGCTGAGTTCTGTTTTCTCTCATATCCTCAAAGAAATGTAAATTGAACTGTAGACAACCTGTGTTTGCTGAGTGTGACTAATCACTGGTTTAGTTTGCCCCAGAATAGCTGAAGTCATTGATCTGCAAATAAAAGGGCAGTGTTACAGTTTATTTTCATGTTGGAAAATCCACTCTTAGTGTACTACGCAACAGGATGTCTAGTCATAAAGCAAGAAAGAAATTTTCTTTTTGAGATTATAGTAAGAATAATGTATGAAACAATGAAGGAAAAGGTGTGATCACTTCCACTCTGACTTCATGTAAAAGCATCAAGATAACATCTATTAATATAATAATGCTGAAAATAGTCTGCTAAGCCGAGAACACACTATTTCATGCAAATGTAAATGGCTTCATTGTGCTTTGAATGCTATCACTTCTGATAAGGCTATGCAAATTTAAATAGTCTTATTCCATCTTGAATAAATGAATGAACTGTAGAAGCGGTTGTGTAATGAAAGAAAAACACCACTGAACACATTTTATCTCTAAAAGACAGACAGAATATGCATCAGTAACTATTAGTTGAACATGTAACAAATTTGGCCTTAATAAAAAAGGATAAACATGCATTAAAACCACTAAAAGTCTGATTTGTAGCTTACATTTAGCTTTAGGTGCTAATGCACAAAATGCTATGTTTTGGTTAAACTAACTCTGCACGTTGCCATAATAAAACATGGTGGTGGCATTTCTACAGGGACAAGGCAGCTGATCAGAGTTGATAGGAAAATGGATGGAGTTAAATATAGGGTATGCATGTAAGAAAACCTATAAGAGTCTAAAAAGGTTGGGACTTAAATAACTGTGACCTTTTGGCAGCTAGATACACTGAGAGTTACAATGGAATATTTTGAAACATTAAAAACCATGAAGTGGTTTTGAAAGAAGCAAACTGAGCTGTAGAATCTCACGACACTCAACATTACACAAGTATTACCTCTCAAACACAAATAGACTGCAGATAAGATAACCAGCCATACACTGATTTAAATCTGAAGAGATGGCGAACACACAACAAACTATTTGGCTTGCTACGAGTGAAAAAATGGAAATCGTAACAGTTTCAGTGAGCCAATCATCTGATTACACTGTATCCTTCACAGAAAGACTCACAAGTAAACATAAAAAGCACAAAAATAAATTGAGCCAAATGAACGTTTTATTAACTTTGCTTTTTAATTTTTCCTTTCTGTTTAGTTTGCGTAAGGGATGTCCCAATCTGATGCCTAGAAATCAGATTGGGACATCCAGTAGTAGAGTTCCAATCAAGCTATCAAATTTATCAGCGTTGAAGTGCCCGAATATACACAAGTAGCAAAACCAGGGTTGTACTGTGTGTTTATTTGGCAACAAGTAGTGTAGCTTCAAATTGGACTGCTAGTATTGGTAGGTATGGTTTGCAAAACTGTCATACAACAGGCCGTGCACATTATTTTGTGGTCAATGTAAAGTTAGCATGTTCATCATACAGTGGCTTCTTGTAGGTTTCTAAATAGAGCACAGAGAAAAACACACCTTTGGTGTCAATTGGCCTTTGTAACACACAGCCGTGTTGCGCTTAGGTGTACTGAAACAGGACAAATCACTGGCTTCATTAAGAAAGATGATGATGTCTCAACATTTTTTGTGACTTTAAGACAGCCTGGGAAAACATTCCTCAGTGAGGGACTATGTAGGGAAGAACATAGCACAGTTGAACCACCATTGGCAAATTTCTGTTCTGAAAGATAAAACCCCTTTTAGTGACACAACCGGTATATATGTATGGTAAGCAGGAACATATGCGATGTGATGACTTCCTGAAAGTGGAGTTTCTAAAAAAGTCAGTTTTTAAAGAGACTGAGGCTCAATTTCAAGGCATTAAATTACAAAGTCAAATTCCTTTTACGTCATATTTGATATACAGCATTTTTATAAGAATTAAAGGTAGCATAGTTAATTGATTGCACTATAAAATGTCACTATGTGCCTAGAAATTACAAAATACTAGCCCTTTAAAAGCATCACTGGTTTCACATTACACTTTGAAGCAGCATACTCATTTGTATGATTATTTTCCTTGCTTTTAGGTTTCTTTCAAGCAGAAAGTAGTGGTGGAGAAAAAGAAAGAAAAACTATCTCTTCTCACAAAACACTTGGGGACCTTTGGGTTATTTTTCAAGTTCAGATTCTGATAAAATTATGTATTTTCTGCGTGCTCTATTCAATCAGGTCATTGACCTAGGTCACAAGTCAGACTCAGAATGCACACAGTTGAGTTGACTTTAGTGTTTAAATTAAGCTCTCCCCACATCCTCCCCTGTTGACTCCAGCCAACTAGAAGTCAGTGAGTGAGATGATTTCCTGGTTAGGTATAAACCTCAAAAATGCAACAGGCCCTCTGACAACACAGGTTATGTTTACACAGACATAAAAGAACATTATTCTTTATTTCCTTCTTCATTAATTGATAGAACCTTTGCAACATACTTTTTCAACAATGGCAGTTTCTCTTCATTTGCATAATTATGGCAAAGTTTTAATCTACACACCACACATTTTATTAGGTATTTACAGGCCAAAAACTTCATGAATATAAATCATTAGTGTATATATTTATACTGACTGTGATTTTCTTGTCCTCTATGTTCTTGTTCTACTTCTAAGAGTGCATCTTCTATTTTAATAAAGAAAAAACATGTTGGAGAAATTAAATTTGAATCTAGCTAAAACCAAAGCACCACTAAGCTTTGTTTTAAAGGATGGCACAGAATATCATTAAAAAATCAATTTTTATGCTTCATCAAAGTATACCGAGCAGAAGAATAAAATATGATATGTATTCAGAAGACTGCACTTAACATGCTAAACATATTATTTACACGTGGAAATAAAGGTACACATTTTGCCATGTTTAGAAAGTTTTTCGGTTTCAGAGAAGTTACCAAATGAAACACCTCAGAACTTTATACTTCTAGGAGTGGTAAAATTATATGCATTACAGATACCAAAATATAAATACACAATATGCAAAGTATCTATTCCCCTATCCAAATAATTGAGGTGTTTTATCTGACGGACACCAGTGAAAGAATGGGTTGCTTTCATGAGCTCGTGTATTTCTGTATATTAACAAGATAGGATGTCACCTGTGCTAAAAGTACAGTTGTAAAATTTCCTCTCTTTGAAATATTACACAGTTGTATGATAACAAAGTGGAAGCAATTAGGGGGAACTCAGACACCAAATGGTAGGGAATGTGAAATCAGAGTAAGGTCAGTGGATGTTGAAGTGCATTATTATCACCCATTTTCTGTCAAAAAAATCAAAATCAAAATCAAATTTTATTTGTATAGCACATTTCAGCAGCAAGGCATTTCAAAGTGCTTTACATCAAATCAAACACAAAAACACAATGCAACATAGAATCAACAATAAAAACTATATCAAGTCAGATTCCATCAATAAATTTGCACTTGATTACGTTTCAAATACAACTCTAAACAGGTGGGTTTTAGTTGAGATTTAAAGGAAGTCAGTGTTTCAGCTGTTTTACAGTTTTCTGGAAGTTTGTTCCAGATTTTTGGTGCATAGATGCTAAATGCCGCTTCTCCTCGTTTGGTTCTGGTTCTGGGGATGCAGAGCAGAACCAGAACCAGAAGACCTGAGAGGTCTGGAAGGTTGATACAACAGCAGCAAATCTTTAATGTATTGTGGTGCTAAACCATTCAGTGATTTATAAACTAACAACAGTATTTTAAAGTCTATTCTTTGAGCTACAGGGAGCCAGTGGAGAGACTTTAAAACTGGTGTTATGTGCTCTATCTTCCTGGTTTTAGTGAGAACGCGAGCAGCAGCATTCTGGATCAGCTGCAGCTGTTTGATTGATTTGTTGGACAGACCTGTGAAGACGCTGTTACAATAATCAATACAACTGAAGATAAACGCCTGGATGAGTTTCTCTAGATCTGGCTGAGACATTAGTCCTTTAATCCTGGAAATGTTCTTCAGGTGATAGAAGGCTGTCTTTGTAACTGTCTTCATGTGGCTCTGAAGGTTCAGGTCAGAGTCCATCACTACTCCCAGGTTTCGGGCCTGATCGCTGGTTTTTAGTTGTAATAACTGAAGATGTGCACTGACTCTACATCGTTCCTCTTTAAGTCCAAAAATAATAACTTCAGTTTTGTTTTTGTTCAGCTGGAGGAAGTTTTGGCACATCCACACATTTATCTGTTCTAAGCATCTGTTCAGTGATTGGATGGGTTCTGAGTCACCTGGTGACATCGTAATGTAGAGCTGTGTGTCATCTGCATAGTTATGGTAGCTGATATTATTTCCTGTGGGATGATATAAATATTGAATAAGAGGGGTCCTAGGATTGAACCTTGGGGTACCCCACATGTGACCTTTGACCTCTTTGATGAGAAGTTTCCAATTGAAACAAATAAATCCCTGTTCTTTATGTATTCAAACCAGTTAAGCACTGGACCGGAAAGTCCGACCCAACTTTCCAGTCGATTCAGTAATATGTCATGGTCAACAGTGTCAAAAGCTGCACTGAGGTCCAACAGAACCAGCACTGTGGTTCTCCCACAGTCCGTATTTATATGGATGTCATTGAACACTTTTACGAGGGCCGTTTCTGTGCTGTGGTGAGACCAGAAACCAGACTGGAAGGAGTCAAAGCAGTTGGTTATCATTAGGAAGCTATTTAGCTGTTTACACACAACTTTTTCAATAACTTTGCTGATGAATGGGAGGTTGGAGATCGGACTGTAATTCTGCAGTAGTGATTTGTCTAGATTGTTCTTTTTTTATCAGTGGTTTGATTACTGCCGTTTTCAAAGCCTGGGGGAAAACACCTGATGAGAGCGATGAGTTTACTATTTTGATCAGATCAGTAGCAACGACAGGCAGGACTTTCTTAAAGAAATGTGTGGGTAGGACATCCAGACAGCAGGAACTGGAGCTGAGTTGACTTATTATTTGCTCTAGGGTTTTATAATTAAGTAGTTGAAATTGGGTCATTTTCCCTGTATTTGTTTTGTTTGGGCACAGCGTTGGTACTGACTTTATAGTGGATGTGCAGATTAATCCTCTGATTTTTTGAATTTTCTCTGAAAAGAAACTGGAAAACTGGTTGCAGGCGGCAATAGACTGAAATTTAGGTGGTAAAGTCATAGGAGGGTTTGTGAGTCTGTCAACTGTTGCAAATAAAGCTCGAGCATTGTTATTGTTTTTGTTTATGACATCTGTAAAGAAAGCCTGTCTTACATGTTTGAGTGTTAAATGATAGTAACGTAGTTTTTCTTTATAGATGTCACAATGAACGTGAAGTTGAGTTTTACGCCATTTTCGTTCTGCCCTACGGCAGAGTTGTCTTGCAGATCTAACTGTTTGTGCATTTCTCCTTGGAGATTTCTTCTTACCAGACACAACCTTCATTTTAATTGGGGAAATGGAATCAATGATATCTGAAACTTTAGAGTGAAAATCATTTACCAACTTATCTACGTCATTACAGCTTAAGGGTGAGGAAGAAGAGTAGATTTGATTAAATGTTTCTGCTGTGCTTTCAGTGAGAGAACGTTTTGTGATAGTTGCTGTTTGTCCAAGTGGATTAAAGGATAAAGAACTTTCAAAGATAACAGCGAAGTGATCTGACAGGGCGGCATCAGTTACAGAAACATTGGAAATATTTACACCCTTACTGATAACCAGGTCCAGTGTGTGTCCTTGAGTGTGTGTTGCTTGTTTGACATGTTGTGTTAGACCAAAAGTCTCTAAGATATTAGAGAGCTTTTTAGCACCTCTGTCTTGGGGGTTGTCAACATGAACGTTGAAATCACCAACAATTATTAAGCATTCATAATTAATACATAAGAGAGATAGAAGTTCATTCAACTCAGTAAAGAAATTTTCCACATATGTTGGGGTTTTGTATAAAGTTAGTGTTAAAGTTCGTTTGAGGCCTTTAATCTCAATTCCAAGATACTCAAAAGAGGTAAATTGACCCAAAGAGATTTTACTACTATTTACGGTATTCGAGACTATAACTACAGGCCTCCAAACACAATGCAGCCTTCAGATTTGCTCTTGACATGTTTGTATAGACATCATGAAATGGGTTTCTCTGGCCAACCAGATGCATCCAAGACTTTTCACCAAATACAACACAAAGTGTCAGTGCTGTAAAGCACGTTGACGGCGGACTCTACAGCAGTGGAGACATGTCCTCTGTAGTGTTTAAGTTCTGAAGAGGATTACTCTCCTTATCACTACTTTTGCGTTTATCCTGCCTCGTGGATCATCACTCATATAATCGCTCTAAGGTTAAAGGCTAACCTGCTTAAAGCAGCAATGCTTTCTCTGCTGACCTGTAATTCTCAAATGGAAAGTCAATTTTACTGCATGAAAACGCTTTAAAATCCACATTTGCGTCTGTTAATAGATACTCGTCAAACATAGTGTTCACTAAAGGAAACACACCACCCTTAAGCTTGGATGTGATTGTCAGTCCTGCCTGGGTTAAAACACTATCTTTATGATCCCTTATAGCACCATCAAGAATACTTTATTTTATTTCATCAGATTGTCTAAAAAATATATTTTGGTTCCATCCTGAAAGGAATTCACAACCCCTGACACAAATCCCAGAAAAGAAGAAGATGATGGATGGATGGACGGACAGACAGATGAATGGAGCTGATATGAAAATACTCCCTGACTCTCTACTCTGTAGTCACATTCAGTCCATTTGAAAATAATACTGACACACCGCAGAGATGTTTGCAGTTTAGGTTCTTTCCTTTTGGCTTCTTTCTTTTCTAATCCTATTGTGTCTCCGTCAGCCTCCGACCTTTGACATTTTCAGCATTCCAGTCATTTGCTGGCCTTTATTTTGCTTGGCAGAACAAGACAGAAAGAAAGACTCGCAAAAAGAAATAGAGAAAGGAAGAGAAAGAGAGAAAGGAAGAAAGACATGCTATCTATCAACATGTTCCATTTCGTGCTGTGAAAGCACTGATCATAAAGCAATCATCTCTGTGGTCAGACAATGACAAAGAGATTTATTTTATCTCGACTTTTGCCGAAGACGTGGCCTGTCATAGCCGCAGACACAAATGGTTTCTCCTTTACGATATTAATCCGAAAGTGAGAGTTTGTGGGCGGGGTTTACATGGCCCACAGGGAGCAGCAAACTCGAGCTGAATATCACTTTTAACTGGTTGCCACGACACAAACAAAACAGGATGATGAGCAATGAGACAAGTTTATTGTCAAGAGTTTTTCCATAGCAGATGGTTGATAAAGGTGACATTTGGTGGAGAAGGCAGGATGTTATAAGGTCATGCAGTGGTTTTGGCAGCTTTCCAGCCTCCTCACATCTGCTTTTATCATTTCTGTCATTTCCTTCTTCACATTCTGAGAAAATGTTTCACTCTTTTCTGCATTAAACATAGTTTTCTTGCTAAGAAAAGCGGCAACTCTGGGCTCCATGGTAACTATCTCAACAAGGATTGTGATTTATATGTTATTGAAATTGCAATTGCTTTAATTTCAGGACTCTGTGCTAACTCACTTTATTAAGTACACCAAGTTAGATCCCCTGTTTTGCCTTCAGAACCTTCTTGAAACTTTATGACAAGGATTAATTCAAGCACTGGAAACACCTCTCTGAGATTTTGATCCATATTGGCATGACAGCTTCACAAGAAATCCCAACACTACTCAATTAGATCAATATCTGGAGACAAAGGAATCCCTTGGTCTCCAGTAAACGCACTGTTATGTTGAAGAAACCAGTTAGAAATGGTTTGACCTTTGTGACATGGTACATTATCCTGTACCCACAGGATACCCACTACACCATTATACCCATATCACCAATCTGAACAGCAAAATTGTGTCTTAATCCCACTTTTAGGATGTTTTTTAAAAGGGAGTTGTGGTTTTTTTTTATGTTCTTTACACAAAATTCTGATCCACCAGCTGAAATTGAGACCTACTGAACCAGGGAACAATTTCCTCAGTTTCTTGTTCTTAGCTGATAGGAATAGCAGCTAATGTGTTTTTCTGCTACTGTAGCCCATCTGGTTCAAGGTTACACTCTGCATAGCTTATTTGGTTTAAGTCAAACTATTACCTGTAGGTCTTTTTCTCTTTTTTTTGCGTAATTTTCTCTAAACCAGAGAAATTGTTGGTAGAATATCCCACTATTTCACACTATCTCCACAACTTGTAAAATATACAGATTCAATCCCATTCTAACACCACCATTGAGTGTCAGTTAGAACTTCACCATGTTGTCATGTGATTGACTGATTTGCTATTTGTCTCATCGAGTAATCGAAAAGGTGGATTTACAAAAGTAGCTGGTGAGTACATTTGTTTTTTACCATTACGTGTTAGAAATTGATCAAATCTCTTTTATACACTCGTTTACTGATCTTTCACTTTATCCGTGTCTACCATATGACAAATGTGGCTTTCCAAGGTGACTCTTCTGGGAAGTTCTTTTTTCAATACAGCAAATGTCTGACTATCACGTGTTCAGCTTCGATAGGCTCCAGACCACAAAGACTCTTACTATCACAAGCACTCACACCCACCCATGCACCACCACAGAAGGATGTCACAGGACAAAGTCAGACTTCCGATGAACTTTTTACCACAGTCAAGTAAACACACTCAGATCGATAAATATTCTAATTATATTGCTTTTTAGTGTGCTCAGTTGATCTTCTTAACTTGTCTGGGGACTTTCACAAGTGTCAGTGTTTTTCTTTTTTTTGTGTGTGTGTGAAACAGAAAGTGAGAAGAGTAGGAAAAAAAAGACAAATAAAACGTTTAGAGTGAGCAAAACAAAAAAAAATTGTCTGGTGCAAAATGATACTTCAAGTTTACAAGAATCATTTACTATGAAATGAAATGTGTATGTCTGTCAGACTAAGACTGAGAAAGAGAGAAAGATTAAAAGATTAAGTAGAAAGGGTAGAAAGGAGGAGGAGGGGAAAAAAGCCAGGGGTTTCCTTGTCTCTCACTTTGTATAGTCTAATGAAGGTAATGACGCAGGCACTGAAGATGATACCAAGCCCATATGCTTACATACGCATACGCACACTAAATGTAATGTCTGTACCCAAATCATCATTATGCATTTCATAAACCACCCCCATCTGTAAAACAGCACCACTTTCTCCCTTTAATGTCTCCTCTAGTCAGAGTTGGGTTCCTCACAACTCTCTGTGTCTCATCACTTCTCTGCCTTTTACTCATCCTCTAAATTTTTGTTTGGTATTCTACAGCTCCTCCTAGTCTTTCATCTACATTATCTTTAGCCTTGTCTTTCTTTGTCATGCATCAACCTAGCAATTGATAAAACCACTTCCAGTAAATTGATTCATTACTTGCAGGTCTGGTAAGAAGTTTTACATACATGGATTATGTAGTCATATTGATTTCAATGCTCTTTTCAACCAAGTATTGGGTGTGTAATTTTGAATATATTGTGGATTTTCCACAAAAAAAAATCACAAAGAGTTAAAATTATTCTAGATTTCTTACTATTTAGTCCTAATTATATCAGCAAAAAATATTTAATGTCAGAAAAAACTAATGAGTAATAAATGTGATTTTCAAAAAGTTATTTCATTTAAGAGCAATGAGTCATCCTGTGTGAAAACATGATTACTATGTGAAACTAAACACTGCTCCAACAACTGCAAATAACTGTAGAAGAGTCTTTCAAATGCATTCTGTATACAATTGCTACAATGAGGCTCCTAAAATTTGTCTTGAATCCTCAACAGGTTGATCTAAAGTTAGATTAGTTAACTTCATAAAAAAACTGAGGATAACTAAAATAGAACAAAAATAAAAACTAAATACTGTCCAACAGATGGGAATTAAATTTAAGAAAACATGGAAAAAAAATAAATTAGGACATAAAAAATAAAAAGCAAGCAGTAAACTAGAGAATAAAACAAGAAATGAAACCAAGTAACAGAAATAAGACATTGAAAAACAAATGACTACAGCATGGGGTCAAGATTTGGCATTGGATTGAGAGCACAAAAAAAAAAAACATTCGCTAACAATGTCAGATTAAAAATACTGATAAAACATTTAGGAGAAAAAGTGAAGGAGAGAATCATAGTAAAATATACCAAGTCATTTGGAAAAAAATGCCCCACTCCTCTAAAATCAGCAACTACCAAGAATTTGCTTCACGTGATTGTAAAAACCTTAAACTATGATATTTTGAGCAGATGTTTGTGAACTTTGGTGATGTGGGTTGATTTGACGGTTGCTGGCAGATTGGAAAATCTTAATGTCAGCTTTCAACATGTGGAAGATGTTGAGGTGAGAGATTTAGTGACAGACTGTTGCTGTCAGACTGTAGCTGGCACTGCAGCTGTGCTTTGCTGCAAACAGCAGAGCTCAGCTGCCTTTATCATTACTTGGAGTTTTGCAACTTGGTCTGTGTAAACACACAAAGTGTGGCATTTGCTTTTCTGGGCGTGCCAGTGATGAATGGTTTCCGCAGTATGCTCCAGACTCTTGCTCATATCATCTTCTTGTTTCATATCTAGGGGAGAGTCTGACTGCATGTTGGGCAACACAAATTTGTCACTTACATTTAAATAACCTTCTTGAAAAGATACCAGTAAATGTGGGCATATTGGAAACCACTGCTTTAGCTTACCATTTTGATAGTGTACAGTGCGGAGCCCTTCATGTAAATAAACTTGTCGAGGAATTTTTTCAAAGAGTGAAATTGTCTTTCAGAACCCCAACCATAAAACTATTGATGTAGAGAAATTCTGGCAAAAGAAAACACGAAGTCGACTGCATTAAAGAATAATGGCTACAGCTACTTTCAGGTAGTACATGGCAAAGAATGTGAGAAAACTCAAGGCAATGTTAGTTGGATAAAAGAGGAATGTAAAGAAGCTGGGAAGAGATCAAAGAAGTATACTGGGTTCAAAGAGGATGCTGTCTTAACTTGTTGTTATTAACTAATGACTGATCAGCATTCCAGTTCTGTGATGTGTCATCTTTACTTGGGTTCTGTAGACATAGTTTGTGTTTTGGTCATATGATCATTCTAATCATTATTTAAAAGTCTAAAGTTAAACTTGTTCACTTTTCTGGATCACATTATGAATCAGCTGAGGGTAAATCATAGTTTGTCGTAATAGTAAACCTGAGGCAAAAATAATAAACTGAAGTACTCATATGTTGCTTTTAAAACAAATGCTAAGAACTGATGCGACAAAAGCAAAGATTTACCATTACTTCATCTCAAAAAGCAATTCTTTTTAGATGGGTGGTGGTGGTTCAGTGAGACCTCTTCTGTAGTTATTATGTTGATTGTGGACAAGAACTCCAAAGAATCCCAGCTATTTTTAAAATCATCCCAACCAAAGACCCAGAACGTCCTGGAGGGACCATGTTTCTCCCTGGGATTCCCTCGGAGGAACTGGCCTAAGTGGCCGGGGAAAGGGAAGTCCGGGTTTCTCTGCTTAGGCAGCAGCCTAGATAATGGACGGATGCAATCTGATATCCTATGTTTCCCTTAATTTTACCAAAGGGATATGATAAGAGGGCTGAACCACCATTTAAGTTTTTTTAAAGAAGATTAAAGTTTGAAAGTTAAGTGTGATTATATCCTCACAGATTTTAAATTAAAAAATTGAGCTTTAGCCTGGGCTGAGCTGCATTACTGCACCCTTGAGGCTACCTCTGTGGCTTTATTTCCAAGAATGTATTCAAACAGGGCCAGACATAAGAGATCATGTGTTTGCTTATGACCCTCAGTAATCTCATCAAGAATGCATTTGTTATTTTGGCTTAAATCCCTTTATGTAACACTGAAGCATTGTTCTAAAGTCCTTTTTCTTCCTTTCTCCTTATCACACTCTTAACCCAGTTTTTCTTTGCTAAATGTTAACAGCTTTGACTGTGTGGCAACCTAAAACCACTCCACTAGGTTACCTGGATACAATCTGAGCCACACAAATAAGCCACAGTAACTTTTTATTGCAGCACATATTGTAATTTGAGGAATGTTGAGGTATTTCTGCTGCTGGGCAGAGTGAATGACCGGGGGATTTCCAAACTAACATCTCCTTCAAAAGAAACCATGAGGATGAACTATAAAAGAAGGGACTTTGTAACTTAAATAATTCATAAACATAAAAAGCCTTGCGCTCAGGTTCATCTTTAAAGGACATTAACAAGCAAGGCATTCACTGTGTGTAAGTGCATCAAATCTGAGCTAAATGGATCCAGACTGTTTGTATTAATGTCATAATTTATCGTCAACAGCAATTTCTTTGCAGTAAAATGCCCATTGTTTTAGATGTTCTCCAAACAACAAGGTTTGTTTAATGTATCAAAAAAGGGAGCGAGGGACATGTATTTTTGGGATTACCATAAAATAAAACAATATTTTTCACAGTTTGAATTGATAATGTCTGTTTGTGTTTGCGTGTTTGTTTTTTTGCTGTCAAGAACTTGTCTGTTTCCGTTTGATTGTAGTTTTAATTGCCACCATCAGGGGGAGGTATTTCAAAATATTGACTTCTGTGTGAAATTTGTTTCTATTCAGTGCAATAGATTGGGCCTTTTAGGGCAGTGCCAGATTAAAACGTAGATAGTTCTCTTTCATTTCAAGTGTCAGATTTAGCCACTTGCATCATCTATTTAACTTAGGAGGAAAACATTAAATATGTAACCAAACAAAACAATATTTAGGTAAAATAAAGCAGCACCAAGCTTGTTTGGTCGTTGCTGGTGAGGGATCAGATACACATTAACTTTTAGGGATCTTGGATCATTCAAGCAGAGTCTCTAATCAATAAGATGAGTGTTGGCTAAGTTCTCGGTTTGCACAAAATGGCAAAAACCAGGGTACTTATATACATACAATTGAGGAAACATATGCAGACACAGTCTAAACAGATCAGACATGGATGCATAGATGTCTGCATTTAAAGCAGCCGTAACCTTCAAAAGTGTGCCATAGAGCGCGAGAGAGGACAACAGCAGGGATTAACGGGGTGAAAAGAAGGTTTTGGACCCCTCCAATACACACCCACATGCACACAGGCCCCCTAACGTTTAAAGGACGGCGACAGATGGGACTCGTTCTTTGGTCAGGTCTTTGCTGACAGCTGTTCAGGATGTGGGGAGGTGGGAAGGGGGAATGGATGTCTGTGTGTTGATGGGGGTGGGAGGGATGCAGGGGGGTGGCCAAAGGTCAAACATCCTCTGGGAAACAGAACTTGAACGCAAGCAAATCTATATGTACTCCAACAAAGAGGATATTTGTAACCAGACAGAAACATTCATATTTACAAATGTTTTTCTCTGCTTCAACCTCCATTCGTCTGTCCATCTGCCTGCTTGTTTGACCCACCATCAGTTCTCCCTTGGATAAGTCTATTAATCGGAGTCCTCACCTCAGGACAAGCTTCATGCCACATAAAGCATTCCTAATTAATATAGCTGAGCACTTTAACTCCAGCCATATGCTTTTTGTTTCTCATGGTTACAGCTCAGTCCTGTGATTCAGGATGTAGAGCACTTCTGCGCCATGTGCGGGGGTTTCCCTTCTGTTCTGTCTGGACATGTTGGTGCACATACAGTGAGAGCGAAAGAGTGAGAGGAGAGGAGATCTAACAGGGAGGAATTTCTCGTTGTTCTGCATCACACTAATTTAAAGGGAAATCATCACAGTAAAGCTCCCTTTGGACTCAGCATCATATTGTTAAAGCTATAAGATTTGTTGAGTCTTTGGGGTTGTTTGATGTTTTTACGATGTATTATCCAAAGTTATATAGTTCTATTTTTTAAAGGGAAGTTCAGTGTCAGATCAGGATCAGTTCCCTTCACTTGTCCTCCCTTTTGTTGAAAAGTAACACCATCAGAAAGCTACTCAAACTGAAAATGTTTACAGCATCAATGGAACATCATGCAACATTAGTGGATCTTAACCATATTTCCCAAGTAACTTTTGCTTTTCCATTCTGAAGTTTATGAAGTGACTCATCAGTCCACTCTAAAGACAAGATGGCAGCCTGTGGCAATAAGGCTTTGGGATAGCTACACACAGAAGAAGGTCAGATGAGAAAAATGAGACAAATCTCTTGTGCAATTGTACATGTATCTGTTAACATTACGACATCACTTTTATCCCATGGATTTTCAGTTTGAGTTGTTTTTAATAGGTAAATTTTGCTAAAAACCTATTTGACTAGTTGTTAGCCTTCAATCATTCAGTGGATTTATTTACAGTACTTTTTATACAAACTAAATAACTTACCAAACTTCAAAATATTTGAACTATCCCTTTAATTTCTTGTTACAGACTAAATTTTATCTTTAACAACTAAATGTTGAAGCAAAAATGAAAAACACAAGAGTGTAGGGCAAGGTTCAAAGTCAAATATTAGGGCAATTTTGAAAAAGTCCAAGTTATAGGTAAGAACTAAGAACTTTAGAATGAGGGTAAATAAGTCTACTCTCTTCTTGAAAACATCTTTCTAGCATTACCGAGGTATATTAATAAGCTGTATCATAGTATCCAGAAAAAAAAAAATCACACATTTCTCTATATCTTAAGTGAAACTGTAAACAAAAATGAAATTCTTATGCTTGGTAGATGTTGGGGCAAATATATTACACTTAGGAAAATACAGTTATCTAAATTAGTACCTCACATACATGTTGGATATAACCTCTGTATCTGCAGCTGATGATGGAAAACCACAAAAATAAACTTTCCTGAATTGGAGAGCTCAACCGAACACTTCCTGTGACCCAGATGCCTAACATCTAGAGCGCTGACTTCAAAACAGTCCTACTTTCATTTTGTTCTTTTCTGAGGAATGAAAGTAAAACAGAACTAACCAAGTATTTGCTTTCTGCAACAATTTTGTGTTATTTTACGTATTTTCACTTGTACTGTGAAATGCCATGCCACTTCCTGCTGATTTCAGTGTATATTCTGCCTAATACACATATAGTGTAAAGCAAAAAAAAAAAAATGGGTTATGGTTAACTTAGTTTCAATCTGACGTTGCTGGGTGAGCTACTCTCAAGCTGAAAAAAACACAACGAAACATTGAGATGCAACTTTCAATCTCATGTACATGTTAGTACAGTATGGCCTGTTTTGTAAAAGTCTGTAAGTACTTCCAAAGAACTAGCTTTTTATGTTAAGTACAGTAGAAACCAACATTTTCATCTCAAATTCTAAAAAATTACTTCAACCACAGTCAACCACACAGAAACGCTTCACAGAAAAGAAAAAAAAGGCAATCCTGCTGAACTTTAGAGGCATAGAAGTAGCTGAAGCCTCCAAAACAAACACTGTCAGCTGTTCTTATTTCTTTTCACTTTTTCTAGACATATATGAATATGTGAGACAGCAGCATGTTTTTTGCCAGCTCACTTTGTCACTGTATTGGTGGTGGCAGCATCATGCTGCAGAAATGCTCTTGCCTTCAAAGATGAGAGGAGTAGGGATGACCTAAATGTAATATACATTATGGTGAAACAGGCTTGGTGAATGTTCTGTTAATACAAAAAAAAAAACCCAATAATAATAATAATAAAAAAGTTCCCCTTTAACATTTTTGTTTTTAAACTTAAGCAGGTGGTTTCTTGTGCATGCAAGGCACTTGGGCAAACTTAAACTTCAAAGTGTAAAAAGTAGGAAGGGGCATCACATAAGCACACAACAGTAAGAGCCAATCACGTAAGGAGCACAGAAAGTCACTTTTTGTATGTCCTGCACAGCCATATTCTGCTCAGATAACAATTTGTTATCATCTAGGATCTGACAGCTTTGCACATTTGTTTCCACCAGCACAAACATGCAGAAACAGACAGCACATGTCCCACGTCACACAAACCAATTTTGGACCCCTCCCACATTTATACTATAAATAACAAATTAGTTCAAGGATAAAAGACATAAAGCATCACAGGCGCGTTCAAAGTTGCACTGTTATTATGAAAAGAAACAAGCTCAGATTGACTTTAAATATACACTCATGGGGTTGCCTTCCGAGTTTGTTTGCACAGGTTCATCACAATTTTGTGGTTTGTCTTAAGTAAACAAAATAACTTCTGCAAGCTCCTGTAATATATATAAGACTGAGACAACACTGAGATTTTGCACAGCAATACTATATGCAACTAGTAGGATCACCACACTTGCCACAAAACACAGCTTAGGCCTAACAGCTGGGATAGTGCATTGATGCATTCCTGAGGCTCTCGCCCTTCCCCTATCTTGTCCTCATAGGCAGACATACTAAGAAGACAGGTGTGAGCTTATTGCCTCCACACACACGCAGTCGGGATTCAGATTTCAATAATGTCATTCAATGGAGCTGAATAGGAGTCAGTGGGGGCTTGCTCTGGCCTGCGCCTCCAGTTGACAGACGAGCAGCCGTGTTATTGTGCTGAGCCGAGGGGCCCCTGATCAGTCAGTCAGTGGAGGGGACGAGGCGGAGGAGGAGAGGCTTGGTGGGTTTATGGGGGCTTTAGCATCAGCAATCAGTGAAGCGTGCAGTCACTCAATGAAGACAAGAGGAAAAGAAGAAGTGGGAGGAAGCGGAGGGGGTGTGGTGGTCCCGGGTTCTGAGGCGTTGGCAGCCGGCGAGACTTAAGGTCATGTGTCAAGTAACTGTCTTTTGCTTTCGTCATGGCAGATGGGAGTCCTGATTGGCATCTACACCTAGTTTTAGTTGAAACTAGATATATACACACACTATATATTACTAACTATTTGTATAAAGGACTACTGTCATATTCTCTAAGGTTTACAAAAATGTATTTGCATTTCTTTTATTTTTAATAGACCCAATGGCTGATTTGCTAAGACAACCAGAAAAAAAGGAAACCTAAACAAAAAAATTAAAAGCAGAAAGTGTGCGTGTGTGGGCGAGTGCGTGCGTGTGCGTGTGTACAAATGTGTAAGATGTTGGTCCAAATACAAATAGATAAATATACAAACCAACTGTGCGAAGACTTTTGAGATTTAAGGTACATTAAAAAAGTAATTTTTTCCTTAACAACAATACAAACTACCAGCCTGCCCGGATTATTGAAGCAATTGAAGAAATAACAAACCTTAGATCAAGCTCTTTGTGCTGTCATCGTGGAGATTAGAGCAGAACTGTTTGTGTTTTAATATATTAATTCCTGCAATATGTTATATTTAGGGTTTTGAGTCTCAAGCATGAATGAGTAGAACACATTCAGTAGATGCAATCTGTTCAGCAGCAGATAAAAGTAGAGAGGATGACGGGTACAGAGAGGATGACTGATCACACCTGAGCTGTGATATAACCTTTGCTTCCCTTAATCAGCCTACATCTGATTTCTCTGTCCCATTTTTTTGTCACCCTGTTTTCAGAATTTCTGCACTTCTATTCCAAAAGACATGTTTCTATTTCTGTTTTGATTCAAAGTACAAAGGTACCAAGGCACGAGGGATTTAAAATGCAAGAATGAGTGAAAATTTGGAGATGAGGATATTTTAAAAACTGGGGGGCAAGGGAAACATGAAGCAGGTGATGAAAGCATGAAGCAGATTTGAACCAGAGAGAAAATACACCGAAAAGAGACGGAGAGATAATAAGGGAAGTCTGGAGGATAGAAAATGATGCAGTCTGGCCTCTGAGTGTTACTCACAGAAGACATACCTCTGGGAACTGGCTGTTCTGTGTGTGGTTTTCTGACAGCTGCAGCATTATGTGTAACTCGTCTCTGGTATTTCTTATTCCTCCTTGGCCAAAATGCCTCTGTGCTGAATAATCCACATTATCATGTGGATTTCCCAAGTTTTTAGAGCTCTAAACAAGGACAGAGCTTTAAAATGATGCTGAAAATCCATTTTCAGCATCATGCGCAACAAATCAAAAACATATTTTAAATTCTTACACAATCAGGACAAGAGTCTGGAATATCTAAATGTTGACTTTGACTGCATCCACTAAACTTCAAATTTGCTCATCCAGAAGTTCAAGCACATTATTATATTGATTCATTTGAAGCCGGGGAGACATAAAGATGTAGCGTCTGCGGTAAAGGAATGCAAACTGGCAGCAGTAAATCACTCTAACCTAATTTTCCTCCTCAAAGATCAGCTCAGACAACGGATCCATGACGTACTTCATCTGGAGCTTGTATTGATTACATGTCTTCCTCCCCTCCCAGGGTATTGATCAGCTTTTAGAACTTGTGGCTTAGCTAAATTATCTCGGGATTTAAAACAAGGTGTTTTATGTGGATGAATATTTGGATTGCTGGATTGGGCTTCAAAAGCATATTTAACAGGTTTATAGAAAAACAGGTCAAGTGACTTTTAATGTTTTGTTTCTTTTCAAGGCATTCAGCAGGACACTTTCAACTAAAAACTAAACAAACAAAAAAAAAAGGAAATCAGACCCCAGGTCTTATTGTAAGGTATTTGAAATGCTTTAGCCTTGTGACATTTATTGACATTCATTTTCAGCTAATAAACCACCACTTTTAAAAATTCTAGGATTTTTTTTAAAAACTTTATCATGGACTACGTCTATTTTTTTTTACTCCTCCAGGGGGTCTTTGTGGGCTTTAGTGTCTCTTATATGAAAGTAGGCAGACAGGAAAGGGGAAGGAGTGGGAGAAAGACATGCGGTAAATACTGTCGTGTCCGGGAGTCGAACTCGCGACAGTCGCATCGAGGACTCAAGGCCTCCAAACATTGGGTCGCGCTATCCCCTAACTCACCACGTCACACCCACTATGTGCATTTTTGTTGTTATAAAGAATTTCTTTTCAGAGAGTTGTGCAGCATGCATCTGACATTATATTGTGCAAAATGATGCATGAAGCTAAAAAAAATTTTTTTTATCACACCTTTGAATGTGTGAAGTTTGTCTGCACGTCATTAAAAGTGTGCAGACATTTGTAATGATGTGCATTAAGAAGATCAGTAAATATACATGCACCATAATCTGGATTGAAAATGCAAACATGCCACAACCAACCATCTGGCACAGACTTACCAGCCTTGCATTTAAGGCTAATATGTGGAAGTTGATGACAAAAGCACTGATAATTCACATGTTTTATATGCAGAATCTCTGAAGATAGAAATGCCACATCATTCAAATTCTGTCTTTCACAGACATTTAGTAGAATAAAGTTGAAAAATCTAGAGGTTTTCAAAACTCCTAAACAGGAATGGTTTAGCCTGATTTAATGGTAGACAGTGAGGATAAAAGGTAATATTCATGTATTTATTATACATTGTATCTAAATATCTGGTTACAATTGTACATCTAACAGTTTTTTCTTTTAAAAAAAAAAAGCACTGAGTAATAATCAACTGCATCCATCGCAGGTAGAACCAAAAATGTCAATGTAAAAGTCCAGAGAAAGAATTTGGTTTGGTTATTACATTTATTGGATTGACCAAACCAGTCAGCCTGTCACTGTAATGTTTTCGAATAACTCTGAGATTAATGATTACTATTTCAGACTTCCGTTATTGGATATGTAAGGTTGTTGAGAAAGGAGCTATATTGGTTGGATGCCAGTCTCTCATAAGTCACCCGCTCAGCATGGGGTCTGGTGAATGATTTACCCAGGAAGTGAAAATACAAACACAGATAACATAGATCTTGACACACACACCCACACAGCAAACTCCCTGAGCAAAAAACAGGAAGGGGTACAGTGATGGCAGCAGGGGAGGAGATTATTATTAAATTACATTAACAGGTTTCAGAACTGTATAAAAATACAAGTACAATGAAAACAAAACAGGATAAATTACAGACTAAATATGGTCCCAACAAGCTAAGACCAAATGTGTTTCTCATGTCAGAAACTTGGCACACTGATGTCACCACTATGAGTAAAGTTCAAATTTGTGGTGTTTCTTATTGCTTCAATTAAAAAGGGGAGGATTATGTAGGTGTACAAAGGTATAGTCCATTTGTCTTTTAAAAGATAAAATGATTACATGCCTTTTATCTTAAAAGACAGGAAATGGTTTATTTGAACTAATGATACAGGTTGCATGAAGCTTTTTTGAAACACGTCATTTAAAATCTCTTCGCTTGCTCCCTTTGCTCCAGTAGCCTCGACGTGGTTTACAGACTAGTCTTTGTGGCTGTGCATTTTGGTTCGTGTGAATCCGAGGATGAGAAAGGAGGAACCCAGAGAGGTTTCTGGAAAACACATCAGAGAGGAAGAAAAAACAGAGGGGGAAAAAAATAAGGCCGAGTCAGAGAGAAGCAGGTGGTCTCGGGAGAAAACATTACAGGGTAGAAATTCCATCTTCCCCCAGCAGACACACACACACACCCACCCACCCACACAAAAGCATATATACAAACATTATGGGACCTTGTAAGAGTTCGATTCCTCCCGCCCTCGTCGCTTGTATTTTTGGGCAAGACACTTCACCCATCTTGCTTGCTGGAAGTGTTCAGAGGGGCCGATGGCGCAAAATGGCAGCCTCGCCTCTGTCAGACTGCCCCAAGGCAGCTGTAGCTAAAATCCAGTAACTTGCCACCATCAGCTTGTGAATGTGTCCTCTGCTATCTCAATTTGACATAAAGGACATTATAAATAAAAATAAAATAAATTCATCTACAGTCTATGATGATATAAATGATATAGATACATAAATCTAGATCAGCATATAGATTTACTAATCTATATGCCGATGATCACTTCCACACGGTGTGTGTGTTCCTTAACTACAGTCAGATACAGACACAAGCATGGAGCTGTAGTAATATGGGCACATATATGGAGCATGTGTGGGAGAAAGAAAATACATTGTATTTTAATATAGATTAATAGGAGCTGACTCACCAACTCTCAGGGTGATTATGGGTTGTTGCATTACCATGGCAACCCTTCTTCTGATGTGCTAATGCCTCATTTCTGCTTCTGAGTGTGAGGTTCTGTTTTAGTGGGTTGGAGGCAACAGTACTGTCACACTTTTGCTTAATTGCATGGAGTCACACATTAGATATTTTAAATGTGACGCAGGAGCCAGCAGACCAAAAGAACGCTTTTCCAGTGACTGGATATTTACACATTTTGCAATCAGTTCATATCTTCTGTTTAATTTATAGATGCTTTGGAAAAGATTCTGCATCGATATATAATTATACATACATATAGCGTGTGTATAGTAGTTGGCTGTATTGGCAACTGTCCACTGTAAATGTTTTAACTTTTTTTTTTTAAAAAGACAGCTTCAGCCTCTTGGGTTGAATGTTTCACCAGTGACAGCAGTAAAAAGCAGAAGGATGAGTCTGAATTTTCATGAATTCTCCAGCCTGCCTGTCACATTATGCTCACTCACCGAATCACATGTCACAAGACCCGATATCACACCAATGTAATTAACTAATCACAGATCTCCAGGCAGAAGAAGCTTCAGATCCTACTTTTACTTCTCAAAGAAAAATTTGTTAACCCTTTTTTGAACACCAAACAGATGACAGATATGACAGATGTCGGATTGAACTACTGTGTTTCAGCATATGAGAGGATGGTTGGTGCTGGCCCATCTCCAGCTGCCAGTAGGCACAAAGGAAGGTAAACATTAGACAGGTCACCAGTCAGCGTTATGCAGAGGCACACGGGAGGTGTTGGAGGTAGTTGGAGAACTCAGAGAGAACCCATGCATGTCAGTTCCATGCAGAATTGGAAGGAAACCACAGGGGGAGATTTAAACCCAGGACCCCCTTGCTGCAAGACAGCAGTGAGAAGATAATCAAACATTGTAAAAAGGGTATAAATTTCCAGAAACATGTCTAAAAATATAGCCATGCAATAAGATGTAAGTGCTTTAACTTTGAAGGCCTCCTCACTGTATCCCTAATCATTATCTCTATCCAAAGATTGAGTTAGGGTAAGATTATCCCATATTTAAACCATCAATCTTGCTGGACCTCTCCAAAACTGAATGTTACTCCCAGTCAGAAGAAACATGTTGTTAAAATTAAAATACGACATACAATCTAAATATGCCTGGGGTTTGAATAGATTTTGGGCATGGAAAACATATCAGTCATGAGCAAACAAATGGTAATCTGAAAATACAGTGATGCCTCTACTGAGTGAGAGATTGCTTATTCCAACAATCACAAATGTTGAAGCAAAAATTGCAACTCAAGAGGAGAGTTGAAATTCTTCTCCAATTTCTAACAATTAATGGATTTGCAAACTATTCATTAATTCCAGTCCTTGCTAATAATCTTGATATATTAAAACAATCTATATTTTTCAGTATATGTGTATTCAGTATATGTGCAGCAGCATCATCTAATGATCCAACTTTGGGCACTCAGAGAAAGTGGGGATGCCGGCTCATCAAAGATCGGAAAAAATGAGGAATTCTTTAAACAGGCATAGCAATAAAAGAATATTCCTCAGACTGAAAAATAAAAAGTTGTTAGCTCAGCAGAGCTCATGTGGACTAACCTTGACAGTTCAAATAACAGCACCAAAAACAAAGATAAGCAGAAGCTCTTCTGTACGCAGGAAAGGTCAGCCTGATGTGAAACTGCCTGAAATTGCTCTCTCTCTGTCTCTGTCTGTCTCTCTTTCTCTCGCTTATATCACAACAACTAATATTAAACAACTTTGACAAATCTTGAAATTCAACCCTTCAAGATTAAGCATAGCAGCCACAGTGCTACAGTATTACCTTTCAGTTTCAACAAATTGTGTTTAAATCTGACCAATTTCAGAAATAAATAAAACTTCAAAGGAATGCCTGCTCTCTCCCAACGTTAACATGCTGACTCCTTACAGGAAGAGCTTGGCACGGACACACAATATCTGAATTCTGTCTAAATGTACCGTCAGTTTCAGGGTAGTGGGGTTAATTAGTAACTTCTTTGAAGAGGAATTTACAGTGCACTCTCATAGTTGTAAATACCATTCCCTGTGGATGAACAATAAACAAAGATAATTAACAGGCTGTACTGGTGAATGACAAAATGTAAGTAGGTGGAAATCATTCTGTTTATCTTTGTTGTTTCTATGAAAGCAGAGTGAGCTGTGGACGACTATGTGACAAGTTATATAATCAACTGAATAGTTTATTCAGTGTCTGGCTCAGTTTTGAAGGCAAAAATCCACCACCTCTCCAGCTACAAAGAGAAAACACAACATGATTTTTGGAATATTCCATTTAATTTTATCAGCAGAAAATTTATTGCCCTTGTTTAATGGGAAGAGTAGAAGTACTAAAGCTGCTAGGTGTAAATTCAAATCCAGTTTCAGATCGTCCTGCTCTTGAATAAGGCACTTAAACCTAAATCGATTACCACACTTTTGTGGGAAGTGCTTTGAGTGGTTTGCGTGCTCACAAATGTGCTTTAGAAATGTATTCAATTTATTAAGTAATTATAAGTGATAGGCTTCTGTGATCTAAGAAGACTAATGTGTCCAGAGTCAGTCCCCAGGAGCTTGTTGTAGTTATTTCCCTTCTTCAACTAACCAGAATTAAATGACTCATGGCTCATGAGTATTTCTCTGCAGAACTTAATGACATGCTGAAAAGGTAGATGGACTATTTCAGTCAGCAGTGTTGGAGAAGAGACATCTAAAAAATAGCAAGACACCGGTTCTACTAACTGGAGGTGGGCATCCCTAAACTAACAGAGAAATTTCCCACGAAGTCCCATGAATCCACAGCTCTCTCTGACCATGTGCGGATTTTCTCCAGAAATGCTCGAACCTGAGATTTCTGGGCGTATCCTCAGGTTTAGTCAACTTTGACTTAACAATACTGATTTCAGAATCAAAAAATTATTTTTAATAACAATTATTTTCTTCTGTTTTTCACCCGAACTCTGACATTTCTAAACTGTAGAAAGGGCGTCTGAGGTGGCAGTTGATTGCTTTTAATATAAAAAATAAAAATAAAAAATCAGACATGAACAACTGCACTCTGTCATTGCAGCGTGAATGAACAGGGTCATATTAGTAGTCATGTAGAATCTGATAAGGGATAAATAACAATAATCTCACTAATAACACAGTACAGTAAATGCATCATGGAAAAAAACATAACCCTTAGTCTGGAATCTGTTTTCCCATTGCTGCTTTGCTCTGGTTGTTATGGCAAGAAAATGAGATTTACACTTTTCTTAAAAATGTCCAGTCATACGTAGTGATACAAAGCTAGTTCTCTGTTAACCACAGAACCCTTTCACTTCCCTCCTCATGTTCCCTGGAATACAATTAGTGAAACAACTGCTGTGTAAAAGTGACTTTACACTAAAGAAAAAATAATAATCAATAAATAATTATTATGTTTGATAATCAAATTAATAAAAACATAATGACATAAATGAATATACCCTATTATATTTAGCAACAAAGACATAAACTGGAATTATCTGACCACATTTTTGTAGGGTGTATTTGTAATATTTAATAGGCTGTAAGACATTAAAAAACAGGCCTTCAAAATATTATACAGGAAACAACAGCAGGCAATCATTACAATAAATACCATATTAATTTGTTAAACAGCTGTTTCCCTCCTCACATTTTTCTAATCTGTCTTTAAGATAAGTGAGGTGTATTGATTGCTCTCATGCATACTCTAGCTTTTTCTTTCTTGCTCTGTCGGTGTTGCAGCACTTATCCTGCTGCTTTGCAAAGGTAATTTCACACCAGTAAACCCTGAAAAGTTTACAGGAAGACAGTAGCCCCCACATTATCAAGAAAAAACACTTGAGATCTTTCGAGATAAGTCTCACTTTGGTTTTCCCTTCACGCCAACTCCTCTCTAAATACACTCCTATGTGAGGGTTTGTTTTCTAGGATCCCCTGATTAAAACAGACAGCTTATGAATGCTTATTGTGGGCTTTGCTGATGAAGGTGGCAGCCGTGGGACAGCCCCACACTTTACAGAAGAACAATCAAAGGACTCTATGAAAAGCAGAGGAGGATGTTGCGGGGACATCCAGAGTTGGGGCGGGAGGTTGTTTTGCTGACTAAAACAACTATTGTCCCACCTCCTCCACAGTCATTTTACTAATGTGACATCTGTTTACCATGTTGGTAAATGGCAATGTGACTTATTTAGTCTGAACAACAGAATTTCCCTATGTCACCGAATACAGTCAGAGAAGTGATAGCTTAAAACCAGAGAGTGAAATAACCCCAAGTGTTCCATATAACATAGAAGAAATTTTGTGGGTAGATTTTGTAACAAAACATTGTTCATGTATTAGAATCTTTCCGCTGCTAGAACAGTTAATTATGTTCAGTTCAAACTATATGTCCCAAACTGTGTCCCTCAGATGAGAGATTGTTAATCAGGATGTTAGAACAGAAACAGACCAGAAACCATACATCCCCACATGTAAAAATAAACCAACTTCTTTTCCAAATCACCACAATCACCTTACACATTTATAATCTTTTTCCTTTTGACCTTTTCCTTTGTTTCTTTCAAATCTTTAAATCTTTGGCTTTTCTTTTGACTAGGAAAAAGGTTATATTGTATAGGCACAATGACAAGGAGTATGACTGAAAAAGCCAAGGTAAAGCTTTCAAGCCTATGACTATCTGTCAGTATTACTGGTGCATTGCATTTCATATCTTTGTAGAACTTGATTGTAATGTAAAACGTAGTTCTTTAAATGGGGGCATTAAACCACATATCAGTTGGAGTGTATGTACATGATTTAAACTGTATGAATAATTTTGAACCAGTGTTGATTAAAAGAAATGTGACATTCATGGTGATGATAATGAATTGAAACAGTCGATCAAAATTATAAAAGCAAGTCATTTAAGGGATTTATATACAATCTTTGAAAGACATATTGGAGCATAAATTTCATTACATTGAATACTCTAGCTCAGAAACTTATAAACGCAGTCTTTAAACCGAATTATCCAAAAAAAAAAAAAAATTTACATGTTATTCTTTTACTATTTTAATATTAACAAATTCTTTCCTCCTCACACAGCAGTTGATGTCTACTTTATGCTTCCTAAAATATCCTGATTCCCACACTCAGACTTGGGATGAATCCAAAATGGCCAGCTGACAGAAAAAAGTCATTCATCATGCTTTCAGCTCTAAGGGGTTCACAGGGTCCAAGTCACTTGCTTCAGGAAACAAAGTCATAGAGCTGTTTTGGCTATGGCACCGGACATCTTGAAATATAGAACAATAATCCCATTTTCTCACCACTCTGATTTGGCTTCCAGTCAGTCAGACCATCAGGTTGTGGGTTTTTCCAATGTTCCTCTCAAATCAGATTGGGTTTATGTCTTTATGTGCATTTCAGAGCCTGGGGTGGTCAAGGTCTAGACAGTAGTGTATTGTCTTGATTGCCAATAAAGATCATCACTGAAAAAAGGATTGTACTATGATCTTATACACAGTCTGTTTTATATCACTTCTTCTGGTTTAAACAACCTTATTTGTCTTTAATCAGACAAAAGGTCATTGCTCTGTTTTCCCAGCAAGTTGTCATGTTTCTTTTAAATCTTTATCCTTTGTGCTTCAATGTTTTTTAGATAATTTACACATAAATCATGACTGGACTCAAAGCCTTTTAGCACAAGCTTTTCATCTGAGCTGAAGTGTGTGTCATGGTGAAACATGGCTCTCTGTGAGTGCAAGTGTGTCAGATGATCCACATTATGGGATTTCCCCTCCAATCAGTCTGCTCTGGTCTGGAACCACTCTTTAAGGCTAACGTCTGTTCTGCTTTTTGGGGAGGGAAAAATAGAAGTGATAAAAGACAACAGAAGAAGAGAAACGGGGACAGATGCTGTCAAGCGTGTGAGTGAAATTTAAAGACCAATAAAAAAGAAAAAAAATCATGCTATCTTTTAGCGGTATTGTTTACTTTTAATCTCTTCACCTTGGACAGTTCATTTAGAAAAGACAGATAAGATTTATGTATTTCTTCCAGGTGTGTTTTAATGGGCTGAATATAAATCAGTGTTCAAAAAAGCCTAATGGGGGGTTTGAAAGCCCCACCACAAAAATGAGCAGAGCACAAAGTGTCCCTTTGATATGTGTGAGAGGAACCAGGGAGCCTGGTCCTACAACACACTCCTTCTACTGCAGATTGACTGCAGCTCAAACATACTTGTAGTAGGAGGCTTTTCTGTGTCTTGATTGTCAACCAGAGAAAGAAGTCTCCGGAGAATTCATGGTGAAAAGAAAAGAAAAAAAAGGCTTCCGTTGTAGCTGACAATAACAGCTTACAGGGGAAAACATTCAGCAGAAAAACAACTATATAAATCTAAATGATTTAAATGATTTTATATTTGGATTTTCAAAAGAAAATCTTCATATGATTTAGTATGGAGAGAAAATATTATAGACAACCACACACTTCAATGTATTTCATGGACATTTTAGGTGATAGATCCACACAAGGTGGAGTATAACTGTGAAGTAGAAGTATTTTGTCTATCCCTTGAGTCAATGCTTTGTAGAACCAACTTTCTTTGGAATTATAGCTGCAAAGAAAGGCGGTGGCCTTGTAGGCCAAAACTTTGGTGAGTCTCCTACATAATTATTGAGAGAACTAAAAATGGACTCCTTGCAAATTTCTTTTAACAATGGCATCCCTGATACATGCTGTCTTTCTCCAGTCTATAAGTTTAGATACATGGTGATGTGATTTATCCCTGACCTGTCCGGTGGGTTCCTTCCTGATGTATTTGTTCACTAATATTCCCTAACAAAAGCCTGAGGTTTTCACAGGACCCCTTTATTTGTACTGACAAATAAATGACACAAAGGCAGACCTCTGAAGAAAACTGTTTGAAATAAAATTTATTCTGAGGTATCAGAGTAAATGTAACTGAAAGGGAAGTTATTTCTTATGCTACTTTTCATGTTTTCCTTTCACTTCCCAATTATGCGCTACTTTCTGTTTGGTTTGCCACATACAACGCCAATAAAATACATAGATTTGTTTTTTGTTGCTGAAACATAAAAACAAATTGAAAAACCTCAAGAAGTATGATCACTTTTACAAGGCACTGTGTATACTCCCCACATGATGTGCCAACACCATTATCATGTGTACAGTTTCTCACCAGGGAATCACAAGGGACTTTTTCTATTTTGTACGAAGCATGACTATGATGGAGAAGTATGATTCAACAGCATTACCTCTTGGGAAGTTATTTTAAGTTCCGTATCAACCAAAAAAGTCATGAGGCATTTATATGTCAGCAGACTCTATGGAAGTCAATTTAAGTTGGTCACATGATAAAGTGGGAGAAACTGAAGGAAGCCATGGTTGAGTGACACCTCACAGTGAATCGGCTTTCTTCTTTTGGGTTATGTCCAGTGTGCCCCATTTTGAATTTATCATTCTTACACTGTATGGTAACTGGATTATTTGCATTTTTCCGCACCCTGTTGGAATGTGTCATTCTCAATGATTTTATTCAGCAAGGGGAGGACTGTCAGACCCATTTTATCTCCTAATGCATTTCATCATTACAGTTAGCCACACTATGCTCAGAACGTTTGCTTTTATCGTTCGAATGCTTCTGTTGCATGATATTAAAACTGAGCACTTATTTATTATTTGTATGTCTAGTTGCTTCTGTTAGTATATGTATCTGTGGTGAAACTCAACCCGAATGCAGAGGTGTAATATATCATCTCTTTGCTGCACGTGCCCTGAGAGAGTCGTTTAGAAAGCTTAATCTGGAGTCTCGCTGCATCCTCTGCATTACAGTTTTCTGGCCATCTGTTTCACAGTGCTGTGACTTTCTGTCTAGTCAGCACAGTGTCTCCCTACCAAAGACATTAGTGGATTAACAGTCTCTCACACAAGCTGTCCGCACATTATTCAAGGCTGAGGATGTGATGTTTTCAGAGCTATAAAAAATGCTGCCTTAGTGTGTGCTGACACAGAAAAAGTAAAAAAAATGAAATAATTAATAACATTGATGATATATATTCTCTTTAGCTTCTTTAGAGATTTGATCAAAGTAGCGTTGGATTGGAGTCAATTTGGACCTTATGTGTACTCTATTGCATACAAACAGCCTCATGGTGCAAATCTCTGCTCTAACAATTCCCAAGGGTCTTCAATGAGATTTAAATCTGTTAGTTTTAGAGGCTCTGTGAAATGGTGTCTTATCCTGCAGAATGGAAGCCATTAGAAGATTAAAACAGTGGAGTAGCAGAAGAATGGGCATTAGTAGCAATAATCCTCAAGTACACTGTTGAGTGTATAAATGATAGCAGGTTTCCAGTCTACAGCATCCTCACATTCTATCAACAATTCATGATGGAGCCATCCTTCATCCTTCATATTGTGAGGTCATCATAGAGACCTCAACCTGAGAGTTGCAAGAAAAATCAATACTCATCACATAAGGTGACAACCTGCAGCCTTCCATTGAACAGTCCTGATGAACCTACACGTAAGACTAATTGTGGCGTTGTCAAATTGCAAAAACATCTGTGAGTTACTGTTGTTTTAACAATAGGAAACTGGCACTGAGTGTATTTGATCTTAACCAGTGGAAAAAAGTCAGAGCACTGTGGAGGTGTCTTTTATTTTTGTCTCTCTTAAATGTTTGTTGTTGCGTGGGCACTGTACATTTAGCTTCCTTTTCACCTGGCAAACAGGAAGGTGAGTGTGTGTCAGTGCACACCACAGGATGTAAGTTACTCATATTCATCTTTCCACTGAGTACAAATGTTTACCCCGTAAGACCACCTCTGTGACTATAAATAGTTTCTTTCTGGGCCACCACAAAAATCGTACATCAGACATACATGAAGATGCTACAGGGTGTCTCAGATAACAGAAGGTTGTTCTGAGATTTGACCTGTAGAAGGTCAAATGACTAGCTACAGTCTGGATAGTTCTTTAGCTCTGTATCTATGTATAGACTATAAATCACTGAAAGGCTTATCACAACATTACATTTAAGATCTGCTGTTGTGGTATCAACCTTGCAGACCTCTCAAGTCTTCTGGTACTGGTCTGTTCTGCATCTCCAGAACCAGAACCAAGCATGGAGAAGCAGTATTCAGCTTCTCTGCTACACAAATCTGGAACAAACTTCCAGAAAACTGCTGAAATATGCTATAACCCCCCCCCCAAAAAAAAAAAAAAAAACAAAACAAAAAAACAAAAAACAAACTTGATTTACTGATAGCTTGTTGGATAACGAGGTCTCTTATAATACCTCCTGTAGAGGTCTGTATTTGGCAGCAGGTCTGACTGAAGATGCAGTCGATGTATTTCATGAAGAAGAAGCTCAGGTCTGTCCATTACATTCTTCAATTTAGAAAGGATCCTTTCTCACAATCTGTAGAGGTTCCACTGTCTCCAGAACAAAACCAGCATTCTTAACCACCTTGTTTTTCCCTTTTTTTTTTAATCAGGGTGATCTGTTAGGGGAGCAGATGCCATCATCTTCTTCTACAACAGATGATGACACAAGAAGTTGTACTGCCTACAACAGGTCGATAGACAATCTGGAGCATCTCGAGGTCAACACTGAAGAACCTAAGCTCAAGAAATACAGCCTTTTCTGTCCCTCTTTGTGTACAGCTTTACTGTAGAGTCTCCTGCCTCGTCTGTTGTCTTGGTGAATGCCGAGACATTAACAATCATATTCAATAATGTGAAACTCCTATTCTAATTTATCTAATTTATGGAATATGATTGTACACTCCTCCACCACCTCAGTTTCCTATCACATGATGTAAACAGTGCTTAACCAATTCTCGTTTCTCCAGAAATCTACAATCACCTCTGTTTTTGGTCACATTCAAGATAAGATGATTGTTCCCACACCAAGCATGCATCCAAACAGTTGAAATGTTTCACATACTGAAATTACAAGAATTTTGGACTTGAAATATTGTGATGCTCTGCTGAAATTTAATTTCAGTCAATGATATAAAAAAGACTTAGATACTTTCCCTGCTAGCACAAGTTTTGAGGTTATGAAGTTCTAGATGGTAAATTTAACATTGTCCTCATTTTTCAAACTTTACTCTGTGACACTTTTATTTGTGTGAAAAAGTGGCGATTTGCACAGAACAAAACTGGAGTCACTTGATAAACAGAAGACTTTGAAGAAACATTTTCAGCCTTCAAATGACAAGCGTTGTTTTGTCTTTGAATAATAATCTGATACTCATGCTTGAGAACTGAATCCATAAAAATCCATCCACAATTTTCCGTTATGTGGTGCTTCTTTAAGCATTCTTTTACATTTCATTTCAATTTGTTGTGAATTTAATTAAAATAAACATTTTGTGCAAACATTTTTTTTCTCCTGACAGACTTCCCATTTTACATAATACAAATTATTGCTATAATTTGTATATAAATAGAGTAAATTGAATTACATCTAGACTGGCACAAAGTGATTCCAGAAAAGGTTCATTGCTGGCAAAAGGAAGCCCTGAAAAAGGTTTAAGGTGACATCTAAGATCATAACTGCTGTCTGAAAAGAATATGCCTCCTGAGGGAAGTGTATTTTACAGTGCTATGGTCCAGTGGTCAAATAGGGAAGCTATAAATGTGAATCATCTATTTAGGAAATATATGTGCAGCTCTGAACAATGCATTAGGATGTAATGGGTCTAAATTAAAAGTCGTGGGAAGGGAAAGGTCATGATGAAACTCTCGTTCCTGAGAGGAAACCAGTGAAGGATAAGTCACCCTCCTAAAGCATAACTTTTCCTGCATGCACTCATGTGGGCTGTGGGTTGCGGCCTTGGCTGCAGCTTATGAGGAAAGAGCATTACAATAGCCTCTCTCTCTCTCTTTCTCTCTCTCTTTCTTTCTTACATACTGTGGAGGGGGCCAGAGAGAGAGGAAGCCCTTGAGAAAACAGAAGATACTAATTAGGTAAAATTGTCCCAGAGCAGTTGAATGTCTGGCTGAATTCCTCCTCTCCCTCCTCTTTCCTTTCCTCTGCCTGCCTGCCTCCAGATGTTTGACTTCCTGCAGCTTTGACTTTGGTTTGAGTGTTGATTCATTTTCTGTTATCACAGCGGGAGACATTGGGGCTGATCATTAGTGAGAATAAATAATGAGCCCAACCTCAAAAGACAGGCACAAAGGTATGACAGAAAATAGTAGGACATAAAAATAATCCAAAAACAACTTATGAGTTTGACACAGTTCTCTTTACTTTTAGAAATCGCTATGAGTGCAGTTTTAGATCTTGTGCTATCTATACCAATTATGCTCCAGGACAAGTAGATTCAACTAGTCGTCACAATGATGCTGTTGGAAAATAGGAGGCTCCTCCTAAAGTGTGCCACTACACCACTAAATAACTTTGGGAACACACCAAAGAGGCCGCTACCAAATTCCCCAGATTCACTTCCAACCAAGCGGCAACAGGAAGCACCAAAACAATTCCAGTAATTCTGCAACCCACAGAACCCAGAGGAGCTGCTGCCAGTGTCCCATGTGCCTGCCCCTGTAAATGGCTGTAGAGAATAAAGCTGTTTGTGAATAGCTTACAGAACCATGCAACACAATAACATTTCTGTTGTTTTACCATGTTTCTAGAATAAATCCATTTATCGGTATATCCAGCTGCAATCAGGTGGGATGTAGGGACTGCTCCTTAGCAAATACCTTACAAACCAAATTAAAAAAAGAAAGTCAAAAACAACTAAAAGGCTACTGTATCTTGATTGATCTAAAGGTTTTTCATATCATCATTAGTGTCAATGACATCATGACAAAGCCTTGTGTCAAGCAATATTGTCAATCGAAATAGAATACACCAAAAACATCTGTTGCCTTTACACAGATTTTACATTGAATAGCATCTCAGTCTTAATCCACTGGGTTTCTTAAAATGTCACCCCACCCTGAGCAGCTATAATAGCTTAAACTCTTCTGGGAAGGCTGCCTGTCTTTTCTCCCCTGGTAACTGAGCAAGAGGCGGGGTACACCATGAACAGTCCTGCAGTTTGACTAGACTTTTTGCATTTCTGTAAACCTCAATCCGGGAAAACGTTGTTACAATGAGCAAGATGTGACTTTATTGAAGATAGTAAAGGCATGTGTTAAGTTCAGTCTAAAAATAAACAATAAAACTAAGCAATGTTTAGGAGACTTGTTTTTACAATATAATAAAAACAGCTTTACTAAGATAGTTATGCTGGAGCCCTGCAGAAACAGGGTTTTTGGATAAAATATGTGTTGTCATATACAGAATTGGATGCCACAGCATCTTGAACAAAATTGGGAAACTTGGACTTGATCTTGACAAATATCTAAGAAAATGATTTCAAAGGGATTTACTTTCTGTTCACATGTTGAGCTGCCCTGACCCAACAGGATATCTTTTACATGTTGATCAATTTATACAATAAAATCATATGTCATCCTGACACCTGGAAAATAAAAAAGCTCAACTCCATGCTGAAGAAGATTATCTCTGATAAATGACTCAACAAAACGACTCCATTTCGTAAGCGCAGACTGACTCAGAGAAATGTGCCCAGAAAGTTTCAGTCTGACATTCAGCTTTGTGTTCATAATGGGAACCAGAGGGAGACTTGTAAAAGGAAACACTTATTTCCTGTAGGACTGAAGAGTGACGTACATGAGAGTGAGCTTATTGCAGCTTTGGCGAGCTGGAATGTGACATCAGCAACTGGATCCCGCATGAAGGATAAATCACACAACCAACACAAACACACACTTATAAACATCAGAGCCGGACCAAGACGTGGTTGAGGGTCAGTGGAACAGAAACAGAGGAAGGGAGCCAACTTCTTTAGGAGTGCCACCCACTTCGCCTTGACTTACGTTCTTCAAGGGTTTTATGGACGGCAGCAGTGAGGGGAAACACGTGGTCCTCACAGGAACATAATCACTTCAAGTGTTCTGAAATAGGTGTCCTTGTATTTCAAAAGACTAAGGAGGGTGCTAAAGTGACCATCAGAGGCACTTGAGAATACTTTTCATCATCAAGCTTTTATATTTCCATCCTTGGCAAAGCTATTGAAGCAACATTATAAAGTTACACACACAGGGCTTGTATAGAAAATTGTACCCAGCCGGAGAAAGGTTTAGAGTACAGGACTGTAGATCCTGTCTGTAGAAGGGAACGGTTGCTAATTCGATTATATGAAAATATCACTGCCAGTGATTAAGCACAGTTGACTTAAAGAAGGATGTCATTAGATTTGTCATGGACTTTCTAAACTAAATCTGGCAGACTTAATAGATGGACTTGTAGTATGAATTATGTTTCCAGGGTTTAATGTTCTCTCGTAAACAGAGCCATCCACACTTCTGAGTAAATATGTGAATCTCTTTTTGGTGCATTAAGAAAAATAATTTTATATAATGTTTCTTTTCATGTTAGTTTGGGAAAATAAAAAAAATGAGGAAGACATCAAGAGGAGGCATTTTTCAAGAACAGCAGGCTGAGATAGTCATCACATTGCTGAAGGCAGCTTGGTGTATTGCCAACAAGGTGCAGAACACTGTTAAATAGTCTGAGATGTTCTAACACTGACGTTGCTATGGAGGATCTAAGAGTTCACTGTTGACTCTTATTTAGCTCCTACATAAACTCTAGTAAAAAAGTTATTTTTTTAACTAATAGTGTTTTATTGTATCTTAAGTATACATACACAGATAAAAGGCCACACCTAAATTAAATTCCTCATGCTACATTCAGTAACCCTCAGTGCGCTGTATTGTATTTTCTGTTGGTAGGCTCATAGAACTTAATTAGTTATGGCAAAATGACCTTTTGGGTCCAGTAGTGGATGGGGATGTACTAATGTTTGCATTTGTGGTCTTCAAAGCTTTACGACAAACAGATCACCAAAAATTCAAAATTTGAATATCTTTATTTCTACTCAGAGCTTTTTGTGAGCTTAGTTAGTCAATTTTTAATCTTCTAAAAGCTTGAGATCTTCTTCTTCCTTCTGCTGATAATGTGGCATGCTTCACAAGTTTCCATAACGTGAGTCTCTTACCCATGTCACTAACTGACAACCATTTCCTTTCCTTATCTAGAGAAGTCATTCAGAACATATGAAAAGGATGTTTAAAACAGATAATATCAAGTGCTTTTGAGTTGCCCTTATTTTTTGTTTTCTTTTCCCTTGATGATGAAAACTAGCCACATACGTAACCAAAATTCAAACAGGCCTTGCAGTTTCAAATGAGTTATCACTTGAATGCCTGCTGAGAACTATTCATACCATTCGGAGTTACCGGTAATTTAGTCCTGGCTTTCCTGGAAAGCTGCTTGTTTTTGTTGTTTTGCAGGAGCTGATGTATCTTCAACTAAAAATAAACGTTTTAGTCGACCCTTCCAATCGCTCCTATTTTTTCATTATGTGTTCTTCTTGCAGTCTAGATTCTGTTGTTTACAACAATGTTCACACATTGTAAAATATTCATCCATATTCTGATTGATCATTTGGCACAAATCTTTACTTTATATAGAGATTTACAAGTTCACTAGCTTGTATATTCTGCTCTAAATTGTATACAGACACATTTACAATGTTTCTTCAGTAACAATTTGTCCTGCTTCCTATTGTTTTTCTTGTCTGTTTTTTTTTGTTGTTTTTCTTAATTTATGAATAAGTTTGTGACAATCTGTCAACACTTTCTTGCCAGTGTATATTACCTTTAAAAGCAACAACCTAGAAAACCTGAAAAATTGGTCTTCTCCCCAGCTTTGTTTGTAACTCATGGAGTCACGTCCTTTTTTCACTCTTAGGATGCCTTTGTTTTACTCAGAAGTGACAGACATTTAGTTCCTGCTGAAAAGCTGAATTTAAGGAATGCAGAAAAGTAAACAAGAAAACGCCTGGGGTGTAATCTGCTGATGTGAACTACAATGGCTCCTGACTATTGGACGAGTTCTTTGAAGTGATCACGTTTCCAAGGAGACAAACAGATCAGTCTGACTGTACAGTGAAGCCTTGCTTCTAGAAGTCTGTACCCGAGATTTCAGCAAGTATGAGTTTGTTAGACTGCCAAGGCTGCATTTCTGAACAGACACATTTTAAACATTCTGATGAAGTTACAGTGCTGGGCATATTTAGATTCATAGGAACTCTGGGTGAAGGTCTGTAAAAGCCTTTTAAAAAATTCAAAGGTTTGGCTTAGAAAAATCCAAACTTTTTATCTCAAAACCTTCAGTGGGGAGAACATTCTTTGCTCAAAGAAATGACAACAAGGCAGAGTTGTTGGCCTCTTAGCTCTCATTAGATTGAACAACCACCCTTTTCCAAATAAAACAACGCCCTTCTCCTGTAACATTTAACATGGCTGCAGCATTCAGGTATCTTTGACATTTCTTCTTTCCGTTATCTCTCAATCGTGTAAAGTCATTAGTCCTCTTTTCCTTCTCCTATGATCCCCCACAGGTGGTCTGTAGGATTTAGCATTGCAGTGACCATGAAAGATGGTTGATTTTATGTCTTCCTGTCATTTCTGGGTTGATTTGCCCAGGTGAGTTAGTTCATTTTACTTCACACGAAGACCTATCATAATTTTTTATTTTTTTTAATGATGCCAGGTTACCATAAGTATTGAAAGCAGAACAGACCCAAGCATCACTGATCCTCTACCGTACTTGACAGAGGGGTTGATACGCTGCCATTTACAGTATTAATCCTTGGTTTCATGTCAGATAGCATCTCATCTGTAGTGTTTGGTGCTGCAACACTATATGTCATCCAAACAAAGCATCCGATTCCTCCAAAAGTCAGAACAGAGTTTGGCAAACATTGATGTTCATAATAGGACAAGAAGGATTTGAGCATCCTATTACATATTCTGGTATTTCCAAATAGCCTTTCCCATATTTGATGTCAAAACCTTTTATTCATCTCTGGAAAATGAATTGTAAATAAACACTAGAGATTACTGAAAAGATGTTATGTATTCTGAAGAAGATACCCTTTCCTGCTAATATCGTCAACCCCTTTGGCAAGAACAACCTCAAAGATGCATTTTTTGTAGCCATCTACCAGTCTGACATCTTTCTTCCACTCACTTTGAATTGTGAGGTTATTCCATGTACTGCCTGGTTTTATGATAGCGAGAGGCTGCTGGCTTCTTCAGTAAATTTAAGGTGTTAAAATTGTGTTCTGCTGTTTGGATGACCACTTAGTTGGTCTCATTTTATAAGCATATAGTGGGAGCTTCTTTGCCATTATGAGGGGTTCACAATTTAAGGTTTTTGGCTATACATATGAAACCTTGGTAGTTCATAAAATGACTATATTCAAGAAGTTTCAAATTATACAATATTGGAGGAGAAAAAAAAATTCATGATGAAAGGTAAAGTACAACTCAGAAGCAAAATAAATCAATTTTCAATAAACTTTATTTTTGTCCCATTTTCCCCAAAACATGACATACAAAAAAGGTGATCGGAATTGAACATTTCCTAGTGTCAATACCGCAACATTTACACAATAAATAAAAAAAGAACATGTATAAATAAAAAAAAATAAATAAAGACATTATGTGCCAAAAAATAAAGACTCTTCTGAATTGGCAGATGGCTTTCACAACACTGGGTGTTTTTGGGGAACACATGTAGGCAATACTTGCATTCCAGGTCACAGTTTTAAGGATACAACTCTGGATCAAGAAAGCAATGTAAACCAGAAGGATTACAGTACAGTACAACAGAATACAATGTTTTCTTTTTTCCATAGTGGATATTATTGGGCTATATACTTCTAACAGTTGTTCTAAAAGCTTATACCAGGTAGTGAGAGTGTAGTGCTATTGGGTTTACTTTTGCTACTTGGCTCAAAGTGCAAAAGTAAACTCCACCTTTAAAAACCCATCTGAAATCTTGCATGAAGCCAGCTTGACATTCATCAAAGGGTTGTTATTGCACTATACAGACATCCCTCAGAAAGGCACTTTTATCCAAACCTCCACACCCTCAGGTTCGTAAAGAACGCAGCCTCGTTTCCTGGCACTTGTGTAGAGGACACACATTCACCTACTGCAAGTGAATTTAAAACTGAATTTTTTGTTTAAAATCCGAAACCTTTAATATTTTTGTTAAAAACTAATAAAATTTAACATGTGAGTTAAAAAAATGTAGTCGAAGAAAATAAAGCAAATAAAAGTGCAAAACAGTGTTTGTCCCTGTAGCATCTTGTGTACCGCATCAGTGAAATTTGCATTGAAATGCAAAAAAAAAAAAAAAAAAGACATTGCAGCAAAAGAAGCAATGACTTAGTTTCACCTTCATTTAATGAGCCTGAAAATATTGTGCGTGTGAGGTTCAGATCTTAAGTGATCCTTTTGTTGGCTCATTTTCAGAATGAAAGAAAAAAAAAAAAAAAAAAAAAAAAAAAGAATGTGCGCCACATTCCATAAAGGCCAGAAGTCGACTGAGGGAAGGAGGTTCTCTCTCTCAAGTCAAACTATTCTTAAATCCAAAAGCAACTCAGTTTTACAAAAAGAAAGATCACAGTTGCAATCTACAGGGAGGGAGAACTTGCTGCTGAAATGCTTTTTTTGGAAAAAAAACAAAAAAAACAGAGCCTCACTGCATTTCAACCACAAGATCAACCCTTTTCATTTGCAAGCAATTTGAACAGTTTTGTTTTAGTGTTTAGGAACCTTTGAGAAACCGTGCCTGCACAGTCGATCAGCCGAAAGGCTGCAGGGTCATTGGTGCACAAAGATCCAGCAAGAAGCAATGGTTCTGAGTGAGTAAAGGAGAGTTAAGTGGGTCTTCATGTCCGCTTCCCATCGTTTCAGACAAGGTACTAATCTCTTCTTTCAGGTATCAAAACCTTCCAAGTGGATACCTTTTGAGGCAAAAACTGGTAGGCACAAACCCTTCGGGCAGACGCTTCTTTGGGTAACTTCACCATCGCTCAATGTCATCAAGGTCATTCAAATCAATCGCCCTGGCAACAGAAGTCCAGGAAAGATTGTCACTCCGTCGAATTGAGCAGGTTTTCATCAGTTAAAACAGGCTTCACCTGCCCTCTGCACTGCCTTGAAAAAAGTCAACAAAAACTAGCAAAGGCCTAGTAAGGAAAACAAAAACAAAGTGAGAAAACTGGTCTGGCTGCTTCTGAAGTATCTGCCACTCAGCCTGTAAGACAGAGAGCTCTGTTCTCAGGCATCAGTGTGGTGTTGGAGCAGCTGGACCACATATCTAAGTCGGTGACGTAGCTCAGCGGTGCAGCCCATCTCATTTAGCATGCTGAGGAGGTACGTGTACGAGACGCGCTCCCGGCTTATGTAGGTGAGCAGGTAGGCGTCGTCGGACGACTTGCACAGGATGATCTTTGTGTGGTCGGTGTAGAAGTTCACCTGAAAGGAAAGAGTTGAAAACAGATTTAAGCAAAGGCGAGACTAAGCTTTTAACAACTTGCTCCGTTTTAGAATCTGTGAGCTTGCTCCAACCTGCAGGGTGCCGTTGTTGAAGAGCATGACAAGAGCGTGGTCAGTCTTGACCCACTGAAGCAGCAGAGGAGGGGGTCCAGAGCTTTGCTCCTCACAAGGAAGATCCCCACCCTGAGAGGAGTAGAAATGTTTGGTTAGCTCATCTTTGACTCCATCCTGCTGGTTTACGTTAACTGTACAGTGCCAGACAAAAGCTTCATACCTCCATCAGGTTCTGCTCCATGTAGTTGGCCATGAGTTCAACAATCTGCTTCTGGCTGCGAAGCTGCTCAGGTAGCGAATGGGTTGGGAATGTGAAGTGTTTGTTGTTGGTCAAACAGTAGTGAACAGTCCTGTTGGGAAGGGAATTTTATTAGATAAAAATCTTCTAAACGTCAACTTGGATGTTTTTAAACATCATCTGAGCCACTTACTTGCGTTGATCACAGAGGCTAAGATGCGTTCCCTCATTGAAGAGCACACCGATGCTTTGGTTGGAGAGCTGGTATCCAAAACCGTACTTGTTGGAGTAGTCGACCCATTTTGTGACCCAAAGGAAGGACTGAGACCTGGACAAGCAGGGCGGGTTTCTAGTAGCTGGGGAGAAGGTGAATCAGAAAACATTGGGTTATTATTGCTATTATTTAGAGTCCACAAGTCAGCATCTTACAAACGGCATTAATGCAATAAAAGGTGCATGGCTTAAAAAGTGTTGAGATGCTTTAGTCAGCAGATATTTCAAGGACTTAGGCTGAGGGCAAAGGAGGAGGGAAAAGAAAAGAAAAAAAAAAAAAAAGGTCTTGGGGGGGAAACAAATTAGCCCATACAAGTTCCAATTTACTTTAATGATTTGGCATACCCGATGCATCACATTAAGGTAAGCAACTTTTTATTTCTTTGCTACAAATCAAATGCTAATTATAACCTAGCTTTCCAAACTCACCTGCAGGCATGGTGGCCAGGCAGTTTTTCAGCTCCTTCATGGCAGCTTCAGCCACAGCAGCAGGAGTCAGGACATCCTCACAGGCTGGTGGGGAAAAGAAGAAAATGCCCATTACAAAATAAGCAAGAAAAGTGAGAGTAAGTCAGAAAATCAGACTTTAACAAAAACCTACGTTCAGTGCTGCTGGCCATGGTTCCCTTGAAGGAGCGGGAGATTGACTTCCTGGATTCCTCCTCAGCAGGAGTTTGTTCTAGAGGCACGGGACTGACCAGCTGATCAGTAGGAGAAGGTCCCTAAAAGGAAAACATCATGATTGACACATTCTGCATTAAAAAAAAAAAAATAGTAATAAATACAGGTCACAGAGAATGAAGGAATAATCCCAGGTTAGACAATGGCAACTGCAGACATGCTCTAGAAAGAGAATGCGTCAATGCTTGCAAACTCATCCAGTTCTTGCAGCAATGTTGCAACATCCATTGCATCGTAAATGACTGGCACAGTATTGGTTACGATTTTTTGCTTTAAGCTTGCAAATGCAAGATGCAAAGAGGTAAAACGGCTTTAACACGCAATGCCATTTGATCACAGTAATTTGTTTGGAATCATTTGTCACTGTTGAGATTGAAAAAAAAAAAAAGTAACTAATTCCAGTTAATCATTCCAAGTACATTGATCAAGGAAACACCCAGTTCTTAGAACAAAACAATGTGGCTCTATAAATAGAAGCTGGACCTGTCAGTTTAGGGGATGAGCCAACTGAGCAACCTGCTGCTGTGGCATTTAGTCTGTCCTGGTGGTTGATAACCACCTTTTATAACGAGCACATCGTGTGCATGCGTTCTCACATAAAAGTGTTTAAACAGACCACAAAATTAGTTTCCCCCTTAATGATTTAAAGAATAAAAAAAAAAACCCACATTAAGTCTCGCAATAACCATCAAGCACAAGTCGTCTGTGGCAAATTTCTTGCTTAAACGCCTCTAACAATAACTTGAATGCAAATATCCAAAACTTTATACACAAGTCATCTTGTGTTTACTCTTAATTATCTTTTTGGTGGATGCATTTCAAACAATTTTGAAAAATAAACTTCTCTTCATATTAAAAGAAATCTATTGCTCCCCACTTTAACACCATGTATACTGAGGTCTTAGCATGTGATACTGTGCCACCTTTGAGTTTCAGCTGCCAGAATGACTTGCCAGTTCTTCTCATTTTAATTAAACCAGGTTGCCATTTGCTTGGAATAGCAAGGGAACATTTAAATCACATACAAAAAAAAAGGCAATAAGACATACCTCATTGGCTCCCACTGTTTTGTAGCTTATCTGCCTGTTGATGGAACACTTAACGATGCCCGACACCAGCTTGGAAATGTCTTTGTCGTCTTTTTCCTCACATGGAATCTTCTCTGCTGTGAAGAGAATTGCGGTTCTAATGAGCTACAGACCTTTGAAAGGTTTCAAGCCAAAAGCCTGAATGAGGTCCAGTAGGTTCATTAGCTTTTAAGGCTATATTTAAAACTGCTCAGTGACTGTACCGCTTACCTTTTGCCTTTTTCTTGCCAAAGAAGCTCTTTGCCATTTTAGTGAAGAATTTCTTGGCAGGGCTTGGCGGACGGAGCTCTGGTACCATTACACAGCTGCTGGGAGGGAGTTTGTCAGGGGTGAAACCCTGAAAATGGAGAGAAAACAAGAAAAAATGGTTAATCTTTGTCACGGAACAACAAAGACACCAATCATGAGAAGATAGCATAACGTTGTTATGCAATCTGTGACAGTGCTGGGAAACGACATACTTTGGAGAAGAATTCATGGTTGAGAATTTGATCCAGAGTTAGTCTGTCGCTGGGGTTTTTCTGCAAGATGCTAGAGATGAGTTTCTGTGCAGCGGGGGAGATTGTGGAGGGGAGAGTGTATCGGACTTCCTTTATGCACTTGTACGTCTCTTTCAAGTCGAGCGTTTCAAAGGGAGGGTTGCCGCACATCAGTGTGTACCTATGAAGACGAAACCAGAAACACCATTGGTCAGCTTCAGACTAAAAAACAAAAAAATAAAATTATTTCAGTACGCGAGGTCTGCGGAGCCACTAAACCAGACTCACATGACGCAGCCGAGCGACCAAACGTCCGACTCCGTGCCGTGGCCCTGCCTGTTTAGCACCTCAGGGGCCAAGTAGTTAGGAGTTCCACAGATGGTTCTGAGAAAACAGGTGAATGTTTGAGTACCGAATAGAATTCAAAACAGTTTCTATTATGCAACAGTGACAAAGAGAAAGAGTCAAAGTCTTTAGTTTTTTTCCTGCTACACTCATTCTGGTATGCCACAGGAAGATCTCAAAGTACTGAAACTCCGATCTAAGCCCTACATTCAACTGCCACTTGGAAACTGGTTCGGGCAGGTACATGCAGGAGGAAAGCAGTGGGAGGAGGAAACTGCTTAGTAACTGAGGTAATGGTTTTAGGTTAAGCTACTTTGAGCAAAAAAAAAAAAATAGGCCAATTTGGTCTTGCCGGAAACATGACTCAGATGTGCTCCAATTATTTTTAGTATTCAAAGATTTTGTTTTAAATTAAGCACTCACTTTTTCCTCTGTTCAACCGTCTCCAACTTGGCAGCGAGGCCAAAATCGCCAAGCCGCAACTCCATGTTCTCATTGATGAAGAAGTTACCTGAACGGGACAAATGGCTTTATTAAGACGGCATTCCACGGAGGACAGGTACATGACTAAAGCAGCACCAGATTACCGGGATGGCTTAGTGCAGTTTCATCCACATACCTAGCTTGAGGTCTCTGTGCAGGATCCCCCGGCTGTGGAGGTACTTCAGGCCGGATATAATCTGTCTGAGGTAATATCTCACCTCTGGCTCCGTCAGAGTACGTCTCTCTTTCCAAATGTGTGCCAGGGACTGAAAAGAGAAAGCAACGAGGAGACAGTCAAATCATGTGGTCCTTCAAAAACACACATTCATTACAGTATCTGTACGAGAGGTCAAAGTTCAGACAACTCCTTGCAAAGAATAGCAAGTTTGTTGTTTCTTTAACTCTCTGGGGCTTTTCAATAAGCTGTTTGTCAAATGCCATAACTGTAGCTATGCTTTCATACAACTCAGTGATACAGTTTGTTAGATATTCAAATCCGACTTTGATGCATAAAATACAGTATTCTTGTCAAGTTATTTTCTGATGGATTCAGAAACTACTAATGCTACTGGCACTTTCCTCTCCCTCTCTTCAACTATACCCCTCAAGTGACATACATAAATGAATGCTCTTAATCTGTCAAAATTTGAGAAGCAAAGTTGAAATTTGCCAGAAATTGATGAAGGATTGAAGAAAAAGAAAACGCAAACGGTTTGATTTAAGAAACTGCACCAAATTATTCCAGAGAATTCCAGTGTCTCACCTTCCGACTGCAGAGCTCCAGGAATATGTAGATGTTTTCATGGTCCTCAAAATAATGGGAGAATTTCACTACGTGCTTGTGTGACAGGGACCTGTGCAGGTCGATCTCATTCGTAATCTGGTGAAATGTAAATACAGATGGGTTAGTGTTGCAGATCCTGGCGCTTAATAGATTCAAGATTATGCAATGGACTCCGGCATAATGAGATGCGTGTACCTTTTCCCTCTGGTGTGGTTTGGAGACCCTGCTCTGTGGAATCACCTTCACAGCATACATTTTGTTGTTGGACAGGTCTGTCATCTCATAGCATCGTGCAAAGCCACCCTTTGGAAAGCACAGTCATGGGTTAAAATGGTTGAAAACCTGCAATGGTCATAAATAAATCAGCCTCCCTGGCAAAGCCTTTCAGCTGAGGATCAATAGCTTTGGGCTGAGCAATTAAAACGATTCACCATCTGTAATTTAGCAGCATCATTAAAAACAAGGCCGATCTACTCAGAGGATCATTTCTAAACGCAAGACAAGCGTCACTTTTGGCTCTGAATCAGATAATCGAGGGTTTATTGCTACATCTTCTTGATGCGATCATGTCTCCACATGCTGGGGGAAGAAGATGTGAAGGATGAAGCACACCGCACTGCTGCATTCATTAACCGTGAAAGTGACGGAGAGGTTTCCAGCTCTGCGGCAGGAGGAGGGGGGAGCAGGCAGCAAGGGGGAGCAGGCAGCAAGGGGGAGTCTTGCTCACAGCCCTCCGCCGCAGCACATACATGACATGATGGAGCAACACGTTGAGGAAAAAAGAAATCATAATAAAAAGATTTTTAAAAACAAAACCCTGCTTCTTTGTAGCGGAAATATTTCAGCATGACTAAATTATGAGGAATGAGACAAAAAGAAGCCATATAAGGTCAAAGAAAACGGGAGGAATGTTCTGCTCAGTCATTCCTGAGATTTTTTTTTTTTTTTTAATAAAAGGTGTTGCAAACTGGAGCTGGGCACACCTTGCGTCTGATTCATTCATCAAAAAACCCCCACAGCAGGTGGGGGATATGTTGGTTAGATTTGGCACACCCACCACGAGGTTCTCCCCACTAAGTCCTCCCCAATAACTAACATACATGGAACATACTTCACCATGACTCCTAATCTGCGTCTCAAATCATAATTTATTCAGCTTCTAGATGGATCTGTCGCGAACTGGTAGAACAGGAGTGGAGCGCATGGACGAATCAGCTCTGCCTTACCTTGCCCAGAAGCTTCCCTTTACTGTAGGACCTTCCCGTCTTGGGGTCCGTCACCACCTGAGCCAGCTCGGGTTTGCCGTGTTCGGGTTTATTCCTGCTGTTCTTCGTCGAGGCGGAGGACTGGTGGTGTCCGCGCTCCGGGACAGGCTTGAATAAATCCGCGTTCATGTTGTGGCACGAAATACGCTGCGCCGCGTTAAAACAACCGGAATCCATTAAACGTTTCAATCAGATGTTGTGTCCAAATCCTTCCTCCTGCGTATTTCTTATAAAGAACTATGATGCTGTGTGTTAATTCCCTCCGCTCCGGTTGTCTCCATCTGGCGTGTCTGGACACAGATCTGCAAGGCTTTATAGTCGACCGTGACGTCACGGAGACGGGTTGGGGCGGAGGGAGACAGGAGAAGAAAGTCCAGTCTCACTGAAATATGGATGCATGAGATATATGAATGAACCAATACATAACAAAGCAACGGTTTAAAAAATTAGGCCTAAATTCAGATTTTAATCGTCATTTCAGCTTTTTAATGTATGTAACCTGACTTTTACTTAATCCTACAACCAAATGTTAACTGAAACATACCTTTATGGACAAATCGTCAACACGTCAGCAAGTTTGTGAAATGCAATTTAAAAGACGCTAAAAGAGCCGCTATTATTCCCAAGTCTATAAAAACAGCATAGTGTAAACTGTTTCAGAAAAAGCCCAGAATTCCCCCGAGTCAAAATCTGCCAAGTTTGACAGAAGGCTGCCACCTGACGGAGAAAACGTGCAAAAACGGAATATTCTCTATTCATAAATGTGAGGGGTTTTGAAATAAAGCAAATACAATATAAATGTCAAAGAAACAACGTACCCCTTTATGTAGCATAACAGAGAATTGTAAACAAAAAAAAACAGATGAACACGGAAGAGGGTTTAAGTGTTATCTTTGTTGAATGTTATGATGACCAGTCTGATGACAGGAAAAACAAACAAACAAAAGACAGTATACCAAAATCCAAAGAGCAAAATTAAGATGTACAATTGTTTATTTTGGAAAAGTGGGCACAATTAAAAACAGTCCAACTCTACACATTTAATAAAAACTATTCAACAAGAACAAAATATAAATGAATTGAGGAATTACACATCGTTTTCATTTTTAGCTGCAATAGAGATGAACATAACGTTCTAAACAGCAGAAGTATGTTTTTGAGGATATGAATTCACTCCTGGATGTCTTTATTTATAGCAAAACTGAGGTGTGAATTTGGCACGTTACAAACCTGTCATCCTCTGAAGAAATGGACACAGACTACACTACCCACAATTTTCTCCTCCAATGTTGGAAAAATTTCAACGAGCAATAAACTGAGTGAAGGGCGCCATCTGCTGGACCTAGTTTTTCTTTACAATGCAGTCATATTTATTTGTTAGAGTTCATGACTGGCGTGAAATCATACAGAACCAAAATCAATTTATTGAAGGACTGTATAATAATCTCCAATGACATGAGCTCTACTTTTTAATATTTAGGTCATGCACTCTTGAGCTTTAAAGCTCTAATTTGGTCACACTGCAGAAAAAAAAGAGGAATATTTAGAGGTCCATCATATCATCCCCTCTTTTCTTCTTGTCTTGCGACTCTGTCCAGGCTTTGTTGATAGTTCTCTTCATCTCATCATCTCCATCGTCATAAATCTTCTTCAACATGGTCATGAGGCCATCGCTGGGGTCTGCGTTCTCGTCCATAGAGGGTTTGCTGTTGAGTCAGAGCAGGAAAATATTGTAATTTATATTGTAATTGTATAGCATATTCTATTCATATGGTTCTCTCAGCTGTTCACATCATTGTTGAGGATGAGAGTAGATAATGGCAAATACGTGGCGCCGACATATTGGGTAACTTATCTAAAAGTGTACAAAATAAAAATCTACAGTCTACAGATATCATTTTGAACTTACTCCTTCTCTTTTGACCGTTTCTCCACTGCTGTAAGGCACTCCCACTTCTTTGTTGTCTGCTTTTTTAACATGATCAACAACATGTCTGTTTTTACCTGAAAGAAACAAAATTATTCAAGTTATGCAAAAATCCCCAAATATATAAATATGGTGTAAAAACAAAAGTTGTTTTAAGCACCTCTGTTCATTTGAAATAGTATACAACATTACAGGAGTTTTTGCCTCAAACTAGCCGTTTACTTTGTAGTATGCTGGATAATACAAGGTACACCAGAGATAAATCTGCAGGCCTTTATGTGTAGGACAGAATAAAAGGAATAAATTGCTCAAAACATACCTAGATAGGAAAATATGCAAATCTTTGTATTTCCAGTTTTACTGACCTTTTTGTAGCTGTCCTTTTCATCGATCGGATGCAGCAGGTTAAGAACAGTCATCTGATGATTTTTGCCATTTAGGTCTTTAATTAGCACCGAAAATGACCTGCAAGAGGAACAATAAGAAATTGTAACGATATAACCTGTCACATGAAAAGTGAACAGAGCAGATAATATTTGTGGATTCTTGCGTTACCTTTCTGTGAAGTCCACTTCTACATTTTCTGCTGAAATTTTGTGCACATCTTTCAAATCCAGGTAAATTTTCACAAACTTCTCCGACTGATCCCATGCTGCAGGGAAGTTGAGTAAAGTGTCACAGTTATCAAAAAGCTAAACAGTTTGTTTTAATAAAATATCTTCTCACGTTCTTGAATGCAATTTAACTGACAATATATCAATTTTAAACAAACATACCATAGCTGGTGATCTTCACGGTGTATGCTGCTTTGGACACTGCAGATGGGTCTGCCTCTCTCTTAGCCTGCTGCAGCTGCTGCTGTCGTTTGGTGGCAAGTTCTTTCTCCACCTTCTTCTGTTCCTGCTGCAAGATGTTCTGTACCCTTTTCCTCTCTGATTTTTCCAAGAGGGAGCTCAACTCCTGCAGGTCAGCTTCTAGCTGAGTTATCTGCATTGGACAAAAAAACAAAGGGAGTTTTATATTCCAGACAGTGCAGAACCATTTTACAACTAAGTACGGATTGTTGAGAACGTAAAAAACAAAGGGTTATATTATTTAATAATCTAGCATAGATAATAACTTAAGCCATTCATCAGCAGCCATTACACAATTGTAAAAAATATATATATATATATTAAAAAGGCAGGCAGAAATCAATTAGAATCTAATAGAGCCCATTTACAAACTCAATTTTAAGCATACTTTCACCATTTTAAAGTGTTTTTGTATACAGTAAACTAATTTAGCTAAAATGCAAATATCTTAACATTTTATGTGGTAAAGACTGTCTATCCTGATTGGCCAAAAAGCTTTAAGATTTTCGGACACTTCCAATGGCTTAAATGGAAAAGATTGTCATACAATTTGAAATTTATTTAAAATGCCGATAAATAAATATTGAACCCAGAATAATCAATTTACTGATAAGCAGATGACACCAAGAAAATAAACAACCAAATCTTAGAAATCTGCTCCCTTCTTTTCTTTTCTTTTAGCAGCAATAAGTGACTAGATACAGGATACTTGTCACTAAACCCATTACAAGCCGTATTTTTAGGAATATGTATTAAATCGTCTGACTTTATTTCGTTGCAATAGCAGTTAGAAGCCGTAGGCCAAGAGACTGCGCATCGGTGTCTCCTGCTAGCAAAAAGTTGCTAGAATGTTCTGGCAAACTCCATTCAAAGCTAAGAGCTAAGTTAGCATCACAGATACAAACGCACACTGCCACATCGCACGGCGGACACTAAAGTCATACGTAGAAAATACATCAGAATGAATGATGAAGCACAAATTACTTGAGTTTGAAGAAAGAAACAGTAAACATCAGAGTTTTGCGTTGTCTGCGTACTTGTCAAAGTTAACTAATATAATATGAAATGCTATCACGGAAGTAAAATCAATTCGATTACGTGTAGTTGAAACATTATTTTTCTGTCAGAATGTTAAAGCCTAAACTTTAACAGAGGCTCACCTGCTCTGTTACATCCATTATGACCTTGTATTTCTGATATGCAACCAGATGTTAACCGGCTTGGTGAAACTCTGCTGCTACAGTGGTTCCTTTCTTCTTCTTCTTCTTGATTTTATTGGCGGTTGGCAGCAAACTTTAAGCAGCATTACCGCCACCTACTGGTATGGAGTGTGGTTCGAAATGGACTATCAACTTATATAAGTATTTGTATCTTCCTACTCCTACCTTTAATATATAATTTAACTAAATGAATTTCCTATTTATATATACCTACATATTCGCATCCATTTTTATATATATCTTTATAATCCACCCCCGTAGATCATGCACCCATTCACACACACACCTATTTTAATCATATTCTTTGAAATAATTTAGTTTTCTTTAAATATCCCATAATTATTTGTATATGTTTACTCCCCGAATTCTTCCTCAAAATATCTATCAAATTAATCTTTTCCTTAATACATTCAAACTCTCCTTTCATACACCTTCTTTCTCTTTCATACTTATGGCATTCTAACATAACACGTTCTATCGTTTCATATCTGTCACAATAATCACATTTTCCATTATCAGTGGTTGCTTTGCCTTTACCCCTGCATTATGGACGCCGTCAGCCCGGCCCAGGAAATGACGTTCTCTACGTCTGCTGTTCGCTCATGAGGGTCAATTGTTTCACACCGCTGGTGTGGCTTGAATGAGTATTGACATCCCTAACGTAACTAGTACCAATTAAAATAAATAACTTGTTGAATAAGGTATTACATGTTTTTGAATGCTCTAAAAAGCGCATTGTAGCTAGATTAATTATTATTATTATTATTAATAATTACTATTATTAAGTGATGTGAACAATGCAACCTAAGTGCATGATGTGGGCATATACTGTATAACCTGCTTGGTTAAAAAAAAAATTCTGAAATTTTATACTTTTTTAAAGTGATATTTCCAGATTTCCCAGTCCTTAGTGTTAATAGTAAAATATAAAATACAAAAGTTCAATATGGAATGATATTTTGACAGACGTCTGACTTTCAGTAAAAATGCAAAACAGAGAAAGAAATTATGGAAGACAAGTACAGAAGGAAAAAAAACAAACAAAAAAAAAACAAGGAAGGGAAGATAGGAAGAAAAAAACACAAGAAACAAGGAAGGAAGACAATACATGTAAACAAAAGAAAACGGGGAAGGACAGAAGAAAGAGAAAAGATATTCAGCCACATAACACTATATTTATCAAAACCTTATTTGAAATGAAATGAATCTATATTTAATCATTGCTTAGCTTTTAATGTATTTCTAACATTAAAAGGAGATGCAATAGGATAATAGTAAGACGTCGTGTTTTTTATAAGACTGATATGTTCTGTGTATATCTTAATAAAAGAGTCTATGAGCAACATAATTTGCAGCAAGATTTAATAATCTCTTTAATGTGTACAATGAAACAATTTTTATTTATTTTTTTCTTTTAGTTTACTTAACAGGGGAAAATAAATGCAGATTATTGTACAGTTATCAGCACATATCCACAAGTTTGAAGCGCTGATGTCAGCCCTTCTGACAAACAGCCACGTTTTTAATGACACAATCTGTGTAACAAGTCCAACAAGGGCACAGTCACCACCTTGCCCTCAGGATTCCAGACATCTGGTTGTGGTCAGCTAAATGCCGAAAGACAATACGACTCAATCTCCATCTTCTCTTCACTCCCCGAGGTCGGGAGGTCAACACACATCTGTTGCGTATCCTCACGGGGCAGCTGTCTCTGGGTAGTGCTGCAATTTCCTTGTCTGCTATTTCCTGAAAACAAATTAAAATAAAGTTTCCAAAATTAGTTCTTAACTGAAGACCTGAATGGTCTGGAATGTGATAAAAAGACAACACAGACTTTAGAACTGGTGTGATGTGCTATTTTTTAGAAAAACAGTAAGGTGATGTGCTATTTTTAGAAAAACAGTAAGCAATAGCGTTCTGGGTCAGCTGCAGATGTCTGATCAATTCCAATAAGGAACATATTGGTACAAATAAAGAACTCTACCTGGAGTTCTTTGGGCAAGATGGTGTTCTTCCGCAGTGCATTGATACGTGTCCTCAAATCAGCATGCTCAAAGGCCATTTGTCTTCTCTTGACATCCCTCAGCATCCTCCAGTCAACGTAGTAACTTCTCAGCTGGTCCACTGCTCCCCAGCAGCTCCGCAGTGCCTGACCATCATTAACATGCAGTTAGTCCCAGCTGTACAAGTAACAGCCCAGGCTGTGTCCAAATTATATCAGACGAAAACACTCCACAAGAAAGGTAAGCCACAATACGTCAGCGATAAAGAATCATGGAACGTTGAGAATGATAAATTTACTGAATTTATGTCAAACTTTTCCAGTCATACTAACCACTCCAACCCACTGACACTCCAAGCCACATTCACACGTCTTTTTACTCCACCTTAACACAGAAAGGTGAGTTTCAGTGCAGCAAGTTGACATCTAAACAGTTTATATGAAAACTAGCGTTACCATCCAAGCTAGCGTTACACAACCAGTTATAAAATTAACATTTTCACTGTTACTTTTTCAATTTTTCTGACTGAGAACCCAGGGCTTTCTTCATAACACGCAAGCCACAACATGTGTGTTGAAAATAGGTAAGTTACCTGTTTCGGTGCGTAAACGGTGGAATAAAGGGCATTTAGACCCATACATGCTAATCTGTTAGCCGCCATGATGGATCCAGGCTGAACTACCAAAGGGAGATAGAAAGAGATGGAAGATATTGCCCCCTGTGGCTAGGAGGGTAATATAATAATTTAATTATTCTGTTTCAAAATGTAAACCTTAAAACTAGCGTTTCGGACTTTAACGTTATTTATGCATAGAGTACTCCCTGCAATGCGGACGTCACTGCTGTTTTAGGCTTTATCTCTTGTCAATAGAGATGTACAGTTTTCTTTTAACAGGCACATTGCTGTGTTTAAGATTGAATGACACATCATGAGGATTCAATTGGATTTATGTAAATTCCGTTGTCCCAACACTACTGTGAAGCCTGTGAGTAACCCCAAACCCAATCCGCTGAAAACTAATTAAATATCTAGCAACTTCATCTGAAAAGAATGGCAAATTATTGTAGTATTACTTAGGAACCACTAGGTGGCAATGTAGTTCCATAATATATAGTACGGAATCAAAGACATTCCCACCAGCCAGGAGGAGCATAATCCTAACATTTTATATTGAATAAAGAACATTCCATCTGATTAAAACTATATTTTGCGTACTTTGAAGTGCATATCCACCCAAATCACGGATAATAAGCGAATAAGATTTTGTAAAGTAGTATTCTGACATTTCTTTTTATCAGGTTCAGCAGGTTACTGTCTTTTTATGTTTTATAGAGAGAAGAAGGAACAAAATGATAGATTCAGTTAAGTTTTCCTTGTTATTTTGTACCCTGGAGGGAACGCGTTCTTGGATAAATACTAACACATGACATGACAGAGGATGCATTTGCAGATCTCTCTCTCTCGCTCTCTCTCTCTCTTCACAGGGTACTGTTTTTACAAAAGCTCTAAAAACGTATAATAAAATAAAATTGGTTTTAATAGCCAGTTTATTTCAGACAGCTGCATTTGTAACATGGTTTTCTTAATAGTAGCAGTGGGTAATGCACAGTAGTAGTGACTGTTAAAATCAGTTAAAATCAGTCTTTTGTTGTAACAGTCGTTTTTTATGTTAATATTATGGTAACAGAACCTAAGTCACTCTATGTTTGTCCCAAAGGTCAAAATGTTTTTGTTAAGTTTCTTGAAATTTGGAAAAACAGATTTGTCATTTTAGAGTATGGTAGTATGTCATAATTAAACTGCTATTTGGCTCTCAGAATGTTTTGGCCTTTAACTGAAGCTCCTCTAAAGAGTTTTCCAAGATCACCAAGAAGGCTAAAATAATCCCCGAGACATCTAAAACAGAAAAGGATGTGAGTGCTGACCTTCCAGGACTTCTATTTCTGAACATTATGATAAATGTCAGACCCTTAAACTTCTGCCAGCAAACATCAACCTCAGAGTTTATAGGTTAAAAATGATTCACTGTTGCCTTTTTCAGTCACTTCTTTTACAGCTTAATAGAAGCAACAGGTTTTTATTATTTTTAGATGACACAAAATTAAAGCCCTACTTAGGCTGGGTGGATTTTAAAGTACTTGCACTCTGGCTTTGCTACTGATTAATAGCCATGTTGGCTAATTGAGTTAGTTTGGTCAGTTCGACAGAGGAATTGTTTATGTTTATGTTGCATTTTCTGGAAACAAATGTACATTTACAGGCTTTACAAGAGATCTCAGAACTTAAGAGACTGAACAACAAAGCCACGCAACGTTAAACTAGTGTGCCTCAGAGGCGAATGGACATTATTCAGAGAGACAACAGACAGGTGGCATCATCCATAAAACCGACAGGAGTCAAGTGAGCATGGTCAACCAATGACATAATGCTACTGATGCTGAAACAACTGTGAATGCTGGATACATGTGAGAATTGCAAAAAAAACCATTGAAAGAGTAAAGTAAATGCCAACGCAAAATGAACAAACTTCTTATACTTGCATAGAAATTTGCCTTTTAAAACAAATCAATTATTAGTGTGAAAGTAAAACCGTTTATTGTTTATTACACCCTCCAAAAATTTTGTAAATAGAATTAGTAGGAAGCACACTAAATGCTTAGAACCGAACATTGTTTATTTTAAAGATGAAGACTTGCACTCTCATTTGCCAGGGTAAACCACTAAGCTCTCGCATGTCAGTCAACAATATTCACTGTAACAGCGGTTTATTCACTCTTTCATCCCACCCCAAACATGCTGATTAAAGCAAATAAGGATCCCTTGGCTGATCAAACATCGGTCTGATTTACTCCATACCACACTGAGATGAAAATGTGATAGGAACAGATGTCTGTGTATTTTCTTTGTGGCTGCTATAAAAGCGTTTGAAGATGAGGGAAGCGGTTTAATTTGCTGCTGGCATCTCATAGCTTTCTTATCTTAATGCCTCACTGATGAAATGTAAGATAGATGGGGCAAACACACACGACTAAGCTATTAAATTCATGGTTACAAACGACTGTGTCTTCCCGCTTGGCATTTTAATGTCTGCTACTCAGCTTGTAAACAATAATCAAAATGTTCCTTGTGGGTGGGCATTCACACATTTGACCTTGACAAGTTTACACATGAACCTATCACCATAAATCATATATAGTTCTTACTAGCAGTGAAATATGTGAAAAATGAAATTGATAAATCATATCTTGGATGCTTTCAGAATTATATGCCTCTCTTTTATTTCAAATATTTGACAGAAAGTCACAATCAGCAATAAAAAAAAAGGTTTCTTCAATTTGCACAACATAATAACATATCTATTATTGTAATGGGGTGGAACTGAAATTTTTGGTCCCAGTTAATTCTGGTTTTGTTTGTTGAGCATTGCTGGTATAAACTACCATATAAATCTTAGTCTAATAAATGAGGAAAAATTGTGTAAACCTGAACTTTAAATGCAGAGCATAATAAGGATTTAAAAAAAAAACAATAACGCACCACAATGACGCCCATTTGATTTTTAGAGCTTTGCTGAGGGAGATAAAATCAGTTTCACAAGTAACTGTCACGTGATCACCGAGCTCCCAAAATAAAGGAAATTGGTTCCAATAAATTGGCTGGCCGGTAAATCGGTGTACCCCTAATTAGCATGCATGTATTCAAAGTGGAGAGGAAAATCTAACTCTCTTGGTTAGATTCTAATTATGACTGCGTGTGAGTTAAATGTTTAATATTTTAGAAACCTAAAACTGATGCAGGGTGTACTTTCTTTTTTCCATGACTATTGGTACCTTCAAGTAAAGCTGCTTTGTCATCTTTGTCTTAGTATGTATTTCAAACTATGGCATTTATAAACACAATGAAAGACTGAAATGAGTGGGAGTTGTTGTTGATGACCAGTTTGGTGGATCATTTTAATTTTATATGCCTCTGCAATATTAAGTACAATTAATTTGATGCTCTTTACACTTACTTACTCTTTGGTGTATCAGAGGACTGTGGACCAAGAAGTCAAAGAGTTATGGTTAGTGTGATCCCATCTCACTATGTCTCCTAGTTATGAGCTTTATCACCCTTTTACGTATGTCATAACCTACTTGCATGCCATAAAGTGGAAAAGTCTTCCTCTAAACCCTGGGGGAATGCTTGGCATTCCTGAGTTATGAGAGAAAGGGCCCTCCATGTCAACTAGGTCAAGGCCTCCTGCTAAATGAGCCGTGTCTGATTTGTAATTGCAGAGAGTGGAAGGATTTAACACACTGATGTGCCAGTGAATCCATCACACCACCTGGACAGCAAATTCTATGCACTGTGTCTTAGTGAGATATTCCCAAAATGTGTTTGTTTTCAGTCTGGAGACACGACCTTATGTCATATCAAAGCAAACACAAGAGCTTACCTCTATTTTATTTGAGTAGTGTGTTTCATACCAGGTGCTGGCTGATTTAAAATACAGCTTTCAGTGCTGATTATACTGTTTCTCTTGTGTTTGCTAAAGCATGCATGCAAACTGTTAAAATATACTAAGTCCACAGCAAAACACTTCCATGGTCAAAGATTCAACCTGAGTGGTTGATCTTGTCAATGATTTATTAAAAGGACCTTTAAATGCTGGAACATCTGCTCAGTTTCTGTTAGTTAGAAAAAAACATTGCCAGATATATCCGGTTCAGCATAATGGGTTGGTTCAAGGCTTGAATGCTGTGGCTCCTTTTATGACATTTACGACATCTCAACGAGAGAGAAAAAGAGTTATTTATTTTACTCTGCCAGAGACATACAGGAAATGTCTCACTGAAACAATTTTTCCTTCTCACACCAGTCACTACTGCATTTGATTATTTTATCGCTGAACTGGAGAAGTTTTAAAATTAACTTAATAATTTTTAAAGACTGAACCTTTGAGAATGGGCTTTTTCTTGACCATGAAATGATACAATTAGCTTCTTGTTTATTTAAAAATAGCCACCAGGTGTGTAAGTCAAATTTATGATATCATTTTGTGGTGGTATTATGACACAGTGGTGATTTAGTGCTTTTCAAGTGGTTTTGGGACATGAACTACTGCATATAAATAAATTGTGACTGTTTATTTTTGAGTTTCAGATCATGGTATGGTTTGCTAAATATATAAATATGTACGTATTTTATTATACAACACCCCTTGTTTAGCATTCTCATTTATTATTTACTTTTTAGCTACTTCATTTGACTGTTCAAGATTTTAATTATTTTGAGCTGCACACTCATAAAATTGTGCAGCTCTCAATTTTATGATTTTGAGCTGCACAATTGTGTCAATTGATACATTGTGAGGTATGAATTGGACTGACATTACTTTGTGTAGATTTTATCAGCCTGAACTTGGGATTCACTTTGTTCATTTGGGAAATGTGGTGCAATAAGTTGTTGTTTGTAACCAGGAAAACCCACAGTGACTCTTATCAGTATGTATATATTTTTTTACTGTATATCAAGCGGAAAGGATTCTTTGCAACGCAACAGAAACGGTGCTGGAGTAAATAATGTTGTACATTTTTGAATGGTGGGTCCATATTAATGTTTTTCAATGATGTGACTCCCATGGGTCAAACATATTCCCAAATTTATATTCTATGCGTTCTGGTTTTCATGATTGAAACAGTTTTTCTTTCTTATTTAGGGCATGCAGACAATGCTCCAATTATATGCAAGTTTTCAGCTTGTACTAAAAAAAGACAGACATTGGGTAATTTAAAACATTCATGTTGAAAAGAACAAGAGCTCTTGCTGTTTAATAGGTTAATTTGCAGAACCTGAAAATCTAACCTGTCAAAGAAATGTTACTTTTTTAATCCTGAAAAGTCAAAAGGTTTTTAAATAATTGGTAACAAATGCAACCATTACCAGAGGTCTCCAGATGCTTGTGTGTTTTTGTTGTTTTATAAAAGAATTAGCAAAATTTACACATTTTATTACTTCCATGTGCCAAATTATATTGTTTACTTGTTGTTTGTATTTGCCAAAGCCAACAGAAAATATGTACAGCAGTAATTTTCTCCTCCGTTCTATGGCTAAAAGGAAAGACTTGAGGATCAAAGTACATGAGCAGTGCTGGGTTACTGGGTTTCATCTACTGATGAAATGGGGGTTAGGGATTCACCCAGACTCATGATGGATTGACCCAGACTTGTGAACTGATATTAACGTCAGGTAGCTCTGTCACAGCTGTTAACCCCAACTTATTTGTCATGCTCTTTTATTACTCCTCCTCTCTGATCCAATTAGCTCAATTCCTGATATGCTTCACCTAGTCTTTTCACAAGAGATAGCCAATTATTTATTAATGATCATTTTAATTGTAGGCTTCACTTATTTGGTGATTTGTACAGAATATTAATAGGTCATATTCACAGTAGCTTTATAGAGTAGGAAATATGTTTTTAAGTAAAATGTTTTAATTTTTTGAACCTCTCTTATTCTACATTTTTCCAATTAATCCTTTAACTTTCAATTAGTTTTGTTCAAATCTGTATTTTTCTTATACATGGACAAAATCTGGATTAAATTGACATTTTCTACATTTAAAATTTCTTTGACACTAATGTGTAACACATAAGATTGTAAACATATCGTGCTCTCAGGTTGAGACCACAAAATGAAACAAAATAAAACATTGAGCTTTGAAACTAATACTCCTCATTCTTTATTGTCACAAATAAACATTCCCCAAATCCCAAACTGTGTTTTGAGCACTTATAAAAAACATTCTTATCCTTGCAGGGTTGTAAGGCAGGCTGGTGCCTTTCTCCAGGGGAACACAGAGACAAAGACGATAAACAACCATGCACACATAAGGAGAATTTAGTCATGTTTTTGGCCTGAGAACCCAGGACTGTTGCCTTTCTGCACTTTTCGCAGCAACAGTGCTACCAACTGCACCCCAGGGGAGCCTGTTTTGGTTGGATGTTTAATGTTAAACATCTGCATCTATTAATCTGCACAAGTTACCTGGAATGGGAAACAAACACAATTTTGGATTACCCTAGTGCAAATGAGGTCTTGCAACAAAAACTTCCTGAGTTCTACTTCAGGCTTTCCTGTTTGGAATTTGAAAGTTCTCCAGCTGCATGCATGAATTCTTTACAAGTAGTCTGGCATCCTCCGTCTATCCAAAAGCACGGATACTGGTATAACTGGCCACTCTAATTTTCCATTAGTATTAAGCATACATAGGAAGTGGGTGTAATCAGGTTTTAAGTTGTTGTTTAACTTGCATTATTTGGCCTTTAGTAATAGTATAATCTTTTGAAGTTTTAATTTTTTGACTGACGCATTAGGCTTTAGATGGGAGTCACATTTTTTATTGTGTATCAACATGTGATAAGTAACAGTTTACAAATACAAGCTACTTGTTACAAACTGGGTACCTTAGAATAACTTTGCCTCAAAATCCACATCCTATGTAAGTACCATCTAAAATAACTCATGGTTTATTTTTTCATAGTAAGCTGTATGATTGCATGTTTTTGTTTGCCTGTTTTACCTAAAGAAAGTAGAAGGGGTTTCTAAATTTTCCAGCATATAATACTGGATGCATGGTGCTTCACAAGCCTGGATCCAGACCATTTACTATGTGCTGTCAGAACCCTTAAGTTGTGTTTTGACAATATTCTGCCTTGTAAAACAGAAATCCCATTCTATCCTCTTTAACCTAAAAGCTAGCAGTAATTGTAGAACATTTGAGCATAATCATGCTGTAGATCAACATTTACGTTACACATGTTCACTGTGCTATTTATGTATTTGGTAGTGTAAATCAAGTTGGGAGTGTTAAGTGCAGACATGGCAGAAACTTGTTCTGTAATCGTCTGTACATATAAATCTTTGTTCGCAAGTAGTTCTTATGTGCAAAATGTGGAAACCATCTCAGAAATCTGAGCACGCAACCAAGGCTCTGAAGGGAGCACATTCATCCATACAATCATATGGGATTAATTTGTTTCCCTCTAAATTACTTTAACTTTATCTACACAGCTTCCTTTAATCTGATGTGTTTTCCACTGAAGTTATGCAGTTTCACTTTACACTGGGACAAAAATAAAAATAGCTCCAAGATGTTTGACAGTTGTAAACTCACATGATACTAAAGTCTCTGTTGGACCTTTCTTTGACAAGATGTTTTCAATACATAAAAAAAAATTACAAAACCTGGATGTTTCCTTAAAACTGAATGAGAAACCATTTTTGGTTATATTTTAACGTCTTTATTGTTAGGCCTGAGGATCCTATAAAGAGACTAGAATTCTCTTTTATTGTATGCTATCATACTTTACTGCCTTTTTAAAAATTTGTGAGTGAATCAGTCATGTCCCTCTTCTACGCTGAAACTTTGCAAGATTAAATATACCATATTCTTCAAAGGAGGCTTCTTGTATATTTACATTATAAAACCTCTGAGGTTTTTCGTTTCCATTACTGAAGGGGGTGTTTAAGCCCACATACACGGCCACAGGGCAACTGTTTGATAGTTACCAAATGTATTTACATCAGTGTGGTCAACAGTCTCAGACAAGCTGATGTATAGACTAAATGTTTTAGTGATGGGTGCTGAATTATTTCTACCTAGAAAATGACACATTCATTCACTTTGATGGGATATTTGGACATTTATTTTATATATTGGATTAAAATTTTTATTTATTATTATTTACAAACTGTTGGGTAAAGCTGACAGTCTCGTTTTAACATTTTAGCAGTAAAATTATATAGAATTTTTATTTTGTTTTTATATATTTCACTTCTCTTATTTCATCTTATCTCACATTTATTCAAGGCCAAAACTTCTTCAAAACTCATTTTGTCCTTATTGGCTGCAACAGATGAATTAATTACTTTCCACACTGTAAAATGTAAAAGTAAAGTGTACTCAAAAAGAAAAGTGACCTGAACTCATTCCAGCTTACTCTGTTGACTATACTAACTTAAACTTAGCAAAGACAACTTTCTACTGAGGCAAGTAATCAAACTCATCAGCAGCAAGTAACCCGAACTTGGAGTTATGAGTGAGCAAAACGCATCTGCATAACCAGCAAAAAACTCGGCATCATTCGGCAGCTCTCGTTGAACGCACATGCGCATTGGACACTGACAGTGACGTGTTTGAAAGAAACGCCAAACTGTCAACAATACGGCGGTTGCTGCAGCTAAGTTTTGTCACGGTAAGTCCCACTGTTTTTTAGCAAACTTATATTCGTTATCTCGGCCATATAATTCATCCGTAAGTCCAGGTTTTGAGGTTAACTTTATGTGTAATGATTTAGCGATGCCTGGGACTAACGTTAGTCGAAAATATCATGTTTATTTAGTGGCAACGAGATGGAGCGGCAGAGCAAAAAAGCTGTCCGGGGCGCAAAACAAAAAAGGAAAAGGGATAAGGATAAAGATGTTGGCGGGTTAAAAAAGCCGCTGTACTGTTATAGAAGGCTTATGATGAGTAGACTGCCATAGGTAGGGCAGCTGTAAACTGTAGGAGAAGCAGCCGTGATGAAGAAGTGTAGGGTCACCAGATTTGGGTTTCTGAAAAGGAGGACACTTCATTTTTGTTGGCGGGGGGGTAGAATCGGCGGACACACATGCGCCAACGGGGGTGGGGGTAGAACCTGCGTGTAGCACAAGAAATCGGTAGCACATGTGTTTACATGCTGCCGATTCTTGCCATACAAAGAAACCTGGAATGGAGTAGTGGAACGGAGTGGCAATGTAATCACAATGCACTGTAAGCTATGTAATGTGTTTTGAGGCAGTTGACCAAAATCCCGGACGATTTTTAAATTCCCCCCGGACATTTTTTTAGGTCTGAAAAGTAGGACATGTCCGGGAAAAAGAGGACGTCTGGTCACCCTAAAGAAGTGTTATGTTGATATGTAATTGTGGTGTTGCTTCTATTGTTGTTAGGACTGCGAAGACCCAGACGTGTCTCACACCCCCATTGGGATCCTGACCATCATTCCTGAGGACAGGCAGGCCTCCACTGACTCACTGCACCTCCAGTCTTCAAGTACTGCCATCATTTTGGAAGGAAGTCTTGTCATGAATGATCTTGGGAATCTTCCACATGCCATGTGTTTGCTCTTTGGACTTATTTATTCTCTGAATTTGGAGTACCCTCAACAACTGAAATACACCTTTGACTTCATCCAAAGGGTGCTTCTGTCACTTGGACATAAATCCCTAAAACCAAAAATACAATCACTCAAAAATCTTCTGATGCAATGAGTGAATGTGATGTGACATTATGGATCAACGTTGTTATTGTTATTGGAAAAGTGATTTTTATTTCTTGTTTGATTCTTTTTTTGTTGGAGAGAGCATCATTGCACTTGCAGACTACTAAATGGTTTTATGTTAATGAGGAAGAAACATTACTTCACTTCACTACTTCACTATTTACTTTATCAATGTTATGATAAATGTTAGGCTCTAGTATTGAGAATTGAGTTTTTGTTTCACACCAGTCAGCAAAGACATTTAAGCAGGAATTCTCAAAGTTTTAAAGGCTGAGGGCCATTTGAAGGATTCAATATTAGATTGAAGGCTACCCTAGAAAAAAAGTCGTGTCATTTTTTCCCCTAAAAAAGTCTGTGGAAAACTTTGTTTCCAGTTTAGTGTGTATGTAACCACACTTGAGAACCTTGTATTTAAGGTAAACTTGTTTAATTATTAAACATTTTTTTCCATTCAAACTGTCTGTTGGCTCTTCGTTCCAATAACTTAACACTTTTGGTTCATCTTACTTGAACATATCAAGGCAATCGGTTTCCTGATATTTTGCAAGTAATGTGAACTCTTAAATGTGTAAGCATAACTTATTTTTATGAGTACTGCTTAATTGGCATAACTCACAATTTGAAGTAGTCATAATTGACATTTTATAGTCAACTTTACTAATGATTTTGAGTTAACGGCACTCAAGTTTACTGCCATTGCATGAGTTGTCTGAATGAATATTTTACAGTTAACCCAATTAATGATTTTGAGTTAACGGTACTCAGGTTTACTGCCTTTATCTGAGTGGTCTAAACATAGTTATTTTTAGCTACTTTACTTGAAGATTTTGAGGCAATCGGTTTCCTAACTTTTTTTAAGTAAAGTGAACTTATTACTTTTTACAGTGCACTTTATTCTTGATTTCTGAAAATGACAAACAGCGTTGTTAAATCCAGATTAGTGAACATTTAAAGAAAAATTGAGAATGGTAGTTAGGTACTTTTGTAACAAACATCCTGGTTTTTCTATCCCTGACCACTGGAGTAAAATTGGTTGAGAGGTTTTTCTGCTTTCATTTGTTGCAAATGGATAATCACAGAAGCAAATCCTTGAAATAAAATAGATTGTTTTTACAATACCTGCCATATAAAATTAATTTAGATTTTTCCCAACGGGGTATCAAGTATTTTAGGAAATTACATTAACAAAGCACACATTTGGCAACCAATTATCATATAAATTTTTTTCTTAAGTCTATATATACATTTGTGAAAATGTTATGCATATGTTGCATTAAAATGCCCAGGAAAAGCTGCTAGAGCTTGTAATTTTTATGACTATTAAATTTTGAAATTTTGCTCCAATTTTTTTTTTTATCATTTTTGGCCAAAGTTTTTATGAACCACTGTGGGGAATCTAAAGAGCCACATGTAGCTTCAGAGCTGCCCTTTGGTGATATTGGAAATAATTTCTTAAGGCCATTCTCAAAATATTTGAAAGTTGAAAGTGCATTTATGTTTATCTTCTTACGTTTACGGTGCATACGTTGATTATATGTACATATTTCATATTTGGAACAATATGCTAGATAGTCCCTTTCAAAAACAGTCTGAAGCATGACTTGGATCAGAATTTCATGATTTCAGAAAGGCAGGAGGCAAGGAGGCCCCTTAAGTCGATTTGGAGCTGCCGTCTGTGCCCTGTCAAGTGACAACAGCCCCAGAATGACAGACTAATATAATAGTTACCAAACATTGCTTCTTAAGAGCCTAAAGTAGAGATTATAGACTAATAAACACCAGTGACTTCTAAGCGTAGTAATGAACGAAACAAAAAAAAAAAAAACAATGAATTGGGCCTGACACCTCAAAGTCTCTGGAGCAATAGAGGTGTGCCACTCCATTCTTACTGAAAGTATTGTCTTATTTACCAAATATAAAACAGCTAAGATTCGCAAATGAAATGAATATATCCATATAGCAAACAAGTTCTGTATGCTGTGAATTCATACATTGAGACCATTCATGAGGGCGGGGGGAACTATAAAACATTTATTCCTGACATCTGTGATTAATGATGTGTAATGTATAGAAACTGTAGTAGAATGCAAGCCATTAAAAAGGCAAACTACGTACTTAGTGTGATTAATAAGATTTCCCTCACTTCTTGTGTTCAGCTGTGACGGTGAAGAACTGTAAACAACAGAAAAACTCATATCATATTATAATGCACAAAAAAAATCTTGATTGAAACAAAAGCAATAGGAAAAAGCCGGATGAACGTGCAGATCAAACGACATGTGGGAGGGGAGGAACACCTGACAACATGTAAACAGCCATTCTCAAACAGGGAAATGCTTGAAGGATAATTGCTGGATGCTTGTTTTGAGAACATAAGAAATGGCCAACTCTGACCCATTACTGATTATATCTACCAGATTTCAAATAAATGAAAAACAGCTGGGAAACATAATGGCTGTCAAGATTTGAAATTAGTGCCAACAGAACAGTTTGGGAGTACGAGAAATATATTTACTCTGTCATGGCAATTATAACTTAGCAACTTCTTTTTTAGGTTATAAATATGAAGTTCACATTTAATGCTTTGTCAACTCAAAGTGAATATTTATTTTTCATATACATGTTTAATATAACCAAACACACAGTTAAACAAATATTAAATTTTCACCATGTTTTAATGAGCATTCCAAGCAGCAGACAATAACATAAACTAACAGATGTAAATACATCCAATCAACACCTGCTTGTTATACACAAACTACATCAATTAGATTAGCCAGGAGGTATTCTGAAACAGTTTTGACTTTTGTGTGACCTGGCTACATTTTGATGTTAAATAAAAGAAACCACTTTTTTTTTTCTCCATGTAGAGCATATCACCCTTGAAAAAGAAGCAGAAATGAGTCAAGAAAGTAAATCAATAGGCGTGTGTGGGCTCTTCTAATAACATCTGAAAGTTTGTCTTCTGCCCAGGAGAGGAAGGAAGCTGAGTGCAGACATGCATCACTTTAAAGAAAACATAATATAAGATTCACCCTGCTGAGAGGAGTTCTGTTACAGCTGTGTGGGGTACATTTTCCCAGCATGGGGTGAAGCCAACACATGCGATGGGAAACATTCACATTTTTCTCTAGAAATAGACGTGCGTGACATAGCTTCTCATTGTCCCAAGAAGCACAGTAATTGGCATATCCTACCATACTGCAGGTCTTTGAAAGTGATAAATAGATTTAAACGTTTCTTCTTCACATTTTCTATCCTTCAAGTTCAATTTTACTAAAATTATTTTAATCAGTTGTACAAATCATTTAGAACAAAGTTATATATTTTTTTAATAATAAAAATAGTAGTAACTTAATAACTACACTTGTCAAGTATTGTAATTTTAAAGTAAATAGGATGTTGAACTCATGTATAGAAGTCCACTAATGCTGTGCTGTACAGCAGTAAAATGTTACTGTTTCAAAAAAAGAAAAGCAGTAACTGGGCTAATGTTCAAAAAATTACAAGAATGTTACAATTACAACAATATTTCTAGGTTATGTAAATAAATTAAGTACCCAGAATTTTTCTGCTAATTTCAATTACAGTATCTAGTATTTTTTAGGAATGCATTAAGAATCCATGGTACCATGATGTTCACAGAACGCACAACAAAGAACAGCTGGGAATATTAACTCTCCAAGGACCTAATTTACATTACTTCAACAGACAAAGTTCTCCTTTGAGTAATTTGTAACTTTAAAGACACAGATGCATTTTTCATTATTCTGATGTACAGTTTCATTCATCCCATCATATTTTTATATTTGAAATAAAAGAAAAATGTGTACCAATGACCGGTCACATTGTTCACAACTAAAACTTAGGATTTCTGTTTAAATACTCACAACTCCTGTCTCAGCTCATGATCCACACAGTGTCACTCAAACAATCCCAATGTTCCCTATCTGTTCCCACAGAAATGTCAAAGCTGTTTTATGTGTATTCAGAACTTTGTTGCCAGATGAAGGCAGAAACTGCTGCCAGCCTTGGCACTTGGGGTTTACCTGGCCCTACATGCTTCCACTTCACATTTAACTTTTGTTCATTAAGGAAAGTCGTCCAAAAAAAGCAGGCATGCTCTTCCTCTAAAGGAGCAAGACTTTGATGCCTCGTCAGATGGCACTCAGTGGTGGCCATCCCCACAAAAATAAAGCGAGACACATTTCTGAACAGAAAACATTTTAAATCAAGTCAAGATGTTTTGATTTTTTTTCATTTATCAGAACAGCAGTGGATTCATCAAAGTGATCATTATCATATTTTTATTTGTCCAGGATCCACAGCTGGTGTTCTTTTATCTTCATCTTTAACACAGTCTGCATGTCTCTGTTACTGCCTTTGAATTGCATTCACTGTGCTATGTTTTGCATAAGAGATAAAATCAGTCAAAAATAATTATTCCCCAGGGGACTGTTTTATCCTGGATCAGATCTGTATTTGTGTTGGCTTCAAACTCATTGCTTTCAATAAGGCCTTTATTTCAGTTGCTGCTGAAGAGATTAAGTTGAATTCTTCCTGCTTTTTTATTTATTTATTTTTTTGGTTACTGCAATTAGACACGCAAGTGGAAAATGAGAGCGGACCATTGAGAATCTCTGCACAAATAATGTTTAGGTCAAGAGTCGTTATCTCTAGGATCAAATATAAGTAGTTAATAACCTCTCCTCCTCCTGTGATCTTTCATCCTCTTCATTCAGTGACTTTAAGAGGAGTAGAGACACTCCCAAACTTACCACTCACTGGCCTACAGGCATTTGAGACATGCTAACATTAAAGTAAAAAGAGAGAGGGAGAGAGAGAGAGAGAAAGTCGCTCAGAGTTTAGAGATCCTCAAAGCTTGAATCAGTAGCTCTGACCTGTCAACAGGTGGCAGAGGCAGAGATTTGGTGAGTGACCTTCATACTTTCAAGGAAAAGAGACGAACAGAAGCTAAAGGAGGGGAAAATTTAACAAATCATAAAACGGTAAGACAGCAGGATTTAAAATGAGCATTTCTTGTATTTAAACTGTTCATCTTTGGATCATTGTTTTATTATGTGCAGTTTGGTGTGAATTTGTGATCACTTAAAAAGGTAAATTTGCAGATTTTGCACATTTCTGATATTTTTTTATAGAATGTATTTGCAAACTGCTTTGTCTGTGTGAAATATTTAATTTATGAAATGCATTGGCAGAACTTTTTGAAGACATTTATCTCGGCCTCTTACTTAATCCCCTTACCACTACTTATGTGCTACACTGCTCATTTCAAACTGTTTCAATGATTGGTCCTCAATTTTGGGAGCAATTTAAATGTTATTGTTAATAGCTTCTCAATGTGCTTTTGATTTAGCTTGGTGGGAATGACACTACCTTCCTGTAAATCTCAATCAGTGATAAACATTAATAAACTCCAGTACATTTTGGAATTTGACGTGCTGCGAAAAGCAATACACACAATATTTAGTTTTAAGATTAGAGTAGTTAATTTCACATCAAGATGAGCCGAGTGAGCTGAGAATTTCTCTCAAATGAGATTACAAGTCTATATTTATGTCTGCTATTATTAATTAATAGCTCCAATATATTGTAGACAATCAAGATTTCTGTGGGAACAAAGCTGCTAGCAATAATTTTCCCATTTGGATAAAAACCAAATTTAATACAATAACTTTTGGCTGGCGGGATAGATGTCCTTAACAGGCTGTTGATCTGGTAGATTTACTATTTAATGCTACTGTACTGGCTCAGGCGAAACAGAGGAGCGCTCTTAAAACGAGCTGCAGATGTGGGCTCTCAGCTGTGCAGAATGATGGAGAGGAGGAGGAAGCTAAGAGAAAACAGCAAACTGAGAGCAAAAACTCACAATCCTGAGTTGATGGCACATAAAAAATGTTGTCATGGATATGTCTAAACTCTTTTTCTTTGTCTTCACTGACTGAAAGCTTAGAAATACATTAAATACAATTATAGTGCTCTGTTTTTCAGGGATTTATGTGCAGAAATACCACAAATTTTTGTGATTAAAGTCTTCACTGCATTTAAACGCTTCGAAAAATAAAATGGGGCAATACTCTGTTTAGCCTTCCTGTTATCTGCTGAAAGTCTTGCTCTCTCTCACTATTTTATGTTTCACTTTTGTTTCATTTTTGAAACATAAGCATATCTCCAGTGTCATCCCAAATGTTATGCTTTGTACTACATTATTGATTTATTATTGCCGTTCAGTGGTTTTATTGACGGCACTATTGAGGCAATAAAGTCACCATAGTTGAAAATGAGGTCCTGTTTGAGGTATCCTTGTGGTCTGTGTGGTAACAGACGGCAGACCGGATTATGAAGATATGAGCTCCACTCACAGACAATAATTGCTCTCAGCTGCATTTGATCAGTTTACTTTCCATGTTTTGTTAGCAATTTGCAGATTGGAAAGGAAAGGAAAGGTGTAGAAAGGAAAGGAGATGGAAAGATCAGATTATTCTACAACCATTCATGCATATAATGTATAAACACAATATAAAGATGATTCCTTCATTGTGCACTAATTAAATTCTTCTATTATATTTTTGTGTCCATTTCCATGACACTTCCTTGTAAAAATAAAAAAGTCCATGCCACTGAACCTTTTACATATTATTTCACAATAAAACTACAAACTTTAATCTTGTTTGAAACAATAATCTGAAAAGTGGGGTGTGCATTTGTATGCAGTCCCTTTACTCTATTAACCCTAAATAAAAGTCGGGTTATGCTGGGGATTAAGAATCCGTCAAGATTCCCATGGTAACTCTGGAGGAGGTGCAGAGATTCAGCCCTTCTAGCTCAGATGGAATAATCTATTTTTTTTCTCTGTGTTTTTCTTTATGTCTTTTTAATACTGTGTCCCTATGAAATACAATAACAATTGTGAATGCAATAAGACAAAATGTAGAATACAGTAAAGGAGTGTCAATACCTTTTCAAAAGTCAAGGAATTTTCTGACGCTTTGTGGTCTCCCATTCATTGAAATATTAGTCTCAGCTTTTCTTCCTATAGTCCTTTGAGCTGTGGATGTCTACTTTCACATATTGTACACACATGGACTCAGTCCTTGTTCTGTCCTTATTAAAGAACATGTGTTTTCAGCAAACCTTTTTTACAGGCCCATAATGACACATTGATTAGAGGTGTAGAAATTACTATCTGGAAGGAATCTTTAACATGATTTTTAGACATGCTGAATTTTACTTTGTTTATCTTGAAAGCCAGTTTTAAATGCGGTCAAAGTGAGCTATGTTCTGACAAAAAGCTACAATGTTTCCCTGCTGTCTTCTCCAGTCTCAGAGTGACAGTCTAATACCTTTGGATTAACAATATTTCAGACCTTGAAACCAAACATGTTTAATATGTTTATGTTGCTGGTCCATTGGAGTGCATCCAATGAATCCATCAACTGTATGAAAATATTTTGAACCACTTTGGGTCATGACGGACTATTTATGCAACTGTGCACTGCTTTCTTGTTCTGCTTGATGTACAGACAGAGACTTCATTTATTTATATTGTTGCTAATTGCATCATCAGTTGCATTCACCACTGAGTCTCTAGCTGGAATTTGGTGCATTGCTTTCTTTAAACCTCTTGTATGGATAGAAAAAATATATATATTTTCTCCCCATTTTTCCTCAAATATATTAACAAGAAATCTTGAATTCCAGTAACAGTTTACAGTTTAATGAGCAGAGGGTTTTTTTCTGTCTATATCAGACAAAAATGTAAATAAAGTTTTGTTTATATATATATAGTGATACTGTCAGGATGTTAATAATTCTTTGCATATCTGTCAACTATATACTCTTTTAATACACTGGAAGTCATTAACAGTTTTAAATGACTCACTTATCATTCTTTGTCTTTATTTATCTCAGAAAACATTTTAGAAGCATGGCTCTTGCAGCCCACATGTCCTCTCCAAATTTGGCTGACACAAAAGCATTGAAATTCAAACTTCTTGGGGGGTGTTAATTTGTTTTCCAAGTTACTCATAATCAGGTCTGAGGACTATTTTTCCATTTCATCTTCCTTCAGTCTTTACATCCGTCTCAGCACTGAGTGCCACACATTTCCTCTCTCCACTCACGCCTTTGTATGTCTCCCCTTTCTGTCATTTTCTGTCAGTTGCACCCATTTGCTTTATATACATACAGTCAAAGTGCTATGTTCTGTAAGAGAAACAAGAAAAGGGTCTGAAAATAAATAAAACCTCAACAGGGAGCAGCAAACATGGCCACTGAGGCTCTTTGTCTATTCTATCATCTGGCTACTGTCTGCTGATCATCGTGAATGTCCTTACTCCCTTTTTTCACATTCTAATTTTTAAACACTGCTAAAATTTTGCATTTGATCAAAACAATTTGACACATTTCATAGGTGTAATTTTGTGGACAGTTTACAAGTCTGAAAATAACCCAAAACGGTCAACAAAATATTAATTGTTTTGAACTTGTTTATACAAATCTATTTATCTTCCATCATCAAAAAGGTAAATCACCATCATTAAGATTCATATGCAAACAGAGGAAAACAACTTGTGTCCAGCTTTCAACAAAGTGGCATACTGTAAGATTTCTTTAGACCCCCCTGCAGAGGATTTGCCCTAAGTGATGTAATGATAGTGAATGAAAGATGGGTTGGATTTATGTCCAGTTGTTGACATTTTTATAATCTGGCCAAAGATATGCCTGTATTAAATCATTTTATTTTGGCTTACTTCTCATCTCATTTCAAACTTTTCCAGATGTTCTCCCAACTTATACGCATGAAGCTTTGTTTAGACAATTGGGTTTTCTGAATAAGGAGTTTGATCTTTTCAATAACTTTATTTAAAATTAATCAATGTTATCAAAATTTTACAGTAAGTCAAACTGAAACCTAAATTTAAGGACGTTTTTTTTTTTCTTTTGTCCCTACGCCTCTATTCAAATAATTTTATTATGCCTGCAGTTTTACAGCCTTACTCTGCAGCATTCAGCTATTACTCAATTTTAACTAAAAAAAAAACTTTATCCAAAATATATATGAGGCTTCCATTTGTCAGCCAATGAACATTTATTACTCATCTGTCCTCCAACAACATCTGTTGGACGTGTGTTTCTTCTAGACCACACAAGCTCAAAACAGAAGTCTCCACCAGTTTAAAACTTTTTTTTCTACCAGAAGGTCAAATACAGACCAAAACCCAAAATAACCTTCTCACGATTTTAAAAGGTACACTCCTTTTAAAGCGTGTTATTTGGGTTTTTTTGGGGGGGAAACCGCTACAAGGTTTCATGTTAACATGACATCACTGTCATTACATCCAATGACATCATTAGAAGAGCTTCTACCCTTTCTCCAGCTTTGCAAATGCCTGAACAAGCAAATTTCATACTTCAACCCAAAATAATCTCTGGCTAAGTGAAGACTGCTCATATTCTGATGCTTTTTAATATGGAGGGGGGTTCATCATCACATACAAAACCCACTCATGTGCAATGACTTCGTGGCTCAAATTTCCTGAGATTAAATAAACAGCTGTTTGCCTTACTGAGCATACTAAAGTTTATGAATTGTTTTTAAATAGATGTCCTTTCCTGAATCAAGTTTGTACTCTGAAAACAATTTACGAAAACCTCATTCAACCTCAAGATTCAGGGTTGTGGTCCGGTGAAGCATGAATACAAATATCTCCATTTTCTTGTGAGCTGTTCCGCATTTGGTGGGCTATTCCAGTGATATCATTTGAAGAAAACAAATACCCCAACATTAAAAACCACTGGAATCAATAGGCTAGTAGTAGTCTATACTGAGGTAGTTTTAATCTTCCTTTAAATGCTATTAGCTTATTAAATCAAGCCTTTCCAGAGTCTGTTTTTTGATAATCTTACATCAATGGCGACTTAATTAAAAATGATCATTCTTCTTTTAGTGTGTTTTGTTTAATTTTGTTTGATTAAACAAAACACATCCTTTCCCGGAGGCCTGGAAAAGTGTAGCTAGGGTAGATTGTGTTTGAAGGGTAATAAAGGCACAGTGTAATGACTGCCCTCATGCTGAAATGAGATTTTCCTAATTTGCTTTCAGTCCAACATTTGATTGACCATGGGTTTTCAGTAGACCAGGGAATGACAGTGTGATTTGGTTTTGTCCGTAACTTTTGTATATTTTTTCTGGGTAAAATACAATGAACAGAAAATCTGTGATAAGTTTTAACAAGTGGAAAAAAAAAAACTCCTGGGGCGACAAGTAGTGGAGAAGTAGAGTGACCAACCCACTGTACCTCTGATTAGTCCTCCATGCAGTTGTCTGGGGTTTGATTCCCAACCTTTGGAGCTCTGCAGCATGTCTTCATCCATGTACAATATAATCTAGTGCAAGTAAAGGCCAGTAGTTCTACAATCCACCTGTCCCACTCTGACCGTTCCCTACCCTAACAGAAAAAGGTGAGAGGTTTTGCCAAAATGCAATAACAAGAAAAAAAGCAACCTTAACATGCTTCAGCAGAAACACAACTATAATATTGTTGGAACAATAAACTGACTTTTGGTGCAAAGCTAAATTTTCTCCATTTTACTTTTTCATGGTGCAATATTTTATGACACATTTATAGCCTGGAAATAGCTAAGCATTTTTAATCACTAGTTTTACAGTGAAAAACAACAAAAAAAAAAAAACCCAAAACTTGTACCTTCAGTCCCAGAATATGACAAACTTGGTAAGAAAAATATGTGTGGTTATAAAAATATTAACAAGGTGAAATAAAATTTTCTGCATTTATATTTAGTTGCTTACTTGAAAGTTGCTTAAGCAGTCTGTGAATACTTAATGTGATTTGTAGGCACCAGAGGTCTATTTTGTAGCAGAAAAGAAAACTAAATAAGAAAAAGAAAATTAACATATATCTTTTCTTGCAGCAATGAGCACTGGACTCCTGGGGAGGGCCCTGTGCCTGCTGATTATACTTTGTACTGTGTCACACCATGTGGGCTGCATAGACAACCAGCCATCTTCCTCTGGCACAGAACAGGGACTCACCTTCAGCCACATCTACAAGCTTGACATCCCAGGAAGTTCCAGTTGCACCGTGGAACGTCTGCCAACACACAAGACAGGTCAAACAGATGAGACAAACATAAATAAAACATACACATAGGCAGCTCACAACACTCACAGAAGAAATTAGAATGTAACATGCAATGTAAACACACATTTAAAGTAGTTAGATGGAACATTTTTACATTGTGGTTCAATTAGCATCAAAAACTGAAAAGTGTCATGTTTTTTTTGTAGGTCTGCAACAAGATACCATAACCAATGGAGAAAATGACATCATCTTTAAACACAACATTAGGCTGCAATCACCTAAGTGTAATTGTGAGGAATCGGAAAGCTTCAAAGACCTACTGTACAGAATCAATGGACTGGAAGAAGAAGTCACCTACCTAAAGACCCAGTGCACTCAAGGATGCTGTGGAAGAGGAGGTGTTGCAGGTAAGTATTCACAAATATTGCATTTAAGCAGCTGGAATAAGCAGTCTGCTATTCCACCTGAATTAAAGGGCCATTCAACTTCAATTTTCAGTTTGAGCAAGATAAATTATAACATTCAGCTATCAACAGTGTTTTCTTCTGTCACATATTTGCATTAATGTGTAGACACAAGCTGCAGTGGTCATGGTACCTACCAGCAAGACACCTGCAGCTGCCTTTGTAACCCAGGATGGGAAGGCCCTGATTGCTCTGTGTCCTCCTGCCCTGATGAGTGCAACGACAATGGCCGATGTGTAGATGGGAAATGCGTTTGTTATGAGGGTTACACAGGAGAAGACTGCAGCCAGCTGACATGTCCAGGCGACTGCAATGATAAGGGGGAGTGCAGGGATGGAAAATGTGTGTGTTTCCCTCATTTTACCGGTGAAGACTGCAGTATCCCGACGTGTCCTAATGACTGTGGGGACAATGGGCAGTGTGTGGATGGTCAATGTGTCTGTGAAGAAGGCTTCTATGGAGAGGACTGTTCTTTAGGTAAGGAATTTCAAATGATAAACACAACATGTTAAATTTCAAATGTTTTTAATAAATTTCTCAAGATATTAGCAATCAACCTGTGCTAGAACAAATACTATTATTACAAGTTATTTGTAGATTGGCATTTAGCAGTTCAGTTTCTTACAGATTAAGGCTTCATGGACCAAAGCTGAAGACCTGTCAAATAGTCCAATTGTTTGCTTAATAGTAACATATTAAATAGTGATTTAAAATTTAATTTGTACTTTTTCATCCACTTCTGAACATACATTTTATCATAGTACGCTATTGTACGTAATCCACAGAAGTCGGTCTGTTTCCAGTAATCAAAACAGACCATGATGCACTATGACCCAATCTCACCAATTATTTAACTTCTGAAAGATTAATTACTGCAATTTTGCCTAATTAGTTTTTAAATTTAGAAACTCAAACCTACACCTGAATATCTATTTTGAATAGCAAATAATAGCAATTTGACGACTAAAACACAAGAATAATCAAGACTAATGAAGCTGGATGGAGATTAAAAATGAAACGCTTACAAACAAAACACAGCAGAAGAACTCAGCAATTTGCACTGAAGATTCAGCAAAGATAAAAGAAAACACCTGAATTATGTCCTTTGTACTAGAATATCTTAATATTTGGTGACTTGCAGATTGTATTCATAAGCTTGGCAAGAATAGAAAAGAATAAAGAGCATATTTTTAAAATGAGCTATGTATACATAGCAGAAAAAAAGGAAAACCAAAAGAAACATGGTCACCACACATAATAATGCAGAAATTCAAACTGTAGGGATAATACTATGGTTATTATAGGTAATAAAAGTATCTCACAAGTTGTTTGCTCATTTTACATAGAGGCAATATTATTGTATTAACCCTCCTGTTGTTTTAGCATGATGTTCAGGAGGAATGTGGCAAATGTCATGGGGAACATCAGTTCCTGAAACCACCCCCTAAAAAATTTAGTAAAAGCACATGCGAGGCCAGTGCAACCCTACCGGACTGCGCAAAGGCTAAAACATTTGTGGGATCCAAATGGCCTCGCATCTCATGATTGCTAGAGGGTTAAAATAAAATAAAATAAAATAATGCCAAAACCAAAACCCAACACTTCATTAAAGGGGCAGTATTATGTATTTTACAGTCGCATAGTGCCATTTCATAGCATAATCAAGTAACTGTTACCATCAGTGGCTATAAAATGCTGTTTATATATCATATATGACTTAAAAGACATTTGACTTTCCTTGAAATTAGGCTTCTATCTCTTTAAGAAACTCTTGGTCTTTCCCTTTAGTAATGGTTATACCAGTGTTTCACTGAGAAATAGCTTTTATAAGGACCTCTGCACATGCACAGTTCCACCAGGTGTGCTAATTGCTGCTGATATCACTGATATTACAAACTTTGTGAACATTTTATGGGGCTCCAGTAAAATGGAGCTGTTGATGCAGTATGTTGCTGTACTAACATGGGTTGTAGCAGTTCCTCCTTGTCCACTCAACTATTCCCTTGATTGCAAAGTCGATGTGGCCCCAGAGCTCGTTATGGTCCACTAGAGCAGTGGTTTTCAATCATGGTCCTCGGAACTGCATGTTTTAGATGTTTCCCTGCCACTATATGTGACTTCAGTAAACAGATAATTGCCAGGCTTCTGTAGGACTGGATGGCATACTGACCAGGTAATGCATTCATTTGATTCAGGTGTGTTGGTTCAGGAAAACATCTGACTGTTCGTCCCCAGGACCTGGATTAAAAATCTCTGCATTCGAGGTCTCTGCAGACAATTGTGCACAACCCAGATTTTTCTGACAGCTTTGGCTGTACATGCTGGTGACGACAATAATAGTCCCTGTCAGAAGGTGATGCCAAACACATAATGGATAACAATAACAAATGGCCATATCATCAGCAGCAATAAATCAGCAATGGCTAAGACTTTTTTATAGAAATGCAGTGATGAGCAATTTGCTGTTTTCCCAATGTGGATAATTTATCTCACACTGACAACGAGGATACAAAAACTGCACTTATAATCTTTTCTTCTTCTCCGCCTAAGAGCCATCATAAAAATATTTTAAGTCTAAGTGGAAGGCGGTTGTGCAGCTTTGCAATAAACCGTATGAACAGGGGCACATGCTCATCTGCGAGGACCAAGTGGCTGGCATACATTGATATAGTGAGTTATGTCAAAGTCATAGCTCTCCTAACATTAAAGGTTCTCTCAGGATAATATTAGGTGAAGGTAACATTGTACATATAGACAGTGAGCTACAGCAACAAAATACAGTCTCTCACTGTGATCACCATTGTTATGGATGCAAAACTCTTAAGAATCTTAATTCCAGTCCAAATTTGATAGATAAATAAAATATTATGCAAGGCCTATGATCATGAGGACAAAAACACAGTTTTGAACAAAAGTAAAAAAAAAATTGGACTGCACTCCAATCCTACAAGTATTGATCAGGATACCCAGGTAACACAGGTTTTGCAGGCAGACTTTAAGTACTACTAGAGTCCTTCCAGACCAGCAGAAAGGGAAAATCTGTTAAACTGGCAGAAATCTTGTAGCAGAGAAAAACAGACAAGGAGCAAGCAGAATCTTTATATTTCTATCAGCTTTATTGTTACCTGTCTGAAAAACACAGTCTCCTGACGAGTTTAGAGAATGATGCACTGAGGAGAAAATGAAAACCAGCTCTGACAGGTAGCTGCTGGCAATGTTAAGTCCACCTGGATACTTTAAAATACAGATGGGAAAACATTGAGAACACACGTACATGTATTCAAACTTTTTTTTTTCTGGAAAATTGATCAAATCTTTGATTTTTTGCTTTTAGTCTAATGCAAAAAAGGACCTGTTATTTTTTTTTTCCTCTTTCAGATTTATAAGACTTAAAGACAAGAAAATGCAAGTTTGTTTTGTCTTTCAGGAGATGCTACACTCGCTGATTTGATGGCATTTTTCGGTTAGCATTTCTTGGTTGTGTAATGTGGAACATTAGAAACAAGGGGGGAATGACAGGAAGGACAAACACTTCCTGAACACTGCGATCATGACTGCAGCAACCGGACCTTTGCTCAGGAGTTTTTCAAGCCAGGAGAACGTTTTGTCAAGGAATGTCATAAGGAGACATGGACCTCATACAGTTTTTCTATAAATGATAAATATAATCCATGCTATACAAAGATATTTATTCACCAAGACAAGTACCTTCTTCTGACAGCACTGCACATTACAGATTCTATGAAACTGTGCTTCCTTGGAATGTCACTTTGTCATTACAAATGCTACAGCTACTGATTTTCTTTATACGTTGCAAACACTCAGGACTATTGTGGATTTAAGAGTTATTTAATACATAACTCTTCATCCTGGAAAACAACCCCAAAAGTAAACTGCACTGTCTTTAAAGTACTGTCATAAAGTTTTGTAAAAAGAACTTTTAAAAGCATTTGTGACCTTTTATGTCATCAGTCAATCATATACTGTAACCACTTATTATCAATAATTCTGATTGATTTAATTTTCCAAGAAATTCTTTAAACTGTTTTACAGGAGCTCCCCTTTAAAGAGTAAAACCACTGCTGGACAGGACTGCTTAATGTCTCAAACAAGACAGATGCAACAAGAGACCAACAAAATGAAAAAGCTTTCAGTGAAAATAGGTTCGAGATCTGTTGCCTCCTAGCCAGGCAGGAAGGAAATGGAAATGTTGACGACATAACAAGTAGTTGCCAATAACAGACATGCTCTATCATCACACACAAAAAACATAACAGATTACTCCGTGGAGGCATTCAGAGGATAATCGAAGTATTGTATTTTATGCAGACTATGACATAAGAAAAGTCTTAGTAAATATGATCTTTTGCATGACAAACGTTCCATATTGAAAAGCTATTAGTGATTTTAGGTTATTGAACATTCGACTTCAAAACGAGGGGCAGGAAGAAAATGTGTTGTATGAGTAATGTGAGCATCATTGCAGTCAAAGTTAAAAGAATGAACATGGTAATTCTTGTGTTTTGTCATGAAAGCTACCTTTGTTTTTTGTTCTTTGTCTTCTTGCTTTGAGTTGTGTCAGGGGTATTAACTAACAGCTACTGCATGGAAAGGAGTCGTCACAAAAAAGCAAAAAAAAAAAAACCTTTATGATTCTGCCTTGTGGAATACCACCATAACCTGATATAAATTCCTTCCCTGCAATTAATTCTAATTGTCATTAGATTAAATTTGTTCAAAATATGCCCTTTTTATGCTTTTAAAAGCTGTTTATGTTCCTGTATTTTAACCTTTTGCAAAATTTCCACTGAAGCACATTGCCTGTTTGAAGCAAAACTACTGAAACAGAATATCTTTCAGACTTAGATTTCTCAGCTTTTAGCAATAGGCTACTTTTGCATTGGTTATGCCATGATGGTAAAAACATCACTCAAGAAAACCCAATGATAGAAAGGGAAAGAACAGTAGAGAGTACTATTAGCTGGTGAAAATATAATTTATTATATGTTCTCCTGAAATTGACCTCTGTTTGTCTTGTTTCTTTTTTAGTCCTCACACCTCAGGGTCTGAGATTGGTCCAAGTGACGGATGTTTCTCTCCTGGTGGAGTGGGAGTCTGTCCAAGGGGCAGAGTATTACATGCTGACTTATCACCCCAAATTTGATGAGGGTGCCATGGAGGAGGTATGTCTTTATTGTGGCTTCTTTTCTTGCTTCATATCAAACTACACCGTGTTCTAAACTATTATGCAAGTGATATTCTCTCAGATTTTCTTAAATGGTCAATGCAAATTATGGTCAGTATAATTTTCAAGTCATGAACTATTATAGTATAAATCAAATTTTACTGAACAAAGCTCCCCATAAGAACAGTATTTTTTTTTTCAAAAATAAAGAACTCAAAATGCACTGTTCCAAATTATTATGCACAGCAGATTTTCTAAACATTTTATGACTCATTTAATGTTTTCATACGTTGTCAAACTGCACTACATTATCTGATAATTTTTGTCAGCAGAGAGATCCTTTCTCTTTCCTTTATTAAACCTGTGGCCTGCTTAATGATGTGGGACATCCTTCTTAAGTAGATTTCCTTTAATTGAGCTCACCAGAGAAACTAATCAACCCAGATCTCTGAAATTAATTATGGTGATTCAAAGAGCCCTGCCACACAGTACCATCTATAAATTTAATAGCACAACAAAAAATGTAGTCTTTATGACACTTAAATCCAATTTTCATAATAATTTGGAACACGGTGTAAACTCTATCTTCCTGCATTGATTCCAAGCATCGTTTTCTGTAACTGTATCTCAGGTTCGGATTTCCAACTCAGAGAATTCCTACCGTGTTACGGGACTCACACCCGGTGTTACCTACATTGTCCAAGTCTATGCTGTCATCAATAAGATTCAGAGTGAAGCCGATATGATTGAAGCCACCACAGGTGAGATTGACATTTACTATCGCCCATATTAAAAGTTGTCACTGACAACATTTGAGCATTTAAACATTTATGTTAACCCTGGATGTATACAACTATATCTGTTTTTAAAACCCAGAAGTGTCTACACAATATTTTGTTGTATGCTTTTTTTTGTGTGGGCTAGAGAAAATCCACAATGAAATCAAGTTTGTGCTCACAGTTCTTGCCTTTAAAAATTGTGGACATTGCCAACCCGGTTGAACAACATCTGCAAACAAATCATCAAAATCTCCAAACTGCTATGATAGGTTTGTGATAGGTTTGCATATATTTATGACTAGTACTGCAACAATAAATGCTATTTTAAAAATTTTAAGTTTGAAATCTTGAAATGCTAATAAGTCTGACTTTTACCAGTTTCAAAACTTTGTGATGATGAAAACGATATAAATAAATTACATAAATGTCAAAATCTTACATATAGATAAATATATGCTGTAGATTTAGAAGGTGTTTTTCCTGTAATCTTTTACATATCAAGCTCCATATATTGTGTTTTAAAGCAAGTTTGAAATTACTAAGTGTTCATTAGACACTGGCTTGTTAGACATTACATTTTATGGTAATTACAAGGAAACGGTTGCATGGACGTATTTACCATAAATTGCCACTCACAGATGTGGTAGGAGACAGATGTGATGAGGACAGGATTTTTTGTCTGGATTTATGTAGTTAATGAGAAGGAAGGAGATGAGTTGGATTATGTGGTTCGGCTGGTTTCGTGGGAGAAAAAGCATCATACTTCAGGGCTTTATCCACAAGAAAACACCGCATCATCTGGCCTGTTGCTGTGTGAGGAGACACAATGTGTGGCAGACCTTTTGCGGGTTACATACTTTTCATTTTAACTTCAAACGATGGTCTACTTCAAAGGAGGGTTTAAGTGAGTATTTTTCCATTTCCTTTTCAAAAACAAACAAAAAAAGGGAAAAAACCCGACATAAACTATGCTAGCCGTTTTCATTTGTTTAGTTTTATGTTTGTAATATCTTTTCTCACCACATGTTATAAATCCAAAGGTATGTCCTTGCCATGGGAAAAAAATCACTATTGTCATTTGGTTCCCATCTGTAAATGAAATTATTTCTTATCCCTGTTTTATGAAAAAGGTGTGCAGAAAATGCTTCTTAGTCTTTGTCTGGCTGTAATTTCACACTATAGAAGACGGGGTTATAGAAACATTATGAAAACAAAGCAAAACAAAAAAAAATACTCTTATTATATCCATGCAACTTATTTTAAATATATTGTACCTAGGCCCATGACAATAACATTTGCGGGACAATAAATTGTCCCAGATATTATTGAGATAAATGATAATATTGTTATGTTGGGAGCATTTTCGAGTAATATAATGGTAATTGTAAAATAATGCAAGAACACATTCTCAAATATCAATAAATTTTTAATTCTAATGACTATTTAACTCTGTAACTGGAAGACATTTTAAATATTAAAAAATAAATAAACAAAACTATAAAACAACAAATAAAATTAACTATAAAACCTCTGTAAACAAAATTGTTCTTCAAAAAAGGGCTGGTTGAGACCAAAGCACCAAACTGAAGACTTTTATCATCCAGTTTTTGGTAGAAGACAACAGAGAAGAGAAAAATAATAAATCATAGAAATGGAAATTATTGAGTTAGTTTTATTTTATCATACAATTTATTTTTTATTATGACAGGCCTAATTGTACTAAGCTGAAGTAAATATGCATTGTGAAAGTTAGCTAAACTAATATCATGAGTTAGAAAAATGGTTAAACATTTATCAGAAAACTATTGCATTAATCTAACATGTCTAGACAAATTATGCTATGAAATTTTGAGGCATATCTCTTATTTTTGGAAACTATGACTTACAACCATTTAGAAGTGTTTTTGATTTCTCTAATATTTACATATAGCATTTTGCTCTCCAATTTTCTCTGACTGCATTTTAAATGTACTAATGTAGAAAAAGTTTCAGAAAGATCTGTATAAATAAAACCCAATTTAAAACATTTACAGTATGCCTAATTTATAAAAGTGATTACAGATCCCTAATGTTTTATTTTCACGAAGTTAGAAAAAGTGAAATTGTACACTAAAAATAACAGCTTTGTTCAAACTAACAAGTAAGAGAAAACTGATTTAATACCAGATGTGTTAAATTTCTAGGCCTTAAGCAACCTTTCACTCATAAATGACCAGTAATAATTTATATCAGGGCACAAAGACAGTGTTACACATTGAAAATTGACATTTCAGCATCTTGTAGACTTTGACATAATTTTTCATGAAACATCATGTAGCCCAGGTAGCATATCAACACTTAAAAATAAAAAAAAGAGTGGAAAATAAAATCAACACTTCAAAATAAAAAATGCTCCCGACCCCATTAGAGACAAGGGTGAACAGAAAATGGATGCTCTGACTTTATTTCTAATAATCTTATAATAGAAAAAAAGCCAAACTTTGTGTCATTTTCCTTCAGTAACTTCCACAATAAATATCAGTTTTTTACAATCACTAATCAAGGCTAGAATCACTGGATCCCAATCACTAGTCTGTTTCTCTGTGCGTACCTAGTTCAATCCAAAATGTATTTTATTGCCTGCAAACCTGAAGCTGATTACCATTTAAAACTATGTGATACAAATAACTTTTTGTAACTTTTCTAACTTCACCAAAAGATTTCTGTAGATTTTAGATATCTGAGAGTTCTTCAAAGAAGTGTATCTATCTTCTAACCTTTGTAAATATCATTCAGTCCATTGAAAAGACATTGATGATATGACCAGTTTGTTCATGTTGAGTTTTAAGCTAAACTTTTGAACAAACCCTTTACACCCTTTGGCCATGAAATGTTTTTGTTTTTTTCAGGGGTCACATAGCAGGTTTAATTTAAGTTACTTAAGATAATTACTTGGTGGTTTATAAAAGTTGTGTTAAATGAGGAAATTATTCTCTTTTTTTCTCACCCTAGCCCTTAATTATCGTCACATAACTGTGCCATTCATACCTTTGCTGTACTGTCATATATTTCAAATATAATTCATGAAATGTTTGAGCTTTTTTAGTGGAAAAAAATGCCAATTTTAAAAATATATAAGAACCTCAGTCATCTGCTTTTGACCATCTTTTGTCATATGCACTGTTTTTGCATCCTCACAAGACCACAATTGGGAAACACTTCTTGAACAATAACTGTTGTTTTGATTGCTGTAAGATAAATACTGCTTAGTGCTTCCCCCAAAATGCACTGCAGAAACATAAAATGTCACCAAGTATGTTTGTCTAGTTTTTTAATGCAAATTTCTTAGTACACTTATTACACCACTGGCAGATTATTTAACATATAGCAAGACATTTTCCCATGTTGTAAATGAAATAATCTGCCAATGGAATAAGTAGCTTTTTATCTAGCTTAAGAAATTATTGACTTAAATCAAGTTTATATTCCTTGCTGAAAAGTGTCTTGTAAGTTAGTTTTGTCTTATTTAAAGTGTATTAAGATATTTGCACTAGAAACTATGCCAAAAATACTTAGTAAGATTTTGTGTCACATGTCCAGGATTCATCAACTAGCAATCAGCATCAACTACAACCGGGGACTGACCAGAGCACATGCATTCAATTACACTTGGCTTAATGAAGACTTTTGTTAGAGAGGCTCTTGACTGCACAATCAGTTCTATCAAATGTTTTATACTTTCCAGATGTCTCAACTGTTGATGATATGCAAGTCATTGGCCAGACAGAGGTTTCCATCCAAGTGGACTGGAAGAACCCGCAGGCAGAAGTGGATTACTTCAGACTGACACATACTGACCCTTCAGGAGAAGAGGAGGAGCTGAATGTTCAGAGGAGTCAAGAAGCACGCACCAAGCACACTATTGTGGGTAAGTCATTTCGAGAGTGTGGGCTTAATTTGAAGACACAATGCTGAATACACTCAAAATGAGGAGTTAAAACTGTGCCGATATTACATTGCTTAAAAATAAAGTCTAACTACTTAACCTTTAAATCTCCTGCGGCTTAAATTTCAACCAATTACCGTGGATTTATTGTTTAGAAAATGAAAAAAAAAAAGAAGGTTCCTTAAAAACTATAGGCACACTATGATGAATGACGCAGTTTTATATATCAATATCTACAAAAATACAAAATGAAAAGTTAAGTTCAAAATTGCTCTTAAAATGTGGATTCAATCAAAACTTGATAGTCAGTAAAAAGGATATCAAACAGAAGATCAGACAATGTAAATAGTATAGGACCAAGAATTGCATTTATTTTATTTTATTTTATTTTATTTTCTGCACTTTATTCCAATATGGTGTGTCAAAAATAACATTTATAATAATAATAATAGCCATTATTATTATTATATTATTATTATTATTATTATTATTATTATTATTATTATTATTGGAATGTGTAGAACCGATACCAAGTCAAAATGGTAGATAATGACATTAAATTGGTTCAGTGATTGTGCCTTTTAAATCCTTAAACATCTTTATTCTATTCTTTATTCTTTATTCTAATTCTATTTTTGCAGGTCTATATCCCGGAACGGAATATCAAATTTCTGTGCAGTCCGTTAAAGGGAACACCAAAGGAAAAGCTTCTTTTGCAACTGGTGTCACAGGTCAGTAAACACATCAGCATTCATGAGCAGCTTGACTTGAAATGACCCTTTGGTATTACCAGAGAGCAGAGAGTGAACCCTGTTGTCCCGAAATTGACTTCTTTCTGGCACCATTTTCATTGGGAATGCATTTCTGAAAGACTGGAAACAGAGTAGATGACTGAATGAAGATTGCACTTTAAATGATAAATGATACATCCAGGACAAGTAGAATTGAAATGTATTGCAGAAACAAAAAGCATAACCGCATTCTCTTTAGTGTTCAGTAGCGTGCAGAGTCAAAGACAGCACGTCATTCTTCTCAGGACATCTGTAATTCACCAGAGGTCAGGGCCTAAAAGGAGCAACACTTAATCAATCATACATCATTCTGATGAACCAGATGATACAGCCTGCTATTAGCTTCCACACTCAGCCAGTAATAACAATATAATGAATTTGACCATTAGGAAGTACAATTATGGGTTGGTGATTTGGAATTTACTACCTAATCATCTGGAATGGTTGTGGTGAGCTTGGTCACTGAAAAGAAACACGATATGAATGTAGAGACCATAAGATGCTCCCTGATGGTTGAGGTGAGGGGGTCTGTGATTTACAGATACCATCTGGTATTCCTGTACATAAGCATGTTGTTGTGCTTGTGTTGAGTGGTTTTAGTACGTGAGGAGGAATTTATTTTTTATCTTCACTTTAACAGCTGCTCTTGACATTCAACATGGTCTAAACACAGCACGACAGATCTCTGGTTATTCTCATTATTCTCTTTTTCTGTCTCGTACTCCTCCTCCAGCTTCTCTATCAACCACCTTCTGAGCTTACTTGGTTGGGGAAAGAAATACAGAAAAGCAGACTCCACATTGATGTTTCTTCATTTCTCAAACTCTGCAGCAGCCAATTTAATGATTTTTAGTCATCTGGCTTAGCAGCGTGTTTTTAAGACTTCCCTCTCATCTTTTGAAGCCAGACAGGTACTCATGGATTCCTGTCTTTGCTGATGTTTTTTTTTTTCCCTCCTCCAGTGAGAATGTGCCACTTACATGTGCAGTAATTGAGTGCGCATGTGAGTGCAAACGCTCTAATCTACAGCAGACAGGCAGTGGCTTGTCTTCACTCCAGTAGCCACAATCTTTCATTTTAGGTGTAACACGAACAGGCTTAGGAGTGATTGAAGAGAATAGTCCTCAGCTGTGTTTGTCAGAGCTGTTGCAGTTAGTTCATGATGACTGGCATGGCGCAAAAGGAGAGCTAACCTTTTATCTCTGTAAACATGCTGTTCATCCCCAGACAGCAAGGTTATTCAATAATGAGAGATAAAAGAAGCGTAAAGGAGGAAATATTTTTTTAAGCAAGGAAAAATATTTAAAATAATATGAGTCCATAAGTGACGTAGTGAAAGTATTTGAAGATGTGAAAAAAAATGTTGATGCAGTGATTGATCAATACGTATATGATGATAAGCCAAAATATACAAGGAGGTGAGCTAAAGAAGGAATCTGAGGAGGAACCCAAGAATAATGGGTCTCAGAAAAGCATTTTTCTGGGCCATTATATCACTAAATAATGAGTTACAGTGTAATTGTCTCTGCAGTATAAAAGCTGAGGTTTGTTCTGAGTTGATGTTGATGTTTCCCATAACCGAAGCCTCTCAGAGGAAATATTTTCCCCATATTTCATCTTCCCTTTCACCATCTGCCTTGTGTTTCCCTCATTTTCCTCTCTTGATCCCTTCCAGACTCTTTCATTGAGACTCTTCAAATATCCCCCAAAAGACCTCAGAGCATATTTTTCAATATTGCTGAAATATTTAAGGAAAAATCTATTTATTTCATATTTATAGAATTATATTTCAGAAAAGCGATGCCATAATGATGTCATTATTATGATCCACTTTTTTTTCACTTCCCCACTTTAAATATTATGTTGGTTATTTATTTAATTATCCTAGTTTGTGCTTGTTTAGTATCCGCTAAGAAGAATCTAGATTTTGTACAATTTATTTTAATTAAGTTTTCTGTTTCTTAATATGCTTGACTTTTACATAAAAAAAATTAATCCGTTTCATATAAACTGGTACGACTCAGCCGAACTTTGTACTTTACCTGTAGGGGGAGCTACAGTGTGAAAAGTCTGACTAAAGTAAGGATGGTTTTGTCTTTAAACTATAAAATAATTGAGGGAAACTATTTTCACACCAGCAATGTATTTACATAAAGAATAAAATAAAACCTGTTCTGTTATATAATCTAATTTTCTTTATTTAAAACAGAAAAAAACAGCTATCTCCACTTTTCATAAAATATTTTTAAACCTTATCTTTACTTTATATACTTTATGTGTGTATATATATATATATATATATATATATATATATATATATATATATATATATATATATATATATATATACACAAACAATACATAAAAAGGTACGACATAACTTTGGGATTATATTTGATTCAAGGGGCTGGCATTTTGGCACATACATTCTTGGGAAAGCATGAAAAATATCTCTGATAATATTCCAAGAGATTCTACAACATTGGATCCTGTAGGAGATTGTGTTCTTTGTCACTTTCAATGTACAGTGAGGATGTGAGGCTGAGAGGCTGCAGTTGATAAAATGCAGCCTGTTACTCTGAGCTGTGTGGTCAGTGATTCTGCTGAACATGCCACCTATAATGGATAAGTTATTTTCCGGGTGACTGAGGCCACAGTTTGTGTTGCATAGCCCCAGATGCTACACAATCAGCGAAGTAGAACATTTGTGGTAACAAGATCCATCATGCACTACAACTTAGGAACAAACAAGTCCTTGCATCACTTGCAAAACAAAAAAATGTCAGAGTAAATGCTGTATTTTCTTAGTCTGATGAGGGGAAAAATATTGTGCAAAAGAAAAAGCATGCACATTTCAATGCAACTTTTATTTAAGAAGTTGGAAACACAACATTTTTACTTTTACTTCAAGCTAACTGTGATGTCACTGTGCTTTTTCCACTGGCACAAATGTCTACTCTATGTCCGTCCACTGTGTAACTTAATATATTCTCAGAAGGTTTGTTTTACTAAAGGAAACTAGAGTAAACATGTAGTTTAATGCTGTCATATTGTAGTGTAGAAAATCTACACTCTGTTTTTTTTATTGTTTGTTTCTTTTGAGAGATCATATCCACTTAAAAGGTTGTCAGCCTCCAAAGATACAATGACAACTTAATGAGCTACACTTAGAAAATCTGACAAAAGAGAACTATTATAAATTTTCCCTCTAGTTTAACTCTCTGTCAGACAGTGTGACATCAAGGACCTGAAAATGACAGCAGAAGAGACAAGGAGGGAATGTAGAGTGAGATGGGGGCACAGTTCTTTTTTAGTTGTGGATGAATCATCAAAAAGTTTTTGAGTTCCAGACTGCACACTGACAGAAAACTGACCTTGACTGAGCCACGTCCACAGGGCAACAATCCCAAATGATGATTGCTTTTGCATCTCCATCCGGTTCCTCTCTTTCAATGCCTCTGTGACTCTTGTTTTGTTTTCTGTCATCATCTCTTTGTTGTTTGGCTTTTTTCACTTCGATGGAGTTTCTAAGCATAACTTACCAACTGATTCATACTCACGGACACTGGCTGCTTCCCCCTCATCTTCCGTACATCTCCAGTGATTCTCAGAAACAAAAGCTTTATGTTTTTACATCCTCAGCAGCTCATAAGTTGGAGTTCACTGAAATGAAATGAACATGAGGATGACTGCTTGGGTTGTGTGGCCCTGAAACTTCTCTGTCTCTCTTTCTTAATGTTTAAATCCTGCATTAGTAATGATCTATCCATTCAGAACCAATTCTCGACCAGTGTTTGAGAGTCTTGGCAGGCAAAAAAATGGTTTTGTTTTAATGAACCTTACCTGATGGTTTAAAGGAGCTATCAGCAGTCAGAACAAACCCTGCTGTATTGGTCTTGAACTGATACAGCAGTGGTTCCTCAAAGGAGTTATAGTTTTCCCTTAACCAGATTGACTAAATCACTGCATCTCTGAATATTTTTGTAAGTTTGTACTTGAATTTAAACTTCCCTTGAGCCAGTTTTGCAGAGACTTGGGGAAACTGAAACTCTTCAATTAAGTTTGATGTTGACATTTGGTTGCCCTTATATATTAGGCATTTTCCTTTACAAAGCAGGGTGATTGTTACAAGACTGGCAAAAAAATCCTTTTATCCTCACACCTAAAGGATTATTGGTTTTTCCTCAACCCTGTTATGGTTGACTGACCATTTAGGGCATAATCTCCATACCTTGGGGTTAAATAATCTATTTAACAGGGCTTAAGATATGCATCCTTAGGCGCTCTTTGATCAAGCCATGTATGAGGGGAATAGCGATGAGGTGATACTACCATGATTCTGAGAATCAGAGAAAAATTTGCAAAAAAAAGTCTTAGGTCCACAAGTTAGGTGCTAATCATACCTTCCTTTTTGATGAAATGATAGTATGAAATGTTTTGCATTGTGACTGCATCTTGTTGAAGTCCATCTACAAGCATAGGCAATACAGCATATAAAAAAGTCTGTATTTGCCTGTGAATATTTCTACACTCTTAGAGGCAGGTATAGTGAGCTTTCAGATAAACCAAATGTGGCCAAATAATCAGTGTCACACCTTTTTTTATTTTTTTATTTTGAGCAAGCGTAAACTGTATTCTTGTAATTTTACTCTGTGCTTAAACAATTTTGCTTTGTACTTTTTCTTGTTCAGACATCGATGCCCCAACAAACTTTGTCACGACTGAAGTAACTGAAGACACCGCAACTGTCTCTTGGGATAAAGCCCAGGCGGAAATTGAAGGCTACATGTTGCGCTACACGTCTGCTGAAGGCTCCAGCTCAGACATCTTTGTAGGGCGTGACAGCACCTCCTACAGGCTGGTTGGTTTGAGGCCTGGGATCCTTCACACGGTCTACATCTGGGGCTTCAAGGGAGACAAAGTCAGTGGGAAGAGTTCAACTGAAGCCGAAACAGGTAAACATTGAGTGAGTCTCCCAGGCCTCTTTTGTGAGTTTGATTTGATTTTGTGTTATCTGTAAGCTAACATTTAGGTTAATGCTTCTCATCTTCAGTTCACAACTAAGGTAAGAAACAAACAAAAAAGTGCATTCTGGATCATTGCAGTGTTAAAAGAAACTTAAGTCTTTTCACACTCACCAAAATTCACAGAATGACATAAATAATGCTTTTGTGATAATAACTAAACATATAGACAAATAATCTAAGAAGTTACATCCTGTAAAATACATCTATGATCTTTTCTCTTTGATCTTTTAGTTGCTAGATTTTCTAAAATTTGTAATTTTTTGTAGTCTTAAAAAGTCCAATAAATAGGTGTTTACATATCACATCAACCTTCCCTGTCCTAACTGAAAACGAAAGGTTTGACCTTCATCTTACCAAAGGTATTTATCATTAGATATATCCCTTATTTGAAAGCAATTTCCTCAGCCTGTGGCTGAATGTCTATAAAATGTTTGATTTATATATAGTACATATGTATATATACAGTACAAACCAAAGGTTTGGACACACCTGTGTGTCCAAACTTTTGGTCTGCACTGTATTTAGTACAAACTTACAAAATCTTGAAACTAAGACATTCAATTTATTATTCTTTTGAATTTTCTTCATATGCTGAATTTGATAAAGAAAAGCTTCTCATAAGTTAAAGCTTTGACTTAACTAGTAAATTTTCAATGGCTTACTGACCCTCTTTACTTTTTAGTAAATACATTGATCTATTTTGTGACATGATAGGTAAACTGACATAATATTTACTTGCTTAGTATTTGCATGATTTTTTTTAAATTAACATAGTTTATAGTTTGCCCATGATATTGTTGCTAGCATAACAGTGATATGATGTCAGAGTTGGATTTCATCATTTATTTGCTTTGTAAAAAGCTGTCCAATTGGGTCACTTTAAAGAAAGCACAACAAATTAATATCTGATGAAAAATTTGATCTGAATTCTAACACCAAAGTTGCTTTATCCAAGTTTGACATCATCACTACTTTTTAACCTCATTAACTCATACACCTTGCTAAATCATAGATGTGTAGTTTTTATTCCGCTCTTTGCTTTTTAACAGTTAAAGTTATGTCTACTAAATGTAACTTTCTGTGCAGAGTTGGATGCTCCTACTAACCTTTCAGTCGAAGATGAGACAGACTCCGGCTTCAGGGTTTACTGGGATCCCACCAAGGCACAAATTGATGGCTACATGCTTACCCATAGCTCCATTGATGGGTCAAGGGAGGAAACCCCGGTTGGATCTGATAGTTCTTATGTGCTCACTGGCCTTAGGCCAGGGGTCGTCTACACTGTCTATGTCTGGGCTGTCAGGGGAAGCAAAGCCAGCAGGAAGACCTCAACACAAGCTGAGACAGGTTTCAGATCTACAACTTTCTCACAACCACAGCAATTAATCATTTTAATGGCTTGAAGCTTATTTGTTAAACTTGAAAAATGTCTTTACTCTAGCATGATAAATAGCTGGGTGACATGTTAAGGAAAAATAATTAACCAAAAAATTATAGTGGGACGTAAGACACAAGATAGCAAAATAAAGCTTAATGTACAACTCAAACCAGATATGTACATACAAACAAAAAACCTTTGTTTGTACTGATACTAATTACCTACTAAAGACTAAATGTTTCCTGCTTTAAGTCAGCTTTGATTAACAAAATTATTTCTGTTTACTAAATGCCAGAATTTGGGGTGCAATTAATTAATTAATTAGTTAATTAATTAATTAACTTTTTTTATTTAAAATTCTAGATATATTTTCTTAGTAGTTAGCAGAATATCCTGCATTTTGACGTTGGTTCAGTTTTTTGCATAGTTTTCCTTTATATTCTTGCAATAATTTGTTGTAATTCGAGCCAATTTATCACCAAACTGGTGCAAGTGATGACCAATTTAAAACATTGACTTTGTCATCCTTGAGCCAGTTTGTGACTGATTTGAAAGAATGACTAGGACCATTTAACTTCCCGGCTGATATCTTCAAATGTTGCTTCAGTATTTCAGCATGACGTTCTTTCCCCAGGATGCCATCTATTTTGTGAAGTGTCACAATCTCCGCTGTGGGAAAACAACCTTAAAAACTGATGCTGCATCTTCCGTGCTCCGCAGTGAGTGTAGTGTTCACAGGCTGGCAGGTTTCTCCTTTGTCATTCATGGAGAAACATGTCAATTTTAGTTTTGTCAGACCTCTGGAAATGTTTTCTAAAAATAAGGAATTTATTCCCTTGCAAACCTGTAATGCAGCTGATAATGTCGCTTTTAAATGAGTGGTTTCCTTTTCACCAGCAGATGTTTCATTTAATGTCAGGTCAGCATAAAAATCTGAATTTTTGCTTTTGCTTTGGGTTAGATATGCAAATATAACCTCGGATAGGTTGGATATTGCAGCAGTGTTTATTCTTATTTGGTGTTTTAAACAGATCTCAGCCTTCTGTAAATTGTAGCCTCCAACAAATGTGGAGTTCCCCAGTTTTCCTCCTGATATCTTTACTTTTACAACACCACTGAAGGAGGTGTTGCCTTAACATACAGCCACAACAGTGCTTTCAAATAACTCAGTTGTTGTAAGCTATCAGAAGATAACAGAGCTATTATGAGACCTTTTGGGCTTTCTTAAAGAAAAGTGAACTTTGTGGATGTACAGTACGTTTCTGAAATTGTTGAAAAGCAGTGAAAAAGACATTTTTTCTCTCTCATTATTCTTGCATTAGGGAGATATAAATAATAATCCTAACAGCTCTAATAAACAAAGTGTTTAGTAATTTAAAGTCTGACAATGAGAAAAAAATGTCCTGCATTTTATAACTGAAAGAATAAATGTCCTGCATTTCTTTCTACATTAAATGTACATCTCTGAGTTGAACTGTATGCTCCAAGTCTCAGTTAAAAACATGAACTGAATTGGATTGAGATCTTTTGTCAGTTTGCAGTTTGTCACCCATCTATTTTATGTAGTTTGCTTTATAGAGCTGTATATTAAATCCACTACTAACATCTTCCCTTAGAGCTGGACACCCCAGCTAACCTCGTAGCTCAAGATGAAACTGAGTCCAGCTTCAGCCTTTCCTGGGATCCAGTCCAGGCAGAAATTGATGGGTACATCCTAACCTATACCTCCCTTGATGGATCTAGTAAAGAAATCTCTTTGGGCCCGGAAAGCACCTCTTATTTGCTGACTGGTTTAAGGCCTGCAGTCCTCTACACTGTCTACATCCAAGCCTTGAGGGGAGACAAAACCAGCAGGACAATATCCACACAAGCTGAGACAGGTTTCAGATCCGCATCTCTTTGTTTAGAACCACAACACTTCATAATCTTAAGACTTTGTGACTAATTTCTAAAATTTACAAGCCTTTTTCTTTCTTACAGAGTAAAACTGAGATGATAACAGAATGATGGATAAAACCTATTCAATAAATTAGAATGTCATTAAAAAGTCCATTTATTTCTGGACCTTTATCACCAAGCGAAACACATTATATAAATTAATTACATACAGATGGATGTTTGAAACCCTTTTATTTCTGTTAATTATGATCATTTTCCGCTTACAGCTAATGAAAACATCACATTTAAAGTTAGAATACTACAACACGCCAATAAAAAAACTACAAAAAAAAAACAAAAACACATTTAATACAGAATTATAGCCTTAATGAAGAGCATGTTTAATATCTGCTTACAGGTGGTCAATGTTTAATCTGACAAATGAGTCTCATCATGACAATGTATATTCTAATTTATTGAATGTATAAATTGCAACATGTACTTTCAAGAATATTGTTGCCCAGATGTATTGAGATCTTTTATTTTTTTCCACCCACCTCTTTCATGCAGTTTGCTATTTAGAAATGTGTGTTAATATCAGCTACTAACATGTTTCTCTAGAACTAGATGCTCCAGCTAACCTCATAGCCAGAGACGAAACCGAGTCCAGCTTCAGCCTTTCTTGGGATCCACTCCAAGCAGAAATAGATGGCTATGTCCTTACCTACACCTTACCTGACGGCTCTAGTAAAGAGATCCTGGTGGGGCCTGACAGTGTCTCTTATTTGCTGACTGGTTTACGGCCTGCGTTCATCTACACTGTCTACATCAAAGCTGTGAGGGGAGACAAAGCCAGCAGGACAATCTCAACACAAGCTGAAACAGGTGTCACATATCAGGCTTTGGTGAACCAATATTCCCTTTGATTATGTTCTTGTTTGAACCATTAAGAAATTCAAATGGCTTGTAGTTACATTTCTTGTAATCAGGCAACCATGAGTCCCGCTTGTAAACTCGAGGAATGTGCGAGCTTAAAATGCATCACTGACCAAACCATTTATAATGTCCTTAAAGTATTTTATAGTTTTCCTTCATGAATTCGTCTAGATATTTTTTCCAACTTCCTCTTTACGTCATGATGAGCATAACTGTACAAAAAATAAATAAAGCAAATAGTCACTATAAGTATGAATTAAACCAAGCTTTAAAGCTGGTTCCTCCAGAGATAACGTCTACTCAGCCTCATGTACAACTTGTGTTTTTATATCTCTTCTATCCAGGACCTTGACTTAGTACCACTTGAACTTTATCCACATTTTGGTACATATACTGTATATTTAGACCTTTCATTCTGGTAAACCGAAATAAACTCCTGACAATTACTTCGAGTCACCTAATCAAAGTAGGCAGTCCCTGTGAACTAAGACTGTATAGAATTTTCTTTTCTATAAAACATGTTTTTGCATTCCTCTATATTTAATTTTCTTGATGAATTGGCTTATAAAACATGTTTTAAAGAAAAGGTGTTGCAGTCACCACTACACGTTTTTTAATGTATCTTTCTAGCACTTTTTAACTTTTGGAGATTTACATTCCCTCCACCCATTTTATTTATTTATTTGTTGTTGTTTTTTTTTTGTTTTTTTTTTAACAAAATAGCAAAAGTTCAATCAGATTGCATGACCGGTTTCTGGGAATGTCTATGTTTAAGTCTTGTCTCAGATTCCCACTTGTTTAGGTGTGGACTTTGTTTTTGCTGTTCCTACATGAATACGCCCCAGCATTAAGTCTTCTGCCACCTCTGGGACATATCTCACCGCACTCGGCTTTCTTGGACCTTGTGGACATGCACTTGCTTTTATTAAAGCTATTTTTAGCTCAGCTGAACAACTGCTCTGTATTCGGTCTCTCTACAGCCTTTTAGTGCTGTCTACAGTCTATTTAGAAAAGGAGTTGGAAAAAAAATTAGAATAGCGAAAGTTAAAGATAAAAAAAAAAAAAAAATTCAATTTTGCATTCCTCTGTATTTAATTTCCTTGATGTATTGGCTCATGTCTCCCTCAGCTGGTCCATGCAGGATCAGAAGGGTAATATATGTGTCCAGAGATGGACCTGTGATTTCCTTTCATCCTGTTACGGCCACAATGAAGGAATCATTCTTACTTTTATTTGGTACACATGTCAAGATACATCTCCCTTGTTTTCTTCTCAGAGAAGTGAGGTCTTTATATTTAGAGAACTTTGTCTCAGAATCTTTTATTCAAAATGATGCTCATCTCAGGCATCAAAGTCTGTTTCAGCAGCGTCCTGAGAAGGATGGAACAAGTCTGAACAGCACAACTTTCTCCTCATTAGCACCTTCTGAGATAACTGAGATAATGTCAGCAGCAGTTTATTCATTAATCTACAACTTGAGTGTACTATCACTTTTACTTGGATTCCCTGGAGCACCTTTCATCTCACCAGCACAGGATAAGATAGCTTTTGATAGAGAAGGAGAGTAGGATACCTGGAGAAACTTGGCTCTCAGATTAAACACTACTCTCAGCAGTCTTAAGTGGCAGCAACGTTTTAGCTTCAGTGATTTGAAATGTTCTGCATCTCCACTCCAATTGAAGCACTTCTGGATTAGATTTATTTTTCTTTCTCATAAAAAGCAAAGATTTAAAAAGATTTGCTTGAGAAATATTTTTTTTGTGTTGCCTCATGAATCCCTGTCTGAACAGCGACCAAGATTTTCTTTCATGATTTTTCATGAAAAGTGTTGCACAAATTGACCAGATTACAATATTTATTTGATACATCTCAGCCAATTTTCATTACTTTAATCTTTCAGTTATAGAGCATGCTCCCCACTCTGCTTTACCATGTTCCACTTCCCCAAAATCTGTTCAGTTGTCTGAATGTCATGATTCCTGTCAGAGCTGACAAATACAGTCCATTTAATACACTCTGTCGATTTCTGCTGGATCCATCTCTGTTCTCAGTGGTAGAGGTGGTTGAAAAAAGTCCTAAGAAGACAGTCTATCTTTAGAATGCCACCAGAGAAATAGAAATTTATGAAATAGTCTCGGATTAACAAAAATAACAACACAGAAGTGACCTCTTACTTGCTGGCAAGTCTAAGGCTTGAAGTTACACATCCTTGATGTCCAGGCCATCAAGGAGGCCAAAATGTCCCAGAAGATTTCAACAATAGCAGAGAGAGGTTTATATGATGAAGACAGGCATTTTGCTTTTAGTGGTAATATAATTTTACTATTTCTTGAAATTGTCTGTTAATGCCTTTTTTCCATAATAAGTCCAACCAAATTTCCACCCTAAAACCAATTGTTCTATCTGGAAACTGGGAGTTTCACCAGGAGTTTTAAAGCTGCATTTAGCACTGCGTCCCATCTGTTGTTACATGTTCAGTTTTAAATAGATCATTACTGTGTTTCGGTTAATAAAAAAAAAAAAAAAACAGATCTCAGTGTGGAACCTTTAAAAAATATTTTCCAGCCGGTCCAGGTGAAGAACACATGGCATTAATTTTGAGGCAACAAAGGCTCCATAGAGAGTAAAGGAGGCAATTTCGTTGGAGAAATTTTGGGTGGAGAGGCAGAAAAGGTACAATTTGACAGTTAAAGAGGTCGATTAAATTACTTTCGGTCTTGTCAGACCATTAGTCTCATTTTCCTGAAAGAATCTGTGAGTCATAATCATAGATTGTCTTGTCCATGCATATTTTTGCACCTCTGCCCACAAATCTTCTGTTAGTTGACATAAGAGTTTTGGTGATACCCCAAAACATTGACTTTGTTATCTTTAATGCACTTCGTAGTACAGTGTGCACTGCAATGTGCAATGAACTTACCTTCAGAAAATCCAATGTTCAATTTCCTTGCTGGTATCATGACAGTCCTTTAATATGTTCACACAATGGTCTTTCTTTATGGTGCCATCTAGTTTGTGAAGTCCAGCTGGAGCAAAACACTCACACAGCTTGTTGTTACTACCCAAATCTTCATAGTTGCAAAGGTTCAACTTTGTAAGCTAACCACTTTTGAAATAATGATGCTCATTGTGACCAAACACATTGATTTTACTTTCATAAAACCATACACACGTTTATGTTGCTTTTGTTGTTATAGCTTTTTTTCTTGCTGAGTGGACTTTTATCTCAGGTTTGGTAAAGGACTCTTTTGACTGTAAATAATGATACTCTTTCCTGCTTCCTTCCACATATTTTCCTTTTATTCTGTGCTTGATGGACACAATTTGTATCAAAGCATTCTCTTATCTGGCACTCCGAACCAAACTCCTTCCTGAACATTAAGATCAGTTAGCTTCATTTTTTTATTTTTATGGTTTTCATGGTGTAATTAACCACAAAAGACAGACTGAATCCTAAAATCCCGTTTACAACAGTGACCTGGGCCAAAAAGCAGCTGAAGGCAGCTGTAAAGAGCACCTCATGCATCACATTTTACCATATCATAAAACATCAAAGGTCACTAAAATATCTCTGATTTATCTTGATTTTGTCTTGATGTCACACAAGGAGATGCGTTTCAGGATTTGATCTAAAATAAATCTACAGGTCTATAGATCTACCTGAAATACTTTGTGTTAACCAAAGCCATGATGTCATCATTTAGTAATCCCAACTGGCCTACGTTTCTTTTTTTTCTTATACAATGTATGTAAAGATCTGATTTCACCTGTTCATGTTCTGTGACAGAACAAGAGAGGTTGTCCGATTAAATGATCTTTGCTAGGGACCTCCATAAACAAAAGGATATGTAACTATTTATAGGCCCTATATGAACTGTGATATAGTGAACTACTAAACTGTAGAACACAAGTGAACAAAGCTCCCTTTCAAGTAAGAAATAATTCCCACAGACGAAGCCAAGTCACTGGTTACGTCTCATAATTCGGTATAAAAAGAGGCTGCACATGTGAATGGCTGGCAACAGGGCCATCTTTGTATTCGCTAGATGATCTGTAAAATCTCTGGGGAGCTTTAAGTGAAAGCTAACTCTTTTTCAATTAGGCAGTAAATGGCAATGTTTTAGTTGATAAACATTTCATCATAAATACTCAGACTCTATCAGTGGCTTGAGACCAGCGTGGTGCTGACTTCAAACATAAAAGTTGTTGCATCAAAAATCATCTGGATTGCATAAAGGGATGTGTTATTACATTTATTTCCTGAGTAATAGCACCAATAAAATTTTAGAACTCCTTTAAACTCAAGTTTTTTTAAGGAGAATTTTGTTCTCCACCGGTGTTATCAATGATGCTCTTTGTCACTTTTCACTCTTTGACATTCCACATAAGCTTTTAAATGTACTTTTGTACAGAAATTAACTTGAACTTTGAATGCTTCTGAAGTGAAACTGCTGAATTGTCTGTGATGATTTCGGGCCTTATGGTGTCGCTTTCTTTAATATTTTGATCCGTGGGAGGTTAAAGCGCCCGCTGCTTTAGCTCGCCTCGTTGTATCAAACACAATATTGCGGCATGTGTTTCAAATAACATTTTCAAAGCATTTCAGTAAGAGCAAGCAAACCTGCAAGCTTAGCTGGAACTAAAACCGATCTGACAGATGCCACATGCTTCTGAGGCAAGACTTGAAAGTCACACAAAACCCACTTTAAACTTATGAAAAGAGTAACGATAGCTTATCATGAAGAGCCTTAGAACTAGAAAAACACTAGTAAAATTTAAAACAATGGAAATATTCAAAAGTAAAGAGTACCTTCTTGGGAGTTATAGTCTGCGGAGAATTCACTTGAATAGATGCAGCACAAAATGTTATATGTGTAAAGGAATAAGATAATGTTTCTTTGCTGTGACCCTATCTGATTTGCATGCATGCCTACAGAAATCGACTCCCCTAAGGACCTAAAGGCTTCAGATGTGACACAGGATTCAGCTTCTTTCACTTGGGTTCCTCCTCTGGCCGACATTGACGGTTATATGCTGACCTATAGAGAGGCAGAAGGAAAATTGCAGGTACTTTACTGCTTGGTTTGTTTTACATTTTCTTAACTAAATGGGTACATGTCCTTACAAGTGACTGATAAGTGTAGATCATTTCACTTTAGGGTGCAGGTGTGTCTCAATAACTTATTGAAATGGTATTTCAGTAATTCAATTATATATGCATCCAATACTTGATCAAGAATCCTTTTGCATGAATTACTGCATCATTTCAGTGTGTGATAGAGGAGATCAGCCTGTGATTAACTGAATGATGAGGAAGCCTGGGTTACACCGTCTGCATTGTTGGTTCTGCTGTCTCTTGTCTTCCTCTTGACTGTTCCCCACAGATCGTCGATTGGATTTAGATTGCTCAACTTTGCTGGCTAATCAAGCTCAGTGATGACAGGGTCCTTCAACTATTTACTGATACTTTAAGCAGTGTGGGTATATGCCAGGTTCTGAAATCAGTTTGCTGTACAGTTTGTCAGCAGAGTTAAGCATTAAGTGCTCTGAAGTTTCAAGGGGACAACTGCACCGACTTTGAACTTTACACAATAGCTCAACACCAGCAGATGGCATGGCTTCCTAAATTATCACTGGCTGTGTAAACTTCACATCGGATCCCATGCCACTTGCATTCAGAGCCGCTCCACTCTTCCTTTAGTCTCAAATGTCGATAAAACTGTGAGTGTTCAAAAAGCACAACTTTTAATGAAGGTGTGTGGTGTGGTGGTCCAAATCAATAGCTTGCTTGAAAGTAGAGTCTGGAGAACATTTCATATCATTTTCTAATCTTTTAAAACCCATAACTGATTCCTATTTTTGTGAAAGCTATGACATTGAGTTTAAGTGCTTTGAAAGGCTGACCTCTTGTGGTCACAGATAGAACAAATCAAGGATGAATAGATTGCCTAAACTGAATGAAAATTCAATCTAAATCTTTATTTGACCTGATGATAGGCTAATGAAGCTAATTATCATCGTACAAATTGTAAAAACATGTTGGTTTTTTTATTTTATTTTACCAGACTATTGAAAATAGGCTTGACTCCAGCAAGAGACGCTTCGCTGCGTCCAAACTGGAGAGGGGAAAGAGGTACATTGTCACAATTTACGCCTTTAGGGGCAGCAAAAGGAGTAAGGTGGTGGAGACCTTCTTCAAAACAGGTCAGCATTCTTCAGCTAAGAACAACTTTCTGCTATTTGTCATTGTGTCCTATTTTTTAATATGTCTTTCATTCCCTTTGTTGTTATTAGTTGCTCTTCTGTACCCCTTCCCTATGGACTGTGGACAAATAATGAAGAACGACAATAAAAACAATGGCGTCTATACTGTCTACATTAATAATAACCAATCCAAGCCAATGCAGGTTTACTGTGACATGACCACCGATGGAGGTGGTTGGCTGGTATGTTATTTTGAGTGACTTTTCAAATTATGTAGAATTTTAGCATATAATGCAGTTCTGTGAAAAAGCCAACTTCTGTTCTTGCGTTTTTGTCACACTTAAAGGTTTCAAATCATCAGGCTATTTTTTATTAGACAAAGATAAGGTGAGTAAATAGGAAAGGTAGTAGATATTATTTGTCGAATGTGAAAATATCAGTTGTCCAACCATAAAATTTGCCATACTCCTCCTGGCCATCGTGCTGAGACCATTGGGAAGTTAAGACAGGGCATATCGCTTAACCCGTAGCTCATCAAACAGAACAGAAAGACCTGTCTCATAAACAGCATCAATCATCTTGACGAGCCGTAAGACTTCCAGGAAAATATTCTGTGGACTGGACTGGAATGAAAAGTGTTAATTTCATTTTGTCAGGCAAAACTAACATAACATCTCAGAAAAAAATATAACACCTACATTCAAAAATGATGGTGGTAGTTTGATGAACTGGATCTGCCTTTCCTTGATCTAAACCTTTAAGTGAAACAAAAAGAATACAAAAACCAATAAAACATGTAAAGGGGCAAATACTTCTTCACCACTTTTCAGTACAGAAAATACTGGCAGGTTTTAAGCCTATTTGAAAATGAACTTTTACTCAATCTAGGAGTAGTTTCTTTTTACATATTTCTAATCCAGCATCTGTAAGTAAAATTTTGTTCCTGATGCTTTTAGGTACTTCAGCGGCGTAACACTGGGAATCTGGACTTTATGAAACGCTGGAGACAGTACATAGCAGGCTTTGGCAACCTGACAGAGGAGTTCTGGATTGGTGAGCGACTTTGTGTTAATATTTTGTGGGGCGGGAGGGGGGGCTATCTACATACTATAAAACACACTCATATGCATTGTAATTGTGCATCATGTACTCCCTTCAAATTCTGCATCTGTTTATTTGCTGTCACAGGTTTGGATAAGATACACGAGCTAACCAACACTCCCACGCAGTATGAGATCAGGTTCGACTTGGGCCTGGGCTCAGAGAGAGCGTACGCCGTTTATGACAACTTTAAGATCGCTCCGGTCAGACAGAGATTCAAGCTCACCATTGGCAAATACAGAGGGACAGCAGGTGGGTCTCAGTATGTAAAAGTCTGTGTATGTGAGAACTGGAAGCACTGCTTTCATAAATTATAATTTATTTTTAACACCCACATACAGTGATGCATACTGAGAATGTGATGGCAGATTTAGAAACAAGACAGATGGGGGCAGTAATTGAGGGGTTGGAAACCCCGTGTACACCAACCATTATGTAAACACACTTTAGCAGTGTGTGAGATTTTGGTTTCAAAAGGTTACAGTAAGCCAGACAGAATATTTAAAGAGTAAGGGTTTTTAAAACATGCAGCATTTAAATATGCTACAAATCCATACTCCCAAAATGAGACATAGTGTGAACATAACTCAGAGTTTGCTGAGGCAACATCTACTACATGCCTGAATCCTCTCTACTTTTATAAATCCCTTTGTTTCTAAAAACATGCATACCTAGGCAGATGAATACAAGCCAATATACAATATTTATGGAAATCTTCTTTTTATTAATGATTTTCAGGTGATGCCATGACCTACCACCAAGGCCGGCCCTGGACCACCATAGATTCAGATAATGATCTTGCGTTAACTAACTGTGCCAGGACCCACAAAGGAGCTTGGTGGTATGCAAACTGTCACTTGGCCAACCTTAATGGTAAATGGGGAGACAACACACACAGCGTGGTGAGTGAACAAGGAGGACACTTTGCCTTTATTACCTGGCTTGTTGAATGCTTTTCAAAATGAGTCTGGTCAGTGTTCACTATGCCTCAGTTGAAGTAAATATACGCAGTTGCAAGATAAATGTAGCATTCCTTTGTAAAACAGCACTTAAGGTCGTCTTAAGTGGTCACAGTATTAATCGGGAAGAAATTAAATTTTTTGGTAATTTTAGATGAGGTTTTAGAACACAATACATTTTTTAAGTCTGATTTTGTTACATTGCTTTTTTCCCCTTGCCTTGTTTTTAATTTCTAATTACAATTATTTTTTTAACCCCTTTCCTTTCATTCAATTTATTATGTTCTTAATTACATTAGCTGCCAATCAAATTGGTCATCACCAATTCCCAGAACCGTTAGTAATTTTAACGGCAAAAATAATGTTATTAGAAGTCATAGAAAATCTTGAGAGTTTTAAAGGTTTTACAATTTCCTGTTCTTCAGATCTTCTTTTACAATTATTTGCACCCTCCCCAATAAAGATTTAAAGGTACTAAAATAACTCTTCTTTTGCTTAAGCATAAACTCATAACTCATTTTTAGAAAACAATTCTATTTTAATTTTAGTGCATTTAATCAGAGGGGTTATTGGCATTTTATAAGCATTCTTTGTCGATAGAACTTCATGTATCCTGACCGACATGCAGCATGGAAGATTTGTTAACTCTCCATCTTTGCACACTATTTTTAGTGATTTTATGCTACTGTAATATTAAAAAAACACTTTACTTATCTTTACTTTTTACATATCTTCACATATTCATTAGAAGTGGCAATAACTGCTGAGAGACTATATATATGTTGCATATTTCTGGTAATTTTCTACAGAAGACTTACATGCAACTTCGGTCACAAAAATATCTGTTTCCTCTGCTGCAGTTTCTAAAAGTATACTGTGACACAACTACTAGAAAACATACCATTGTTATGTAGGATCTCTTACAGCTATGCTTAGTTAAAGACAGAAGGAAATTGCTCAGCATGAGGTTATTTTTTTTTAGAAATTAAGATAACTTGCTCCCAGCCCTTTGCTTATTGCTTGGTTTCTGTAATGCTGGGGAACAGCCAAAATGACTAGAATCCATCTTCCGATGATAAGAAAACACATTTCAAGAGCCAGCTTTAAACCAGTAGTGTGTATCTGTAGTTTGATAGGCAAAACTCCCCCTTGCCCCCCCCCCCCCCCCCAAAAAAAAAAATAGCAGTTATTACATCTAAGAGAGATGGACACTTCAGAAAAAGCCAGGGGATTAGTCTGCTCTTGTCAAGATTCTATTCGTAGTATTTTTGCTGCAGATCTCTACTCCGGTGTTTGCTGCCAAAATGCAATAACAGTCAAAACAGGTTTGTACTCACATAATATGGACCCTGAGGCAGGTATTTATTACTTTCTTTTATTCTGCTTTTCTGTCATGCCACTTTCTTTTTCTGTGGCCCTGAATCTGTCTCTACCTGACCTTCTTCACAATTCTGTTACCTCCACCCCACCCCCCACCCCTCCTCACTGTGCTCCTGATTTGCTATTTTGCTGTTAGGGAGTCAACTGGGAGCCATGGAAAGGACATCTAACATCCCTGGACTTCACAGAGATGAAGATCCGACCCGTGGGAGTGTTGTCCAGCAGAAAGAGGCGATCGCTGATGGCCAGAGAGGGAAAAAGTAGAGTCTCAAACACCCACAACAAATAGGGAAGCGGCCAAAAACTGCAACAGAAGCAGTCAGCACCATCAACCTTTGATCACACTAGATTTTGGTGTTTCTGTACAAATGTAGATAGATAACACAAGGATTTTGCAGACATGTGTGCTTCAAATATTATATAATTTTTGGAGAAAGAAGAGCATAACTAAAGCAACCAAAAATAACTCATAGTAACTTATTATTTGCTTGTAAACAAATCAGAAAGCCCCAGTTTAGTGTGATTGTGGGGAAAAATGGTCAACAAGAAACACGGTTGAATAAAGTTGCATGCTATGTGGAAGAACATGCATTTTAAGCAATCATGTTTTGCTGTTTTTTAGACAACCTGACTAAAAACCAGGAAAAATATGATGCCAAATAAAGTTTTTCTTTTATCTCCTATTATATTAATCTTAACCCTGTTTTGGAGTCATAGTAGCGTTACAATTTTACTTTATCCTCCGCGGATTAACAAAAGGAAGCAGCATTACTTGTGTGTCTAATGAATGGCTCATTTGTCAGCTGCTGAAGCATGTGCCCTTACTCTATTGATTATGCTGCCACTGTGCATCCAACACTGTCACATCACAGAAGCCGGTATGACACAAGCCAGAAAATAACAACTGATTGCAGTCTCAAAAATCCAAATTGCTCCTGCTTTACATTCATATGACGGGGGACAGCTCATATCAATCATTGTGACGTGTCCCCATCAAATGTCAATAACAATGACATTTGTTTGTGCCGTTCTCGAACACTGAATGACCAAACTCCCGTTTTTAATCTGGACAGCTGACAGATGCTATTAATGTTGCGCCGGCTCCTACTTTGCTTAATTAGATTTTCTTAACACTTATCAGAAACACAGTTTATGAGACAAGGACATAGAGCACATAAATCAGCCTTTCAGCCAATCTGCCAGAATGAATTTGAAGTTGCTGAACTTTGCACATTTTTTGATGCTGCAAAGCTTTTCATTTTGAAATTTTGTAACTAGTTAGAATTATTGAATATTTTCAAATCAGATCCGGATTAAGAATATTTTACTTACTAATTATGTTTTCAAACTGACATTATTAATGCTTTTTCACTGTAGTGTCACAAAATAAATCTTTTTTAATGAGTTCCTTGCCCTTTTCTCAATCTTTTTTTAGTCTCATGTTGTGTTGTGTAGTTGCAGCTCCTCTGTACGGTTTGAATGTGGGCAAAGGCAGAGGACTAGTCCTAGAAGAAACTAGTTAACACAGCTTTGATTCATTATTTTTTATTTTATTTTTTTATCTCCAGTGAGCTGTGTGTGTGTTTTAAATCGGCGATAGATTCATTTGTCATTATTTTATTTTGCATTTGGGACAAATCCAAACCCTTGGAACGATTCGGGTGCATCTGCGTTGTGATGGAGTGTTGTGGTTTTAAGCTTACATAAATGATTGGTAAAGATTTTTGCTGAACCTGGCTCAGCATAGGATTTTCTACATATGGCGCTGAGGGGGAGCCAGCCTTTTTTTCATCTCGTATACAATCAAAGTCATACCCACTCCCCCGACGAAGCCCATTCGGCAAAATAAGAACTATAACAATTCTTCATGGCCAAGACATTTCACGCTTCACAAGATGAAGCTCAAGATAAAGCTTGTTCTTAGTGTTAACAGAATAGGGTAGAAAAGCTTTGAATGAAAAGGTAAAGAACTTTTTTTTTTAACCTCCATTTATTATTACATTTTCCTGAATGTAGTTGACATAAATATTTCTATGTTAAATATTGGACCTGGTATTTATTACTGGTGAGGGACATATCTGCTCTAAGTGTCCCTTGGTTTGATCATCTCCCATTTACTCAGCTTATCTGTGCTTATTGGATGTAGCTTATTGCAGCTCTGTTTTTTTGTTTTTTTATGCCAAGGATCACAACTGTAACTGCTGTCCAACTATAAAAGTGCAATGCACTCTGCTTTACCCATATCCTCAACTAAATAATTGGCTAAGTTAAACAAATCTCGTTGTCGGTTAGATGCATTCAGCAAACAGGTAAATCTTATTTACTATCAACTGTCCTGAACAGATTCACTGAAGAAATATTGAGCACACTGGTCGATACGTGGTTGCTCTAAAAGTCTATTTTTACTGTTCCAATAAACTGGCTACACCTTCATTCTCAGGGGGTTAGACCATAATCTTGTCAAGGGCACCAAAGCTCCAACATGAATACTGGTCATAAGCACAAAGTTTTAAGGTTCACACTCGTTTTAAGTGCGGTTTGATCTTCTAAATTGCGTAATTGTGGTAAAGCACCTTTTAGTTGACTGCCTTTAAATATAGAAACACAGTTTCCAAAGAACAGAACACTTTCAACATAGAGGAGTTAAGTAACCGCCCTTGCTGGAACTGATGACTGTTCGCCGTCTGGTCTCAAAACTATTTCTCAGTTCTCTGTCACATAATCTACCAACAGCGAGAGAGTATTGGCTGTCTTAGCAAGAACCACTTTACATAGCTAAAGAATACAAGAAGCACACCAAATCGCTTAAAGACAAAAAGATTTAGACATAAGATATGACTTGATCAAACAAGACAGGAGATTTGCAGCGTTGTTCCAAAAACAATAGCCAAAGTAGAATGTGAAAGGATAATGTTGTTTACGGTTTACTCATCAGAATCCATCAGACTCTGAGAAGGCAGATGCATAAAATGTGACAACCGATTTTGCCGTCGTATTTTATTTCAGCTTGGGAATGAAATGTCTCACAAGGGCTCAGTGATGCAAGTGGCCGTCTGAGACAGTGGCAGCAAATTACTTTAAGGAGATTGGTTTCTACCATTGCTTTAAGAGGTAAGTGCTTTGCTCAGTGCGAGAACAAACAGACAGTGGGAAGAGCTGGCCGATTTCCTCTTCTCTTCTTCCCTATTTCTGTGTGTCTAAATATATACAGAGGACATTATGAGTTTGCCGACGTACATATGCCTTTTGTCTGCCTGTGCCACTAAGGTCAACACTTCCCTCAAGGTTCACTTTGACGTGTTTTGCAAGACCTTGGTTAGGAAACAAGGGAGTGTTTAAAAATGCGGTCTGTGGTGTGGAGAAAAAAGGAAATACAGAAGAGAAAGGTTTATGTTTAACTCATTAAATTTCATTAAGCATTTTATGTAGATTTTAGATCAGAAGAGTGAACTGTGCCTCAGCAAGAGATCTGTGTGACCCCAATTTCACAGATGACTCCTCCAGGCATTGTAAGCATTCTGCATGTTGGCAGTAAATTATCCCTACTGGCTTCTATTTTGGTATTGCTCATCAACATTGTCATGGATTATCAGGTCAGATCACTCTAACAGGTCATTCCTTACCAAGTGCTTTGGTACAAAAATTTTTGGGTCAAAAACTGCTCCTCTCACACAACCTTGGCAACAGCACCTTCTTGGATGATCTGCCATCTGGCTGTTCAGAAATGCACCGTGGTGAGGCCCACCCTGATTAGGTCTTATTAGGTTTGTAATGTGACCTAATCATGTCTCCAATGATTCTTGTTTACTTGTTTTAGGCTGTTTCCCCTTGGCTTATTGCTGTGTTTGCTTTTTTTGTCTGGTGAAGACACAGATAATCTTGAGACCAAAGTCTGTCTAAGGTTTGTGCAATATAAGCTGAAAATGAATCCAGCTCAATTCTGAGGTTTGATGTCATTTAGCGGTGAAGCACCTGATTCAGTTACTCTTTGCTGGAAATTGTGCCGAGACTTATGCTTTTAATACAAAATAATAATTTTCATTTTGTTTGACTATGCAGATTTTTTCTTGTTTGGGATTAAGCTAGAAATTGCAACTTTTGAAAAGCTACTATTTTTTTCTTTTTACATATTTGTTGAAACTGTCACCATGTCGTAACAGTATGGTACGAAATAGATAATCTGTTAAAAAAAAATCACACTCCTCTTCTTTTTCCCAGTGCTCCCTAGAAACAACCAATCAGAACCAGGAGGCGGGCCTTAGCATTGTCAATCATCCTCCACGTAATGCTGTTCTTTTCTCCCCTTCCTCCACTTGCTCTCTGCTAAGCTTCAACTAGCAGAGACTGTTGTGAATGTTCACCCTAGTTAGTATGGCCACAAATGATTGCGGATGAACGGTTTTCCTGGAACTGTAAGTTGTGTCTCAGCACATTGACCAACTAGTACATGAGGATGAATGACAGCGCTAAGACCATCCTCCTGGCTCTGATTGGTTGTTTTTGGTTGGGAGGGTGCATTTTTTCAGATGGGAACAGCAGCTCAGAGAGGAGGTGGAGGAGATTCATCTTGCCATGGATTATCTGTCTCATACTGTCACAACATGCTGACAGCTTTAACAAATATGTAAACAGAAAAAAATTGAAATTACATAATTGCATCCACTGGATGCCCCCAATTCCTTGTCACTTTGAAAATAAAAAAAATATCATTAATAAGACATACAATTAAACTATTGAGAAAAGAGAAATAAATTAACATGTTTAATTTGTTTCAGGTGTTGTTTCTAGTGACGATAACAAATATCCAGTACAGATCTCAGAGCAAAATCCAAGTAACACACCTAAATTGTTCAAACTAGCAGCTCACTTGCTGCTTGCAACAAAAACCTGCATCCTGCAAAACCAAACAGAGTTATATTTTATTGAATAAAATATAGGCAGAGCTGTTAAGTAATCAAATTTTAGTTTTGATTATTGCTGTGCTGCGACAGGCTGGCGACCTGTCCAGGGTGAACCCCGCCTCTCGCCCAGAACGTAGCTGGAGATAGACACCAGCAACCCTCCGGACCCCATTAGGGACAAGGGTGAACAGAAAATGGATGGATGTTAGAAAATCTGCTCCTGCATGATGACACTTGGTAAAAATGATCTCGAGCTTTACTTTACATGACATACATAGATATATTTTTTTCTTAATATTGCCTAAGCTGTCAGTATGAAGATATCAGTGTAGACGCAACCAAAATTGCTTTGTGTTCAAACTTTAATCTTCCGCTCCTTAAGGTTGAGCAGAAACTGAGAAAATTATAATATTTCTCCCCGTCTGCTTCCACTACATGCTGGATCGTTGTGCGAGCCTCGATAAATTATGGATTCAGAACAACAATAAAATCTAGCCAAGTGTATAATTAAAAGAAAACCAATAAAGTCAGCATTTTTTAAGCAAATAAACAAAAAACAAATGTATTGCATGTTTAGACTGGCTGAAAACATGTCAAAACTCATTGGCCCTCAGAAAACTAAAAGGGCATTCTTAGCAGAAAATGACATAAAAACATTTTTATAGGTCTATTTTGTCTGATAAAATTAAAAAGCAAAGAAAATTTAATGGTGATTCATTTTATGTCATTTCAAAGGAGCTTTAAAAATATGTAATCATAAGCAGATACTTGTGATAAGTTGCAACTTAAATGTAATATGTATAACAAGTAAAAATATTGCTATTCATGTATGAATAACTTGAGACACAAACATTCATGGCACTTGGTTTTGTTATTGCCTATAACTGAGTGCTGAAGTTTAATAAATCATGTGTAAATGGAAAAGATGGAAAAAGATGTTGGTCTCATATCTACACTAAGGCAGGAAATAGAACAGCTTGTCTGTGATCATCACAAATCTGCCTCAGTCTTCCACAGTAAGGATGCAAATAATGCAAACTGACTCTGCAAACTTCAAATGCATTTTCTCTGACAAACACAAACTGCAGATGCCTCGTGCACTGATTTTCACTGGACATTATACATTCGTACTAAGGCTTTAATTTATTTGTTTGTTTGTTTTTTTACAGGATTTTTGTATACAGCAGAAATTAAGCAGAGGAGACATCTCTGCTCTCCACATGGGATATTGTCTGTGTGAGCTGTAATGAGAGGAGCCGGCCTCCAACTTGGTATCGGAGTAAGTTAATGAATAAAGATGATGACGCTGCAGACAGACTTGTGCTTAATTAGCCTTTGAGGAAGTTGCTAAAATAAAAATAAAAAATGTGGCAAAATCTTATATAATTTCAACAAAGTTTCAATTTTCTGTATTTCAGAGATGTAACAAAAGTAACCGCTCATCCAACTTGTTTACTTTACATGTGTTTACTTATACCGTAACTATATATAGACACACAATAGTTAAGGGAACTCAGAAAATAGTAAAACAACAGATGGCTTAGCAATTTTAAGAAAAGCATATTCTAATTGTCCATATATACATAACTTACACATAAGTGTGCTCATAATGCCTTTTTTAAAATTATTTCTATCACCTTCTGTCTAAACTCCAAAGTGCTGCTGTAAGGTTTTCTATGAAAGAGCAACTGTTTTATCTGTATACTGACCTTAACCTGAAATCAAACTCACAAAAAATGTTGTTTTTTTTCCTGCACTGAAGCAGTGTCTTGCATTCTCAATCGTTAAGTTGCAGTGCACTGAAACACACATCGATCAAAAACCAAACTGGTGAATAAATATTTCTCTGTATCTTGAAATTATATTTTATTTCTCCAGAGCTTCAAATCCAAAAAGAGCCAAAATACACACACTGCATATAATGAGTTCCTAAAAACAAATTATTTCATTTTGTTTTCTTGCGACTGCATAACAAACTGCCTCTATTCTTCATCTTCCGTTAATGTGAGAACCCGATCCGTGATTTCAATGTATGGACAAACATATCTTTTATTGAACAATACTAAATTGTTTTTTAAAAAAATAATAAAATAAAGGCTCTCTTTGGATATCATTGCTGTTTTTCTCAGTCTGTACTCTGAAAAATAGGTGCTGGGACAGTTGTTTGTTTGAGCAGTGAGCAGACTTTTCCTTTGCTCCCTCTCCCAAATATGGACGCACTGAATTTCACATGGGAGCTCTAAGAACAAAGTTCTCCCAATAACTCTACACTTCTCTACCTGACACACACACTGCACACACTTGCTTTTATATATATATTTCAGTCTACATATTTCTTCTTTATGTACCCCACACTAAAAAAAGCTCATAAAAATGTTGTAAACACTGTCATAAAACCAGAACACACAGCATCATGTGAATACAAAGTGACAAGTATTTATATACAAAAACAAACTTGTCTCAGCCATGTCTATGCCCACAACAATACAAAGTTGCTTTTATTTGAATGAGATCCATTCAAATAATGACGAGACGAGACGAGAGTTTCGGTTTTACATCTTTCCAACTACTGATCAGCACCAGTGTGGTAATCCTGAACATAGGTAATCCTTACACCATTCCCGTAGCGACCCGATCAGGAGTCGTCGGTCCGGTCTGTACAGATATCCACAAGTCCACGTTGTTGAATGAATTATTTTTCTTTTTCCCTGCCGACCTCGAAGAGCCTCCGCAGCAGCAGCAGCTGCCGTCATGGCGACAGCAGCAGCCGCAGCAGCACACCACTACAGCGGTGAGGAAGACTAGCAGAGGAAGCGTCAGCAGGACGACCAGGCAGATGGTGTTGTAGACCCCCTGGTCGTGTTTGTCCACAGCCAAGGTCCACAGCCAGTTGAAAAAATCCTGGGCACTATGAAACTCCCCTTCCATAACGTTTGGCCTGCAGAGCTCAGTTACTTGAGTTGGACTCCCTGAAATGTTTTAACAACCTTTAGGGAGATTAGAGGTCTATATTGCGATGAAAACAAACCGCTGCCAGCGCACTAAAATAACCGACTTACGCTGTTCATCCGAGTGAGTAGCTTCAACTTCAACAGTTGATTGATACCTTATTTAACTCTCTGAGCACAAGTCAGTTCATCAGCCATCAGCACAAAGATTTCCAGTGACTTGACAATGAACTTCACATGCTCCTCATTCTTCATGAAAATCCCAGATGAGTTAGCAACCCCAAGGCACAGCTCTATGTGACGAATCCGTCCAAACTTGTGCTGTTCTGTTCCTCTTTGGAAGTTCGCCTTACGGACGCTGTTAGAACATGTCTGTTTTGCTCTTATAAGGACCAAAACATTGCTTGTTTGTAGGAGTGTCTTTTCTTGAAATTGCCTTGTTGTTGTGATTTAATCTGGAGGGGTGGGAAAAAAAATCTTAAGCTGAGTTTGTTTATGCAGGTCAGCATTCCTCTAATTGCTTTCTCAAGTCCTCTTGCCCTTTAGCTTTCGGCTTGGTTTTGTCACGCTGCTGAATTGTTGAGGCTGCGAAACAAACAGAAGGAAAGTAAAATTAACACAGACAGAAATTTGCTATCAGGCAGACGGGGCTTATCTTTCTACCCTCTTTGGCTTTCCCTGACTCCAATCCATCTTTCTGCCTTGAAACATCTCCACTCCTGCTCTCCTTCCTCTTGTCAATGTCAACTTATAATATCTTTTTTTCGGTTCAGCTTTTCTTTCATTAAATTTGCAGAGAAGTCATTCAGGATTCAGGGCAGATCCCTTCATGGGTCCCGCTGAGAGAAGACGGAGGCAAAGCACAAAAAGGGAGGACAAAATCGAGGGGAGATTGCGTCTGAGGGAAGGCGAGAGGGAGACAGAGGTAACCAATCTTCCTAAGAGTCCCGCTGAGATGGAGAGTGTGACAGAGTGTCAGAGGAAACTAGGAAAGGGAGGGCAGAAAGGCCAGAGTGAGACCTGTTAAAGTAGAGTTTCCTGAATGAATAGTGCTGTGAAAAGTTTTTGCTTTGTAACAGATTTCTTCTGTTTTAGCTTTTTTTTGCTTCACAAGCATTTAAAATACTCTCAGTGTATGCAGAACTCAATTTCCAATTTACTAATATACTTTCCCTATATAAAAACATATTTGCATCTCTTTGAAAGTATGATTTACCACGTTTCATTGGTTCAGTTTCACTGGCCAAACTGCGGTCTGATTACTATAAAGGCTGTAAAATCCTGTCTGTTTGAAGCATGAAGTGACAAAACATCCCAAAAAGCAACATGTGATGACCTGATCTATCCAAATCCAACATCAGATGAGAAATATATCTATTAACACCAAAAGTGGGAAACTTTCCTGAGATAAAGCTAGTTCTAGTACAAGACAAAAGAGAAGACAAAACTTTTACAAGCCAGAAATGGAAGATTTTGGAAGAAAACAAACACATAATAAGAAAAAGAGCATCTAAACAAAACCCAGAGACGATGTTTGATGGTCTGAGGTTGATCTTCTACTTAAGAACTTGGACAACTTGGAAGCAATAGTGGAACCTTTTTCTCTCTTGCTAGCACCAAATCTTCTTGCAAAATATCAGGTCATTAGTTTGTGACTTTATACTAAGGTGTAAGCAGGATCACAACCTAAAGCACACCAGTATGTCCATTCAAAATCTTTGATTAGTGTAGTGAAGTCAAATTTATTCACATTTCCACAACAAGGCAGTTCAAATTGTTTTACAACATAAAACTATCATAGTCATCATTTATGAAATAAGCAGCAAACTTTACATTTTGTCAAATGTCCTAATGAAAAATCATTAAGCAAATGCAAATGAAATAAGTTGATCAATGTTTCACTTATTATTAATAAAACCTACTTAAAATCTGGATTTACTGCTAATTTGATTGAGATGATGTGACTTAATCATATATAAGACATTAATTTAAAAAAAAAAACAAACAAAAAAACCCTCTTGTCTGGCTGAATTAAAATAATTTGGCAACAAAGAGTGGTCTGAAATTTCTTCATAAAAAAAGACTCTACCAGTCATTGCAAATTATTGATCTTTGTCTACAAAGAGCTTCACAACTACATATCACGTTTAGGGGGGATTTTTTTCACACAGGTTATTGATGGTTTGGATGTCCTTTTTTTTCCCCCTCAACAGACTTAATTAAACTTCCAAAACCTGATTTTTATCTTTAATCAGAATATCACTAACTGATTTTAAAACTAGTTTGATTATCTGAAATGTTTACTTAAAATGTGACAAAAATGCAGAATAAATCTGCAAAGGGGCGAGTTATTTTCCACAACCGGAACTTTTCCTAACCCTAACCCTAGGCTCGGTGGCATGGGGCGGGCATTGGGGGGCATTGCCAGCCTACAGAGTCAACCGTGCCCCCACCCCACCCCGGACTGGAAGCTGTTTGTTGTTTTTATCTTAGACTGGCCAACTTTCTGCTATTCCTATATCAATTTAATACCGAAGGGGCTTCCGCACTTCCCATATCTGTGTCCTCTGTAACTGTTTTCAGCAGCTGAAACTGTTTAATCTGTTCTTAACTTGTCGCATGCTGTTTTTCTGAGCCGCCTTTAAACGCAACATGAGCGCTACAACGCTCGCGCTGGATTTACAACTGCTGCTGTGCAGAGCTGCTCAGGTGTGTTAGAATCATACAGCAAATCAACAAAACGCAAAGAACTTTGCAGTTTTCCCCCCAAACTAAACTACAAAGTTGAGTAATGCGGTTGGATGCAGGTAATGTTAGCTAAAGGATGACTAGCTAATAACAATACAGCACCTTAAGCTTGTTAACAAGTAGCCAGTAGGCTACTGATGATGTTGTCTACGTTCAGCTACATAAATTCATCCCCCCCCCCAAAATAAGTCGATACCCCCCACTGTTAACCTCGTCTGAAGCCGGGGCTGCGTACAACACTAATGGCTCCCATTGCAGCGGAGGAGTGAAATCTGCCCTCGAAATACGGTACTTCCATTTGACCTGTTTAACTTATTAAACAGCTCTTCAAAAGGAACTTTCTGCTTCGGGTGTGCAAAATTAAACTCGGCACAGAAACCAAACTGCTCCTCTTTGTAATGAAACAGTTTGAGTCTGAACCCCTTGAGGCAACATCTTTGCTTAAATTGTTTTTTTAAATGGTTTCAAACACCATTTCACTCAAGTGTTCTCTTTTAGACGCTCTGTTGCTTTCAACAGTATTTGCATTCTGGCTGCAGGAAGGGGAGAAGATTTTCACCTCACATTAACTTGCTCCTGATAGTGAGAGAGAGAGAAAAACGGAGAGAGAGATGATGCACCTGCAAGAGGTGAGCAAATAGATTTGGCTTTGCTGTCACCGTGCATTGCGCCTCGCGTGAAATAAGTTTATCCGCAGAGAGCCACTAATCTTCCGCCACAAACCCGAGTTCATGTGCTCAACAGGAAGTCACTTGCTTGAAGTGTCGAAATAAACAAGTGGAGATCTCAAAAAAAAGACAATAGATCGGTTGCAGTTATTTTGGAGCGTCCTCTTATTTAGAATCAAATGAACACATTTCTATGTATGTATTTTTACTGATGTTATGTGCACATTCATATTTGCCATGAAATTTGGTTTGTGTGTCTAGATGAGTGCACTGACTGAAAAGGGCGTTTCCTTTTAAGGAAACTTGCCCCTTTTAAATAAAGGCAACATGTGACTTGGATTCCAATATCATTATTAGCTGTAGAAAATTATCATTTACTCTTATGAAAACTGAATTCTGAGTGTCACACTTCATCCAGATTCTTGTACCTTGATTTAAAGTTTGAGGCAAAACTTAGTTTGACCTTTAAAAAAAAAAGCCTTGTGAACAACTCGTCTTTTGCCAGTTTCAAATCATATTGGGGTCAAAGTTTAACGAGAATCCATACATTTGGATCAAAGTGTCTTTTAGAATTGCATTTCTCTTTGTTTTCCCATCAGTTTATCTAGTCAAGTTCATCTTCTGTTGCTATGGTTAAATCGATGCATAATTTCACAACAAAAAGTAATTCACAGCTTAAGCTTGAGGATGTGTGACTTAATACATTTGTGATCTAATGATCTCACTTCTGAGAAATACTTCAGAAAAACCAAATCAGCACTTCCTTTTACCATGTTACGCTGACACCTAACTTTCATGGGTTTCTGGACTAAAAGTACTGTACCTTAAATTAAGAGCCTGAAAGCGCTGCATGTATGTCATTCCACAATTTTTGTCTTAAGAACTCAACTTACTAATAACAGCAGTGGATAGAAATGACTTGGATGTGTATACAATTCGCTACATGTGGGTGCTACTGTTGTCTTTGCTTCATCCTTTAAGATAATTGGCTGCTGCTACATGTTGTGATGGATGTTATAGAACTGCAGCACATTTGTGTGCATTGAATCTTACTCACATTAAAAACATGACAAGTCAAAGTTTCAGAGCCATGTCTTTGTGGGAGAGATGAAGCCACACATTAGGGGAGGTGTTGGTTTAGTCTGGTCACGTAATAAAGACAGCAAATAATGAATCAGTGGGTAAAGTCAGAGAATGGAATGCATAAGTCATCAGTTCTTTACCAGAGGGAAAAAAAAAAAGATCACTACGCTTACACTGTCAGGACAATCAAAGATTAAAAGAAAACTGATAGTTTAATCTGAGCCTATTTTTATCAATTTGTTTCTCCGAAAAGATAACTCTTATGCTGTATACACAGGCTTTTTTTTTTTTTTAAACTGCTTACACTGTTTCATGCTTGGACTTGGATAACCAAGGCCACTAGCAGTGAGAATGACAGTCTTATCCGAGGTTCATTTTGTGACGTTATGGAAGCACAAATTAAAGCAAAATATTCAGACTTGAAAATCAACTCTGGCCTTTAAGCATATCACATCACGTCTTTCAGTTATCTTGCTGAGATGCCTTTCTTGACTTTAAGTGGCCTCTTCACTTTCTCATGACACTGTGCTCTCCTTGAGCAACTGATACACAGGAAAAGACCATTTCTGAGACACACAAAGCCAGGAAGGGGCTGAGAAGAATGTTTTGATTGCACCGAAATGGCCCTCTGCTGCTTTTTAGGGAGCATGTGTGACCTAAAAGGCAGAGCAGTGACAGAAGGCATCGCAGGAATCTTTAATGATCTGCCCTTGAGCACACAGTCAGAGCAGATCCCTCTTTATTCACCATCGATAAGTAAGGAAAGCTTGGACATTTTGCTCTTTAATTTAGAAATTGTCCTCACTGTTTGACATTATAGCCAATAAAACCTAGCCTGTTTGCTGTCACTAAGGATTACCAGAATTCTATATATTACCAATGTAATTATAATTTCTTTCTTTCTTCAATTTTGCCATGTTATACATACTGAAACGACTACATTCTTAGACAAATTAGAAAATCCAATGAGATGATGTAACGATTTTTATGAAATTCTGAACCTTGTTACATAGTGTCATTATTAAGTCCTGTCTTAATATAAGACTTAAAGGACACTTAGAAGACATTACTTCAAAAGCAACATAAAGATTTTGGAGTAATGTCTCCGAAAGACATTAAGGACACCCATCCAACGGAGAAAGAATTAGGGCAGCATGACCACCCCAAAAGGGAGGGACAGGTGAGCTTCACAAAGTAGCTCACCTTTCAAAAGGAAAGAACAACACCTGAAAATATTAAAGCAACATTTCACAATATCAGATAAAATTCTTCTTCAACCAAATCAGTCACAAAACCCCAAGCCCAGTTTCATTTGTTGTAGTTAAAGCTGAAAAGATGTGTACAAGCAAGACAGTCTACAAACCTGGCTCACACCAGTTCTGTGAGGAGGAGTTGAGTCAAAATTAGTGCAAACTATTTCATAACGGTTCTACCAAATAATAAAGGACTTCTAGCTTTGTGGAAAGTAAAACCCAAATTATCTGGCATTTAGCAACTAGAAGTAATTTTAGTAATTCTACATGAAGATTTTAGTTTGATCTACACATATTTTTATAAGATCTATGTATGTAAATATTTATTTTCAAGTCAACTGCAAAAGAAAGTATTTTGTTCCAGAGGACACGAGTCGACAAGAAAACAAAACAAAAATTATTATTTTTCTCAGGTATTCTGAAGTAATATTAAGCAGAGCCATTACACTTCCTGCTTGTGACAACTTGATACTAGCTGAGTGAAATGAGTGAGTCTGAGGACATTCATGAAGTGAGAAGTAATGGAAGCTGTCATTCTTCGTAAATAGCTAAATATATACTCAAGCATTGGAAGTTAAGTATTTCAGTTCAAGCTACATTTCATTGGGAGCTTTTGTTTAAAAAGCCCAAAAGGCTTTGTCACTGACATTCTGGAGAATTCAAAGGCAGGAAAAAACTCATCAGCACATTGTTGCAACCTGTCAGACATCCTGCTGTGTCTAACCTCAGCTAAAACAACTGCTTTTGTTAACGGAGTCTGGAGTTAGAACCATCAGCTTTCTGTATAGTCATCTCACAAACTCAAATACATCACTTAGAACTGTTTTAGAGAAGCTACATGCGTTCAAGAAGTGCTTGAAAGCAGCACCTTACCCCGCAGGCATTTCTGTGGCAGCAGGTCAGGTCACCCCTCCAGTCTAATCCAGTCAGCTGCTCAGACTTTTGTTCCTTTCAGCTTGGCATCTGGCTTCTGCTGTGTTCTGTTCAGTTCTGGAACCCCTTACCCAAACATCTTGACAAGTCTTCACTTTCTGTTCCTGTTTCGCTCTCTCTACTCGTGTTTTCTGTACTCCTCCTCCTCCTCCTCTTTCTGTGAGCGTGCGTGTGTTTTGGTCCCTGCCCACTTTGTATAAGAATGGGCCCTCTGTCTATGGTTATGTTTCCTGCACGGTGCTGGATTCTTGCGGTTACCATACTTCCCCCACACAACAAGCACGGAGTGACATCAGCCAGAAAGGCAGACGGTTTAAGCAAATTCATGAAGAATCTTATATTTTCAAGCACAAAAGTTATCTATGGAACTTCCCCTAGTGCATTATATTACCTGACATGAAGACCTTGCAACACCAGGATATGTTGCAGGAAAGGTGGAGACATGTTGCATAATAACAAAACAAGAGTCCACCCATTCCTAATTCCCAAATCACGAATAAAAAAAGGAAAATGAAATGCTACTGAGAAAAACAGCAAGTGAAAGAGTCGGATGAAAGCAAGATCTGAATGTGACATGTCATGTGAAGTGTGTATACTCACAAACCTTGACTTTCTGCCTGTGGCACTGTGGTCAATGCTCTCTCTTAGCTCAGTCAAGCAAAATAGGATTTTGTATTCAAGTAAGAAAGGGACACAGAGGGGTTCATCTCTCCTCCTCTAAGGAAAAGCCTTTGAGCTTCAGTGTACTGACTTATGAACTGTAAATCTGCTCACATAATGTACAATGTGAGCCTGAGTGAACTCAAAAACGACATTGTGTTAACCTGTATGGTGTAAAAGTGTTTATGCTGTTTGAATGTTTCAATATTTTGATTGAATTAAAAAGCACAAACTTCAACGTCTATTTGCTTGTAAGACAAGCCATGTAGTAGAGTACAGCGGACATGTGGAAGAAGGTTCTACATATATTTGAGAATCCTATGGACTTAAGAACTGATATTGATATAAACTGTATCCAATCTGAGTGATGTTGTGCTAATTTGTAAAAAAAAAATAAAATAAATTCTGGAAAAAAACATTATACACAATATGTTCAATGATTTCCATCTGCAAATGCAGAGAAAAATAGCTCTACAAAGTATTAATCTATGGGTGACAAATAAAAATGTGCTATACACTTTTGGGATTTGAGCTAAAAAATAACACTAAAAATAAAAGGCATGAAAAACCTTTAACCTTTACCAAATTGCTCCACTTTGTATAGTTGTTGGTATTGAATTGTTTCACATTCAATTCCAGTTACATAAATTAAAGTACATGCCTGCAATGTAACAAAATGTGAAAAAAAGTTGCAAGGAGAAGGATATCCAGGCTGCACAGTTTAACTATTTACAGTTCCTTTAACAAATGGTTTCTTTGTTTACTTCAAATAAAGTCTGAAGCATGATCACAGCACAGCTGTGACCGTGCGATAATGTACTGTATGTAGCACTTCATCTGATAAACAAAAAAAAAAAAAAAAAAAAAAAAAAAAAAAAAAAAACACACACACATAGCCCACTTCCTGATCAACTGACTGACTGAACTTTCAGTGTGCTCCTCTGTGTATGCAGGGCATGGTTTCAAGGGGTTTGATGAGGCAAGTCTCACCATATCTTGCAGGTGTGCCTGACTCTCAGCCATTCACACACAAACACACGCGCACCCACACACACTGTAATGCGCAATACGAGCCCAGAGGGCGCTGGCTGACTGGCAGTGTGTTCACCGCCACACAGTGAAATTGGCACAGCCCAACAGCTGTTAATGCTTGAGTGTGTCCAGTCATATCAAGAAAGAGTTGATTAATGGCCTCGGCAAAGCAACACTTCCCCTGATGAAAATTCATCTGTAGGGCACTTTATATGAAAATCATTTATACGTGTATATCCCATTTGCAGCTTCGGAAACTAGTGTGTTGAAGTCATTCTGTATGCATGCATGGATAGACATTTAATCTCGTAAAGATATTTGAATATTTGATTCCAAAAGTTCTGGATGTTAGATGCTTCTCGGTTGCTTTCGGCAGTCAGAATGAGTAACTGGATAAATGTATCATGGGGGATATATTTTACAATATTTTGCCATTTATTTGATAGAAACAGTATTACTCTTATAAAACAAGCCCTTCATACATTGTCTCACTTCCAGGAACACTGCATTTTCAATTTTTACTGCACTGACCTCTTGTATATGTCCCATTTCCTCTGTGAAACCTTACTCTTCACTTCATACTGCTTTGACCGGGCGCTATAATGGGTGTAGCTGCCATCTGGTTTTCCACAGTGGGTCTCACCTAGGAGGAAAAGGCTCAAATAATACATCCTTTTATCCAACACAGGTCTATGGCTGAACAAATTACAGGAAAGACCACTGAGCTTATGTTGGATCACTGGTCAGACAACCATGATAGCAAAGGCAAAAAGTACATGTGACATTACCAGGAGCATTAACTAAGGGCTTATGGAATTACTGGGCCATGTAAGAGAGCAGTACCGATCAAAGCAACCGTCTGGCTCTGACAACACACTCTGACTAACTTAAGCCAGAAAGAATCCAACAGTGTGGGCTTCTGTGAGTTCTTGTATGTGAGCGCTAATGAAAAGTGACTAAAATGAGGTTGTCGCAGGATCTGACAAGTGTCCAGGAATAGCTCAGCCAATAAAGTCTCCTCAGGGACAGACATGAAGAGTAACTCAGCAAAATGTTTGAACCCAGGTAACACGAAGGGAAAGCGCATGTTTTCACTTTATAAGGAATTGCTTCTTGTGCTGCATAATCCAGCTAGTAGTTGGTATGTAAACTGAAGGTTTTCACAAGTGGTTCCTTGTTGCTCATGAAGTCAGACTGCTATTTAAGCATTTTATTACATAATAATCTCAGCATAGTTCTCATATGACAAATGCAGCTTTCTTAGACTTGATTTTATACCCTGGCTACTCAACTACATAAATAAACAGAGAGACGCAATCCACTTGAGGAGTGGAAAGTATTTTTCTTTAGCAAAGGCTGACCATCAATCAACAAAGACCTTTCAAGTTCCTCATTGCTTGTCTGTCATTTCCAGACAGGGAAGCAGGAAAATAATGTCTTGTGGGATTGTAGAGTCACACTGTTGAGATGTTGATGTTTAGGGTTTCCTAGGATATACAGACTTATGGAAAAAAAGACTAACTAAAATGCAGCAGACAAGCTATTCTGTGTGCATTCATAGAGGCAACATGTTTGCCCTGTATTACTGCTCTTTCTTCATCACTTGAAAACATACTCTGGCTCATGTTTCTGAGAAGGCAGATAGCCAGTCTTAAAGAAACAAAACCACAAAATGACCTTATGTGTTCACACAACAATAAACTATGTCATGAATGCACTTCCCTGTTTTGTTTCTTTTGAGTGCATGTGTGTTTAGCATTTCTCATCTTGTACAGTCCTCTTTTTCAAAGTTGTGAGGACCTGCGCCTTTTGGGACCGAAAGCCAGAGCTTAATATAAAGGAAGTGTTGTTTTGGGGGTCAGGAGTTAGATTATATTTAGAATTAAGCATGTACTAATAATGGTTATTTAAGTACTCTTGGACTTAAATCACCAGGGTCACTAATATTGAGAATGTGATGTTGAAAGTAGATATCACTTGTGTGATTTCTTTAAAGTATATTAATAACATCTACTATGAAGACTTCAGAAGTTTGTTTAAAAACGGAAGGATGCAGACCAAGGACCACACCAGAGAGGTCAGAGTAAAAAATGGTAGAGAAGGATTAGGATATAAAGCAATATCCCAAACAACAATCCAAAGAGCATTGTCCAATCCAACGTCTAAAAATTAGAAAAGTTACCGGTAGTCACAATTGCAAAGCTTCACATGGCCTTCTACCTAAGCTGGCAGGCCAGGCAAAAAGAGAATTAATAAGAAAATCAGCAAAGAGGTCCATGGTGATTCCTGAAAAACTTCAGTGATTGACAGCTCAACTGGAAAAACATTTCGTAATCAATTTTTGCTGTACACTCCACAAGTCTTATTTTATTTAGGGGAGGAAAGATGATGCCATTTTTGAAACAAAGTTAGAAGACGTCTTCTCTAGCAAGTTGCTACAAGCCCTGTAGCAGATATGATAAACGTGGATGTGGTCAGATGCTGTGGTCATCTAGGTGGAAAATGCTGAGTATGGCCTGAAAACAAACATCCCTCCTTAACACACTATTCCCAAAGGAAAGTGTGCTGGCAGTACTTTCATGTTGTGGGGATGGCTTTCTTTAACATGCATAGAGAAGCTGGTCAGAGTAGGCAGGAAGATGGATGAAGCTAAGTGCAGAACAATCCTGTTAAGACTCCAAAAGACTTAAGACTGCTGTGGAGATTCACCTTCCAGAAGAATAATAACACAAAACACACAGACCAGCCGATTTTCTTAATTTTGGGAGATCAGTGACCAACCGATACCTACATGTGAAGCTGATCTTATACCCCCATTTTATTTACGTCAGCAAAGGTCTAACCATCAACCACTGTCCTCTTCTGCTCTCCCGTCAAATAGGTTTGACTGATAGACTGGCTCACCAGGTTATGTTTGCATGTTGGCAGTTAACAATAGTCACCACACAGTAGACAACTCAGCAACTTTCTTGCAATATCAACATTTCAGACAAAAATTGATCTGTCATGTAAAATCCCAACAAAATTTTCTGAGGTTTGTGGATGTAGTGTGACAAAATGGGAAAAGGTTGAAGAGGGATGAATCCTTTGTAAGAATGGTGCCACTGGATGAAAACTATCTTGACATAAAGAATGCAATGCCTTAAAACATTTAAATAAATCTGTGCTTATTATATTGACTCCCTTCGAGCAACTTTTTACTACAATGACAGCTCTCATGCAAAATGAATGTATCTTATTCTCATCCAATGTGTATCCTACTGGAGCATTGTGAGGAAGATGTTATGAGAGGTTGGAAAACTACATCAAGATGAAAAAAAAAGCATTGCCTTCCTTAATCATCTAAAAATTGATGTATGGACAGATGTATTTCTTTTATTCTTTTCTTATTTCTTATGTAGTCAAGCTCTTCATCTAAGCACGTAGTCATGGCCTCACGTCTACATTTATAGGTCGGCTTATTCAAGTGAAGCCATAGTGTGACACTTTTAGAGATAGCTTTAGCCTTTTAGTTGGTCTAAATCTAGCAGCAGAAAGTTAAAAAACTCGTAAACACTTACAAAATATAAGTATTCCATAGAAATTGCTATAAGTGTTTGTCAGGGATTTTAATTAAAGGTAACCATGAAAACGACCATGGGGGCAACAGGAGCTCTACTCACTCTTTGATCTTACTTATTCAAATATGCTGACAAATTTAATTACCAGTGTTTCATTTGGAATAAAACCATTATAATAATAAGAATACAGATCCCTCTTAAAGAATAAACATAACATAAAGCTAACCAGTATGCCAATCCTAACCTCACTTTCAGCCCCACTGAAGTTGTCAATGGGCAAATCTTCATGTCTCCCTTGTTTTTGTGATTTACGAGAGGCCCTGTCTGTTCATGCTTTCCCATTCCAACTCACGGCACTCTGAGCATCAATAAACGTCTGATAAAAATCAAGCTGCTCACCGGCCGGTCGCCCAATTATGCCCCAGTGTTTACAACTCCATCACAGCGAGAGACTAACTGGGAAATCTGGGCTGTACCTCCCTCTTATTCAGATGACTGCCAGGGCCTGTTAACTTTCTGGGCTCAGTGAGATGTAAGTGACTCAGGGAGAGCACAGGAGGCTGCAGGTGGGCCACAACGCCGCTTTTCATCAGCCTCACATCACGGCTAGTTCTGTGTTCAATGCTGTCCAGAGATGTGGATATTTTACCAGATGGATAGAACTGAACTAGTGTGCTTTTTGCTGATGAAAAGTAAAAAAAAATGATGGAATAAATCAAGAGGATGATTTACATACAAGAAATTAGCCCTGCTTCTTTAACCATGCAGAGCTAAATATAAGAAGCTGTTCATGCATCTGCACAAAAATCTAATTTTCCAAAATTAGTTCTGTATTATTGATCTTTTTAGTCAGGGCACATAAATAATTACATTTTGGATTAGATTTATACATATTAGATAGAATTTTCTATTTAGTCCCTGGAGGTTTTTGACCAGCTAGACTTTTGTCATAAAACACCATTTCCAAAGGATTTTGTATTCATCATTAACAGAATCTCTAGAATTCCCAGAATTTGGTGTCTTCTCCAGAGACCGCATCATAATTTGGTCCAATTAGGTTGCAGAACTACTTAGATAGAGTAACTGTTAATTCATGTTAAAAATAACAGCACTGACTGAGACTCTAGTGAGGTCAAATCTTTAAACTTGAATGGCTCAATAAGGACAGTAGACCTTATGTTGACTGTATCCTTTCATACTATAGAAAAGAAAGAAAAACCGCTGCAAAGACACAAAAGTCATTTGCTGCTCTTTTTATTGATTCTGTAAATTGAGATTTTATGCAAAACCAAAATAACACAAAACACGTCCTAATGTTTTCCTCTCAGTTACCAACTTTCTTACCAGAGTATATGCCAAACAAATACTCCAAACCTTAAAGCAATGTTGTAGTTGGAGCAAAAATGGTAAATTGATTAAATGTTTTTTTTTTTTTTGTTTTTTTTTATTTCTAGTGAAGATGTCATTGTAAAATGGCTGTCAGTCCTTGATGTTTCTCTATGTAAGGGAAACTACTGATGAATTTTAAATATTCTTTAGAGCTACTTTCTCACAGGAATTTGTTCTTGTAGCTTTCAGCTTTCATTCACAGTTTTAACAATGGACCCCAACAGAGCAACTGCATCACAATGAGTGGTGGATAAGTAAATGTATATTGTTGCACATGAACCTATTCATCAGCAAGGTGACACTTCTTTGCTGCTGAAAAAACATAAAAGCTAAAAGTAATGTCTGTTCAGTAACTCGCAAAATATAGTAACAATATAATAATATAGTAATGCAGTAACAGCAATTAGTTATTGTTTATTTTTACCCCTGTTAACACAAAACTATTTAAGTTTAACTCTGGACAAACAACAGGCTAAATTCTATTAAAACTAAAGAGAATCAACTAATGACACCAGAGGGATTTCTACCTAAAAAAACCCCATAAAGAAATAAAATTCACTGGTACAGGATGAAATATTTATGGCTCTTCACATAAATTAACCCCAAAATCAGAAGGACTTAACGAGGTTCTGCTGCAAACCACGACACCAAACAAAACCTGGATTTATCTGACTATAAGGCACTCAACAAAATATAAGTGATATATCATGCTATCAATACTAGCTTTATAATATCAACATAAACCCCAACAAGGCAACAAGAGCAAAATGAACGTTAGTTACCAATAATCCAGAGTAGCATTAGCTTTGTGCTAACTGAACAACATAAGCATAAAAACACAACAATGTTGTGCAGCTGATTAACAGAAAAACTAAACAACGAAAAAAAGAGCAATATGGTTGCTAGAACTAATAAAGCACACAGAGCGACAGAAGCTGTAGCTTACCGACCATCTGTAAAATCCTCTGCATTATCATTCAAGGTGGGGACTTAAGATTCCATCTGCTGCCATTGTCGCCATTTTCAACTTTATTACCATAGCAACACAGAACTTTCAGGCATCTACTATGACAGGGGTACCCTAAAGACATTGATTTTAGCGATGCTGATTGGCCAAATGTTTGTTATTTTAACCTAACAACCAAACATGATTGGCTAGTTAGCTTCCTCCAGAAAACAACTAACAGGAGTCTGTCCGGAAAAAAATCACTGTTGAATAAGTGGTAAGGTTGCGTAAGTAATTCAGATTACATTGAGATACACTATTTAGTGGCCAATTTATTATTTTTTTTAGTAATATTTATAGATAATTTTTAGATCCTCACCATTCTGCCCTACTCAGAAACAAAAAAATATGGATGTTCAAATTTCTGTATTTTTAAAACCATGCTTGCTACAGTCTGATTGCAAACAGCAAGTTTGCATGTTCTTTCACTAGTATGTTGTTGAAACACCTTTAGGATGAAAACAATATTCAGTTTTGATTTTACTAGGAGTTTATCAGATTGTCACATCCTGGCTTTTTAATGTTGCCTAACTCCTTTGCCTTTGTTGTAAAGCCTTAAACGCTTTGGGTCGATAACGAGTTCATTATTTCGTCTATATTGAAAAAAATTGAGAAAAGCAACCCCAGAGCATGATGCTGCCACCAGCATCTTTCACTGTAGGTCTTTGTTTAATTCTGCTCACGTCTGATTTTAAGCCAAACAGTCCACAAGGAATGATGTACAAAAGCTTAGGTTGGTTACATTTGAAAACAAGATTTTGAGATGTTAATTAAAAAAACATTAAAAATACTAGAGATTATTGTCACACATAGAAGATCGTGATGAGGGAAAGACTACCACCTGCTGGATGCAGTAATAATACTACAAAAGAAGGTGCTTAAAAGTATAATAAAAAAATAAATAAAACCAAGTAATAAACGTTAGATTGACAGAATATTGATAACATTTAGTAAAAAGTTGCGTTATTTTTGCTTTATGTTGGTTACAGATCAATACCAAACAGGAAATGATTATCAGCAGTGGTTTGCACAGACATTTTGGGGGGCAGGTGCTCAGGTGGAAAAGAAGACCATGACACTATGTCTCCACTTTGCAGCCCCCCATTTATGTCTTACACTGCCACTGTGGACTTGTTTAATGTTGCTTGCAGCTTCAGTGACTGTCAGGTAATGTTCCTCGGAGGAATAACATGTGACAAGGCAGACGGACCAAGCAGCTACTTAGCGCCCCACAAATGATTGAATTCATGTAGGGCTCTAGAATGTTATAATTCTGGAGCCAGAATTATGACATTTGTTTACTGCAAATAAAAAGCGTATTAAATTTGATTTAACAAAATTAAGAGACGTTAATTAAAGAATTTCATTTTGATTCATATTTAAAGATTAGTCCTAAGAAATCAGTTTGGGTGTTGTGTTACCATAGCTGCAATCTTATGGTAGGAGTTTGAGCAATTGTGTTTCAACTTGGTTTGTTCACAAATACATCTTGGCAAATACTAACCAGTTATCAGTGATTGTTCTTAAATGCGCTGAGATCTGCCTGACTGGAGCGAAGGAGAGCTAGAGAAGCCCAGAGTTTGCTGAGTGACTGCAGGGCGAGTAAACCAATCCTCTGCATTTGTGCTCAAGTTGAGGAAATAGCCTACTTTCTTTTAGCCTTTATGTCGAATTATGAAGATTTAACATAAAACTGTCTCAGTTCCTTTGGTGAAGGAAATGTTTTGTTAAATTTTTATTATTTCACTGTGAAACCAATAACATATTGTTGAACTGAATCAAAGTATAACGATATTCCTTTTTCAATCTCAAAACTGCAATTAGTACAGCAGTTGGTCTTGTGAAACATTTTCAGTAATCAGCTAATCCCTCTGACCTTTGCTACTGCAGAACAACTGCTGTGTTGCTTATTTCTTTGTGTTTTAGTTTAATTTATTCAGAAACTTCACAAAGCATAGTTATTTATCAAGTTGTTTTTGCTGACCAATCACCTGTATGAATAATTAGTGGATAACTGGAACATGCCATGAATAGACAATGCATCTAAATTTGCTGATATAAAGGTTTTTGAGAATCTAGTCTGTTAAAAAACAAATATGTGGCTAAGTGTATTGCGTGTATTTACTGAAAGATGTGCATAATTTTCCAATCTGAGAAAATATTCTCCAATTTGACTGGGTTTTCAATAATGTGTGATGAATAATCTTCAGTTACAGCGATTGAAAAAGCAGACTTTAAAAAGCCTTAATGTAACTACCTCAAAGGGAATTATAAGATCTAGCGGTTTTCTTCTATTATTAGAAACCTGTACAACACAGAAGAAAAACAGAGACAATTAAAGCTAGATTTATTTACTGCTTCTCTGTCATATTCAGCTAAATTTCTCAAAATGATTTAGCTGCTGAAACCTTGTATTTTCACTGGCAAGAGCATGCTTTGAATTTAATTATTTTTGATTTCTAGCAACCTATTTGACCCCTAAAATGTTTTATACGAGACAAAAAAAACCCCCAAAAAAACCAACTGTTATCTCAAGGGAATCTTATCTCTTTAGTTAAGCACGTAAAAGACACTCTTATCAGCTACCGAATGTACCGTAATCATGATATTAGTGGAATGCAAGACTAATTTTGCAACAAGCTATCCAGAATGCATTGTGTATTCAATATTAAATTGTCAGGAATCGCCATTTTCAATGTCAATAACATATTCAGTCTTTTGCATAGACCTGCAATTTTGACACAAATGACATGACAAAGAAAAGGAAGATGAAAAATATTATTGGGAGAATTGCACTAACATGAGAAAGGAGTATGGAGACTATCAATGCCAAATTATACCGTCTTTACGATATATATTATCATGGCACAGTGTAGCTCTAGAATAAATGAAAATATACATTTATTTTAAAAGAAAAACAGAAATAGATTAAAAAAGATGAGGTTGAAAATTTGAATCAAACAGGAAGTGCTTTTGTTTTGAAGAACCACACATTTATTTGTTTATTTTTACCCCTGATTATATGAGATGAAGAATGGTTGTGAGACCAGCATCTGACACTTTAGATATGAGTTTACTCAAGTCAAGTATAACTAATGTACATGGATGAACATGGATGTTAAAACTATCCCAAGTAGTCCTCTGCACACTTAGCAAAAACAAAAACATTGTTAACAGCCACAAAGCAAAGGAAAAATAGTCATCAAATGAGAGTATTAGAATATTTTATTAATATGTAGAAAATGTTTTAAAAAAGGAACTTTATTGTACATGTTTAAGTCAAACTAGAGCTAAATTTGACAGTAATATTCAAGGTTATCCAACAACAAATTCTTAGTTTAAGTTTACCTTAGCTTTCAAACTGTCAAAATCACATTTTATCAACATTTACATGTCCATGCCAGCATTGTTCAGATCATTTCAAGTTGCAGTTTTTGGATTAAGCAAACTGAGCATGTAAACTTGTGGTATTTCTTCAGTAGTTTACAGGACCGAGCGTGACTGATGTCACAGGAAGTGGAAAATGAAGAACAATTAAGTAAACAACTCTTCTGTACAAATGACTAAACAGTGAATGTGTTTAGGTTTCCAAGAATTAAGATGTTTTAAAAAATTACAGTGAATCAAACAGATGAAACTTTACATGGTGCAAAATAATAAAAAAAGAATATTAATTCCTATTTTAAATCAAGTCAATAGTTGATGCTCTTTTTAATTGCATTTTGAGGCATACCTTGAAGAGAAAATGGATTTGAAGAATTTATTAAATTTCCTAAAACAGCGTAGAAGAGAAATATTATCATAGTTCTCCAAAAAGTTAGTGCCATGCGAAACAGTATTTGAATATAAGAAAAACTGAGATTTGACCAATTTATATATACAGTGAATAAAATAAATATTTAGCATGTCAGTGTTTTTTTTTCCTCTCAACAAATATATTTGTGATCAGACATTAACATGAAATTCACAGTATATGTTGGTAACTACCCAAGTAATCCATGCTTTTAAAGACATCAAACACATATTTAATATAAATTATGAGTAAATACAGTAGATTTTATGGTAAAGATATCAAACATAAAGAAAAAGAATCATGTCAGTATTTACAAAGAGCTCTTGCGCCCTGTCAGTGTCAAATAATTTCACCTGTCTTGGTTGTATCTACATATAACCTATGAACACATTACAAAATTGTTGCACAACATTATGAGGAAAATAAACTAAACTCTCTCAATACCTCTGTAACCTTATTGTTGTAAGGCATAGCGACTGGATTGTCTACAGGTGACTTTCTAAACTTATGAATGTTTCAGTGAGCACCATCGGGGCTGCCATACCCCAGCAGTAACCAAATGCTCATGTCTTAGAATAAAGTGAAAAAAATAATAATAAACAGGAAGGTTGTCCAAGAGCCATTGAACACCACCAGTAATATATGGAGCAAAGAACATAATGGTGTGTATCTGTCTTTCAGCATATCATACTGACTGAGTTCATCTAACAGAAAACGGAGGAAGGAAAAGATGGATTTTTTTTTTTTTGTCAAACAACAAAAAACTTGAACTTTAAACTGGTTTCAGAAAAAGGAAAATAAAGCCGCTAGAAGATGAGAAAGCATAGAAAAGCAAAGAACCTTCAACATTTTAAAACATTTGGATAGAAATACTTATCAAAGTGCCACTTGAGCAATGCCTACAATCTTGAGTTTTTTTCACTACCAACAGATGATTTTTTTTTTCTCCAGACATAAAGAAAACAAACTATTTTTTATTTTTGTATATGTGGAATACTTGGAAGGTTACAAGAATCTGGTGTGAATTTCATGTCAACAGCCTGAATATAAATATAAGCATAAGAAAAATTTGGTGTTCAGTATTTATTTTCCCCACCATGTGGACGTAAATAAAAATGACAGTTCTGTTTTTGTTTGATTTACAAGCACCTTGGAGTTTGCAATGAGAAATATTGCCAGAACATAAAATACAATCTGTTTCCTTTAAGAAGAGCTTCCAGACCATTATTCATTTATACAAATCCCAAAGAAGAGAAATTTATCAAAGCAGGTAATTAAATAAGCACACACACATATTAATCTACTTCACTATAAATAACTAAGATAAGTTTATTGCATGAGAGAGTCTGAAATCCTCTGACAATTAAAAACCCAATCATCAACCTGGGAAAGGTTTCATGTTGATTAAAAGGCTTAAAGTGGAAAAAAAAAAGAAATTTAAATCTATTTTTAAATCATTTCAGGGGCAGCTTTAAGATAGAACAAAAGATAAATATGTGCACAAATATATTCTAAAGACATTTGTTGTTCACTCTCAAGTTGTTGGCAGCATTTCAGTCAACATGCAGGAGGCTCCATTCATCCCTTAGCACAACAGTGGTTAGAAATACACTGTTTTTAGCAGGAATTCCCCAGTGGGGTTTCTTTGTTGGCTGCCATTGAATGGGGTCAGTGAAAGTAAAAGACAGTTCAACTTCATATCTACATAAGTATATTAGTAGTAGTAGTAACAGTAGTAGTAGAACAGGGGAGGGCTACTATTTTCAATCAGAGGATTTACTGAGAAGAGTAAAGAAGATACAGAAAATAATAGTAAACAAAGTATTTGATTACCTAATAAATGAGACAAAATGTTGCTTATAGTGACTGTGACATTGGTTTCTTTCTTCCAGTCATGTTTGTTTTGTCTATCTTAAACTCAGGCAGAAAGACTACTGTCAGCTAACTGGCCCCGAATGCCTTGTGTGCCACCATGAACACATGGTTGGTTGGCAAGCCAAAGATTACGCCAACCCCACTAAAAGGAACACATTCCCAGCAGTGTTAGTGGATTTCTTTGTTTCGTGAAGCAGCTTAAACAGTGAAGCGAGTACAAGGAAAACTTGGCTTCACTCTTCTGTTCTGCTTTCTTTGTTTAGTTCATTTCAGCAAGCAGCAGGAAGGGAGCCAGACTTAAATCTGCACTATGCCCACACTGACTTTGTTCTGAATAGCATTTAGAAAATTTCACTTCGCATTTGGGGGAATCACAATGAATACAAAAGGGCTTGAAATGTGGGGCAGTATCAAGACCGCATTATTTTCAATCATTAAATCTTTATTACGAAGGCCTTTGGTTAACTGTTGCATCCATCGCCATTATTTCTGCAAGAAAATCCCTACGTCAGCAACAAAGTTAAAAGATTTTCTGACTAATTTGCTTGGAAATTAAATCAAGCAAGAATAAAATGCCCATGAACAACTAAATGTGTTCACCTAACAGACTGAACTGCAATAGCTTAGCTGTGTTTCCGCTCTCATTGTCTCAGTGGGGCTACCAAACATATAACAATGTGTAAAGAAGATGATTATTCTCCCTCTGCTTTATGTAATTCATCTAAAGTAGCTTACATTACACATGAAACAAATAAATTACAAGGCAATGAAGATGTTGCTGGTGAATTATTTGATTAATGATTATTTTCTATGTTCAATTTTGCTGTGTAATGTTTTTTTTCCTGACTCAATCCAGTATGTTACTATTTTTGAGTTAACTTAATTGAGGTTCATAAATCAAGGCATCAAATTATAGGAGGACTCAGTCACAATATCAGCTATAAAAATATATTTATATATATATATTACAGAGTTTTAAGGGCATATACTATCGATTTCAGTGTCATTTTATAATGGCTAAAAAAAGCGCAGTATTTTAACCTTAAGAGCATTTCTGAGCACAATTCAGCATCTCAAGGAAGGAAAACTCAAATGTTAAGGTTAAACCAAAACATCTTCGTTTGCATTCCTCCCTTTTTGTTTTTACTTTTTTTTTACAGCAGTTACAACCATTGTCATTCTGAGTACTTAATAAATTACATACATTGTCTTCTAAGTAGAAGTACAGCAGGAAAAGACAGCATATGCTGGACAGGCGGAAAGATCAACAGAGTTTGGATGTGGTGTCAAAACCTCTCTGCTATTTTCTGACAGTATCCAGGTTAAAATAACAAGTTGGTAAAGTATTAATTCATGAAATTTGCCAAATGAAATATTAGTAGCTTTGTTTAATTGCTCACTCCGTCAGTCTCTGCGGCCTCACTAATGAGATGTGGCACAGTTTAATTTCAGCCTGCCTTTGCGGTCAGAAAGGCGCACAGATAGCAGAGATTTAACACCCATACTAAACTAAATGGAGTTTAGTATCATCTAAACTCCATTTATCCACAATTCTTGGCAGGGCGGAGGTGGTGTGTTTATACGGTGGTGGATCGTCTCCTCTTACTGCTGATACTGCGAAAGTTGAAGGGCCTCATCTTCATCTCCACAAAGGGAATGGAAAACTCGTGGCCTTTCCAGTGGTACCAGTTGATACCCTGCAAAAATGGAAGTAAAACTTAGAGATGCTGCCTCAATTTGAATATTTTATTCCCTAATAAAGACAAACAGGGCTAGTGTACAATGCTTATAATAAAGAGCTTTCTCAACATAACAGTGTAGTCTTGCTGCTTGGACACAATTTATCAAGATGATAGTTCAATAACTACATTTAAGAAAAATTACTTCAAATTAAAAAAAACATATTGGTTTTTACTTCACAACAGTAAAGTATTAAATTGGTTGGGCACATTTTCCCAATTTGCCTACTTAAAATTTACTCTATTTTCCAGTCAGACCACAGTTTCTTAATCATTTATTTAATAAATCAGTCATAAAAAATTCACTGAAGCTCGATGAGAATGAAATTAAGCTAATTACAAATGCTGCACAGCAGCTAACATGCATTGCATTTAGTTAGTTGGTGTTTGTTTGCTACTTCATCACATTTATGTTCTCTAGCAGACAGCTTTGTGGAATATAACTTCAAGCAGCTTCAATATGATTAAGCCTATAACTGTCATGAAATTGTGTTGTGTTGGTTTTACTTCACAGAAAATTAAAGCTGCAAAGTTGGATTTAGCATGAAAATTGCCTCCTCTTTTTGAGTCTGTAATATTTGTGTACTGAAACTTTTATATTGAAGAAAAAAAAAACATTTAAGATCAAGGCTCAGAAAGGAAATGTCAGTTTGTGCAGAAAAAACTTTAATTTTAGTAACAGTATCATGTCAGAAATAAAGATCACAACTGTGATTTTAAATATACAATGCCATTATAACTTTTGTCTAACTAGAAACTTTCTGAGGAAATATAAACGGGGCCTGTAAAATGTGCCCGTTGGAAACCAGCGTTCTGATGCTAAAATTTAGCATCAATGCTAAAGTAAGCTACAATGTCCTCAATAGCACATGGAAAGTCACAAGCATGTTAAGTAACATGGACTTACTCCAATCAATACGTTAAAATTAGTGTGTAAGCTAAAATTAGCCAAAATGTTAATGTTAGCCTAAATGCTAACATTCAGTAGCTTGTGGGGCATCACTAGCAAGTTGTCTTACATTTACTTCATCCTTTCAGTATACTAAACATAGCTAATACATAAAAAAATATTTTAGGAAAAAGGCTAATACTAGTGGCGGCCAGTGAAATGCTAATAATTTAATTTTTTAAAATTTAATTGTTAATCTCTTAACATTAACCCCTATAATAGTTTATTCTTGCCCTTTTGTACGTCATGTCCATCTGCTTCTTCTCATCTTTATAAGATTTTCATTTTAAGTCTACCTTCATTTTATATTTGCTTCTGCATTTCTTTTACTTCAAGATGTCAAAAAGAAAAAAAAAAAAGCAAAAGCAGAGAGGGAAAAACAGGACTTCTCTAAAGCCTTCATGACTCAGCCTGATTTTTACTTCACACACACACACGCGCACCCACACACACAAACTCAGACTGAAAAAAACACACTGATGGCTTGTACAGCGTTTTCTGCACAAGGCTGAAAAAAGGGTTGACATAACATCAAGGCTTGATATGGCTGTTCCTGAGTTTATTATAAATAAGAACATATTTTAAATTACTTAGTCTTTCATAAAAAAAAAAAAAAAAACACTCCTCCAAAATAACTAGAAGCATTTGGAAGTGCTCAGATGATTTGAACCCTCTTCACAGTGTGTTTTGTGGATCATATTTTCCCTTGGAATGCAAAACAAGAAAATCTGTGCAGCAGTTGTTTCTGAGCTGCTCCACAAGACCACTCAGGATGCTCTTTCAAGTGTTTTAATTTGCTAATAATTAGTCTTTCAATTCAAGAGGTTTTAACCTTTAATCAGTGTGCTGTAATGGCTTCCTTTCATGTCGATTTTCGCAAATGCCAAAATACACTTTGAAAATGTCAACCTTTTCAAATGAGGACATTTAGTTTAATAGGCAATTGATTCAAATGGCCACAAAAATACCAAATATAAAACCCAATCAACCACACCATATGGACTAGAAAAACAACAGAAATTTTAAAAATATAGAATAAAAAAACATAAACTCTGTTTATGGGAAGACAATAAATTGTTGACTTGTGTATTTTTATTGATGTAAGCACCTCCTGGCAATATGTTAACTTGTCGTAGCATGTTGCTCTGACACCATTAGCAGTACATATATGGCACTTTGACAAAGCTTTTCTAACCTTACAGAGCAATTCTCCACTATATTCACCACATGTACCGATACGCAGGAGCACTTTGACATATGGTGATTCTGGACAAGATAGTTGGGATTGTTGGAATTGAGTTCACACCCTCTAAATGTCAGATGACTACTCTTCCCACTGGGTCCCAGCCACCCAGGGACAGTTGCTGCACCAACATTGTTGACAAAATACTATGGAATAATACAGAGACAACAAAACTTGAACCAAATGACAGGTTTGCAGTCAAGTAAAGCCCAAAATTTCTTTGATCAAGATCACAATAATAATAAAAAAAAGAATATCTTAAAGCTTTATAGGAAAACAGATTAATACTATCATATCGTTGACACAAAGGTAAAAGCAGAATATGGAATCTGCAAAAAAAGCATTTGTTCCTAACAGCTTTGAAAAGAGTTTTTATAATGGTTGAAATGATTCATAGAGAGAAGATTAGGTCAAAGTTTGTAAGTTAGAAACTAAGGACAGGAAAGTTTTTGATTTTGTTAATCTAATGGACACAAGCATACACTTTTTGGGGATTACAGATTATCAACAACTTGCTTTTTAAGATAACCTAAATTACAATATATCCTCATCACTTCAAACAAAGTTTAATCTACAATACATACGTATTGGTTAAAGCCACTAATCTAAAGGTAAAGAGGCCCACTTCTAAGAAGAACCAAACTTGTAAAATGGAACTGACTCAAAGTAAAGCTGAGAAATTGTCACACTTTTATGCTACATTTTGAACTGTGAATGTTTAAGGAAGGAAATGTAGTGACTTAAAAGACAGACCTGACTGTGTCTGGATTCACCATATTTTCCATTGAGGTTGGCCCGGTGGCAGTTCTTGTACCACCAGGCTCCTTTGTAGGACAAGGCACAGTTAGTGACAGCAATGTCATTGTCTCTGTCTTTAGTTGAGAATGGACGGCCCTGGTGGTAGCTGAAAGAGTCACCTGTGATCAGAGAAGAGTGGGACAGAGAACATTTAATGTCATTGGGATGTATGACCACAATTAACAGTAACATGATTCAAAAAGTAGCAGGGATACAGGAAGTGAAACAGAAAAAAAGTCTTTGTGAAGTACTCTGGGTAACAAATACTTTTCACCCAGGAAAAAACAAAAAAACAAAACATAAATTACATAAGTGTCAATTTTTAAATAAAATTAAGGGTCAGCTTTGAGTGTTGAAGAGTTACATGCTGAAAATGTTCTTTACGGCCAAACCACTTACCAGCAGTGCCATTATAATCTCCTATCCTGAGCTTGTAGAGGTTTCTTGCATCTCCAATGGAAAATTTGTCATAATTGGCATAAACTGATTCCTGTCCGTCCCTCATGTCAATTCTCAGCTCATAGCGTCCCTGAGAAGCAATTTTCTGGATGTTATCAAGACCTGTAGAAAAACAAGTAAGTGTTTAAAACATTAAGTAAATGTAGGAGAGTAAGTTTCAAGAAAAGATTCAAGAAATTAATTGTTCACAAGGCACAGCTATAGAGAAGGATGAAAAACCAACAGTGGTAAACATAGCCTTAAGATTACTGAGAAGCAAACATGATTCAGGGGCCTGCAGGAGATTCAAAAGGTGTGAATTCAGTGCTTCAAGAACTACAAAACAGATTTATCCACAAAAACAATTTAGGTCCTTGTGCTGAGCCACTTGAACAAGTCTATGTCCGAAGCATCCTACCTGGACTAAAGTACTTGAGAGTACTGGAGGAAAAAGTGCTTGACATTGCTGGGTGGTTCAAAGTCCTTTTTAGAAAGAAAAAGCAAAACTCTACAGTCTAGAAGGTAATGGTTTGTTGAGCTATGTCATCTAATAGTGAGGATACACTGTGTTTTATATCAAGACCAATGTCTGTGTGAACGCTTTCCAGGAAACTTTAGAGAACTTTATCCTTTTATGCTGACAAGATTTTTGGATATGCTGATCATTTTCGAGCAGGACTTTGTATCCACCTACACTGTAATATTCTAATTTTCGGTGTTTCAAGACTTTTAAGTTAACAGAAATGCAAATATATAATTCTGGGTGTAACTAATTGGTATAATGATCTAGAGTTTTCCTTTTTGAGTTGAATGACTGAAACAAATGAACATTTCAATATTTATTCCAATTGAATGGAGTATTAGGGCCAGGCTAGGAAATAAAGTCATAATATTATGAGAATACAGTTATATGACAATAAAACTATGAGAATAAGGTCATCAGACAAAAAAGTCAAAATAATAAGATAAAAAAAATCTATTACCAGAATAAAGTCATGAGAGTGAAGTAGTAATTTTATGGAAATTCCTACTTAAAAGTAATCAAAAAATAAAATTTGAAGTGGGGAACATTGTAATGAAGCCATTTTCTTCATAATATATTACTTCTTAGCCTGGCCTTAATACTTCATCATATTCCAATGTTTTGAAATTGTAATATTTCTCAAAGTTTAATTTACGGCAGCCAATGAAAATAAATGTATTTGAGTAAATAAAAGAAATATAAAGACCGATTTCTTGTGTATCTGGATTATTATAATTACAGTAAAGTTGAGAGACCACAGGCAGCTTAAAGTTGAGATTTTCTGACTGTAAACAGCCAAAACATTCACAGACTTTATGCTCTAAGATGCAGCTCAATGTCAGTCTTTTCGCCACCAGCTTATGAGGGTGATAGGTTGTATCCCGATAAGTGCATCTGTCAAATGTCTTTGTCAGCTGCCGTGTATGATTGACACTGTAGAGTGGTGGACGCTGTTGCCACCTGCCCTCCGCCAAATACCACATCTTGCAACTCACTGAGATCAGTGTCTTTGCTTGCTATCTCAGAGGCAGCAGATACAAAGCTTGTTTGAACCCCAATATGCGATAAGGCCCCACACCAACCTGAGCGATTGGAGCTGCCTTCGCTATCAGATTACAAGCGCCCATTTGGAAAAGAGCATCCCTCTCTGCTTAACCTCTAGCAGATGCATCACATGTGCACTTTAGATGAACCAACCTGAGAAAAGATTTGACAGGAATTAAATCGCTAGCCTTTACTGATAAGAAGTAGTGCAGCAGGAAAACTAAGTCTGCTGTAATACAGTATGTCAACGGAAGAGAGATACAATCGATGTTACAACCCAGGGGCACTTAGGGCGACGGGAAAAAGCAATTGTGGTAATAAAACTGAGCTTAACGGTGAGTCGCTTTTAATTTCTGTTGCATAACATAGTTGTGCTATCAGCAATAAATGCACCACCCGTCATTTATGCTTTTTTTTTTTTTACTGCTTCATTCTTGAGTGGAGTGACTGAAAATGCATTTTGACACACGATTGAGCCCCGGCGCTATTATCTTCCATTTTATTACCGGCCTCACTCCCACACTTATGTAGAAACAATAAGGGGAGAATTAAAAGGCAAAAGGATGGGATAATGATTACAGATTGCTCCCAGTCACCCGAATGTCTCTTTTATTACATCATCAAACTAAAACTGCGTTCAGCAGAGGTCAGCGAGCATGGTGCAAATAAAGAGCACGGTTAAAAATGATCGTCCTCAAACTACAGCAGATAATTATCAAACTCTTTACCGCTGGCCAGTCGAGTGGCTCGTCTTTTCAGTTTGAGTGGATTTAATATCTATGTTTATGGTTCCTATTGTGCAGTAAATTGCTATTCTGAGTGCAGAGGTGGTGATTAGCTGAATGTTTGCCGCAATGGCTCCCCAAGGCTATAACTGTGATCTAATTTATTGACGCCTGCACACAGTGGAACTACACTGACTATAGGTAAGATGTCACTAGATATACATTTATAACAACAAAAGGTTCTGAGGTCACTTCTTAAATGGTAAATACTGAAAAGAAAAATTGAATACAATATTTAGTATGCTATAAAAGTTAAATACATAAGTTAACTTACAACCTATGTCACTGTATTAAAAAAAACAAACTATATTTGTCTTGGGCCACTTCATTTGGCACCTTGTGCTCATAACAACTTGGCTTCACTGAGTTCATATTTTATTAAAGAACATTTGTAAATATGAATTATCACAGTCTTTTTCTGAGACACCCCTCTGTAATTCAATAACATATTGCCTTCTCTAAGTTGGCGGCTCTGTTTCAGTTTTATTATTTTTGAGTCTTTTTTGGCAAGGTGTGGGGTGACCAGCATGGAGGGTTTTAGACTTGCTTCCTCAGTAATGTTGCCATACTCAATTGCATTGGCATGAAGTTTTGGAGTTTTCAATGTAAGAATAAACCTTCACAAATTTAGTCTTTGGCAAATATGATTTGAATATGGTTTTAAAAAACTTAAAGTGACAAATTTTTATTCACTCAAGTAACAAATTTGAGAGAAGTTTCACATGAGTTTCACACGAAGGTATTGTTAAGAAGAGAGGCTGAAACAAGGCAGATATTAATATGATCATAAACTAGAAACAAATGCATTCTAGAAGCATTCAGTGGCGAAATTAAATCTGTTTTACCCCATATGATTATAGTGTAATTAGGAGACAGGTGGTCCCAATCTAATGAAATGTATTTACTTAATACCAGAAAATCTGGCGGCTCTTATTATGTCACTGAGGTAAAATTTCAGCAATGATAATGCTTTTATCTATAAGACTTAGTCCAAATAATGTAAGGTATATTATTAACCAATCAGTCCTAAAAGTTGAGATCTTAGAAACTTCACCCTGGGTCATTTTTCGCAGTAAGCCTGGATTGGTTACCGCCGTCAAGACACCTCAAGGTTTCCAAGGCTCAACTATTCTAACTAGCAGATCATTTGGCTAACATGACTACTTCATGTTTTCGTTCTAAATGTTTTGTGCCAAACAGAATCTATTGAGCTCCAAGCTGGGAAGTTGACTAACATCTGGCAATATGGAAAAAATAAAATCTTGATCCTCCACACCCAGAGGTTACATTAAGCAGCTTGTATGCACTGAAAGGACACAATTACAGACTATATATAGTAAAGGTATGGAGTGCAGCCTGGAAGGCAACAACAAAGTAAAGAAGGGACACAAAGACAGCTTTTTGTGGTGCACGTTCAGAGGAGGTGAAAGGACTCGGTATGAGTGACTCCACTGTAGAGGAAGCAGGTCAGATTAAATTTTGTACTCACTGAACTAGATATATTTTTTCAGGGCTCTTTGGAATGTAATCTAGAGGCACAACCATTAAACATACAGTAAATCCGTGTTAGTAAGCTTCAGCGTAATGCCCCTCAGGTGGTCTCGTTGAAAAAGCTTAGACATATCTGTGACTTACTATCTCAGAGAAGGTAAAGAATCTGGATTTCTCTTTCTATCTCAGCCTTTGCTTTAGCAGAAGATATCTCCCTTTTGTTTTAGCTAAAGTACAAAAGCTATAGATAAAGAATGAATTTATGACAGCATGCTTTTAACATTTATCTTTGAACACTTTCCCTGTGGTGGCGGAGAACCAACATAAGAAGCTTCAGTTCAACTTAATGACAAGTCAGACTACAGATTTAAAAATATCTAATAAAATAAAAAAAATAAAAAAAACATATTATGCTGTCAGTTCCAGTTCATGATGTGTTAGATCTAAAACTGTCCTTTAAAGTTCTCATCTATTTTCTTACCAAGAGTCTGAATTAATAGTGTGCCTCCTGAAAAGAAAGAATCTTGCATTTGGTGTAGGAATGTACAATGCCAGTAGGAAATTGCCACAAACATATGATGGACAAGAACCACCTTATATATGTATTGCTGTTTTAGACAGTTCCTTTATTTCCTTAGTTGCCAATATTTGATTCTCATCACTGGATTTTGATGTCTTGTTTACTAGTATTAAAACTTACAAAATGAGCTAAAATAACTAACCTGCTAAACAACATATATATATAAACATACATCTTCAATTATACTAGTCAGCAGGGTGTAGTTTTGGCCACTAGATGTTGATTTGACCATTTCAGTTGTGTAGAACTTTACTAGAAGCTTACTGATAGCAACTAAAAATGTGATCAATATCTACTTTGAAAAAGGACATTTGGATAAATGTCTGTATATGCATATGATAGTATTTGCATAAGCATTCAATGTTGCAACAATGAATAGTTCTGTAAGCCTTTGACTGAAACTGTAAATAAAGATGGGTAAAAAGCTTAATTCCCTACTTTCCACCCCTCATCATATCAACAATGTGCCAGATTTCCTAAAAACAATTCTGAACAAAAGATCTCTTTTGAGGCTCTGATTCATGCGATAAAATATTCATGCATTATTTTTATAAACCATCTTTACTCGAACAATAACACAAAAGGTGACCTGTTGAGCTCATGACTCATTTGCACATTTTGCAATGAATACAATTATAGTTTCATAATGAGATTTAGAGGCAAGCGAAAATGATTCAGCTGTCCATCAAAGGAATGGGAATGTTGAGTTGTTTTTGTCTTTAGATCAGAACAGCGCAACAATTACCAAGTAATTTCAGCGGGAGATGAGCTCTCGGAGAATTCAGTAATGCATCAAACAGACTTTATAAAGTCAAGTGCCAAAAGATGAGATGAGGAAAAAAATTAAGAAAAAAACAGTCCAACGGTATGACTATCCATCATACAAATATAATAATAAAAAGCCATAAAGGCCTTAACATCTGAACAGAATACTGAAGACATCTCTCTGCCTTGTAAAATCATTGTATCAATTGAAACCAAGTAGAAACAATGAGCCTCTATTGATTGCACAAACTAAATCACCCAAAGCCAGAGACAGAAATACAGCGTCCAGAAAAATGGAACGACTCAACAAAATAGGTGGCAGGCTGTGGATCAATATTCTGTGTAAAATGGAGCTGAAATATATTGGCAACGAGGCAGTGAAATAAAAAATGCGGCCACCTTGAATTGTAGCTCAAACGTGTCATGGTGTTTTTGATAGACACATCAAAAGTAGACATTCTTTTTCTCTGTTTAGCTCTTAAAATCAAACAAGATTCATAGAGGGAAAAAAACAGTTTTTTTACCATTTCTTTTCTATGTTCATTCACTCAAAGTGGGGGACTTACCAAGCCAAAACTCATCCTCAAGGTTTCCAAATCCAACTCGATAGTCACTCCACTTTCTGGAAAAGTCAGTCAGACCATTTTGACGACGCTGAAACACCTGGAAATCAAAATGACAAAGAAAAGGGGATTAAAATAAATCGACTGAGAGGCTCTATAACAGTAAAAACAAGGTTTTCTACCATTGGTCTCCTGGTTTCTTGCATTTTCTTAATTCAACCAAAGTGCTAAACAGTGCTGTCTTCACAGTGACTTACAATCCAGCCTCCTTCATCCGTGCTCATGTCACAGTACACCTGCACCCCTTGGCTCGGATCTCTGTTGATGTAAATGGTGTAGACGCCACTCGCAGTCTCTCCGTTCAGCAGGTGTTGGGCACAGTTCTGAGGTGTTGAAAACAGACGGCTCCCTGGAGAGAAATACAAAGATGATGACAGAATTTAATTAGCTTCTGCTTTTTTCGGTCAAAGAAAACATGCATTAGGAATAGGTGAATTATGGTTGAATAGTTCAAGATCTTTCATTTCCTCCCCCATTTATGTTCCATCAGATACTATGCTGTAGGTGTTATGAAAATATTGCTGTCAATATGTTATTTTGTTTTTCAAAATTAGTGAAAACTATTTATATGACAATTTAGATGTGTAGTTTAAGATTGATCCCATGTAGTATTTGTATTTGAAATTCTTATTTTTAACTAATAAGTAAAGTTGTTTTTGCATTAACAATCTGATACTGAATGTGAACTTCATCATAATATCTCTAGTTCAAAATCTAAAATACAAGTAAAGGTTTGTGATTTGTTATACAGTTTCTCTATTTGGGTTTCCTAAAAATATGACTAAAATCTAGTCTTGTGTTCTGCTGAAGGTAATTTTGTTTAATGTTCATCTCTGAGATGGACACCTATCAGTATCACTACCATATATGTATGTTATTTAATATAATGCATTAAGTGAAATTAAAATTAAAGACAAACTAAAACTTCATAACACAACATTCATATATATATATATATATATATATATATATATATATATATATATATATATATATACTAACCATAGAAAGATTTTATGCTTGGTACATTGCTAATTAGCTAATAATAATTACAGTCCATGACTACATGATCATTATCAAAATCATGGATTTGAAACATGCTGGATATTGACTTAACATACCTATTTGCACAACACATTTGTATGTTTAGAGTTTATTGAGTGATGATCAAAGATAAAAAAGAGATACCTAGTTGGCTGGAGGGGATTGTCACAATTGGAAATTGATATTCTCTTCCTGGTCACATTATTCTGTTATTTCTTACAGACAGCCTGTAAGAAATAACAGGCTGTCTGTAAGGCAAGGACCTGGAAATAAAATTTGTTTCTGCCTTTAAGGACAGATTATCACGTACCTCTGTTCTGTTAACTCTAATACCACATTCAGTGAAAAACCTCTGGGGCTAAGGAATCCTTCCATAACTCAAGTCCAAACAAAAAAAAACAAAAAAACACACGGCTGCAAATCCTGTACCTGTAGTGAAGGTGGTGGAAACCACAGCACTGGTATCAAGCCCTCTAGCAGCCTGGAGCTTAACTGTGTACTCTGCGCTCTCTGCCAATCCCTCCAGTCGAATCCATGTGTCCTCTGCATCAAGAATCAACTCCTGGTGCACACACAGAACCACATTCATTAACATTTACTGTGGGAGAAAAGTATCGGTTGGTAAAATGTTATGGTTTGCAAAACTCTTAATCATAGGTGCAACCAGTTGGAAAGTTTGGAAAGACCTTTAAGCTTTTCTTGTACTGAAAACTCCTAATGGCTTATTTGTATATTTACAGAAAATTAATTTTAGAAGTGTGTCAGAAAAAAATGGGAAAAATCTGGCAAATTAGTGTTAGAGTAAAGGTTACTGGTCTCACTTAATGTGTGGAGGGAAATAAATAAAATTCAAAATGAAAACAGATGGCAAAGAATAAATTGTCATTTACTTTAGATGAAGACGACAAAATAAAAGGAGTTTTCGGATCATC